>NC_046319.1:40610220-41257001 GCF_009819535.1 Lacerta agilis | reverse complement strand
GAGCCCTGATGGCACTCTAGTTTCCACAGCCTTAAAAGAATGACTAGATCTGGATCCAAACCTATATGCTCACATGTTTACAGTATGGTATCTTCTAGCTAACTGGAGTGGAGGACTAGACCTGGATAACCTTCCACAAGCCCCTGGCTGCAAGCAAGTTCACTCTCAATTCCTGGCCCAGCCCACCCATGAGGCAGGGTGAAGCTGCCGCCTTGGTCAGCGGAAGCCCTGAAGCAGCTTCATGCCCACCTCTGATGCCTCTGCTGGTGCCAGAGATGGTGCAGTGGGATGGCACTTTGTTGCGCCTCAAGCAGGGAAATGTGATGCACCGACCCTGCCCGATTCTTTCTTCACAGCAGCTGCGGCAGAAACAGGCATGGGAAAGGTGGGCATGGCTCACAAAAATAGCCTGGTGGGCCAACCTCTAGGCTAGGAGGCCTAACTAAGCCTGTGGGCTGGAGTTCCTCACCACAGATCTATAATAAGATCCCAGCTGCTTGAGAGACTGTCTGATTGCCCAGTGTCTTTACTGGCATGGAAGGGAGAGACCGTCTGAAAGCTGCATGTACATTAACATATGCAATTTTTTACGCAAATGCACACCCCCTTTGTTCTCCTTGCTGGCAATGCATTTCCATCTTGTTTGGCAGTGCACAAGTAGCCATCTTGCCACAGCTACTGTCTGGGGAAACAGCTGAGCGCTGGACTACAAGGCAAGGACACACTCTGCCAGGCCTGGGGCAGACGGACGCTTCTCATTTTTCAAGGACTCACCCACCTCTAGGCTACCTTTTCACCATTTGGTGGGCATGTTGCTATTTACTAGTATTTATTGCTTTGCTCCTTAGCTGCCTTATCACAAACACTCCTACGAGGAGATTATAAATTGGCCCAGTGTGCCACGGTGGGATCATTTCAGTCCCGTTCGCCTGACTGATTATGGCGAGGAGTGTTAATGTGACAAGGAAAGGTCACAGGCTGCTCGGCAGCAAGAGCCCCTCGGCCTATCTCTCAACAAAGAGATGGTCTTGTCAGTTAGAATTAGTCGGAGCCACTGGTAAAGTAGGTGAAGACGGCATTCGCTCCACTGAATCAACCAGGGATGTCACCCTGCCAAGCTGTTCACTTTTAACGGGCAGGGTGAATTTCGCATGAACCAGCATACCTCCCCATGTGCTTCTAAACATGCCCAGGATTCCCAGTTGGCTGCCAAGCGCGATTCAAGGTGCTGGATTGGTGGAGGGAGTGGGGCTTAGGTTTCTTAGGCAATGCCTGTTACCAAAGAACCGCCCTGCCTCATGAGATCACCAGTTACAAATTCAAGTATAGCTTTGTGGGCAGCAAGTTCAGGACAGCAAATGTATGGAAGAAGTGGGACTTGCAAGAAAATATGGCAACGTTCTTGTTTCTTGTTTACAGTGCCAGTCAGCCTGTCATGCCCTCCATTAAGCTACTCTGTTACATTCTTCCACCTTCCTGTTTTTCTGTTTTTACTCTTAACAATTAGCATTTATTCCTGGGCCCACTGAGCATGCTATTCCGAATTGGGCTGCCTTACAGATGTTCCTCCCACTCCATTAGGGTCATTTATCCCCACCCTTTTTTGGGGGTACATCTGCAAACTCAGCCTAGCTGATTCTTACATGCAGGCAATGCAGTTTCTCTATATAAACATCAGAACTTATGAGTCAGCACCAGAAATCTATCATAACATGCAGCACTGAGGGTTCAAATCCCCCCTCCCGCCGCAGTTGATTAAGCAACTACAGCTTGTAGGTGGATGTTTTTTAAAAAGTAATTTTTAAAATGGCATTAAATTAGGAGGTTACCATTTGTGGGGGAGGGGAAACTGTACCAAGGCAAGAGCTGAAATAATAAAGGCTGGAATTATTGGTAAAATGGGGAACATGAAAACAGAAAAGCATAAATTAGCCTTTCTTTTTAGCAATTACTGCTTTTGATTATTAAATTGTATTTTTGAATGTCTCCTAAAAGGCACATTTGTTACATTTTTACGAATGTGCAAATTTATTACATTTAGTCACTGACTTATACCTTCAGTTAAAAATAAGTGAATGAGTCAACCAACAAGAACTCAATAATTGGTTCCTGGTTTTTCAAATTCCATATGTTCTACATTAAAAAAGACACATGAAGTTCAATCGCATGCACCTTTATTCAGAAGTAAATCACATTCAGGTTGCATAAAAATATACATGCAAACAAATCAGGATTTGCTGAAGATCTTTCTCCATGAATTAAAATTAGCTTCCCCCTGCATTTGCAATACATTTAGCAGACTAATAAGTGAATCAAACTGATTTGCTTACCAGTGAATCAAACATTCATTCAGTAGTTATGTTCTCGTTGCACATGAAGCATGCAGGTTATCCAGTTTTTTGTTTTTTTAAATGATTCATGTATGTTTCTTCAACTAAATGTGCAACTTAACATCTCATCTTAAAAGATGTTGAATTGCTGCTTTGGAGAAAAGGGGGGAGTGCAGGTTAGTGGCAGCATCACTTCAAGCAAATCAGTGCTGTGCACAACCATCGTCTGCTATAAATATGCCGTTTTAGGCAGCGGAGAAACTGTATATCTAAACTTAAGATGGGGAGTGCACTTCCACTTCTGTATCTGTACATAGCCTGCATGCTATGGTCTCTTTCCCAAGTCACTGTGATAAGACTGACTGCAGTCAGGGTGCTCTGCTTTAACAATAGATGCACTAATAAGGAGTGGGAGAAACTAAAATTTGAAGGAATCTACGGTTTGACAGCTGTTCTCTCCAAGTCTGGTTTTACACATAAAGGACCATAAGAAGGAAGAGCAGAGATCTTGCAGCTGCCCACCTGCAGTTAGCACCGGACAGAAAATTGAGCAGGCACACTCATTGCCTGGTCACAATCTTCTCCACCATACCGAGTTTTATTATATTTTCATTTAAATCACACGAATGATGTCTAAGCCTGCATCTATATATAGAAATGAGCATATGCACAGGCATGTCCTCTTTTATCGTTAGCCAACCAATGCCCATGAGACGCCCACAACAAGGGGCACAATGGCACTCTCTCCTCCTGCACTCTCCTGCAATTGGTATTCAGAAGCCTCTGACCATGGAGGCAGAGTCTAGACTCCAGAGCGTGGTAGCAGCTGCTACCTGCCTCACCTTGCTGCTGGCTGTCCTGGTTGAGTAGCAGCAGTCATGGCTCCTGCAAAGGGAGATTGGGGCTGCCTTAAAGGGGAAGTCACAGCAAAAACTGTCCTGCCCAAAGTGATATTGCAGATATTAATACCGCACAGTTTGAAGTGACTGGAAGCATAAGATCTGACCTTTTGGAAGAAATCATTGTCCAGACCCATAAAATATTACTCAAAGTTAAATGCAGAACTTTCTTCAATAACATAAAGTACATCAAATGATACATACAAACATCCAGACAATGTCTTGTGCTGTCCAGCACAGGCTCAACATCTTAGAAATAAAAGATAACTCCCCAAATCAAAACAGTGTCTCCCCCATTCAAACCTTCCTTAGACTGCCTAAGGCCATGCAGCTTCTAGGAGAACTTCATTCACTCTCAGAGAGCTTTGAAAGCAAGAGAATTTAGACAACTCCCTTCAAAGGGGAGATTTGCAACCAAATACCTTTGTCACCTTATCTAGCTGCTAGAGAACAACAACCAGTTACCGGTAATTATCACCTAGTTAAAGCTCAGAGAGAGCTCTTCTTGCTGTTCTTTAGCTTCAATGGAATCTCCCTGAGTTAAACCTTTTCACCAACACACTTTTAGCCATTCCCACTTCAGTGTCAATTAAATCACTTATACTAGGGGTCAGCAAACTTTTTCAGCCATGGGCTGGTCCACTGTCCCTCAGACCTTGTGGGGGGCCGGACTATATTTTGGGAAAAAAATGAACGAATTCCTATGCCCCATAAATAACCCAGAGATGCATTTTAAATAAAAGCACACATTCTGCTCATGTAAAAGCATGCTGATTCCCGGACTGCCTGTGGGCTGGATTTAGAAGGTGATTGGGCCAGATCTGGCCCCCAGACCTTAGTTTTCCTACCCAGGCAGGCCCCACAAATAAGCCAGAGGTGCATTTTAAATAAAAGGACACATTCTACTCATGTAAAAACACACTGATTCCCTGACCATCTGCGGGCCGCATTTAGAAGGCGATTGGGCTGCATCCGGCCCCCGTGCCTTAGTTTGGGGACCCCTGACTTATACTTAACAAGCAATCCCAGCAGCTCTTCACTGTGATATGTCAGTGGCCACCCTCTATTGTGTACTCAGAATATGCAATGCCTTGCAACAGACACACCACCTGGAATACACCTGCATGGACCTTCTGCCTTAAGGGTGGCAATTATGCATTTGTTATTAAGCTCCCCAAAGGCACTTATTTACCATTTCTGTTTCTCTAGCATGAATTGCCCTAGTATTTTCTTATAATTGCTTGTTCGTGCATCGGCCCCATTGTGAGATTTAACATAAGCTATTGGTTACACATTTCCTTGGAAACCAAGAGTTATAAACTGTTCATTTCTATAGATGGATCCTGCATCTTGAACCACTCTGATGTAGCACCACGTCATTTTCAGTGCAGTTGGACTTGCACCACAAGCAGTGGTGGCTGGTAACTGCCCCTGGTGGGACAGCCAAGAGGGGTCACTGAAGGCAGGACCACAGGGGCCACCAGAGGTGAGGGCAGTTTGTTCTGGTTTTATCCCCATCCTCTTCCCTTGCGAAGGTACTGGTGGCTATGTTCTGCCTATGGAGGCAGTAATGCTTCTAAATACCAGTGACTAGAAATCACAGGATTGCTCTAATGCTTGTTTCCTGCTCGAGGGTTGCTCATTGGGGTATCCAGTTGGCCACTGTGAGAACAGGATGCTGGACTAAATGGGCCCATTGGTTTGATCCAATAAGCTATTCTTGTCTTGTTAGGTACCATAGTACAATTGCTTATCATCTAACTAAACCCTTCCCGTGAGGCAGGTTAGGCTGACTCTGTTTTGACGAGACACCAGTTTTTAATATTCCATTTGCTAGCAGAAAATAACATTACAAAAATCATTAAAAAAAAATAAACTTGCAGAAGCTGCCTCCCCACTCCCAAATGATGACTGAGCACATTCAGTACCTATTAGGGATGTGGAAGAAATTCTATTCAGTTCACATTTAAAAGCAAATCCATCGTATTTACATTTGACGGAATGATATGAAAACTGAAACACAGCCACTCTTTGAAATTTTCACTTATTTGAATTTTGCAATTTGGTTCCCCCGACCATAATAAAGTGTGCATAAAAATACATACTTTAGTGAAAATAACTTACAAGCATGCATTAAACTTGGGGAAACTGCTTGCAAAAATATGCACATTACTCAAAAATCCATACAAAAATGTGTTTATTAGGAGACTTTCATACTAAAAGGCTGGTGAATTTCATGAGGATTTTATTTCTTTAAAAAAAATCAGAAATTGCTGCAGAAATTGGAGAATTGAATTTAATTGGAAAAAATAGAAACCACGAGAACTGTAATGACAGCCTAGTAGCCATGGAATGTTGAATATCTGTTTGGGGGGGGGGAATTAGGATAGGTTGGAGAGAGAAGGGAGTATCCTGGAAGAAGAAGAAGAAGAAGAAGAAGAAGAAAGAAGAGAAGAAGAAGAAGAAGAAGAAGAAGAAGAGAAGAAGCAGAAGAAAGAAGAAGACGACAGACTGGAACTTTAAACAGGAACCCTCTTATTAGGAGGTGATGATCTTCCAACATTTGTTGTTGCTCCTTCTCCTTCTATCTATTTACTACTCAACACTTGCCTTGGGGGCAGTGGGGGGGGGACTGGATGCAAGCATTGGCAAATTGCTTGGCTGCCAAAGTGTTTAAGAGGCAAAGTGTCTCATTTCAGATATCTGTTTTTAGCCTTTAGTCTGATTTATTTCTATTTGTTTATTCTGGCACATCGATCCTGATGAGATGCCGTGGTGTCAGAATTTGGGAAGCCTCTTGGTGCCGTGGAATTTGAGCAGCTGATTCATGAGCAATACTGGATGTGGTCACCCATCTGCTCCTATTGGATTTCACGTTTGGAATAAATTCAGAGCATGAGCTCAGGGTTGGGGTGGTTCTTCTCCCCGCCCCCTCCTCCATTACTTTCTCCTATACCATTTCAGGGTCAGGGCAAAGAGTGCAGCATTCATCATCAGTACTTTATGTACGGGTGGCATGCTAAGAATATTGTTGCAGTTACGTAAGTGTCGCATTCTGGATTACGTGGACTGGGTGTGAAGAATCATAGAATCATAGAGTTGGAAGAGACGACAAGGGCCATCCAGTCCAACCCCCTGCCAAGCAGGAAACACCATCAAAGCATTCCTGACAGATGGCTGTCAAGCCTCTGCTTAAAGACCTCCAAAGAAGGAGACTCCACCACACTCCTTGGTAGCAAATTCTACTGCCGAACAGCTCTCACTGCCAGGAAGTTTAGGTGGAATCTTCTTTCTTGTAATTTGAATCCATTGCTCCGTGTCCGCTTCTCTGGAGCAGCAGAAAACAACCTTTCACCCTCCTCTAGACTGTGTTAGGGGTGTGCATTGGAATTGTACCTTCGAGGCCTGCTTGAGAAAATCACAGGAGTCTGCCTCATACTGAATCAGACCCTTTTGGCCATCTAGCTCAACATTTCCAGTCCAAGGAAGCCCCATTGCACATCCCCTTGTGCGCAACCTCAGAGGGATGACATGCCAACGGTGGGGGGGCCAGTGATAAAGGTGGACAGAGCAATGGATACGACTCTTAACTTTGTACAGTCAGATACATTTCAGCTGTACAAAGGTAGAGCTTTCTACACACTTACATCCACCACATGCATCTGTCCATGCAGGCAAGGAGGAGATGGTAACACAGTTCAAGGACATTTTCCAGCCACGCAAAAGTACTCCAGGAGGGTGTGGAGCAGGGCTAGGAGCCATGTGGTCTGCAGAGGGTCTTCGGGGCCAGAAAGAAATGCCTGAAGGGCAATATTTGGCCTCTGGGCATGAGGCTCCCCACTGATGATCTACATGACCAGGAAGCAGCTCTTCAGGGTCTCAGAGAGGGTTTTACTCAGACCTACGGAAATGCAGGTGATGGGACTTAGGACCTTATCATAGGTGCCAACTCCCTGGGGCCCTGGGTGTCCGAGCACCCACAAAATTCCCTGTGAAGGGGCCAGGCACCCACAAATTTTTGGCACCCACGGTTGCGAGGCCAAACTGGCACTCCTGGACCTTATTTCTCTTAGCTTAAACTCATAATTGGTTTTGTGCTGTCAAGGAGCATTGGGCTCCATTTTCTCAAACTGTATCTGCTCCTGCTCCACTTTCTGAAAAGGAAGGGATCTGTGACAGTAGTTTGGTGGTGTCTGCTGTTCAAATAAAGAAAAAGCAGGATTACCAATGAGCAAGCCCAAATCTTTAGTTCTGCCATTTGGAGTCCTTTGGGTCCCAACCATTATTTGATTATATTATTGGAATAATTATCTTCTCTGACCTTTTCAACAAGCTGATCCCGGGAGGGCTCTTAGCAACAGTTCTTTTTCAGATTGTCCAGTGGTTTAAAATGAAACTCTCTGTAGACATGTTCTGTGAACACAGAGATTGGGGGAAGAAGCTACAGCCACAATGATTTATTTATTGTTTTATTAGTTGCCTAACGCAGGGCAGCTTCTAGGTGATTTACAAGTCAAGTTTAAAACATACAGATTTGGTTTCTTAAAAAAATATCCAAATTAAAATATCAAATCCTACTCTCTCCTCTCTCTCTCTCTCTCTCTCTGTGTGTGTGTGTGTGTGTGTGTGTGTGGAAATGATTCCATTTATGGCTTCCCATAAAATGTCTCAAAGCAATTTCGCTGTAAAAGCATCAACAATAAAATCAACTTAAAACAATTCCAGCTAGAGATGCTCCAGATACAGATTTGTAACAAATAGTTTATTTATTTGTGCTAAACAATTTCTAGACAGACCTCATAATGAACATGAGGAAGCTGCCTTAGACAAAGTCAGACCAGTTGCTGATGTAGCTCAGTATTGTCTACACTGACTGGCAGTAGCTCTCCAGAGTTTCAGGTAGGAGCTCTTCCCAGCCCTACCTGGAGATACCAGGGACTGAATCTTGGAGCTTCTGTATACAAGGAAGGTGCTCTACCACTCAGCTGTGGTCCCCCACAAATCCCAGCAAGGATCTCAAATCCCATTCGGCAAAATTCATGGTCAATGCGGAATCAAAACTTGAGTTCTCAAGCTTTTAACAAAACGTTAAGTTTGGGGTGTCGCAGCGTATGTCAGCTTCCAGAAACAAGTCATTCTCATGAGTCAGCCTAGGGGGACTGATATTTTTTCCCCAATCAGCCTTCTGTGCTGTCAATCAAAAATGCTTCCCAGATTCCAGAGGCATATGCCATTATGATCCAATGGAATTTTCCTGTGGAGTTTTTATTATCCTTGGTCAGGTGGGTGCTCCAGGAAATTCTTGTTGAGCATTCTCATGCGCTGCCTCCATTTGTCGTCCAGCTTGATGAGAGGGGCTTTCCAGTTGCTGCCCGCATTTTTAAAAATACAGCAACATGTAAGCGCCTAGATATTTATACAGAGTTTTAGGGGAGAAATGAGGTGGTTGCAAGTGGGACATGCCAGCCCTTTATGGTTGCAAAAAGAATTACACTTCAAGATTGGAAGGATTAGCAGCCACCATCCATTATGCAATTTGAATGTATAGCATATTGTTGTCAATCAAGCTTGGATATCTGTCTGGACACCTGGCTTGCCTACATTAATGTTTATATTATATTAGCAGGGAGTGCCTGCCCAGGAATTTAAAACATAAAACGAACATCCAAAATATTGTGATTTTAAAATGGATATTGTAATCTGCAGGTTTTAGGGCTCTGCGTGCATATGTACACATACACAAACACCAACTCAGGGCTCTGACCTGACTTGGGGAACAATTTGTGGGGGAGGAAGCTAATTAGGGTTAATTTGGTCCAACATCTTGATTAAAATGGCCCCAACATGCAACATAGATGAAGACCACCTTCTCCACAGTGGGGAACCTTGTGCCAAGTTTGGCAGCGACATCTCCAGAAGCATCCAAATTGGCACAGGTTGGAACCATCACGCCAGATTTGGCAAAGATCCACCAAATGGGGCAACAGTGCCTTCGGAGGTGTTCCAGTTGGTGTGGTTTGGACGGAATATCATCAAGCAGGGCCTCTCTCTCTGGACTTTGAAGTCTCCCAGGTCGTAGCCCTTCTTGGCCCTGCTTTCTCCTAGCTGGAATGTGTCCTTGAACCCTGATCCTGCTTCTCGTTTAACTGGATAGAGGATAGAGTGCCTGTAGAAATAGCCAACTGTACAAAGTTGAAATTCACATGTATGGTTCCCCCTACTTTGCTGCTAGATTCGCCCACCAACTGTCATGTGGACCCAGGAGGTTGCCAGAAGGCATGTGGCCTTGGGCTGGAGCAGGTTCCAGCTACTGTCATAAAGCAATGTTTCTCGTTTGCATTTAGGATCTGTGTGCAGGGAGTGTACAGGCAGCTACTTTAGCCATCATGTCTAAATAATTGCATACAACATAAGCACAGATTTTTTAAATTTTTATATTAATGTGACTGCTCACATTTTACCTATTTGCTCCTGCTGTGAAATTTATGAGTAAAAATGAGTTCAGAGGCAAGAGGGCTATTGAATTCTGTTGCCTCCCCCCCCCCCTTGTATTCAAGACAATTAACAGCTGAGCAACAGGTCACCTGATTTTCTAGCCTTCACAGGGTGATGGATGTCAGTATCTAGGCAACAACAATAATGCCAGCTTTGCCAGACAGGCTGTTGAATTGATCATGCTCAGACACGAGGACATGCCTTTGCCCATTATAAGAGCCTGTTCACTGGAAAAACGAAGATATCAGAATGCCTTTGGAAGAGATGGTTCATTTTAATGGTTGAGTTCTGGACCATACCAGAACGAAGCGTTTTAGTGTTCTTTTTAATGAGTGCCAAATAGCATGCAGCTTCCGTAGAACTTGGGAGTGATCTAGCCAATTCATACTTCCAAAAATACACAATTGGGAAAACGGTCCTTAAAAATTCGAACTTCCGGGATAATGGCGTCAAGGCGAGCTACTCTTTGCTGTGTCTAACGTGAGTAAGAGCGTTTATAACAATAACTACGCTGATAAAGAGACTGAGAAGAGTCTCAATTCAGAAAGAATAATTACAAACCAGCAGTTTATCAGCAAAAGATTCCGGGAGTTGCTAGAGGACACTGGTGGAAGGAACCTTTAAATCTCTCCCCCATCCTGCTAGCCTGTCAGATTAACCGTGAACTCGTTTAAAGTTGCTCTGACCACCTTGAAATTAGTCATGGTTCTGACAAGGCAATGCTATAAAGAAACTGGGCATATTACCATATGTGACAAGGATATCCCTCCAAATAAACAGCAGACCAAGATCCCCTCTTTTTTTTCCACATGTGGAAAATAAAGGACGTGGAATTTAGAAAACCCCACCCCCACCCCACTTCTTCAATTTTGCACTGCAGTTCTCTAGCCAAGTAATATGTACAAAATGTATATAACTAGGGTAAAGTGTTCATAGACATGCATATATTTTTATATATAAGCACACACACACACACTGCTTTATATTAGGGTAAATTGCTTTTTCAAAATGTGTGAATTAGGCAAAAATGCACACAAAAATGTATATGTCTGGGTTAATTTGTATTAAAAGCTGGGTGAATTTTCACGTCTTCTTTTTTTAAAAAAAAAACAAACCTACAAGCTGATGTGAAATGTGGAGACTGGAGATTGGAAAAACGAGAAACAGAGGAACACAACTGATGGCTTTGTCCATCCCCAGTCACAGATCTAGACTTTCATTGTTCTGTTTTTCCTCCCTCTATAAGCAGAAAGGCTTATTTCCCCCCTGGCCCCTTAGATTCTTTCACAGTCTCTCTGTTGTGCATGACAGAAATGAACATTAATTCTGATTCACATAAACCTCCAGCGCCATCTGCTGGTGGGAGAATCTGATAGGAATGGTAGGTTTCTTTCTACATGACCAGCTTATCCCTGCACAAAGTCTACAGGAGGACAGACAACATCAACTATTTACTGAGCATTCATTCTGGTTTGTTTAGACCAGGGGTCAGCAAACTTTTTCAGCAGGGGGCCGGTCCACTGTCCCTCAGACCTTGTGGGGGGCTGGACTATATTTGAAGAAAAAAATGAACTAATTCCTATGCCCCACAAATAACCCAGAGATGCATTTTAAATAAAAACACACATTCTACTCATGTAAAACACCAGGCAGGCCCCACAAATAAGCCAGAGATGCATTTTAAATAAAAGGACACATTCTACTCATGTAAAAACATGCTGATTCCCAGACTGTCCGCGGGCCGGATTTAGAGGCGATTGGCCGCATAGTTTGGGGACCCCTGGTTTAGAGGGAGGTCAGATGCTGTTTTATCAAGCCAATGTTAACCCACACCTTCCAGTGCATTTCTCCATCACTTTTCTGATCACAAAAAGTCACATTTTTGGTGGGCTTCTTGTGAAAGAGCTCCAAATCAGCTGAATGCTTAAGATTCCACCAGCAGCATCACCAAACTACTTCCCTTCATTTAGAGTTTGGCCACCGGTCACTTCCCTTCATTTAGAGTTTGACCACTGGTCACTTTTCCTCGCTGGCTTGCATCCCGCTGGGTCCAGCTGCCCAGTGT
Source organism: Lacerta agilis (assembly GCF_009819535.1). Classification (NCBI taxonomy): domain Eukaryota; kingdom Metazoa; phylum Chordata; class Lepidosauria; order Squamata; family Lacertidae; genus Lacerta; species Lacerta agilis. The sequence goes on along the minus strand of NC_046319.1, from coordinate 41,245,212 downwards.
GAAGCCTACCCACCTTGGTCAGGTAGTTTGCCTTTCTCTTGAGTAAACTTGGAAAGGCCCAGGCTGATTTTGCTTCCTATGAACATGAAGCTGGCCCCTCTTGTACCAAACTGCATGAGATGCCGGGATCTCATGGTTCACTGAAACATGAGGGATCCATTCTAGGCCAGAGCAAGGGCAGAGATTGCCTTTCCAAAGCTGTTATTTGCACCATACAAGTATTACAGGGATAACAGTGGATGAATCTATTTCTCTCGTTTTCTGATGAGCAGTATGGGGTGTTAGGAGAGAAGTAGTCCCCTGGTGAGGAACACATCATGCTCTTTCTGGAGTAGTTTGTCCCAACGTTCATGGGGCATTAAACCCAGCAGGTGGTGCTGTTGTCTGTTCTGCTCCTTTGGCTGCATCCTCAATCTGCATCACACTATTTCACTAACAGATGAAAGTGAATAGTCTCACTTTTCAGCCTCTCTGCTCATGCAATTTAAAAGCATGTTTTCCAGGCTGCTTATATAAAAGCGGCAGGATCGCTCCCACATAATTGGAACTGCCAATAGCTGCCTCTCCCATATAATGCCGGCTGCAGGATATTGAAGGACGAGTGCTCTGATGTAGTATCCTTAATATCCTCTGAGCCCTCATCAGCCAGGAAGACACAGGACATTAAAAACAGAATTGTCTTTGGCAGCATCCAATCTTTGATAGGTAAAGGTAAAGGTACCCCTGACTGTTAGGTCCCAGTTGCAGACGACTCTGGGGTGTTGCACGCTCATCTTGCTCTACAGGCCGAGGGAGCCAGCGTTTGTCCGCAGACAGCTTCCGGGTCATGTGGCCAGCATGACTAAGCTGCTTCTGGCGAACCAGAGCAGCAAACAGAAATGCCGTTTACCTTCCCACCAGAGTGGTACCTATTTATCTACTTGCACTTTGACATGCTTTCAAACTGCTAGGTGGGCAGGAGCAGGGACCGAACAACAGGAGCTCACCTCATAGTGGGGATTCGAACTGCTGACCTTCTGATCGGAAAGCCCTAGGCTCTGTGGTTTAGACCACAAGCGCAACCCACGTCCCCTTAGAAATGCAGAGCAGGCCTCCTTTTGCTGTATTGGAGGTCAGCAACTTTGTATTCAAGTGCTTCCTAACCAAAGGGCATCTCTCCCAACCAGCCATGAACGGTGGCAGGACCAGCCCTACTGTTAGGTGTAGAGTGCAGCTGAGACATCAGGTGAAGATGGTAGGGGAATGGAGGCAGGTGTTGGACGATGTAGGTTGTGTGTGTGCACGCACGCACAGGATGACCATATGTCCTACTTCACAAAGAATGGTCTTCTGTTTTCAAGGGTCATCAGGGGGCAGTCCTCTATTTGAAGCTGTTCTCTGTTTGAGGGCTGTCCAGCCAAGTCTGGTTTAAAGGTTAGAAAGGGGCAGCAGGAACACCTGGCTGGCAGTTAACAGCACCTGGCCAGCAGACTGAACCCACGAGTCAACTTTGTGCAATTGGTATCTTTTTTTGGTGATGCAAATCCTCTTTTTTAGCAATGCATAACTGGCCCCCTTATCTGGCTGCAACATGGCTCAGAAGCTACCCTATTGCCTTCATTATGTGTTGGTAAACACTACTCTGTTACTAGAGTAGGATTCAAATCTGGAATGGCAGAATGCCATCTTGGCCACCCCAGGCAGTCATGTGTCTTGAGCCTGTCCTGAACTGTGTACTATCGAGTGCCTGAAACAAACCCACCCGTTTGTTTCTGCAACCCCAGACAGGCAGCCTATGTATTCCCTGGTGGGCAGCCATAGGTAGCCAGGAGGTCTTCATTCCCAAGTTTGCAACAACTCTTATTCAAATTCTGTGTCCAAATTTGCTTCTGGAGGGGAGGCACCAGCTAGCAAACAACTTAACTCCTTCTGGAAAAGCAGGTCTGGGCTGCTTGAGGTGGGGCCATAGCTCTGCGGTACAGGACCAGCTTGGCATACGAAAGCTCCCACGTTCAATCCCCATCACCCCCAGGTATGTCTTGGAAAGATTCCCTTCCTGGAACCCTAGAGAGCTGCTGCCAGTCTGTGCAGACAACACCGAGCTCAATGTACCATGAATGGTCTGACTCAGTATGAGACAGCTTCCTATTTCATGTTGAACTGAGCAGGGATGGTGGGTCAACCATCGCCTGACATTCCTCCCAGGAGCCTGCGCTGGGAAAACTGATAAAGAGAGACAAATGTGAGGGAGAAAATAGCAGCAAGGCCATAAAAATCAGTGGCTGAGATATTGGCCCACACAGGCTCCAAGAGGCCTGGCAGGAAGCCATTTCCGTCGCAGGCAGAGAATTTCATGCTGGCTGTAAAACAACATCCCTCCTCAGCTGGTGTGACTCTCCCAGCCCACAGAAATATCTGGACTCTGGGAGAGTGGGTGCCTGCAACATTCTCCCTGAAGAGACAGGACACTCAGGGGGCTGTTTGCTTTCTCCCCCCCCCCCACCTCAAGGTGAGAGCACTGGGACCACTGGTCCATCTGGCTCCGTATTGTCTATAGTGGTTGGCAGAAGTTCTCCAGGATTTCAGACCAAGGGAGATGCTGGGGATTGAACTCAGGGCCTTCTGCATTGTGCAGAGCAGATGCTCTACCACTGAGTTAAGAGTCACACTGGGTTAAAGGATACACATAGCTGAGCTACATTCTGGAGCCCAGCATAGGAAGAACACAGGAAGGTGGCTTTTACCAGTTCAGATCATTGGTCCATCAGGCTCAGTATTGTCTGCACTGACTGGCAGTAGCTCTCTGTGGTTTTAGGCACAGGTTCTTCCCAGCCCCCATGAGGAGATGGAACCTGAGACTTTCTGCATAGCCAAAGAATGTGTTCCACTATTGAGTAAAGGTGCAGGATCTCTGGCCTTCATGCCACTTTCCTCCCCCACCCTTACACAACCCCCAACTCTCTAACAGGTGAAGCTGGGGGACTTTGGCACCTGAGGGCAAAGAAGGGGCCATTGAAAACACACCTGGTCTAGCCTACAGCAGCTGGAAGCCCCTCCCCAGATACAAACTCAAAAGGAGGGATAGGGATGGGGTTCAATTCACACTAATGTGCACCGACCTAATTCACACTTCCTGAAGTGAAGCACAAACCGAAATACATCTCTCCTGTGACATTTTCAGGTCTCCAACCAAAGAACGGGAAGGAAAATTCATATATTAGAGGAATTTACGCACAAAAATGCATGTACTATATGAGCGAATTTACACAAATGCATTCTCTTAAGAAAAAATTGCTTTCAAAGGATGCATGTATATTAGGCTGAATTGTGTACAAATTAAGAAAAATGTGCACTAAAATGCTTAAGAATTATTAAAATGGCTTTTTTAAAAAAAATCACAAAGGGATGTAGGAATGTGGCGGAACTTGGAAAAAGGAGAAAATAGGAGAAATCAGAATTGACAGATTCGCCCATCCCTAACCGAGAGTCAGGCATGAGGCGGCCTCCTTCAGCCACTCGCCATCCTTGCTTCAACTGCAGGAGAAGACAACGAAAATCATTCTATTGAGGTCTGGATCACATTGTAATGTTCCACATGCAATGGTATTCCAACACATGTTGAGAAGCTCTGACTCAGTAGTCTCTTTACCCAGACCAAGAAGATCTCACATCACCACATCAGTTTGTGATTTTTATTTTTAAGTCCACGTGAAAATGCATTAACATTTTAGTGGAAATTTCTCCTGATACACGTTTGCAAGCACTTATGAAAGCTTGTAGCCAATGTTAATTCTTCTCAGAGTAGACCCATTGAAATTAATGACCGTTAACTAACTTCGTTGGAGGCAAATACATGCATTTTCCCATTAGTGCAAATTTCTCCTAATATAATGCATGTTTGTATGCCGTTTATCCTTATCCTAATATGCAAATTTCTGCTGGGCAGTTTCCTCTAATAAAATGCATTTTTAACATTATTTTCATTAATATATGCATTTATAGACTTACTTCACAGCAGTGTATGTATTTCTTGGCTGAAAGACTACAAATTCAGACAGGTGTGAAGTCTGAAGGACGGTCACTATTCAGTGTGGTATTAAACAGATTTGCCTTTACACGTGAAATGAATCAAATTTCTTCCCTGTCCTTCCTGCCCTTTCCCCCTGGGTTTAGCTGTGCCCACCAATGGCATGGTGCCCCCAGCAGATACTCCCCTGAGGGAATGTGATCCTCCACAGGCCGAGGAGTTTCCCCACAACTGCATTAAATGTGCAGTGTTTAAAAGGGACCAGCTGCCTTGTCAGTTGAGGAGCAAGATGATTGTGAGTAGTACTTTTATTTTATATACTGCTTTTCTGATACAATCAAAAGCGGTGAAATGATGCCATCGGAAGCACTGGGGTCCCCTGCAAACAGGAAGTAGACATCATCATGGGTTGGAAGAGCAAGGGCTATGAGGAAATGCTGTTAGAAGCCTGGGAACTGTGTGGCAGGGGTTGCCATCTTGTTGCCCTGACAGAAGCTTTGTGGCCCTAGAAGCTGCACGGCAAATGAAGCTTTCCTTTTATTTTCTCTACGGTGCAGAAGACTCCCATTATTAGCACTAGTTTGGGAAGCAATGGGGAGGGGGGTGGTTAGAGTGAGGTAAGGGAGACATTTGAGGTGTAGAGGCCTTTGGTAGGCTGCGCAGGCGGGTGCCGCAGATAAAAGTCTGAGTTTGTGTAACATTGGGAAGCGAGGTGCGTGGCCGGGTCACACTGCAGCTGCGTAAACCATTCGAGGACAGGCACCCCTTCCAGCTATTGCTCTGGGGCTGGAGTGAGGCCAAGCAGAGCCGAACCCCCACAAGGGCAAGGGGGCGTGTCATTAGGGTGGCCCTTCCTTCAAACGGGTGCGGCAGCCGCTCCTATTTTTTCACTTTGGCATCGTAAGTGCCGGCGTGCTTGTAGGCCGACACATAGCCACTGTTGTCCACAAGGTTCTCCCGTCCGCTCTTGCCTTTGCCCTTCCCGCTCTCGTCGAAACGTTCCTTGTGGGAGCCTGTGTACTTGGACGTGTCGGTGAGCCTCTCCACAGCGCCCACAGCCTTGGCTTTCTGCCAATCACAAAAAAACAAGGGAGGGGGTCAGAACCATTCTTTGTTCAGCAACGACTACCATCGCCCCTACTTCGGAACATGGCCTCCACATCACCTCCACCTCCTTTACTATCTACCATGCAATAATATGAGGAGCTGCTTTGTACCAAGTCCAACCACTGGCACAAAGAGTACCACTGGCTTTACCAACAGCTCTCCAGCATTGTAGGCAGCGGTCTTCCCCAGTCTTGCAACTTGGAGGCTCCTTCAACTGGCACATAAGATCCCTCCTGGATCAGGCCAAAGGCCTATCCAGCTCAGCGCCCTCTACTCACAATGGTCAACGTTATTTCTCTAGGAAGCCCACAAGCAGAACATGAGCCCAATAGTGCTCTGCTGGAGACTGGCCTTCAGAGGCACACTGGCTCTGATACCTGAGGGAACATAGCCATCATGATCGTTAAGTCTTATTCTCAATGATTTTGTCAATCCTCCATGAGGGCTGCAGGTATTAAACCTGGGGCCTCCCATAGGAAAAAGCAGGAACTGTATTGGTTGGGGGTGCTTAAGGAATTCAATTTCCATGAGCTCCAAAGCAGACTGACCTGATCCATACCTGCTGTACTATCATAAAGACTGGAACATAGTTATCCACCCTATTTTACACTTCTCTGAATTTTGTGATAAAGTTCCCGTCTCAGAAAACAAAACAAAATGCATTAAAATGCATATTAAAATGTGTACAGTACTTTTCTTCTTGAAAAAAGGTGCTAGTACTGCATTCCCTTGAGTACCCCCCAGAAAAAAATACATACAATGAGATAAAAGATGTATATAAATGTACATTTTATGATAAATTGTGTATTGAAATATTATTTAAACACAAAATTCCATACTGCTTTCTTTTTTGCTGGTTAATGGGATAGAAGAGGTTCATAAACGATCACTTGTGGAATTGGAAAAGGACTGATCTGTCCAGAAGTACAGTACTTAGAGTGAGTTACCGGTATGCCCTACCATACAAGAAAGCTGCAATTCACTACCAGAATGCACACTTTGTATACAGACATTTCTTGGTCCAATTCACAGAATCTCCAGGTAAGGCTGGGAAACTCCTCGGTCAGAAACCCTGGAGACCTGCTCCTAGTCAGTGGAGTTCAGGTGGGGAAACCTGCGGTCTCCAGATGTTACTGGTTTACAACACACATCATCCCAGGCTATGCTGGCTGGTGCTGATGGGAGTTGGAGTTGGAGCAACACCTGGAAGGCCACCAGCTCCCCATCCCTGTCCTAGACCCAACCTGGCCTGCTTCTGAAGCCTTGGATTCCCACCAGAAGCCTGTTCTGCCTCTTCCTCCAACACTGGCAGCAGTTACTCACAGTGACGCCCACGTTAGTCGGTTCTTTGCCTGCCACCAGCTGGCAGATGGATTCATACGCTTCCTCTTTGCCTTTGTCCTTAAACCTCTTTGGGGCCAGCTCCTCCAAGGCCTTCTTGAACTCCTCATAGTTTATGACTCTGGCCGTCTTCCCTCTGGAATAGAATAGGCACAAGGGACTCAGGAGCCAAATCGCAACCACCTTTGCCCCTCTGACTCATACACCGGGGGTGGGGAACCTTCTTCAGTCTGAGGGCCACATTTCCTTCTAGGCAACTTCTAAGGGGCCATAGGTCAGTGATAAGTGGGTCTAGACGCAAAAGAGGGCGGGGGAATGAATACAAATTCTACCTTCGTACAGTAGGCTTGTTTCAATATACATTCACACCCTTTAACCACCTCCTTCCAGGCAACCCCAAAGCATGATCAGAGTTCAAGAACACATTCCTGCCAAGCAAAAGCATGCAAGGATGGTGTCCTGGTTCCCAGTTGTAGAAGGACAAGAACTTGCAAGTTCCTCCCATTGTTTAGCTGGGATTTGGTTCTGGGCAATTTCTACCACTCAATCTATTCCTGCTCTCTGGAGCAACAGAGCACAAATCTGCTTCATATTTTACATGACCGCCCTTCAGATATTTGAAGACTGCTATCATGTCTCCTCTTAATTTCCTCTTATCTGGGCTAAACATACTGGGTGTCAACTTCTGGACAAGCTCTAGCTTGTCAACGTCCTTCATAAATTGTGTCATACAGAAGTGGACATGGTACTCCAGATGTGCTGTGACCATTGCAGACTAGAGCCCACTTCATCCGATGTAGTCAGGCCAGGCCAGACCAGACTGTAGTCCACAAAAGCTTATGCCATAATGAAATTGTTAGTCTTTAAGGTGCCACAAGAATCTTTGTTGCTTTTAAAGAAAGAGACTAAGACTGTGTACACATTACCAACTTAAAACACAGCTAGGTCATTCTCAATTCAGACTGAAGTTGGTTTGGAGTGTGTACACAACTTAACATGGCTACATCTCTGAAAATCTTGATATATACCAGCTAACTAGCTAGATTAACTGAAACATTTGTTTAAAAGTTCTAGAGACTGGGTAGCTGGTGGCAACACCTATTGGCGCTGTACACTGGCAGCTTCTGCAGAAAACTGGCAGAAATTGTCTTTTTGAGGCCGAGAGGAAAGGTGTTTGAAACAACCACAACAAAGGTGCTTCCAAACCAGGCCCACTATCCTACAAGAACATGTCTCCACTCTGATTTTCTACATGCAGGGAAATATTGGGTGTGTGTGAGAGCACTCAGATATGCAATTCTTCATTTGGGGCTTTAAGTGACACCACCCAGAAAATAGCTTTACTGCTTGATTCTGTTGCCTGCATAAACCAGAGGCAGGGGAACTTTTTCAAGCTGGAAGTCTACATTCCCTCCTAGGCAACCTTTTGGGGGCCAAATGCCAGTGGTGGGCAGAGCCAGAAGCAAAAGAAGGTGGAGCAATGGACATTGATTTTACTTTTTGTACAACAGGCTTGTTTCTACACAGACTCACACACACACAGTTCCCAGCCTCCACCCCCCATCCAGACAAGCACGAGTCGTCAACTGAGTTGCAGGACACATTCTAGCCAAGCAAAAGCAGTCCAGGAGGGCGCAAAGCAAGGCTGGAGAGAGAGGAGTGTGGCCTGAGGAGAGCCCTGGGAGCCAGAGAGACTTGGAGGCCACATTCAGCTTCCCCATCCCTGGTATAAGCTGTCCCTGAGTTTTGACCAGATTCAAGCTGAGAACAGGTGACACACATGCCAAGAGCTTTCCCCAAACCGCTAACTGCAACCAGTCCACACATCTCTGAGATATGGGGCTTCGGGTGGTTAAATTACATGTTAAGCTTAATGTACAGCATGCACCCTATGTCTCATTTTCCTTCAGAAGCTGGGCCTGCCCTAGGGTCACAAGTCTCCAGCCTAGGATCAAACTACATATTACACTTGTGTGCAGCTATGACTGTTGTTTTTTTTTGTTAAATTAATTTATAGCTCCAGAGGGCCTTACTTGCTGTTGGGATCACTGCAAGCCCAGACGTTAGGTCTATCACTTCTCTCCCCAACTGTGATCCCACCAATAAAATGGTTTTTAAAAAATAAAAATAAATCCCCTTCCTGGCATTGCTACAAAGCATTTTTTTAAAAATCCAATTGGTGGCAATGGAAACTTTTTAGTAAGCCATATGTCTCTCTGCAGGAAGGATATTGGGAAGGTGGTGGGGTGGGCGGTCACAGCTGAAGAGGGGAAAGATATACCTGTGGGCTGGCCCAGCTCATCTCTCTCTTTCTCTCTCTCATTCTCTCCCCCCCCCATTAAACTGTAGCTGTTGCTGCTGCAGCCAAAGTGCTTTCCATTACAAGAGAGTTACACTAGCAGCAGTCAATAGCTGTTTGTTTTTTATTTTTGCCAGGACCAAAGGCTTAATTTCTCAAACAGCAGCTGACATGGAGCAGTTCAACAGTACAAACAAAAGTGTTCCTGCCAATATTGCTGAATCAAACCGGGACAGCACCATTGAGCAATGCATGCTCAGTCTCCCCAGAAGCACAGATGTGAAACACAACAATGCCAAACTAAAGATGGCATTGAGCCAAAGAAGCTGTGTGTGTGTGTGTGTGTATCTTTTTAAGCTGGTGCTTGGCATTGACACAGAAAGCTCAGCCTCTTTTTGTGGGGGTGGACTTGTTTTCTGCTAGGTTTGTAGTCTGGCTACAGACATGGTTTTTGAACATGTGCAGAGTTTCTGTCCCTTGTCACCAGTAATGCAAGTCATCTGGAAAATTATGTATTGGAGTAAAGAAGAAAAATTTGCTGCCCTTAATCGATTGAGATCTGGTTTATCTATTTTACTTATATTTAGTAAACAGACAAACATGTGCTGTGTTATTTTTACAAGCGTGTTATAAAAATATCTCAAGCATTTTTTCCAGAAGTCAAAAAATAGATTAGGAAAGTATTTGGTTAAAGTTGTAAATCTAAGCATGTTACCCCCTAGGGAATAAGCACCATTGAGCACAATGGGATTTCCTTCCTAGTCAACATGCATAAAATTGTGCTGTAAGTATTTGACTTGAGGGGAGCGGGGTTCAACAGGGCGTAAGAAGTTGCCTTATATCAAGTTAGACTATTGGTACACCTAGCTTAGTGCTGTCTATGAATTTTGCGGGGTGGGGGGTGGTAATGCTATGGGACCTCTTCAACTTGGCATAGCTTATATAGACACACACGCACACACTGGTATATCTATGCACAGTCTGTAAAGTATGCATAGTATGTATATTTCTTTCTGGAGGTGGTTGAAATGACCACAATGGTTGTAACAGCAAATAAAATTGAAATTGACACAGCTTAGGGCCTCAGCATGTCTTAATGAGGCCTTGCTTGGCAGGCATTTTTTGTGCCCTATATTAAAACAGAAAATATGAATGGAAGTCTGGGGAAGGGCTGTAGCTCTGTGGAAGAGCATCTGCTTTGCATGCAGAAGGTTTCAGGTTCAATCCCCAACATCTGAGGCAGGTATGGGAGGGAAACCTGCCTGTTAGGGTACCAAGGATCTGATATAATATAATGTTCCTATGAATTAGTTCATTGGGCTCTTGCTTCCAGGGTCAGGGCTTCAGCGCTGTGGCAAAGACTTGCCCACACGTTTCAGTCCCATCCGAGTCTCCTTGTTTTTGTAAATTAAGAACCAACATGAAGCAAAACCAGAAGGAAGTGAGATGGAAGCAGGCACTTACTTCACCTTGCTGAAGACAATGTCCACATCTGTGCTGGTGACCCCTTTGCCATCGGTTACTTTGCAATCCTTACAGAGTTTGGCCCAGTTCTTGCCATTCATTTCTTGCCCTGTAGCTTTGGTGTCGCCGTAGATGGCAAACTTTCGGAAGCTCTCCTCCAATGAAGCCATGTCTGTGCTCTCAGCCATGATGTTCTGTAAAACACAAAGGCAGCTGCTCAGATCCAAGCAACGGGCATTGCATGTGCCATCATGTACACATTTCCTAAAGCTCCTCTAGACATTTCCCCCTACCTAGAGATGGTGGAATCTGTCAGTTTCATTTTTTCCTCATTTATCATTTTTTCCCCAAACTGGAATTCAGTTCACCACATTTTCTCAGCAACAGTTTGCAATTTTGTTTTAAAAAAGGGGGGGGGGGAGTCCTTAGGAAAATTCACCAGCATCTTAGTGCAACTTTCTCCTTATACACAATTTTGCAAAGCAAATTCCCCTAATATAATGCATTTTTATATCTTGCTTTCAGTAATGTATGCATTTATATGAACACTTTAGTATATGCATTATAGTACACACTACTTGACTAGAGAGAAGAAGAAGAAGAAGAGTTTGGATTTGATATCCCGCTTTTCACTACCCGAAGGAGTCTCAAAGCGGCTAACATTCTCCTTTCCCTTCCTCCCCCACAACAAACACTCTGTGAGGTGAGTGGGGCTGAGAGACTTCAAAGAAGTGTGACTAGCCCAAGGTCACCCAGCAGCTGCATGTGGAGGAGCGGAGACACGAACCCGGTTCCCCAGATTACGAGTCTACCGCTCTTAACCACTACACCACACTGGCTCTCAAGGTATATGGGGTGCTATGGGTGGGGCAGTGCCTCTGGTGGGGGATATATTGCATTCCTTTTGGAGTAGTTTGTTCACTTTTGGTCCCCCGTCTGCAGTCAGCTCTAACCTGTGGCTCCTAAAAACTGCCAGCATGCAACAGCGGCCACACCCCAGGAAACGACTTTGACTGGCTGGCTAAACTAAGTGAGGGTAGCCAATGTATCTCAATCCCTTGGTGAGTTAGGGACTTTCCCTGCATGTGAAGACAGACTCCGTAAAATTGAGTGGACGAGACCAATACTGGGTCAAACAGTCAAGAAGCCAGTTTCTGCACATGCTGTAGAAGGAAGAGAGGGGGCAGAGGGGGCTTGTCAACCTGGGAAGATAATCTTTCTAGGAGAAGGAAAACCCTGGTCCTAAACCTCCGCTTCCTTGTGGGATATCTTTGGGAGAAGGTAAGGCTAAGGAGTAAGCCCTACACAAATCCAGAGTGGAGTCTCTAATACGGTTGGATGGCACCATCTACGCCTCCTTCTGGAAACTGCTGCAGCCAAGCTGGTGTCAAACATATTGCTCTGCTTTCCTTTGGACCACATCAGTGAGGCTGAGAGGGGGGTCTTGTCATCTGGGCAGCCCAGAACCTCCATATACACTGGTCAGGCTTGTGCCCCAGGGAGGTCATTTCAGTGCTGCTAACTCAGCGGTTTGACTTCATCCCTGGAGGCACGATCCATTGTCTCTCGAGACAAACAGATGCCAACCACTTGGCTAGAGAACTGCATTGCAAAATCTGGAGAACTGCAAATTTCCAAAAGACTGGCTGCGTTTCAGTTCACAAATTGTTTTAGAAAGTGTGAATTAGGAGGAAAAAATCCACATTTAAATGCACAGTAAATTGGATTTCTCCCTGAACCCTATTGTTGGCCTTTGTGCACTGTCTGAACAGAATTCTTGGTTCCTGAGATAAATCAGGGCATCAAAGATAGAGCACTCTTCTCAAACCTTCTGTAGAAGCTACTGGCTTTTTCAGATTTATCCTGAAATTTCCCCCTACTTCTGAAGTTCAGTATGTGAGCACCGTTGTTGTCATAACCAACAAAAAACAAACAGCACTGCCCGTGGACAAGAGGAAAGTGCAGTGTGTTAAGGGAAATTGCTTTGCAAAAAGTTGTGTGTTGGAGGCAAAAAGCTGTCTATTAGGAGAGATCTTCACAAAAACACTGATGAATTTTCATGAGATTCCCCCCCCCAAAGTTTTTAAATTTATTTTTGCAATCTATGCAAATGTGGAGAACTAAACTTAAGATTAGAAAAATGAGGAAACAAGGGAAACCAAAATGGGACAGATTTGCCCGTGCCTAGCAAGAGCAGACCTATCTTCTCAGCAAACGCCCTGGCTTGCCCTGTGTCAATGCCAGCACTAACTGGAATTTCCCTGCACAATTATTAACTCAAACCACTGCTACTTTGGGGAAACGCTGTCCATTTCTCACGGACATTTACCCTTAGCTACCCCCTTGCTCAGGCTCTCTGCCAAGATCCACCCATGCCCGGGGCAGGCTATTAGGGCACTAGCCAGCCTGGGGGGCCTGCCAGGTCCAGGATCTTAGTTACAGCCTGACATTAAACAAAAACAGGCATGTGGGCTTGGCTGCTGGGGCGGCCACAGTTTGTGTTGCCTGGCGACGGTTGCTAAGGGCGGGTTGTGCTACTTGGACGTGGTTGCTCTGGGGAGGATAGTGTGGATTAGCATATGTACTTAACTCCACACTAACGGACATAGACATGCGTGTGAACTTTTTCCCCTTTCCCTCTCTCTCCTTAAAATTTCTCCTCTGCTGGATGAAGGTATCTCCTGGAAAGGAGCAGTGGAGCTGCAGTACACCCACACTTGGATGTACATGAATTTGGATGCACAGAAATATACAGCAGCAGGTGTACTGGGTGCACAACTGCAAAAAAAAATGGGCACAAATTATGCAGGTTTGGCCATTTGGAAAACCGCAATAACATGCGGGCATATATGGCTTTTTAAACTGTGGGAGGGGGGTTATTTCTGTTTGTTTGTTTGTTTGTAACTATACTATGTATTTTGTGTTTTTATATTGCAAACTGCCCTGTGATCCTCGGATGAAGGGCAGTATAGAAATTTAATAAATAATAAATTGAAGAACGATGATAATGTACAGCTGTGTGCTTATCCAATTGCAGAATCCTTGACTTTGCAAATGTGGAGAACTAAACTCAGTCAGTGTACCTTGGTCAGTGTGCTTTACCCCTGAGGCACACACCTGTGTGAATAGCTACTCATAATTTAACTTTTTAAAATTATTTGCCGCAGCCCTCATCCAAGAAGCTTGAAGCTCAAACCTGTATGTGTTTTCCCCAAATGTGCATCATTTTATACTTTACTTATATGGAACCTTACACTCCCAAAAAGGCTGGTTTGAAGGCTCCCTCTCCAGCAGAAGCTTTGTGCATGTCTTACATTTTAATCTTGTAAATTTATTTTATGTTGAAAGTCTTCCTTTTATTCTATGTTGTCCTTTGTAAAGGCCTTTGGCTATATACAATAAAACTGACTGACAGACCTGCGGCACGTTCTATAATAGATGCCCCTTTGACTGAGATTTAGGTTGACAGCAACCTGTGGGCCCCACAATTTGTCTCCCTGGCATGCAGAAGTAGAGATGTTTGCACAGGTGAGCAAAGCAAACCGTAGATTTTCTCATTCTCACACAAAAATTGAGATGCATGCACCTAAGATTGGCTGTGACTCCCTTACTCACATAGGAGCCCTGATTGGTTGTGAGTCACAGTCGCAGCCAATCAGGGATCTTCTGCACTTACAGGGAGTCACAGCCTATCAGGACTCCCCCTGGTACACGTCCCTGTGTGTTTAGGGATAAATGCTCTATCTGCAGTTTGCTCTCAGAGGGCATCTGTCTACCCCCACAGTCAGAGACAAAGCACACAAAGAGCTGCACTTTAGGGACACCCACTTGCCCTTCACACTTTGCATGTTTACTGTGGGCAACGTCAGTTGTAGCCACAGCAAACATGATTGACACGTAAATCGTGAAGCTCCCAGGTAGAGGGCAGCAGCTCTTAATCCTTGTATTTATTTAATGTATTTATTTAAAACCAACCCTGCCTTTCCACAGTTGCTCAAGGTATGTATGGATTCTTTCACCATTTGGCCAACGCCTAACTAAGTCAGTCATTATGCTTGGCTTGCTAGTTGCGTCTTCTTCAGAGATCTTAGCTACGCAAATACACACATACACAACTTACGTGGGCAACACAGAACCTATCTAAACAACAATCTGGTTCAATTCAGACAAGATATCACATCCATAGTTTGTGCTGACTGTAGTTTAGAACCTAAACCACCATTTCTACTTTCAAAGCTACAACAATTAAACTATGGTTTAGAGCTGCTCGTCTGCTTTCATTTCACGCATTCAACCCTGCCCAGAAGGTTCAGCAGACTCTCAAGGCATGGCAAAGGATCAAGGATTATGGGAGTAGGTGTCCAATAATATCTGGAAAGCCAGAGGTTCCCCATCCCTGTTATACAGTTCCTGGTACACTCTGCTTCTGTACCTGGTACTACAGTACTAGAAGCGAAACCCTAAAGAAATTGCAACCTTTGGGGAAAAGGAAATATCTGTCATAGCAGAGCCCACCACTGATTCTTCTTCTGCATGGCTGCAAACTTAAGTGGCATCAACAGTCGGCATGATAGGGTCAGTTCAAGTTAAATAAAGGACCCCACAGGGGCTGCAAAAGTCAAAGGTATATCAGAGCTCAACCAGTGAACATATAACTCCTCAGTTGGGATGATCAATAATTTTATCCAGTCTGCATTTTTAAGGAAAATGCCTGGCCTGCAGGGTTCCTCCAAACTGGTGTTTTTTCCAGGGTGTATTTGCAACATGTCATTGATGCAGAAATAGTGCTGGCTTTATACTGGACTATCCAAACATCCTTCCTCCCTTTTAGTTGCTCTGTGAATATTCCCCAATGTTACCACGTCATTAGTGTCTTGAAGGGCCTCTCTGTTGGGCCCTTGGAACTCTTGCCAGGCGCATCCCCTCCTCAACCACACTCCTCACTAGCCCTACTTCACACCCTCCTTGAGTTTCTGCCTGCCTGGAATGTGTACTTGACTGCCTCTTGCATGCCTGGATGGAAGTTAGAGGTGGCTGAGTAAGTGTGTGCAAAAATTAGCCAAATGTGCAAAGGTAAAATGCACATTCATTGCTCCACCCACATTTGCTTCTGGCCCCTCCCACCACTGGAATGGAACCTTCAGAAGGTTGCCCAGGTGAACATGTGGTCCTTGGTCTGAAAAAGATTCCCCATGCACCCTTTAACCCCTCCTGTGGTCCCAGCTGGAATCAGACCCCCCCGCAACTGCTATTTGCAATAAGAAGAAAGCTCCCACTGACTCAAATAGGAGTTTTCCTCTCATTCCAAACAACAGGGGATGCAGACAGAGGGTTAAAACTGACTTCCCTCCACACCGTGGTTCCGATTTGGCTCCCCCTGCTCCGACCCCACACTGGTTACTTAGTGTAAAGCAGCCATCCCCAACCTGATGCCCTTCAGATGCTTTGGACTACATTCCTTGTCCATTGGTAGGGATTGGGGAGAAATTTAATTTAGACTGTATTTAAAGCATACTTACCAAATCACTTCAAAGCACTACGTAAACACAGCTATCCTTCAAAATTCACACTTCTACGAATTTCGCAATGCAATTCTCCACCTATGTAATGTGTACAAAAATGCATATACTGTAGTAAACGTGCACAGAAATGCAAAGATCAGTGAAAATAACAATCATAAAGGCATGTTAGGCAAAATTACAAACAAAAATGTTTATTAGAATAAATTTGCACTAAAATGCTGATAAGCTGTTGTGGAAATGTGGAAAACTTCACTGGAAAAATGAGAAACCAAGAAAAACAGAAATTGACAAATTCACCCATCTCTCGGGGGTCTTCCCATAGGGCTTTCGCACAGAAGATGGAGCTGCCTTGTGCACTGTTGCTTCAGAGTGCAGACCACAAACTAATGGGAGGAAATTGCAGGAAAGCATATTCCAGATAAACCTCCGAGAAAGAGCTGTCCAGCAATGGGCAAAGGCTGCCTTGGGAGGTGGTAGGCTCTCCTTTGCTGGGATCCATCCGTCTCAGTGCTGTCTCCACTGACTGGCAGTGGCTCTCTTTGGCTTCAGACCAGAGTCACTCCCAGTCCAACCTGGAGATGACTCAGAGACCTTCTGCATGCAAGGTTCTATCACTGAACTACAGCCAGCTTGCCTGATGCAGTTTTCTATTCTGCCAGTTCAGCTGAACTGCTATGAGCAGAAGCCTGAGAAATGATATCACCAAGCCAGAACAATGCCAGCGGCACTCAAAGGAGAGCATCGCACTGGCCGCTTTTCTGCAAGCACGTAAATCCAGACATACGCAAGACCAGAGGGGCTAAAGGCACGGTTGTGCATGATGATGCCAAAAGCACCTCTGTAAAACATCTCTCAGGCTTTTTGCGTGCATATGTGCATTCTCAACATCCAAAACAAAAATCAGAGGAGTCGCTTTTAGAAGCTGTGTACCAAGTCAGACAATTTATCCATCCCGCCCACTATTGTTTACTACTTTGACTGGCAATGGTTCTGCAGGGTCTCGAGCTGTTTTTAAGTATTTTTAATTCATAATTTGATTATTATTTTTTGTAAACCACTTGGAGGTTTTTGTACAATCAAGCATTATAGAAATGTTTTTAAATAAATAAATAAAATCCATGCAACCTGAACCTTTAATTGGAGATGCCGGGGGTTGATCCTGGGAAGCTGCTGCCTGCATCCATTTGTGATTGTCACTAACGTTTAAACTGAACAGACATTACAGTCCAAGATGGACAAGAAGAAATCCCTAACTTGCCATTTTGTGTCTATTGCTCTGTGCTGGGATTCTCATGGAGGTTACTGAACTAGATGAGGATCCAGTTTTAATCGTGCTTAAAGGAGACCCTTTTATTTCGGTGTGTCTGCTCTAAGCACAACCAAGTCTGGATCCAACTCTACATTTCTAAGCAAGAATGCACACACAAGATTCCTTACCACAGGTTAGTTATGTTTCAACAGTTAAGAGGTCCCGGGTTGCAAATCTTAAAATACATCAGCAGATGATGGGCGGAGATTCTAGAAAAGAACAGAGCAAAAGGTAGACAAAGCACAACCAACGTCAACTCAGCCATGTTCTATGCAAAAAGAGATTGGGGGGGGGGAATCAATTTAAGGCATCAGGTGCAAAAAAAAAACACAACCAAAAAGAAAAAAAAATGCTGCAGTTCAAACACACTTTTCCAGGAATAAGTCCCATTGAACTCAGTGCAGCTTATTTCTGACATGCAAAATTATTTGTTATGCAAATAAATGAATTCCACTGGGGGGAAATAAACAGAGAGTGCTGTCTTCCGCTTTCTATTCTACAATGCTATTAACAACATGCATACCCTGGAACAACTAAAGAGCACCTAAAAGAAGCTTTATGGGTCATGGGTGGATCTGCCGACTCAAGGTATGTGGTGCAGATCTAGTGAGTCAAATATTCATCAAAGCACAGCTGATGCCAAGCTAATTCCTCCATTTCCAGCTTTGCAGACACAACACTGGGATTCCTAACAGAGATTGCTCCCCTTGACAAGCTGCCCATTCTCACAATCTGGTTAGTTAAACAAGCAGGGGAAGGAGGGTATACCCGGTATTTATATTATACAGTACATGCATAGGGAACTAGGGAAGAGAAGGAATTATTCTGAATTAGTTAGTCTGGAGCCAAGTGATGTCATCGCCTTGGGTGCAAATTGCAATGCCGAAAAACAGAGAGAGACCCCTCCACAAACACCCGCCTAGAAGCGGCACCCCCTGATGACCCTGCGACCGCAAACATCAAGCAACAGCCTCGCGGCTGTTGTTTACGTGGAAGTAAATAAAATCCCATTGAAGTCGCGGGGACTCCCTCCCGAGTATGCATGTAGAGAATCGGGATTGCAACCTTAGCATAGTGATGGGAATAAACGAAGAGATCGTCGGAGGTACATTGACTGAGAGGAAGGGAAGGAGCGGAATGCAGAGGTTTGGTCAGCATGCCTAGTGGGTGGATGCAGGAGGAACGGAGTGACGGGGGTTCCCCAAACCTCCGGCTGCAAGAAGCCTGCATTGTCCACGGGGGTGGGGATACCCCGGTTCCTCCTTACCCCACTCCGGATCCCCCTCGCCTGGCTACACCTTACCCCCCGCGCGCGCTCCTTACCCTGCTTGCCTTCCACTACGCTGCGCCTTGCAAAAAAAGGGGGGAGAAAACCACCCCTCTGGCTCTTGGAGACGCGCTGCTGCCGCCGGGGCGAGGCTCGGCTGTTGATTCCCGTCTCCATAGATACCCCAGTGACACAGCGCGGGGGGGGAATAGGAAGCGGCGGGGGGGGGCGTGCAAAAGCGAGGAAGAGCCAAGACACCTCCCGCCGGGGAAGAGGGAGGCGCAGGCGCGCTGGGCAGCCCCTCCGCCCGCCCCCACGTGGGCCTGGCGCCAAATGGGCCATTAGTGCGACGGTGGATGATGCTGAGAGCCTGGAATTGCTATTGCTGCTGTTGCCGCTGCCTCCGGAACATTAGCGGGGAATAAATGGATGACATCGCGGGGGGCGGGGGGGGGGAAGCAGGAGGGGGGGAAGCAGGAGAGAGGGATGCTTGTGTTCTCAGCAACCTTTTGCTGCGCGCCCTTCTTGTCCCCCAAAGTGAGAGGCTTAGCCCAAAGACCGCACCAAGAAACACATACTCCAATGCATTTGGTTCAAAACTACCTTCAAGGGCACTGATTGCAAGTTAGGTTCTCTTCTCAAGCCAATACGATCTTTACTTTCAATCAGTGTTTCTGAAGAAGGTTGTTTTCAATCAAAACACATTTTCTGTGTTTTATTATTTTACAAATACTGCCTTTTATAATGGTCACTTCCATACAACCTGTTTATTGAACTTTCATCTTGATTTGTTTGTGGAAAATTAGATGAAGTTGTGTCAAGCAAGTGTTATCCACACTTTTTTATTACATTTTCCTATACTTTCCTTATTACAAAAAGCAAAATATTTGGCGGAAGTGGGCTTGTTTCGCAAGAGCTCCAAATCAGCTCTAATTAAGCAGCCTGGGGGGGTTGTATGGCGGGGTCACCAACCAGCACCCTCAGGTGCTTTAGCACCCATGAAGCGTGTTGTGTGTGTGACCTCCATAATCAGGACATAGCTGGTTTCCCGTGTTAAGCACAAGGTTGTCAAGAGGTAGCTGTTGCTCCTTTAAAACCATCCAGTTTGTTGGCCCACTGCCTCTTAAGGGAGCAAGTTCCATAGTTTTAAATGTAAAGATATGCTTTCTTTTTGTCTCTCCTGAATCTTCCAACATTGGAAGGCCCTGAATTCTAGTATACTGGTACCTCGGTTCTCGAACGAAAACCATTCTGGAAGCCCGTTCAGCTTCCAAAACGTTTGAAAACCAAGGCGCAGTTTCCCATTGGTTGCAAGAGCTTCTTGCACTTAGTGGAAGCTGCATCACATGTTCAGGTTCAAAAAAACGTTTGAAAACAGAAGCATTTGCTTCCGTGTTTTTGGCGTTCAACAACCGAAACGTACGACAACAGAGGCATTTGGGAACCGAGGTTCCACTGTATTATGAGAGAGAGATCTGGTTGACCCATGTGGGAGCAGGATGCTGACCTGATGGGCCTTTGGTCTGATCCAGCTGGGCTCTTCTGTGATGCAGTTTGAAAACTAAGGGAGGGGCCTTGTTGAAAATAGAACAGAGGGTTCTCACACTGCAAAGCTCAGATGAGCTGAGAAAGCGAACAGAAGTCAAAGGCTGCACACTGCCATTGCCATGGCTGGTTGACCACTGGGAGTGGTGGCCTGGCCTGGTTTCCAAAACCATGTGAGAGTTTTAACAGCTTCTATCCTATCCACAGAAACACCCTAACTAAAATCAAGGCTGCAGCTAAGTTTGCAAGGGGCTGTGCTTAGGTGTTATGCCTCTGGCTACCCATTGTGTAACTGTTTTGTTTAGGGCAGGACACCGTTGTTAGGCAAAACCTGCAGGACAATCAGCAACTGAGGCTGAGGCAGAGGGAGATGAAGACACAGACCTCTCCATCAGGTCAGCTAGGACAAATGAAGGCTGTTCTATTGGGGCAAATGGGACTCTGTCCTCAGTCTGCCTCCACCTACCTGCCTGCCTGCCTGCCTTTACACTTGCATCTAGTCCAGGCGGTGGCCCAGCCTATCAGCTTCCTCTTCCTCAGTGTTGCCCCTTGTGGAACTCAGCAGGAAGGTGGGTGGGGACAAAACTAGAAAGAGCTGGCTCTGCCTAACCTTGGTGCTGACTTCACCTGCTGTTGGGCTCCCTGTCTCCTGACCCACTAGTCCAAATGGTGACCAACCACCAATCAATAGGACTTATTGCCATTAGGCTGCTCACTTAGAACTGTCTCCTCCAGGGCCGTTTGACCAAGTCATTCTGCAAGCAGAACTTTTTTTGGTACCTGAATGTTCTGGTTTTCCTCTTCCCTCCTCACCCTCTTTTTTTCTTCTGCTGCTGTGAACCTGAGGGTAGGGCATATTTTGCTCTTTCTGCCTGGAAAAAAATGATTGTGCCTGGCAAACCTTTATGTTTCTCCTTCACAAACAACCTAATACAGTCATACCTCGGGTTACGTCTGCTTCAGGTTACGTACTTTTCGGGTTATGAACAGCAACCCGGAACCAATTAAGTACGTAACCTGAGGTACCACAGTAAAAGAGTGCAGCACGTTTTATAGCCCTGTTCCCTTCTAAATGGGAAACCAAGAACCAGAGGCCTGGAACATTGACCAGAGGCGTTGGGAGTCTTTGTGATAGTGGCTGATGTCAGCAAGGAACAAAATGCACATTGGCTCATTCTTCTGTTCCTCCAGTCAGGCAGAGGCTGAGCTGATGTGGCCGGAACTCCCAGTTCTGTGACCTCCTCAATGGGATACAGCTCAAGCTTCAAGTCTGATGGTGTCGCATGAAGGCAGCTGAACAATTCCCAACTGTGGCTCTCTAATACTCTGGGACTTACAACGCAACTTCTTCTTTCTCCTTGCCTTCTCTCCCTTGCTTATTCAGCCATGCAAGGGAAGAAGTTGCCCGTCCTCCCAGCCAGGCCTCCAAGCAGTTGTGGGAGCAGGGCAGGTCACTTGCGTGACACACACCATCAGGAATCCAGAGGCTCCTGTAGCGGGAGACCAAAAGGGACTGGGGATATCTGTTTGGCCCCCATAGAAGGGATCTCCATGGTGTCAGGGAACATCTAGATCAAAGCATTGTTGCTGCTTCCGCAGTGGCCTCGCCTCTTGGACTGTGGGGGAGGGAAGCAGGCAGTAATCTGGGGATGGGGTGGGAGAGGTCAATGGACGGTACAAGCCGTCACTGCCTTTCACATGCGGTATTGTTTCGCTCTGAATGGAGAGGATGCCAAGAACAGAACAAACAGGCTGCACAACAGAGGAGGAGAAATGTTTTGGCTGTAGTGAAAGCAAAGGCGTCTCCACGGCAGCAGGCCCTGTGCAGCTAGCAACCGGGGCAGGGCTGAGCCAACCCGCCCCAGCCCATCAGCTGCATCCCAGGGTCCCAGAGGTGTCACCTATGACTCTCAGCAGGAAGGGAAAGCAGGCATTCCCCATGCAAAAGGGCTCCCTTGGGAAATGACTCTCCAAGCTCATTCCCAGCTTAGAAAAGGGTTGGCTCTGACCCTTAGGTGAACTCCCTAAGGCAGATCCATCTCTGCAGGACTGAAGGTTTTCTAATTGCCTAGTTCTGAGTGGAGCTGTAGGGTCTCCTGTGAACCCCCACCATCAGATTAAGAAGTGATGCAAACGAACTCCATGTTGCGTGTTTAGCTTCACGTCATTTATACCAGTTATGTCATCCATTTAGAGCAAAAGAGTTTTCCTAAAGATTGAAGTCAGGTAGCTGATAAAGAGGAAATTTTCACCAAGTGAGGCAAAGGGGAGCTGCGCTAATGCCCCTTTCATTTGGACTGCTCCTAGGTCACCCTGCGAGCATTGAATCTTAAACCTGAAGTTACCTAACTGCACCTCTATCCTAATAGCACACCCACATATCACCAGAGGCAGCCCCCATACCCCTCAAGCTTGTCTCCTCCCAAACTGACGGGTAGCTAAGCCAAGCCCAATTTCAGGGAGCTGGACAGATCTTCCACTCCTGTCCTTGGCTGACAGTATAGCACTCTAAAGCAAAGCTTGCTGGTTTACACCAGCCTACAAACCAATTGCCTTAATTAGATTTCCCAGCAATGCCTTGGGCTTTGAGCCAGCCTGCGTCGATCGATCTGTTGGCAGGGGAGGCCAGAAACAGCCAGATCTTAGGAGCTGCACTCAAAAGGTAGAACATACTGATGATCAAATCAACAACCATGGCAGCATAGCTGGCTGGGGCTGATGGGAGCTGTAGCCCACACATCTGGAGAGCACCTGGTTGACAAAGGGGTGCACATCTGTCCTTCCACACCCTGTTCTCTGGTGCTTGGCATAGTGTGGCCAAGTCACTCCCTTCCTCCTGGCTTGCTCAGCACAAAATCTAAGAGAGGTCTGCAGTCCTTGGGTGTGGTCTGTCAGCTAGCATCATGTTATATCTGGGCTAATGGAGATTCTATTATTATGCAGCTCCGATCCTATTTATCACACTGGAACACCACGACTTTTGTTTCAGCAGCGGCAAAGGGAGGCTAATGCCAGAAGCCATCTGGAGAGCATGCCCTGCAACATTTGTGGGATGGAAATAGGGCCATGCTTGTAAACACCCTGCTTCTCATGCCGAGGATCGCTTTGCAGGCTCACCCCACCCACTCTGCTGTTACACCTTGTCAAAGGACTCCTCACTGTATGCCCTTGCTCTTTGCAGTGGTCCCTCCTGCACAGATTTAAGAGAGGGGAGATTTTTCTGTGCATAGGTTCTCAAGGGTACAAAACGCTATCAGAGCAGCTGAAATGCATCCTGTTTGCATGCATGCACAACTGCATAAAATTGCAAGCAGAGCCAGCTCTATCATTAGGCAAAGTGAGGCAATGGCCTGAGGTTATTGATGCTGGGGGCAGCAGACCCCTTGGTGTTCCTCCTAAGATGTGTATGTTACATGGCCTGTCCTACCCTCAACCCCCTACTCTGCAACTAGCCTACTGCCAGAGATGTAATGGAGGATGCTAGCTCATCTTCGGTGGTGAAGTTGTATGTATCTTGCATTGCAGATCCTGGATTGAGCAGGTGTTAGACTAAATGACAGCAAAGTTGTAGTCTCACTCAACGATTCAGAATCTAAGTGTTTTTTAGGATTGCAGCCTTAACATCTATAGGCCTGGGGGAGAGCCTGCAACTTAAATAATGGCAAATTTGGCAATTCACATTGAGAAAATAGGAACAAGGAACTACGAAGGAAACAAAAATAAGGACAGGGGCCAGAAAACAGGGACTTTTACCTGAGTAAATAGGGACCTTTCGAATTTACAAGCCTGTAAACAACATTTAACCTCTTTTTCTGGAAGCACTTTCCCCTTTTTAATATAGGTATGCATTTCTCCATAGCGTTTTTAGCCCCCTCTTGAAACAACAATCTCCCAGAGCAAGTTGCATAAGATATATGAATAATGAATTATGTATAATTAAATTAGTAAAAACAGGCCATTTAGAGGCAGTCGGTGACAGCTGGCTCCCTGTTCCTCTCTAGCTCACAGGGCAGCTGGTTCTAGAAATAGTTGAAATTATACAATGGTAAAGGAAGGTCATCCTGCACACGCTCAGATGCTTTCTCTGGCGTCCAAGTAAGTTCTGGTCATAGTGCCAGTAGGGAACCTTATTTTGCAGGGGAGGGAAGATAGGAATTTGTGCAGGAAGCCCAGAGGGAGATGATTATTACACAGTACACCTTCTATAACACCAGTTGCTACAAAACACTCGCACTGTCTACTGGGCTCTTATGCAATATATATACCTGGTATCCACAGCAACTCCACGTGTAACATTGCAACATATATGGGGGAAGAGCTGCACCCCACCACCAGGAGGCAACATAACATCACTTGGCTAAACCTAGTCATTACCTGAAGCCAGGTTCACCATCATGATGGAATGGTGAAAAGGGAGTGGTACAGAAGCAGCATTTTCCTGCAACCATAGCTGAGCATGCAGTTCCCTTCAACACACAGTAGTATCATTCCTTTTATTTCCAATGTTCAGGCTACGAGTGCTGTTGCTTAAATTGCCAAAACATCACTGCCCATGCAGAAGAGAGAGCTGGTAGCAGACTTGGGAGAGAATCCTAAGATTTGCACAAATAAGCTGGTGAAAGACCCAGAAAACAAAATGATGGCTGACTGTTGGGGAGGAAATGGGGAGGAAGTGGTGGTGGTTATGGTTGGAATTCTGAACGGGAAACGCTCTGTCCTACAAGAATTTCTTGGCAATCCCACTTGTGAATTCTGTTCTATCCCAGCTCAGAAGAGAATCAGTACAGTACAGTGGTTAATTTCAACCCAGGAGTGACTTTGGAGGCTCCCAAGGCTGTTCCACATTTAAATGTTCATTACTCAACAACTTGCTGCAGTCTCCATTAAGCTCTGTTGCCCCGTAGAGACCTACAATTGTGCCTGTGAGTGGGGTGGATGGTCCTGAAAGGCCACAGGAGCAAGTAACTGCCAATATCTTCCTAAGGAAGGCAGGAGGCCAGCAGGTAGTTTCTGCAAGCACCCACAACTGCCAGAGGGAGCATAAGCCCCGGTTAAGTGTCATGGCAGAGAGTCACTGGAGCCAAGGTGGAGGGGGGGCACCCTAGGGAGATCTGAACGGAAATGAGCCATACAAGCTAGACGGCAGGCATCCGGCAACCTTGTGGGGCAGCTGCTGGATTCCTCTTGGCAGCTGAGCACAGCAGGGGGAAGGAAATGAGACACTGAGCTGGCTGGGTGTGAGCAACTGCTCTCCAGGGGCAAGCCAAGGGCACACAGCAGGAGGGCAACCAGCAAACTCTAGCTAGGCCCCTGGCTTTCAGTGGGCACTTGCCCTGCTGTTTCATCCACACAGCACATTTTACAGGCTTCAAACAAGCTCTCTTTCCCCTTGATGCAAGGGATAGGACACCTCACTCCCATTGCGCTCATCTGCTTTGCTCAGCAGGGCTAAGCCGGCTGCAGTGTGCAGCCTTTGTGAAGCTGGTGCCCTCCATGTGTTTTGAACTACAACTAGGCCTACAGTGGCTGTGCAGTCCAAAACAGCTGGAGGCACCAGCTTCGCAAAGGGTGCCCTGTAGCGATGTTGGCAGAAGTATAGGTGCTGCCACCACCTCCAGCATCAAAACAACAAGAGGAAGGGCACAGCCTCAAACGGATTTCTCCAAAGGGAGGGGAAAGGAGGAATTTGGAGAACAAGAAGTAGTAACACACTGAAAGGTGGACGAGGAACCATCTCTGCTCTGGTCTTGGCTGCAGATGTTCCTATGAAGCCACCTGCACACAGCACATCTCAGGGAAAGATTGGCCAAGCGATCCACACCCTACAGCAACATGCATGGTTTTTCATTCCAAACCCAGAAAGGACCACTTGCTTTTGTCTTAAATGTCTTCCAGATGCCTCTTAGGCGATTACAGAAAGGGAAGAGTGCTGTGGCTGTCAAGTTTAATACATCAAGCAACCCAGCGCACAGCAGCAGCAGATGCAATTAGAGTTCAGGGCTCTGGTGCACTTCTGTTCAGAGTCTGCCCTCTAGAGGCCATTAGAGGTTTCGTTTTGTAAGAGCCAACAATGCACAACCAGATCTGACAGTGGGAGATCTGGGATTGTGAGGGGAAGGGAATATGGCCGGGACTAAGGCATTGTGGGAGGATGTTAAAAGTTCCCTTCCCTTCTATTTTCCAGATGAAAATCATCACCCAAATCACTTTAAAGCTGCTGTTTGGTCCTTAGAGACCAGCTGATTAGAGAGCATGTAGGATTGGTAAAGATTACTCTAGATTTGTAATCCCTCAATTTTGACTGCTGCAAGTATTGGCTGCTGTAGGATTTACAATACTTTAATTTGCAGATTTTGAAGACTGGTTATTCTTCAACACATCTAGAACCAGGACTTTATATGTTCAACATATTAGAAATGACTCATAACACAACATCCAACCTCATTTCTAATATGTTGAACATATAAAGATGCCTTATACCAACACAGACCATTAATCTACCTAGCTCAGCACTAACTCTGACTGGCAGTTCTCCAGAAACTCAGGCAAAGCAGAATCACTCCCATCCCTGACACTGATATCCTTTTATTCAAGATGCCAGGAATTGACCCCCAAGAGCTTGTGAATTGAAACAAATGTGCTCTCCTACTTGAGCTGTGGCTGTCCTTTCAGAAGACAAATCCAATTTTATTTCTACTGATAATGATTCCCAAATGTTCTCAGTAGAGATAAAATCATATTTGTCCTCTGAGTATTTAACCAGTTGAAAAGTGCAGTTATTTGAAGAGGTATGGAAGGGCTAACTGCACCCCCGCCCCAAAAAAGGTTACAACATGCCCAGAGCAGAGGGGGTGCTGCATTCAGGATCCAACCGAATCTGCACTGAGACATTTTGGGCCTCTAAAGAAGTAAAACTGCTGCTCATACTCACCAAAGGCACAACAGTAGGGGTGGTGGTGAAGAAAAATATTTAGCAAAGAGCATAGAAATGTTTTTTTATTGTAAACAGTTCAAGGAGCCCAAGAATATTGCTGCGTGAACATCAGAAGCTGCTTTGCAAGAGGCCAGCCTATTCGTCAATCTCGACCAGTGTTGTCTTCCCTGACTGGCAGTGGTTCTCCAGGGTCACAGGTACAGTCTCACATCTGTTACCTGTGCCTTTATAAACTAAAGATGCCAGGATGGAACACGAGACTTCTAGGGCAGAAGTGGAGAAACTGTGGCTTACCACCTGGAGGGGATGACAGGTTCCCACCCTGCTCGAGCTGCAGAGCATGTGCTCCATCACATGGTCCCTCTCCATAGCAAGCAGTGAAACACTGAGGAGGTTCACGAGCATCCAGGAGCCTCATCCTAGGATCTTATCTCCTTGCACACCTTGCAAAGGGCTTTATTTTCCCCAGACAGCATTTTCAAGGGAAGCCACCCACTCAAAGTCCCTGGTTCTGGCCCTTGGGCATCGATGCAAGTCCTCCACTGTGAGGCCAGTGAATCTGCATTACAAGGCAAGAATAAGCCATCATAGAAAAGAGAAAACTCTTTCAGACAGAGAGATAGAAAAACAGGGAGCAGTTTCCAGAGGAGTGTAATCCATGCTACTGTAGGACGAAAGACTTTCCCACCCTACTCCTTGCACTGTTGTGGTAGCTGCTTTTGGCACCCCATAGGAATATGCTGCGTTAAGCAAAGGGCACAGGCTTCCTTCTGTGGGATCAGTAAAAGAGCTTGAAATAAGAATCCAACCACCTATAAGGCTTAGTCTTAAACCTTCAAACCTCCTGGTACCCAGCAGTGAGGAAAGACAGTTGCCCAGGAGCAGATTTCTACAATTCTGATGGCCTCCAAAGGCAAAATGACTTCCCTGCAAAAGCTACAAAGATGATGGAATAAGCCCTCTCCCCATCCACAAAAGGCAGGTTAACAAGGAGCCATGACCAGCCAGCTCCAGAGAGCAAGACAGATGACTCAAGATTAAATCCTTGAACATGAATATATTTGGAGAGTGAGCAGCCCACACATCCCTTCTTCTGCCTTGGCTCTTAGGATGTCTAAGCTGCAGTTGAACTGGTGGTTGAGTCCCATACGTGGCAGTCCTGATCATCCACGTGCCGTTTACTGGAGCATTTTCTGTGGGGGGGTTCAAATGATGTTTCACCCGACCAAGGTTTGGGGACAGGTGGCTCCCCACTGCTTTTGCTCACGAAGATGGTTGGGATCTTAGGAGACAGTTCCAGCTCTTCCACCCGCTGCTCTGCAGGTGGCTGACAGTTCTTGTCTTTTGGGTTGTGCGTGGTGTTCTGGTGCTTCTCTCCTCCCCCTCTGGAGTGGACGGTGGGGAAGGGGAGATGCCGAGCGTTGCTCTGGGAAGCTGCACTTGGGGCACTGCTCCCCAGACGCGTCTGAGCCACGGGGATCTCATCCATGGACTCTGCTGACTCGGAATGGTAGTCAGCTGGAGGACCTGCAGCCTGGACAGGACCGTTGCTGCCTGTGGGTGTGACTATTTTGGGAGGGGCAGCTGGCATGGGAAGGCGAAGGCTGGAGGACGAAGATGTTGAGGAGGTGGCACCTGTGATGGCAAGTTCTGCAAACATAAAGAGGAGGAAAAGGGTGTTAGGAAATGATATTTCCCTCCTTCAGCAGCAACGGCGGGGAACCTCCAGACCACAGACCAAATTAAGTCTGGAAGGGCTCGTAATATGCCCTGTGAGGACATCTTCCACAAACCACACATGACCTTATATGTGGTATCAGATGTGGGCAGGCAGAGTTGTGATTGCAAATCAGTAATTGGAAACCTTAAAGTGTGCCCCTGATTGTTCCTTGGAAACTGAGGCTTGCCATCAGCATCTATCACCTGATTGGTGGTGACAACAAGCCTTACAGGGATTGGCTGTGCTTATGAATTCCCAACTGGCAGGTTTCAATTAGGAACTCTACAGTGCAGCCAATCCCCACACAAAGAGGGGTTTGCTTTAAGTACTGACCAGCATTTACACTAGCAAGTTCTGTTGCATCACCTGATGACTGACAGGAACTGACAGGTAGGCCACCTTGCCCACCTACCATACTCAGGGGAACTCAGGATCAGGCCCAGCAGCTGGATCCTATCCCCCACCCCTGTTCTACAAGAAAGGCCAAGAGGCTAACAGAACAGAGCTCCAGTATCCATAGGCTTTGGAGTATGTATCTACTCTTTGGCATGTAGAAAGAAGTGAGCTAGAGAAAGGAGAGGTGGCAGCTCTGCAGTTAAATCTGGAATCTACTGATTGGTCAGCTAGTGGTCACTTGTGATAATAAGAGTTATATAGTTTCTGCTGCTGAGAAGAAATGCTCCAATGTTTAGAGGCTGTGCAATGCTGCAGGAGGAGAAAAGGAGGTGCCTCCCTAAAGGCTGTTTGGCTTGGAAAAGAGTTTTCCACAGAACTCTGATCAACCTAAGACAGCTGCGGTTATGGATCTCTATGGGATTACCCGGTATCTTACTTTCCCTATTTTATTGGGGGGGGGGCATAATTATAAAAAAGAAAAAGAACTGTGCTGTTTAAAACAATAGTACAAAACATGTCTATAACATCCTATATAATGCCATGTCCAAAATTTCTATTCACTGAAAGGTTATTTATTAAACTAAGAGAATGCCTGCCTTCATACACCATTCATGACCCCATAAACTCTATTCGAATACTTTCTACTTCTGACTCTCTCCACCTTTTCCTTTTACCTGGTTGTAAAGCTGGAAGAGAGGACCATGGGCCATCAGCCATCTTGGATCTTTCTTCTGACACAGAAGAGGGGACCTTATGCAACTTCTTTCTCCTTTTCTTCTTCTTCTTTTTCTGAAGTTACACAACAAGACAAATCCGCTTAAAATCATTGCAATTTTAATGGTTAGAGGAGGGGTGGCTAACCTTTTATTGGCCCGAGGCCCAGATTCACCCTTGGCCAGCCCACTGGGGTTGAATGCCAGTGGTGTGGCCAAAATACACTCTCATGCTACACTCATGGGAATAATCACACAGCCTCCTGCTTCAGCTGATCTGTGCTGATCAACTGAAGAGGGAGTGTTATCACTCCCTTCCTGCTCATAAAATGACCAATCTGATGACCAGGGAGGAAGTGAGCTGTGTTTCTAATAGGGAGTGGGCTGAGCAGAGAGAAACAAAAAACAACAATGGTTTTGCAACTGCCACAACAGATGGGGACTTGGAGGCAGGGAAAAATGCTTTGTGTGGTTAGCCAATCCCGGATTAGAGTGACAAAGAAGGACCTGGATGACCAGAGTTAAAATTCCCACTGAGCCTTGAAGCTCGCAGGGTGACCTAGGAGCAGTCACTCTTTCTTAATATAAAAACCTCTGAGGATAACGGGGGGGGGGGGGGGAGACAAGGGCAAAGAACAATGTGCTCCCACTGAGCCCCTTTAAGGAAGGACGGAGGGGAGATAAAAAGTAAAACAACGAGCAAGATGGTAGGTATCAAACTAGCACCACTTCCTTCCATTTTAAAATGGTTTTACAACTGATGATTTAGAGTCAGTGTGATGTAGACATTAGAATGTTGGTCTGGGGCTTGGGAGATTCAGGTTCAAATCTTTTCTCAGCCATGAAGCTCACTCAGTAATCTTGGGCCAGTCATTATTTTTCAGCCTAACCTCTCTCCCCCCCCCCTGTGTGTGTGAACTGCCTAGAGTATGTTTTTTTTACAGTTCAGTGGTATACAATTAAAAAAATAAAATAAGTAATAAATACCCTCAGAATGAGATATATAATCTTCCATGAAAACATGGAAAAGGAGAAAGTGCACATCTGATCTTTTCATATTTAGCCTCAGTACAACGCTTTCAGTTTAAGAGCATTCAGAACCCCATTCCTCATACTGCCATCAAAGTGTGAACTTTGTAATTTTGCTTCAATGGAAGGATACAAGCAGATAAAGGACCACTAACCACAGAAGCGAAGATGTCAAGGATACAAGTTCAGCTGCAGATGAAAGAGGAAGTGTGGTATGATGACTTATGCCCCAAGATCAGGAGCAGCAGCACAGCCCCAGCACAAAAAACTAGAACTCACAACTCTATCTCTCACCTGTGGCTGGTCTCCATCTTGCACCTCTGATTGCTCAGGGGTGAGGATGAGCTTGGTGTCTGAGCCATCGCTGCGAATGCAGAACTTGGTTAGGCTGAAAACAGAACAGGCAGGGCTGATTTCTTACATACCAATCCATCTACATTGCAATAGATAAAAAGCTTCACCTCCTTTTGTCAGGCCATCAAGCCTTTGCTACTGGAGTTCTAGTCTGAACTCCCAGAATTTCTTCAGAAAGAAGAAATGCCTTCAGTTTTTGCTTTTTTTAAAATACAAAAACAAGTAACAAAATAAAAATGTTACACCATGTAAATTATAATAGGTTAACATAATTTTCCTCTTTATGTGTAGGTATGAATACATGTGAAATCCATTTGCAATGTGGAGAATTTCTATATATTTCATCTTAATAATATAATTTGTATTTAATCTCTTTTCCATAATCTGAGGAAATGCTTTGAAAAAAGTTGCTCCATGTGTCCCTTTAGTAACATTTATACACCATTCTCTTATAGCCCATTCACAGAAACAGCTAACCTCTCTACTTGCACCTATGAGATTATGTACATTGAGAATGGTGTTATGACACCTCAGATGCCTGGAAAAACTGGAAGTGCTAATTTTTCCTCCCCTCAGAGTGACTTCATTAAACTACCTGCTGTGACTCTAGAACAGCTTCTAGGTAAGCTCAGTCATATGAAAAGAAACTTGGCATCAGCTTTACTCACTCTTTCCCAGATGCTAATCCTGTAGAGTCTTCCACCTGGATCTCAGGATTGGTATATCCAAGGCTTCCTACATAAAACTGCATTTCCTGAAATGTGCAAGAGTTATTTTAAAACAGAGGCAAGTGAACAACCCAGGCAAGTTAGTGTCCTTCTCTATATTGTAAGTCAAAATTACTGTAAAACCCTGTTTCTACAAATGCCTCCATATCGTGGGGGAAGGAAGGAACATTTGGTTATTTAACTCAGGTACCTGTAGATTTCAACATCATCATTACTTTTTAAAAGCCTGGTCCTATAATATATTTTCCCAGAAGGAGGTCCCAGTATGTTCCATGGGGTTTGCTCCCAAGTAAATGTGCACAGATTGCAACTTCTTAAAAATATCTCAGCAAAAATAAAAACAGAGCCACTTGCATATAGTTCACTTTTTCTAGTTGTATTTTAGATGATAAAAAGATGAATGGCTTGGGCAATAGTTTATGAACTATATAAATTATGCTGTGTTTAGTTGAGCACCAACACTATCAATCACTTCATTTAAAAGTCACCAGCTCCCTATTAATGCCACGTTCAAGTCATGGCTTGCACGTCCCTTTGACAGCTTGGTTTTAGTCTGCACAAGTTTCTGCATAAGTTTCTTACATATTTGAAATTCAGCTCAAACCTAGATTCAAGTATACAAGCTAAACTGTCTCTCACCATGCAGTGCTGAGAGACTATGGAAGATCACTTTGCACCCAAAGTGCACAAAATCCACTTGGAATGAATGATTTCTTTAAATTGTACAACTGAATTTATCGTCAATATGAATACTGTCTATACATTCCAAGAGAGGATTGATCAGGCATATGCTGCATGAGAATCAATTAATTTTTTTTATTCTTTTTAAAATTCTTTTTAAAATTGTTCTTTTTTAATAAGTTGTAAATGCTGTGTTTCTCTTAAAATAATAATTTGGTCAGTATTAAAGGAGATTTTTCTATCTATATCACGGTTGGGAAATCCCAAGACTGTGGGTGTAACTTGGCTTGGCATGGGTCCCAATTGGGCCCACAAGGTCATTTCATCCAAACCTGATGCCAGCTGTGGGGCAGGGAGAGGCACAATTGGATCAGTTGCATGACTGAGTTCCCCGATCCCTGCAGAAAGCAGCTTTGCCAGCTCTCAAGAGAAAGACATTTTATGGTAAGATTTTAAATACATTCCCAATGTAGGTTTTAAAACACCACCACCAAGGTGCTGCCTTTTACACTTCATCTCTAAACAGCAGGCAGAGCACTCTGACTCTCAATCTCAGTAATGGATGCCACCATGCTGAGACTGGAAGAGAAGTTGCAGGAGCCAGCAAACTACTCTGTGTGCCTCGTCAGTTCAGATCCAGCCCATAGGTCACAGGTTAGTCACCCCTGCAATACCTGAATAGGCTTCACTTGAGGAGGGCAGGATTCTAGCTGCTTGACAGGATCTTTCATCTCCTGTGGGGGGCGTTGCTGCACAATGTATTCGTAGGTGGTCAATCGATGCCACACTAGTGAAATGGAAAAGAGAAGAATTGAATGATAGAAAATCTGCCAGCTCAGACACTGCATGAATAAAGGTGGAAAAGCTCAAAATTATTAACTAACATCCTCCTTATGGGTTCTCAATAAATAATACATTTGCATTGTTAAATCAAAGGGCAGAAGTGTTAAGTAACACTGCATGCAAAATACTCCAATCCAAACAAAACAACCATGGGTGGTCCTTGGAGAATTGTGAGGGGAGAGTACTATGAACTCCATTGTCTATCCAGACTTATCCAGACCATAAGTGAATGTATGCCCCAGCTACCTTCACCTTCAGCTGCATTCAAACTTTAGAAAGATATTTGAATGGGAAGGTACAATTGCCATTCTGCTTATTACTACCCCACCATTTGAAAGTCAGGATAGACACACACTCAACCACTGGGGAACGGAAGCAGACAACTGTTGGAATTAAAATGCTAAGAAGAGTAAGATGAATCTGAGCAGAGAGAAGAGAGACCAACTACATCAGCTTAGCTGGGACCAACTGCTATTTGGCTTCTCTTCTCCTAGAACTGCCTCCTCAGTAGCCAGTTCAGCTGGTCACTTATAAGGGGAATTATGTAACTTTAAGACTTTAAGACTTCTTGAAGCGACTAGCATGAGTTTGGCCAAACTGCGGGAGGCAGTGAAAGATAGGCGTGCCTGGCGTGCTCTGGTCCATGGGGTCACGAAGAGTCGGACACGACTGAACAACAACAACAAGACTTAGTATCTGAATTTGCTTGTCTTTACTCTTCTCTCAATTCCTTTTCCTTTTGTATTGTGCCTTAGATTGGAAGCCTGTGTGCAAATACTTACTTCTTTTTATAGTCTCTGCAGAGTATTTATATAGACAATAGAAAACATATCCCAGTTGCACAGCGAGGGTCCCCAATTAATATGAACTGCAGGATAAAAAGTGATACCTACTGAGGTAAATGTGGAAGATCAGCAGGTGACCCAACAGGAACAGAGTCAGCAGCCCCAGGAGAATCAGAACCCCAGTCAAACCCAAAATGGCAGGTCCTTGTGTCTCAATGGGAGCAGCAGGAAGGAACACAAACCACACATCCGTCTGGTTCTTCAGGCCTAGAAAACAGAATTATCCAAATAAGGAAATTGAAGCCAAGCCTGGAGCCATGGAACATCTGCAGGGGAGTGATACTGAGAAGGTGCAAAATACATTTGCTGCTCAGGTCAAAGGGAACATTTTCTAAGAAGCTTTGAGCTTAAATTTCTCTTTTTAGATGTTAACTATTTAAGATATTGCCTCAAGCCGCTGTTGATCTTAGAATGCTGTAACAGTGTATGATTGGGATACTTATCACTAGAGGTGCTCCCTGAGGGAACCTAGTTGAACAAAAGTGAAATCCTGTTCACATTGAGACAGTTCCTCGTGCTGAGTGTGGGTTGATACCTTCAAAGTGTTGGTCTGTGCGTAGCCTCATGGGGTTGAGGAAGAACTCCACAAAAACGTAGCAAGCAATGAGTAGGATTAGGAGAAGGCCTAGGATGGCAGATATCACGCTGTTCAGAAAAAGCCTGCCAAGGAAATAGAAGATCACTTAGCACTACTCTGTCTGTTGAATGATCCCGGTTCTAGCATTATGAGAAGGAGAAAACCTTCTTCCCATCCACTTTCTCCATACCATTCATAACTTTATACAACTTGCTTTTCTTTCTAAACCAAAAAGCCCCCAACGTTATAGTCTTTCCTCCTAAGAGAGTTGCTCATGCCCCTTAATCATTTTAGCTGCCCTTTTCTGCAACTTTTCCCTGCTCTACAACATGCTTTTTGAAAGTCCACTCCCAGAACATGGTATTCCGAGAGGTCACACAATAGCTTTGTATAACAGCATTATGATATTGGCAGTTTTGTTTTCAATTCTGTTCCTAATGACCCCGAACATGGAATTCATATTTTTTTATAGCTAATGCACACTGGGTTTGTGTTTTTATTGAACTATCCAACATGACCCTTAGATCCCTTTCCTGTTCAATCGTTGTCTGCTCAGACCACATCAGTGTATAAGCGAAGTTGGGGGGGGGGGTTGCCCCAAAGGCCAGAGAGATGTGCATGTACTGTGGCACACACTACAGAACTCTATCCTAATTTAAGTTTGACTTGTGACACACATGCCAAAAATGGTTGGCATCACCTACTTCAGAGCTACTAAAAGAGGACAAAGCTTAACCTTCAGTAGCCAGAAGGAACAGAGCAAGAAAGTGAGCTCTATGTCCAGTTGTTTGAGTCAGGGTTCAAAATAAGCACCTGGACAGAGGTCCCTAATATTTGGCTAAGTAAGTTCTAATCTGTGCTCCCTTTTAAAAGCTACTGAAG
Organism: Lacerta agilis; assembly: GCF_009819535.1. Lineage (NCBI taxonomy): Eukaryota > Metazoa > Chordata > Lepidosauria > Squamata > Lacertidae > Lacerta > Lacerta agilis. Next base: position 41,209,650 of record NC_046319.1, on the reverse strand, counting down.
AAGTAGGCATACAATTCTGGCTGTAAACTTAAGGGTGCTCTCTGATTTGTATGGAGCATGCCATAATTTTGAAAAGGAGAGAAACTAGGTATTTGAACAATAGTGGCTGGATGATTCAACAGTCTTGCACAGTAGCTTTGCTTGTGTGTATTAATGCTGTGAAAGACATGACCCATACCAATAGTTCCTCTCTCCCACACAGTTGTTGAGCCACATGCAGTGATGATCAAATCCACACACACACTTGTTGCAGGTCCCACAATGCTTTGATCTGGAGCTCCTAACAAGAAGAAAGGAATGTTCATGTTAGAGTGGAAAAAACCTGCAAAACAAACTAATTACAGTTTATTGCTCATGCCTCTCACAGTCTGGGATGCTACGTTAGATGCCTAAAACACAAAGAAAAGGGGAAGAATAGCACACCTAACTCTACTAAAGACCAACATTACACACTCTCTTTCTCCTCCTGTTTCTTTCTTTCAGGCTACAAACCCAATTGAGCCTACTTATATATTTTGCAACAATGCAACTCCCACTTAAATGCAATGAAGCAGCACGAGACCGTTGCTCTTTCCTTAATTGCTGCTGACTTTTATGCTTCCTGCCAGCACACCTGAGCAATATCATTCTAGCCTCTCTCTTAATGCTAAAATAAAAATACTGAAAAATGAGTATGTTGAGCAAGCCAAAATCCCTACATAACCATTGTCCCCAATGCACAAACACAATGGTGCTGGTGGTTATGACTTCCTGCCACCAATGTAGCAGAGCCATTGGCTTCCAGTGAAATGAAGCAGCAACAAAAATACAGGACCCTACCAACAGGAAAAAATCATTGCCCTGGCAATGAGGAAAAATTAAGGACTGGACTGCTTCAGGAACCACAAATAGGTATTTAGTTTATAGCTTTGTGCTCAATAAATCTCCAGTTCTCCAATGAAGGTAGAATATAACTCCACAACTATTACACGCATGCTTCATCTGTTATTTCCAATACTTGACTGCTGTCTGTGAGAGGATTCAATGCAATAAACTTAAAGAAAACACAAGGAAGAGCAAGACTATTACTTACACATTGACATCACAGATGTGACAGTGGCGGTTTTCAATGACGTGAGCATGCTGGCTTCGATTGAAAGTAGTGAGTGGCCCCTGGTAATTCTTCTCTCGCACACCGTCATCAGCTGGGTCAATAGAAACTGCTGTAAGATGAACTACTAGATGGCAGAGAAAAAACACTCCGGGACACTGAAGTGGACACAGTTAAGGGTTGTCTCTATCAATATACTGACTTCTTTTCAAAGTCCCATTTAAGTGGGCAAAATATCAGTTTTTAATCTCTTAAGTTAAGAAAAAGGTCTCTTTTGTCACCAAGTGGGGCAAAGGATTCAAATTATCATTCATTCATAAAGGCACAGGAAAAGTAAAATTAACAAGGGATATGGGCAGCGTTGAGAGCAAAGGGACACAGCAAAGGGGCATGAGCCATTAGTGTACAGAAAATTGCATTTATTCTTTCAGAAAGTGTAAGATATTACTCAAATGCAACAATCCTACAAGTTGCAGTAAATTAAGGGTATAGTCTGAATGACAGGAAAACTCAGTGGTTTTGCTCACTAAAGGTTTTCTACCATTCCTAAATAACCTCACCAGTAATTGTGACAGATGTATTTGCAATACTATGCTGAAACATCAACATGTAAGGATACAATATACCCAGCAGGAACCCAGTGCGCAGGCAGGAGTGGCACAAGGACACCAAAGCCAACCACTGCAAAGAAGATGTAGAGCAGCCAAGCAACAAACTGGAATGGATGTGGAGGCCAGCTCCAGCCATTTCTCCGGGCATGCTGGGACTGGACCTCATGAGCTGCTTCATCACTCTTCTCTGGTGCTGTCTTATTAGGTGGTTTATTGCAGATGTTCATCTACCAGAAGCAGAAAAGAAATATGAGAAAATGCTTTCTTGAAAGAGCCCCAGAAGACAAATTTTACAGGGATAAATCTTCTCTCAATCAAAGCTTTCTGTGCAGAAAGGGCCTGTCTAAACACCAGACAGGTAGCAACATAATGTGTCACAGCTTGTGTAGCTTTATTTATCTGAAAGATCAATTGCATTGCCCAAATAGACCCACTTGACTGCTTCAATCTGCGGAACTGGCACTGTTACAGGTGCCACACAATATAATTTGTTCTACATTTGTAGGAAATGGATCTTTAAGTATGGCAGCACCCACACTTTGGAACCTCCTGCCTATTGACATCAGGCAGACACCTTCACTGTCCTCTTTTCAGTGTCTGCTAAACAGTTTTCTTCAGACAAGCCCACCCTGATTTGTAAAATGTTCATGTGTGTTTTAATCTGTTTAGTTTATTGCTGTTTTTTTTTAAAAAAAAATGTTTCAAATAGTTTCTTTTAACTGTTTCTACTGATAATGTTATTGTTCTGTAAACACTTGGAGGTTTTTAAAAAGCAAGCCATGCATAAAAATTATGAAATAAATAAATAAATAAAAAGACCACCCCGTAAGACAAAACTGCAGCTTGCCTTGTCTCTTTGGAGGTTTGCTTAGGCCAGGTCTAAACGTTACATCTGTTATACTGTTAGGCGTTGAGATAGGTGCAATGTTGCCAAGTGTGTTATTGCTCTAGGTGAGAACTGTGTAATGTTTGCATCCCAACCCCTGTAACTGAATGAGTATGTGTGTTTTAGTGCATTGTGGAAACATATCTCACCAAACTTAAGTACAGTGGTGCCCCGCTAGATGAAAATAATTCATTCTACGAGTGTCTTCGTAGAGCAAATTATTCGTCTAGCGAAGCGGCAATGGAGCACGGAGGTTTTCGCGCAAAAAAAAAAAATTCGTCTTGCAAGGCAGCCCCACTGACATTTTCATCTTGCGGGGCAGCCTTCCACTAGCGAATGCCGTTCGTCTAGCGAGTTTTCCGTCTAGCGAGGCATTCGTCTAGCGGGGCACCACTGTAGCTCTGAAGCAAAGTTTTCCCTCCCCTGTCTGTATGTCTGCCTTTAACTAGTATGTCTAATGTATTTATGCAAAGTACTTTGACAAGCAAACATAGGGAAGAGGAGGACTGGATTATCTCCACAAGTTCAGCTACTCTGGCTTCTGCACAAATCTAATGTGAGCATTATACTGACTTATGTTAAGTCTTATCTTCCTGAGATGCAAAGCAGGGGATTCCATTAGTCACCCTTACTTGATATTTATTACAAACAAGCAAAGACGTCACATGAAAACTCTAAGCTTCACAAGGTGTGTGTAACCTGGAGTAACCCAAGGCCATGGAAGACTATAAAAGTTGCAGAAGTCATGGAGGCTTCCCTTACCACAGCCGCAAGATGGTGGCCTCAGTTTCTCAGTGCAGGCTCCCTTAATCTGATCATGTAGCTCTTAAAATGTTCTCATAAGGCCCACAGTTCTTTTCTCTGTAGATAGTCAGAGTAAATTAGAAGGATTAAATCATATCAAAAACAATCTTTTGAAAAAATACATAGAGAAAGGCTTCTGTGCCAAAGCCTTCAATACAAAAATGTATTTAAAAACAATTTTGTATCTTTTGCTGGGTACTTTTTGACCCATTTCATCTCTGTCCAATGAAGACAGGTGTGATGGAAAAGCCCACCAAATAGGTCACTTCATTCTCCAATATATGAAACTAGCTGAACTACAAAAGCTAAAAGAGGCAAGGTATCCACTGTTTGCTTTGGCTGGTGAAACTGGAACACAACAGACACTTCTAAAAAGGGTGAAAATTCACGATTCTCCTTTAACAGAGGTTTTTTGTTTTTTGTAAACAGAGGCTAAAGCAACTGATTTCATGCATTGGCAGAGCAGTGACTTTTGATGCCACTCCCTAGGGAACACAACACTAGTATATTGCCAGGTCTCCTAGACACTTTTCTTATAAATACACACTACAACACAAGGACTGTACACGTGTGCTCACAATACACAGATACAAAACACCCAAATTTTCATAGTCAAGGATTGCAAAAAAAAAAGGAAAGAGAAACAGTCTCAAGTGGCAACCACAGAAAGCTTGTGTAATATTTTAGGGCCATTCCATTGTCACGGGTGGGACACTTTGACCATGTTTTTTGGTATTCACACATGTGTAACAATGTAAATATACATAAAAATTAACAACCAAAATTTAAACTATGTTCTTAATAAGATACTGAACATTTTACTAATTTTTTTATTATTTTTATGGATATTTTTGACAATTTTATTAAATGTTAAAAATGTTGTCACGGGTGGGACAAAAAAAGGACATGGAGCTTGAGATAAGTTTGATTTATGGAAAAACTCTGTGAGTTGGGAGGTGAATCAATGATAAACTCAGCATATCTGTTTAAATCAATGTTTATTGGTTACAACTATGCAATCAGGAATTAAGTTTAAGAAATTTAACGATACAAAATTAAGGAAAAAATGCTGTCACGGGTGGGACAATCATCAGAAAACTTTTAACTTGAACACTTCTGTGAAGACTACGTGGGTGGACTTTTGAAAAGAAGGCCCATAAAATAACCATCTTTTGTCTTTAGCTTTTAAAAAAATGGTTAGACTGCACGTTTGGAATCTTCCTCACCAAAGTCCAGCGCTCATCTAGCATTCTTATCAGGCTCATTTTTCACGGAATGGCCCTTTAGTAGTATTGTCTGGATGTCTCTAGATAAAATCTCATCTCAATCATGTACGCACTAGATGGGTTTAGGGAAGCCACTATTTTTTCTGATCCCGACTTCTTCATTTGGAAAACAGGGATAGTAATATTAGACTGTTTTACAGGATTGTTGTGAGGATTAAAAGAAAGTGTTGTAAACATTCATATTATAATGAATCACTGCAGATAATTAAGGAGATAAAAAATATAAATCTATAGCTCTGCTAGACAGCACTTAACAGAAGCTCCTGTACCTAGTCAATTCCTACATTGTACCTGAGGGTTCAGGAATTTACATAGCATCAATCACACTATGATTTCCCTCAACTTGCTGGTAGTTAGAAAGACAAATGCCAGAGTTGATAGTTGAGTGATGTGAGCTAGATGTATAAAAGCAGCAGGCTGTTAAGTCAGAGAGAGGTGGGGGGTGCCTGATTTTCATTTGAATCCAATGCTATAGGAGAAGCAAGACCAAATTGGGTTGTTAATGCTGTGAACACCCTCATCATACACTCAGGTTGTATATATGTGTAAATAAACCATATATCAGTCAGTCAGGTTGTATATCCACAGCAGTGACCAGAGGACAAATGACCACTGGGAGGAGCACAGAAAGAAGAAACACCTTGGTACACTTGCATCAGCACAAACGGACACCTTCATGTGCTCCAGCTGCAACAAAACATGTCTCTCCCCTATTGGTCTCTACAGCCACAGCAGGCACTGCAACTCTCCAACAGTTTGACTTCACCCCCGAAAGCGTACTCTTCCATTGTCTCCTGAGACAGATGGATGTCAACCAAAGCATATATCATAAAGACACCATAGTCTCTGCTGAACGCTTTGAGAAATGTTCCATCTAGTTCAACACCAACAACTCCGTTCTCCTATGTGCCACCCTCACCATTGTGGCGGCACGGGATCATTATCCTGTATTTGGACTCACACCACTTGTTATATTATTCATCAATCCAATTTGTTCAGATATCGCTGTTTTCAGTATTTGCACTTGGCACTTTAGCATGTTTGTGAATCCAATGGTTATCAGCTCATTTCTATTCCAGTAAATTTGGTTTTATAGTCATAGCCAGTTTGTGGTGTTGTTGTTTTGTTTTGTTGTATTATTTTCACCACAATTGATACTTGTGTATATTATTGGAACTGGAAGCAAACATATTGTCTCCAAGCTGGGAAGAAGGGGAGTTATTTTTCCACATGCCTTTCCGAGTACTGAAAAGTGAAAACTGAGGTAACTTTCAGAGAAACAGCGGCCCATGCCTTAGAAAATTAGGTGTAGTATATCTAGAGGTGTTCAGAGGCTACTAGTATGGAGAAATTAAAGTGTCAGTTCATAAATCACAGCTGTCCAAATGCCTCAAATAGGATTTAGGAAAAAGCCAGTCAGTGGAAGGAAAGCACAAATAATGGAAAACTTGCATTTTCAGTTCTCAACATGCTATGCGTTCCAGCCATGCCCAGGAAGCTCAGTTAAACATCAAGAGAGCCGTGGACTCAAAAAGGTTGAAAACCTCTGTCCGAAAGTGTCTAGCCTCCCTGAAGATAAATCTGGATGTCTGAACACTGAATAAAAAACAGGTTGTCTGGAAGCACCCAGTGTATAACGGTCGATAACTAAGACTTCATGCATCTGATGAAGCGGACTGTAGTGCAGGAAGGCTTATGGCCATAATAAATTTGTTAAGTCTTCAATGTCCCACAAGCATTAAACAAACTAACTAACTAACTTATGCTACTGTGTGTCCCAATCAAAGGGGCTCACTCCTAGGAAAGTGTGTACAGACAACTGCCTGCATAACTTCCGAGTAAACGTGTACAGGATCGTGCTTGCTATTCACTTCCGTAGAACGTTTATTATAATTCCAGCACTAATTAAAGAGAGGTAGATTTAAAATAATAATAATAATAATAATAATAATAAATAAAATAAAATAGATTTAAACTCGACAGTCAGAAAGAGAGAGAGACCACTCTTCTCAGCCAAGACGCCGGTGATGGCACAGAGTCCCTTCCTCCATCCCAAAAAATACATCCATAGAGGTTCGTGGAAAACCACGAACACCCCGTAAATCCACGATCCCCCCTCCCCGCCGGGAAAGGCCTCACTCCGGCGGCTTTATAAACCCAACCCCTACCCACTGGGGGAAGGGGGGCCCGAGTCCGTCCTTCTCACCTTCCCCCCCCAGCTCAGTGGCGGTTCCGGGCGGCCACGCACCCGCCTCATGCCCGGGATCAGGGGGGCGCTGAGGGGCCCCCTTCCTCAGGGAGGGCCCTGCTGGACCAAAGGCTCCTCGGCGCGGGTCAGGCCGCGGGGCCCGTCTCCATGGCGACAGCAAGGGCAGCGGGATGACTCCTCCCCCATCCTTCCAAGCCCCGCCCCGCCTCTCTCTCCCTGCTGCTCGCTCTTTCCTCAGCGATCCCCAGGGTAGCCCGCCCCCTTCTGGCAGGCACCGGGTACTGCCGCTCTCGCCGCAAAAACACGGGCGTATCCGCCGGCCTCTTCTTTTTTGGCACCCGAAAGTCCTAATGCACCTCGAAGGACAACGGGCTCCTTATCACGCTGCTCGCTTCGAAGGAAGACTCGTTCGTTCCTCACAGCCCCACTCAAAGCTCGTTTCAATTGCAGAGTGGAGCAACGCCTCGAGCTTGAAATAAAAGGCACACGAACTCCGGACCGAAGTGCCAAAAGAGAAGAGTTTCTTCTCCTACTCATAATACTAGAACTCATTCAGGAGGACCAAAAGAAAATGCTTCCACACAGCACGTAGTTGTCAGTCATATGGCTGTGGGGTGGTTGTTTTTTTAAGTTGGAATATATACTTTTTAGTTGTTTGTTTATATTTTGTGTTATTATTTATTGTAGGCCTATGTATCCCACTTCTTCCTTCAAGGAGCTCAAGCTGGAATACAGAGTTTTCCTCCTCCTCCTCCAATTCCCACAACAACCCTGTGGGGTAGGTGAGGATGAAAGTGAGTGACTGGCCCAAGGTCACTCAGTGAGCTTCATGGTCGAGGGCGGATTTGGTCTCCCAGGTTCTATTCTGACACTCTAACCACAATACTGCACTGACTGTCTACAAGGGAACTTCCATTTGTAATATTTCATTTCCTCATCTTTTAATAATACTTTACTGTATTTGCTTTCTCTGTTGGCTGCGAATTCTCCTTGAACTTTTGTTGCTCCTTTTATGCGTAATGTTTATTTTGATACTAAAAAGTTCAGTTGTTAATGGTGTTTTACAGAAGATAGTCTCAATTTTTTTTATTTGCTGTTTATTAAAGATGTTTTAACCCATGTTGAAAACTGTTTATTTTGTTTAAATGGTATAGGAATTGATTAAACAAATAAAAAGTTGAACTATGAAATTCACTAGCACAACTTGTAGTGATGGTCACCAACTTGGTTGGCTTTAGAAGATAAGTCAAATTTATAGAGAATAAGGCTATCAATGGATACTAGCCACACAAATGGTTGTGGCCTACCTCCACAATACTGGAGGCAGTATTTTGTTGGCGATATCGGTTGTTGGGAATCACAAGCAGGCTTGCTTATGTCCAGCTTATGGGCTTCCCATAGGGAACTAGTTAGCCACTGTGGGAACAAGATGCTAGAGTAGAGGGCCCATTGGCCTAATTCGGCAGGAATCTTTTTATGTTCTTAAAGTGACACTTTTTCTTCCATGTCACACTTGTATCTCAGAATCAAAGAAAAAGCTGCCTCTGAACTTATGCAGAAAGTCTTGCACCCCCTACAACCAACCAACCACCTGAAATTAAATGACAGGACTTCTGTGGTCTAGCACAGTGTTTTTCAACCTTTTTTGGGCAAAGGCACACTTGTTTCATGAAAAAAATCACGAGGCACACCACCATTAGAAAATGTTAAAAAATTTAACTCTGTGCCTATATTGACTATATATAAAGTAATTCTCTTGAATTTTTCAATTTTTCCCACGGCACACCAGGCAACATCTTGCGGCACACTAGTGTGCCACGGAACAGTGGTTGAAAAACACTGGTCTAGCACAGGGGTGGCCAACTTTAGAGTAACTCCCTAAGGGGGTTGCAGCTGCCAAAGGCAGAGACAAAGAGTGTTATGGATTAAGTAATCTGGAATACAGACTCTCCTGATTCAGTTTTCACCAGATTAAAGTCCCAATCCTCGGCTAATCTACTCAGATGTAAGCCACACTGGGTTTGATGATATTACTCTCAAATAGATATACGGTATTTATTTATTTAAGCAAGCTATTGTTCTGGAAAGAAAGCGAAACCTATTTCTTTTTAACTTTAGTGTGCTATACAAACAGGTATGGCAGAAGCAAACCAGTTTGTTTTTAGATAGCTAAGGAAAACCATCCTTTCCCTACAACCGGGGGGGGGGGGGTAATTAAAAATCAATTTATGTTTATCAAATAAAATAATGATGCAATTGTTCTCAAACTACATAGAAAAAAATGAAGAGGTAACTCACTTAAACAAGAAAAATGAGGAACAGAACAGGAAGGAACTCTGATGAAGGAGAATAGGGTAGTTTCAGGTGATGGATGCTGCATAAAATGAGATTGGGGGCGACTTCTGGCCGCTTGGAGTGCTGGTTGCTGACCTGTGCTCTAGCACTTCTTTTCTTACAAACTGAATACTTATTTGGTAAGAGTAGATATATGAATGTTATCCACATGTACACAACACGTGTGAATACTCTGTCTCAAAATACTTGTTTCTGTTCCTTTTGTACAAAATCAGAAAATGAGTTCAAAAACCTGGTATCTACAAACATGTTGAATTTAAACTTCTTTTTTAAAGCGCAATTCCCTAGGCAATAAAAGTGGCTTTTAAAGTTCTATATTATCTCAACATTTTATTCTGAAGGTTGTACTTACATTAAATGACTAAGAAGCTTCCATTGTGGCTCCAGTAAAGTTATACACACAGACGCCTCATTTTTGCCTGAAAAGCAGGACACTCTGTCAAATGCAAAAGCTTGCATACCTTCACCAGCAAAGGCCCCAAATGAAGAAAAAAAACCCAACAATTTCCCTCTTGGATTACTGCATTTCTTAGGCCGTACTGGACTCCATTTTCTTGCTTGAGGCAGCAGCACTGATGGAAACTGACTGGCTGGGAGACATGAAGAAATCTCTAAATAGAGCTACTGGAGTAAATCCAAAACACTGGAAGAAACCTAATGTGTAAAATATTTAAAAACAAGTGGGTTGCCACTCCCTTTCTGGCCTATGACGATGTGGAAGCTGTGCAAGACCACACCTTATCCAGCCTTCAAAATAAAAACCCCATTTAAAAGTTGAAATCAACAGAGAAATATGGAGTATTTGAAGAAGGGGAGGGTACTGAAGGGAAGACATTGAACGGAGTTTGCAGGCTTTAATCAGATGACAGACAAGGGAAGTTGTATTTTAAGGAACAGACGTCATCCTTCCTTTCTTCTTTCTCTTCAATGTTCCCGATTCCTTCTCTAACCAGATGCTACTTCCAATTTGGGTCATGGGATGGATGACCCCCCCCCCATTCCTAGCTTCTTTTTTAAAGAGTGTTTCTAGCATATGTAAGATATGAGACAAAATGCTCAGGCAGTATTCTTCTCATGTTTTGTGAGAAATCAGCCCACTCTCCCCTTTTCATTGTTTTACTTCTGCTCCACCACAACCCCAGGAAAAATTCCTGCAGACCCCCATAATGTGAGAGTGCACCCTCCCCAAATCTCTACTTCCTGGCCCTTCTGATCTTATTTTCAGGGTAATGGAGCACCTCAATGCTTTTCTCCCTCCCGTTCTCAGCGTCTTTCTTTCTCTTTCTTATTTATTTATTTCACTTAATTGCATCCTGCCCTTCGGGATAAAATCTGTCCAAGGCAGCTTACAAGGAATATCAAAAAGTCACCAAGGTATTTCTCACAGGGAAGTTGATCACAGATCCTCTTGGGGAGAGGATGGAAAAAATTCAGTAAGAACAGGCCATGAGGTGGTCTTTGCCTGCCTCTCCTGAAATCCTTCCTGCAGGAAAGCTGATGGTAGATCACCTTGGGGAATGTCCAGCAGCTTGGCTGAGCGCAGGAAGTGTCTGATGTCTCCAATGCCCTCAAGCAACTTGGCCTCACACTCCAGTCAGCTGGGGCTGGGGCTGGAGCAGCGAGTTGGGGGTAGTGGGTCAACATGCCCTAGCATGGTTGCTTCCAGTTGTTGTCTTCCAGATGCAGGGCTATGTGCTAATATTTCTGCTGTAGGGAGGTGGGGTGCTACTTCTGTGAGGCTTTCACCCATCCTGCCCATGTCCTCTTGCAAAACAGCTCCCCTCACCACTCTGCCCTGAATTGGGGGCTAGATGCCACCAGTAAGGTATACAAAGCGCCTCTCCCTAAGCAAAGCCTCCTGAAGCCATTCCTATGAAGCCAAAGGTAAGTGGAGAACCAGCAGGAGGTCACCTCCACCTTCTGTTGTTGCTGGTTTATTTTAAGGGGGAGGCTGTCAGGCGCTCTGTCCCCTCCCGCTGCAGGCAGCTTCAACCCCAGGCCCAATCTTGTTCCCTGTCTTCCCTCCAACCATCCTTCCTCTTCCTTGCTTTGAGATACAGCTGGTCCTTGCCATTAGTTTTACTCGCCCCCGTCCCTGCTTCCAAGGAGGCTCTAATAGCCTTGTGCCAAAGAATAAATACATTTCCAGGAGTGCTACAAATCCACAACTCACAAAGATTTGAAAAATGGATTTCCAGCTCCTTTATCAAAAGATGTCAGATTCATAAGAAGCCAGTGCAGGGTCTTTTGGGTAGTGGTGCTAGGTTTCTGAAATTCACTGCTAAGGGAGGCCCGTCTAACCTCGTCAATTCAGCTTTGTTGTTCTATAGGACAGGGAGGTGTACAATTGTGTATGAAATACTTACACACCACCTTTTGGCCAGAGGTTCCTACCTGCCAGTTTAAAAATAAAAATACACCAGGATTTAAATGAGAACTTCTTTCAAACACCTCGACTATCATCTTATTCTCTTTGCCTTAAATGGGATGCGATCTTTTGTGAACTCTGGCTTTAATTATTGTTTTGACTGTTTAAGTTTATTGCTTGTTTTGTATTTTGGTTTTATTTACTGTACCCACTTAGAAATGGGTCAACAAATGTGAAAGGTACAAGTTGTGATGATATAAAACCAAGTTCAGCCACAAGCACTCTCATATACTCTTATAGCCTTTTGTTTTTTTTTAATGAACCATTTCTTAAAACTCTGCATTGCCTCCACCCTTAGATTCATATTACAGCATCACTTTATAAAGATATTTACACACCTCCAACATCCAAGAGGTCCCCTCCCCACTTGTCACAAAGCAGATGAAGGCCAAGTATCTGCCTGGCGACACTTCCCCTGAAACAATTGAGCCTTATAGCGCAGATGGAGAACCTGTGACCATCCAGGTGCTTTGAGACTCCAAATCCCATCAACCCCAGGCAGCATGGCCGATGGTCAGGAATATGGGGAGATGGAGTTTGGCAGCAACTGGGAGGGACAGAGATTCCACAGCCCTGCCTTATAGTGAACTGCTGTCACAGAAGGGGAGAGTCAGCAGAGAGAAGAAACCCCTGACGTTTCTGATTGGTTAAAAAGAAATCACATCCCTGATAAGCAGCCACACGGAGACAACAGGTGGCATGATATCTATTTCCATGAGCACAGCTAAAAGCGCTTCATCTGACGGCGTTCCTGCCGACGCTGCTTCTTTTCGTTAGGCTCCTGGTTGGCGGCTGAAGAATCTGCAGTGAGCCAAGGCCCTAGGATGTTAACCCAGAGGAGATAGAGTGCTCGACCCGGAGCCTGCAATAAAAGAGAGAGGCAAAGATCTTTTTTTAAAGATCCTTCAGGTATGAGCAACCCAAGTTACAAAAATATATATACCTATAACTATTTTCATACCATAAGTTGCTATAAATAATAGGTGCTCTGAAGCCATGTTCCTTTGTCATTGCATGCAAAATGAAGTCTGACCAAACAAAGTAAAAGTTATTTATCATCGTGTTTTTTTCTTCTCACTCCTATTTCATAATCCAATTTTTCCATAAGCGTGAACTTCCAGGCCTGAACTTCTTTAACAAGATTGAGAAGCCTGGCATTAATTCTCATTTCTCAAAGCTACCCCTTAATCTCTATGGGACAGCATTAGAAGGGCAGTTGATTCAACATTTCTCTTTGCACCTGGAATCTGGAGAAAAACTATGACTTTTATTCAAACATAAGATGTTGGATCACAGGCCAAAGGCCCATCTAGTCCAGCATGCTGCTCTCATGGACACCTGCACCAAAAATTTCCAGCAAACTGGTATTCTGAGCTTTATCGCTTCCAACAGCAGACATGGTATTTACAGACTACCTCTTTGCAGAAATGATCTTTTACAGTCCTCTCCCAATTATTCATTTCCAAAAAAATAAGAAGAATAAAACGTTGTTTTGAACACAGATAAGAGTATAAGGTTGTATGAATTCTCCTCCAGGCAGGCAGTGGCTGGGATCTGCTGACACAATGGCAAATGAAAGTTACAGGTTCATTATGTACCAAACAATGGAGCTAGAAAGACTCACCAAGAGCCAGAAGTACCACACATAAAGGGAAAAACAGCTGAGCACTTGGATTATGGCTGTAAGCAAGATCACATCCTTCAGATGCCTGAGAATAAACAAGAAGAAGCTGTTGTTTACTGGTTCAGAACATAAAAGCCTTGCCTAGCCCTGTGGTCCCAAAACCTTTCACTAGCAGGGAGAGCTACAGAAAACTATCTCTGCCATAGAGTCTGGAGATTGGAGAAGAGGGGCTGCAGGCAGGGATGGCATAGGAGTGGTGATGGTCCGTGTGTGTGTGTGTTCCAGAAGTAGCCTGGTTAAAAACAACAAGAAATATGACTGCTAGTTGATGCTGGCGCATAAGGTTCACTCGCCTAATCTACAGGGATAACAATTCAAAAACCTCATTGCTCACTAGGGAGCAAAATGCTGCTCCTGTTGGCTTCACCTCCCTAAACACAGCAAGATCCCTTAAGCGGTCACTCTGCTTTGCTGTCTTTCTCAGTCGCCTCTAGCGATGCCACTGATGCTGGAAGTACCGAGGCAACAAAGGCAACTGATATAATATTTTCTGAGAACAGCCAAGGAAAATGTGAACTTTTAATCTGAATAAATCTATTATCCCACAGCTCATACATCCCAGTTCTAAACTCATAACTGAGCTCCTTGGAGGAAATTCAAATCTTCATTGTTACAATCAATGACCATCATGTACTTTTTATCTATATTAAGCATCATCCAGTCCATTCAGATTTCTAAAGTTATTTGTAATTTGTTTGCACCAACCGGGATGGCAAACGGCAGAAAGGACAAGGAGAATGGCAAAGCGTTTTAGGGGACGGTGAGAAGGACTTAGGAACTTCATTCTTCTTAACCACTGGGTGTACACAAGGAGGAAGGGTCCTGTCCCCCCGCAGTTTCTCAGTGAAGGAGCTAGAGAACAAAGCTCTGAGAAGCAGCCAATGGCTCCCCAAAGACACCAGTACCTTTATATGATTCCTGCTCAGGGGTGAAGGAGATCTGTGTATGCACTCAGGCAGCAGATCCTGCTCACCTGGACTTGTGTAGTGTAGACACTCACTCTGCCATCCCCTGCTCCATATTCAGGTCAATTCCACCATCTGCAAGGCTGCCATCATCCGCAAAAGAAGGCTTTGCCATGGAGCTCATTGAGCGGTAACTGGCCCCGTAGATCATCAAACTGAACACAAATAAAATCTACAAGGAGAAGACAAAAATCAGCAAGGTAAAACCACCCAGATGGTAATGGGCTCCAACTCTCATCCTCCTCAGACACCGCTGGCTATGCTTGGTATGACCGCTGGGAATTGGGAGTCCAAAAACATCTGTAGCGTGACAGGTTAGCCATTCCTGGACTAAAGCATTTGGAGCCTTTTACATTCATAGAACCACAGAATTGTAGAGACAAAAGGGACATTGTAGCACTCTTTCAACTACAGCATCTGTCCAGCTTTTGCTCAACTTAGGAATGAAGGACATGGTGGGGTGGGGAGAAGAGGAGGACATGATAAAAGCTTTATAAAATTATACACAGCATGGAGAAAGTGAAAAAACTGAATGACAGAAGATTCTGGACAAACTGCCTCCTCACACAATGCACACTTAACTTGCATCAGTGTCAGAAGATGCAGTGATTGCCACTGGCTTAAGTGGCTTTTTACAGTCAAGAAGGTGGTGTGTGCACATGCTGTAAGGGAAGTGAGGGGCAGATGGGGCTCGTCAACCTGGGAAGGTAGTCTATCTAAGTGAAGGAAAACTGATCCTAAACTTCTGCTGCCTTGTGGGGTATCTTTGGAAGAAGAAATGAAGGGGCTAAGAGACAACATGGTTTTGGATTGCACTTCCCTCAGTAGATGACAATTTATACCATCAGAGTATACCACCTTCCCCAACATAGTTTCCTCCAGACATTTTGGACTCACCCAACTCCAGGCAGTTGCTGCTGCATAGAAGACCACAAAGTTAACAATTCCATAAATGGCCTGAAATTAAGGGAAGCAAAAGTCAGAAATCACATAAAAGGGAAGACACAAAGCATAGTTTTGAATCTTCTTGCATCAAAAATATGAATGTAGTATAAATAAGTTCTGGAGGTGAGTGCCATTGCAGCCCAAACAACACTGTGGACACACAAGAGGGAGGAGGCAGCAGACTAGGGGGAACCCCAACTTTTTCAGAAACACACAAAAAACCATTAGGAAAAAAGCTGGGGTGGAAGGGAAACCCACAAAACAGCCCAATGAGTGCTGTGTGAGCAACGCAATACTTTCTGACTGTTTGGGACAGGGAGGGAAAAACTGGGATGGGGACTGGGAAAAGAGGGGGAATGGCACAGGGTGATTCTTGAACTGGGAACACTCCACACTACAACATTTTATTGCAGGTTCCACTTGTCTGATCTAAATCTGAATGAAGTCACACTAGTGAAACCCAAACCCACCGTTCCATCTTCAGGCACAGCAGTTTATGAAGTGACAACTTCATACTAAGTTCCTTCCCTCCCAGACAGATATGGACACAGGCTGTCTTGTTGCTATTGATAGCTAAGGGTTGGTTTTTTTTTTTGTTTTTTAGGAAGAATGACGAGCAAAGGCCTATGGAGTAGCTATTTTAGAAGAACAGAATAGTTAAGATAGGATCTGAAAGGGCTCAGGACAGTGTACATCATTCCACCATCCTCTTCCTGGTTATTCCAATAAAAAACAAACCAACCCTGTGAGATGGGCAAAGCATCATCTCCAACCTCCCCTCTGATCAGCCCAGTGATTGACTGTGTGTTAAAAACAAATGGTATGGACATAATGTGCATTTTATAAATAATAATGTGAACAGTAGCTGCAGAATTGGGACTGTGGCATAAAAATGCTTTTTGTTTCTGGTTTGCTTTTATATTTACCCTTGTGCCATAGTCCCACCACAAGCCACCCTTTCAATGTTGTCCTTTGCCCTGGCAGAAGATCTCCTATTGACACCAACAACATGTGTATTTTAATGAACTGAATAGAGTGAAAGATTATGAGTCATGGGGTGTGCAGTATGTGTATATGAAGTTAACAGTGCCTAGCTTATTATTTTTTTAGTTGCTATTTTGTTAATGTTGTTAATATTGTTTTATAGATTCTAAATACTATATTGATTTGTTAATCATATAATATGACTTTTGCTGCAATCATGATGTTTATCTTACTTTTTAGTTCTGTTTGGTTAATAGTGTTTTACAGGTGATAATTGTTTTATTGATGGTTTGCTAATTAATATTATTTATGCTGTATTTGTGATGTTCTATTACAGGGGTCGGCAAACGTTTTCAGCACAGGGCCGGTCCACTGTCCCTCAGACTTTGTGGGGGGCAGGACTATATTTTGAAAAAAAAAATTGAACGAATTCCTGTGCCCCACAAATAACCCAGAGGTGCATTTTAAATAAAAGCACACATTCTACTCATGTAAAAACACGCTGATTCCTGGACCGTCTGCCCACTCTGACATTTTAGACTTAGAAGTGGTATCTCACAGCTTGCAGCATGTGAGGTATCAGTTCTTACTCCTTTGGGCCTTGCACAAAGTAAAAAGGGAGGGAAAGACACCCAGAATAGCAGGTAAGCTATTCAGAACTAAAGGGGTTTTTTCTTAGAACTGCAAATACTTTCTGCCCAAAATATCAAGGCTGGCCTTGTCCACTGTATAGAATCTATACACACAGAGCATCACACACTTACATTAGCTCCCAAGATGATCCGCAAATAGAACTTGAGTGTATCCTTGTTTTCTTCAAATATCTGCTTTTTACCTTTGGTTCCCACCTTTCCCTTTGGCTGAAAAAATAGAAAAATTGGGATTAAGTTAAATGATAAATGTGCTGAATAAGCCAATATCAAGGAAGTTCATTTTTAAAAAAGAAGAATTACACTTAATTTCTGATCTTTCACAAGAGCCTGGGTGAGTTATTTTCTCTCTTGCACAACAAGGTTGTGAAATAGTTCAATCTGTCCAATTCATCTGAGATTTGAATCCAGGTGACTCCTACCCAAACCCAACACTCTGGACTTCTGAATTGCAGAGTAGAGTAGAACCAGCACAAAAGCGAAAACTGAAGTGGCAGTGTTCCGAAATGGAGACGGGGTAAACAAACGAAGAATATGAAATTATTACAATTCCAGAACTGTAATATTAAAGTGGGAGAGAGTATTAACCTTAAGTAGTCTAGGTTCCAACAATTCCAAACGGTTTCTCAGCAGCTTTATTTACTATACCTTGCTGCCAGGTTACAACCTTAAGCCCATTAAAGTACTGTACGTATAACAGAAGTAATCACATATTCTTCCTCTTTCTACTTATGCCTCTATTCCCCACCCCAGCCAGTCTTCGCTTGTTCCCATGTGTCTTTTAAAATTGCATGCAAATTTGGGGGCGGGCCTGCCATGCCAGTTCTTTGTAAAGTGCCACACAGATGGCACTACGTTAAAAAAAAAATTGCATAGGAAAGGGGGAAATGTGCAGAAATGAAAGCTGAACCTGAAACGGGTATGTAAAAATATCGAGGGCTGCATCTGAATACGTCGCATATGACATACACCAACTGATATAAATGGAGGCAACTCCATTGATTCCAACGGGTCTCCTCTAAGTATGATTTAGCCAGAGAGAACCCACAACCTTCTTCCGACCCCGATCCGTGCCAGGCATGCCCCCCCGCACACAATAATCCCCACCCCACACTCTCCAAAGCGCTCCACGCTCGGGCCCCTTCACTCACCGCCATGGTGGCTCTACGGCGAGTCCCAACGCCAGGCAGGCAGAAAACCCACCAAGTCAGCACAGCAAGACTTCCGGTACAGCGATCCCTACGTCATCGCTCGGGCCAGACGCGGACAACAAACGTCTATCCTTAGAGGACTACAACTCCCGAAAAGCATCGCGCCGTCGTCATGGAGAGACGGGGAAGCTGAGGAGGGGGAAAGGGGCGGGGCTGGGAGAAGGAATGGGGGCGTGGCCTGGCCGTTGACCTACCGGCTTTACTGTACTTTTGTTTTCTGCTTCTCCCGCAAGGTCGGGCTCCGGGGAGCGATGGAGGTATGCGAGCTGCCTGTGGAGGTAAGGAGCAGGGGAAGAAAAGAGGCTGCTGCTAACGAGCGCCCCAGCTTTGCAAGGGGCTTGGAGGGGGGCGCAGGTCCTAACTCAACACGCGTTGGTGCCCGCAGACATATCTACAAACACGTGTTGGCGCGTAATTGTTTTCCTCCTGCCTGGTACTCGGCTTCACACACGCCCTCTCATTCGTCATATGGAATACCGGTACTTGCCTCTGAATTACAGCAATAGTTTCCTCTTTGCCCTGCGGTTTTATTTATTATTCAACTAGGATGCTGCCTTAGCACTGCTCTCCATGTAGCTCAGTATTTTCTACACAGACTGGCAGTAGTTCCCTAGGAGCAGAGGCGGATCTTTCCCAGCCCTCTCTGGTGATGCCTGGACTTGAATCTGGCATCTTCTGCATGTTGTTCTTGTTGCTCTTCGGGTACCTAGCCCGCAGCTTATCTGTTGTAAACATTTGTTCAGAAGCTTTAAAAGATACCACATGATTGATTGATTTTTAATTAACGCAGAAAAGCTGCTCCAGGGAAGTGGTTTCAGGATGATCACAAGTACCAGCCTCTCAGTACTGTGCAGGGTGCTGCAAAACAAAAGAATTTGTTCCCCCCCCCCGAATTTTCCACTTGAACAGTATTCAAATAATGTGGTTCTGTGTGCGTGAGAAGCAGCCTGAATAAGGAACCAAAATTACCCCAAAGTACTGTAAATTTGAACCATCCTGAGTCATACATCCCTGCCACTTGGAGACTGTTCCCTCTGGGATACTCTGGTATTGTGCCTCTCAACTATGATGCTCCCTTTCATGTCTTTTAAAAATTCTCAAGAATACTGGGGAGTTGTGTGCAAACAATGCTTTGGGCTGAACTATGACAGCATGAATAGGACAGTTCCACCCCTCACAGGAGATCTGTGGCCTAGGGTGTCGCCCCATGGTTATTTTGGGGTGCAAATCCCACTTCCTTTGTAGTGGCAAGAAAATAATTTACTTGGCATGGAGACATCATATATTAATAACACAATGTGTGCAAGCAAAGCTTTGGACTGGGTTTGATGCTCCAGTATTTCCTACAGATAGAGTATGGCAGTGGAAGTGTATGATAGAGAATACACCCCACTCCCCCACCCCGCAGTCCTTTATTCATGGATGTGGCTGCAAGAAAGACTGACTGTTTTAACATTTATATACATAAATATATAAACCACATGTCTGAAACAGTACAGGAAAAGTGTCGTAAAGCCATTTTGACTCTTTCCATGACCTCAAATATTCCTCTGCAGTTTGGATGGAAATGGGGAAAGCCTCCCCATTGTCTCTGTGCTCACAAATCCTGCTTTAAGGGCACATTTCTGTATGAATAGGGTGAGCCTGTGAACTGGACTCAGGAATAAAGTATTTATCATCACAAAAGAATGACCAGGTTGTCCAGGTAAACCCATTAACAGGTTTCCTGCTGGACAGGATTCTGCTGTAGACCGCCCTTCTATGATAGGCTGCCCCTTCTGTGATGTATGTATGATGTATGGGGTGGTGGTGGTCTTGAGCTACAGGGTGGCAGTTTCAAAAGTCTATATAAGGGTTTGCACACCATTGTTCCGTGTTTCTCCTCCCTCCTGCTTTGGTGGTGAGCACCCTGTTACAACAGTTTAATAAAGATCAGGCTTACTAGCTGCTTTGCTTCTCAATATTCACTGGTTGGCCTCTGTTATTTTCTCCTACCGATAGAGAACCTACATAAGGACTCTATATGGGCTCTTGGGTACCCCATAAGGGAAAAGGAGCAGTTTTTGTTATAACGAAACATCATGTTGATGCTTGAAGGGCTGGCCTGTATGGTTTCCTTTAAAAACTGACTTCAGTGGGAGTTTACTTTTCCAGTGTGGTAAAATTTTTGAATGGTGGAAATCGCTCTAAAGGGGATAGAAAGAGATTATGAAGAAAATACAGTAGCTCAAATAATACGTAAAGACCCCAAATGGTGTCTTTTATCAATTTTTGATGGGTTGAATACGGACTTAATATGGGACTACTTATATTTTTTCTGTTTGTAACTGCTCATTTGACCATATCACAGGGCTGGAAGGAATCATTGGGTTTTTCATTAAATATTTGGTTTAATAAAGTAATATTTATCCTTATTTCTGGAAAATTAGCTCATAAATTAAGGGTATTTCAGGATGCAACTAAACCTATTGATTTCACCTCCATTTCGTGGCCAATTGGTATTTATATGACAAGTCAGTTAGGGGAAGGCAATTCCAGATGAAATACGGCTTTATTTGGTATCCATAACTTTCATTTTGTATTATCTTTGCGTATGGCCAGTTTTTGTTTTAACATCTAATATATTGTGTAGTCTCTTGAGAATGTACATTATTTTATCTTATTACGGCTATGAACCCAGGGGTTCTTTTGTACAGTTTTTATTTTTACTCTTGTTATTTTACTTTATTTTACATTTTTTACTGGACTATTATTTTAACTTCATAATAAAGTTTTTATTTTTATTTTTTTAAATGCTGTCTAGAGGGCAATTACAATTGTTTAAAAAACATAATCTCTGTAGACCAAAGCATACCAACAACACAGTTTCAAGGTGGAACAGGTTTTTAAAACACAGATTATAGCCTGGGTAGTTTTTCAGTTTGTTGTTGTTTCCACCTAGGAATCCTTTTGGGTCCAAACAAGTTTTGTGTAAGCAGATCTTGTGGTTGGAGGGAGCAGAGGGGCATAAACGAGAGACAAAAAGACAGACTGATAAAAACACAGAATAGTTTGGCTGCCTTAACATCTCTGTTCATCAGAGAAACCACTATGTCTCATAACTTGATTTTTCAATTACTGGTACCACCTCATTAAAGAGATTTTACTCCCTTTTATTACTCTTTTCTAAAAAGAACAGGAGGGCAACCCCAGCAACATCCAGAGAAGGGCAAAATATATGTTGGCTTCTCACTGGTACATAAAGAGAATTTATAGACTCGAAAAGCCCAATGCATCCAGTCAAAATGCCTTCTTCAGGGATGGCAATTACAGGTTTTCCTGTTTCAATTTTGTACGATCAGCTCCCAAGTCAATCATTGACTGCTTTAATAGCCTTATAATATGCAACCTTTGACAAGGTTCAGTAATGCCTGGGTTTTTATAGACGAGTTGAACTGGAAAAGCGGACATTGCCACTTGCTTCCTTCACCCAAGCAGGCAAAAGAGTCTGCTCTTTCATGATGAATACCTGCCCTCCCTCCCTCCCTTCTTCTTTGGCAATCACTCGTAGCCCTTAACGGTATGTCCGTAAGTGACTGTGGAGGCCAATTCTGGATCCACATGTCTTTCCACAGTGGGGACATAGGTTTACGGATGGGAGTTGATCACGGTGAGGATTTCCCAAACGTGCCTTCCTCTTAGCTCATCTTCAAAGTCCATGTCGGCTTTGTTAAAGGCTATTCTCGAATTGGAGCACTCGCAGGCCAGTGTTTCCCATTTATCAGTGCTTATACTGCATTTTTTAAGATTTACCTTGAGAGCGTCTTTAAACCTCTTTTGTTGTCCACCGGCATTCCGCTTTCCATTCTTAAGTTGGGAATAGAGTAGTTGCTTTGGAAGACAATAATCAGGCATCCGAACAACATGACCAGATCAACAAAGTTGATGTTGAAAAATCATTGCTTTGACACTGGTGATCTTTGCTTCTTCCACTGACATTAGTTCACCTGTCTTCCCAAGTGATACATAAAAATTTTACTTTACCTACTAACTTTACGTCCCTTCCAACCTCTTCCGCAACTCAGTTTACCTCAGACTTCCCATATTCCTTAAGCCAATGAAATGATGTAAATGCTCCCTTTTCTGTGGTAAAAACACTGCTCATTTTTCTTGCATATTGGAAGAAGAAGCAAGCTTGTTTTCTCTCACTCTGGAGGGTAGGACTCAAACCGAAGTTACAAGAAAGGAGATTCTGACTAAACACCGGGAAGAACTTTCTGACAGTATGAGCTGTTTGACAATGGAACAGCCTCACCCAGGAGGTTGTGCACTCTCCTTCCTTGGAGGTTGGATGGCCATCTGTCATGGATGTTTTAGCTGAGATTCCTACACTGCAGAGGGTTGGACTAGATGACCCTTGGGGTCCCTTCCAACTCTACAATTCTATGATTCTAACTATCAGCCAAATAGCACAGATATTATCTTTCCACATATTGTAGAAATGTTTTTGTTCTGCCCAGTAATTTGCCAGATCTTGCTCCATTAATTTCACAATTACACCCCCACTTCTTCTCTCTAATCAGATATAATTATGTTGCACAGAAAGGATTATGGGCTGGATGGCCAGATATTTTTGATTAAGGTACTGGGGAGGCCAAAGGCTGCAAACCCATCTTAACCGTTTCAGTAGCTGAATTACCGGTAGTATCCTGTCTTGTCTACAAAAACACATGGGAATCTTGATTAAAATTGGCCTTTCTTATTCCTTGTAATTTAAATTGCCTTTTTTAAAATTGGCGTGCCCTTCTGCTGAAAAACAAGCTTGCACTCATTGTCAAGGCTTTTTCCTTTCTTCCTTGCAGATTATCACTTATATCCTGAGCTTCCTGCCCATCGCAGATAGGAAAGAAGCCTCTCTAGTGAATCAAACATGGTATTTCGCGGCCCAGGACACCTTACGCCAGGTAACAGCTTCTTGCTTTGGTGTCTTACCCATACCTTCTCTGTTCTTACAGGGCTGCCCTGTGGGAGAGTCATAGCCCCATGGACCATTTCAGACATGATGCTAAGCCACAGGTCACCTCCAGACTGTCGATATTCAAGCTCAATACCAGAGATTTAGGTTTGCGTCCTTAAAGTGGATTCAAGCATTCTGTCACTGTGCTGTAACTAATCCACTTTTTAAAAAAAATGGCAGCAGACTTTTGTAGTTAGGAAGTGATAGAATAGTTAGGAAGTGATAGCACGGAAAAGTGTGGTGTAAACAAATGATATACACCAGGGGGGGATGCTGTTGTGCTCAGGTCCTGCTTTCAGACTTCCCAGAGGCATCTGGTTGGCCTCTGTGAGAACAAGATGCTGGACTAGCTGGACCACAGGCCTAATCCAGCAGGGCTCCTCTTATGTTCTTAGGACATTGGGACCTTCTACATGCAAAGCAGGTGTTCTGCCACTAAGCCCTGGTCCTTCCTCAAAGGCAGGCTCATCCATCCACAAGTCCCCTCAAGAGCAATATACACAACACAGGCTACGCTGGAGCTGCTACAACAAAAGCACACAAACAAACACAGACTGAGAGAGATTTGTCATACTTTCTTTCCTCTGACTCTTACTCTAAGGAGCTCAGGGCAGTGAATGTTGTTGTTTTTTTAAACTCACAATAGTCCTGCGAAGTAGATTAGGCCAAGAAAGAGCAAGTGTGTCTTACCCTGGCCATCCCAGGGTACTTCTTTTGCTAACTGAAAAAAAAAAAAAATTGAAGCCATGTCTCTTGGTCCATATCTAAAAACTCCTCACCATGTAGTCCCTCTCAAATTCCAGGAAAGCATATTTTATAACATCCCGGCTACCTCTGCCTCACTCCGGACAATCCAGAATCTGTCCCAAAGGCACGTGTGCAACGTCAAGATGACCAACTTGGACGGTTCCACCACTTCCCGGGACATCATCAAGTCTGTTGCCAGCTTCCTGGGGCCTCACCTGCGCAGCTTGTGCCTGCACGGGAGTAGCCTTACGGAGGCAAACTTCAGTGAGCTCCTCCTTGCTTGCCCCGGCCTCACAGCCTTGGATCTGAGCGGCTGCAACAGCCTTTTCATGTCCGGGACCCTGCTCTCCAAAGAGGAGACCTTCCTGCAAGCCCGAGAAACATTGATCAACTTGCAGGAGCTGAACCTGTCCGGTGTGCGATACTTGTCTGACCTCACCTTCAACCGCTTGACCGGCTGCTGTCCATCCCTGGCCAAGCTCTCCCTTGCCCGCTGCCACATTACCTTCGAGGTGGACACTTACTACGGCTCTAGTAACTACAACTCCTCGGCTTTGCTGTCTTTCCGCAACCTCCTGCACTTCGTCCGGGAGCGAGCCAGCACCATGAAGGCCTTGAACTTGAGTGGCACCAGTATCTCGAGCCAGGCTATGAAGTCCCTGGTGCAGGTAGAGAACCTTTGCCTGCAGGAGATGGTGCTGCAGGCCTGCCGGGATCTAACCAATGAGGCTGTGAGCATCCTGTGTCAGCACCAGCCCCACCTGACTGTGCTGGACCTGAGTGGCTGCTCTGAGCTGTCTGACCGGGCTGTCCTTGTCATCACCTCCCGGCTCCTATCCCTTCAGCACCTGTGTCTGGGAAAGCTGCCACGTGTCACCGATGCCAGCTTCCAGGGCATTTCACACCTGAAGCAGCTCCAAAGCCTGGATGTTTCTGAATGCAGCCTCATGAGGTGCAGTGAGCTGGTGAGAGCATTTGGGACTATGAAGGGACAGTCCAAACTGGTCTCACTGAACGTTGCCTTCTGCTCTTTACTACGAGTAAGTTCTAAGGCATTTGTTTGTTATTTAGCAGCCTTTTACCAGTCGTTGCTCAATTCTCTACGATTCTTTGTGTTTTCACAATCAATTCCTCTTCTGGGGAACTCTGGCACAGGGACGAGGGATCTCCTAACAACCCTCAGTTGTACCTTTAACAAACTACATTTCCCAGGATTCTTTGGGGGAAGCCATGACTGTTTAAAGTGATATGATACTGCTTTAAAAGTATAGTGCAGGGTAAACTAGTTCCCAGAATTCCTGGTTGGAAGTGGGGATGTGCTTTAAACATGTGGTGTGCATGCAGCCTTCAACTAAACATTTCCCCCCCTTCCACAGGACAACTTGGTCCTTTCACTGGCTGAAGGCCTAAAGAGCCTTCGGGTTTTGGATCTCTCTTCCTGCGTGTCCATCACTAACAGAAGCATCCAAGCAATCACTTCATACCTCTTGCACTTGAGAGTCCTGCGTTTGGCTTGGTGCAAGGAGCTGACAGATTGGGGCCTGCTGGGGGTTGAGGAGCCCAGAGAGGAGCGTGAACGTGCCAGAGAGGTTTGAACAGACATTTTTCTGGTTAGATGACCTGGAAGTGGGGGGGGGGGGGGAGAGAAATATTGTGCAATGACAGTATCTGTGATACTCCGATTATTGTTGGTGTTGCTTCCCCTTTTCCCCCAGAGAGGCCCATAATAAGAAGCTGTTTCCTCTTAATCCAGTGTTCAATTTGTTCTTTTAGCTGGGAGAAGGGCAGGGAAACTGGTCAGATCTGCTTCTTGCTGCCTCTCTGGAGGCCAGGAACCCAACTTGTGTCCAACCTCAACTATCTCTTTATTAGTCCAGTAAAGACAATTTACTGGACTAATAAAGAGATAGTTGAGGTTGGACATACTGGCAGGGGCAACCTTCTGTCCTGGAATAGGGGAGCACATTGTCTATGGTCAACAGAGCTTCAGAGAAGAGACTGGTAGCTTGTCCAGAAGTTGCTCCTTTCCAAGGAGCATCCTTTGCCACAGCCCAGATGCTGCTGCAGTCTACATACCCTGCCCTGTGCTGAGCTGCACAGCTTGCAGCGACTAGAAGCAACCCTGCAGTTTTATCTTCCCATCATGACGGCAGGAGCCTTCCAAAGAAAAAGGTACCTGCTTTCTCAGAACCAGCATTGAAAACTTTGCCAAGTTTAGATGTGGAAAGCACTGGTGGCTGTTTAGCAGTTTTCCAAGTTGTAGCACTCAGCTGTTCCTAGGTATTGGCACTATTTTGGTTTAATCCCAAGAACAGCGATTCTGGCATGCTGGCTAGTTCTGCGGCCACCGGGTATTCAGTGTCTGGTTTTGCAGAGGTGACAAGTGACACTCACTCACCCAAGATTAATCAAAAGTCTGTGAACTATTATTCATTTTGAATATTTTTTATGGTCCAAGGCAACTGAAGCAGGGTGTTCTTTCTGGCAGGGAGGGTAGATAGGGATTCCTGCTGCTGCCACTTCTCTGGCCAATGGGTGGGCCCAGACTGATCTTCCAGATGGCCAGGGTCCTGTTTATGCAGAGCAGGGGATATAACCTCCCAGTGGCCAGGTAGTTCTTCCCTTGTGTTTTGCTGTATCTGGGGCAATTTAAGGCAAAGAGAAGGAAGCATTTCACAGAATGCAAAATACAGAGTGTTCAGTGGAACTATTTACAACGATGCCCCCAATGATAGATTGCATTTGGGGGTAAGTTTATCTGTCAAGGATTCAGTGGAGGCTGGTTCATCAGGGGCAAATGGGGCACTGGCCCCACCCAAACTCAATCTGTTCTCGGCCTTCAGTTCAGGTTTGTCAGCTTCCTCCTCCTTACTCTCATTGTTGCCATTGTAGAACTCTGCAGGCAAAACTAGAATTACTTGGCTCTGCCTCCACCTATATGTTTATTTTATTATTATTATTATTATTATTATTATTATTATTATATGTTTCTTTTTATTTAAGGCATTTATATACCACTTATTATTCGTTAGCATTTCTAAGTGTGTTGGCCTTTCTGCCTTCCTCCCAACCAGCCACACTACAAGGGCTATTAACTAGGACAGTAGAAATGGATCCCCCAGGTTTGAAAGTAGTTTGCCTTTGATTCTTAGACAAACAGGAAATGATCTTCACATTCATACCAAGCTTGTGAGCCTCCTTGGTGAATTATCCTAACTGAACGCTGGATTAGTTGGCTCTTTGGTTCCTGTTGTTTCGTCGCCCCTGCTGCTTATGAGTACAGCACACAAGAAACACAGGCTGCATAAGCCTTGGAGGGCTGTTTAAAACAGAGGGGTCAGGAGCTACTTTCACACCACAGCCTTAGTCTTCACTGTGTAGCATCAGTTCCATCAAAGTTTACTCAAATCCACAGCATTGGTCCTTGCCTGGTGTCACCCAGATAGGAAACAGAGGGTCTCAAGATGGTCCCAGCTTCTTTTTAATCCCTCATTCTGTTGCTTTGACAGAAGGATGCTGGCCCAAAGTTCACGCAGGAACTTTGGCAACATGGGATTTTTCCAACCACCTCCACAGGATTTGGAGCAGGACACCCAGATTCTTATTGACCTCAGCAAGCAGGATGCTCAGCAGAAGCACAAAGCCTCCTTGAATGCCCTGACTCGTCTTCAAGAACTTGACCTGACGGCCTGCACCGAACTCACAGATGCAAGCATAGCTAAGGTTTGGTCACTGCAGCTTGCAAATACAATCAGCTATGGGGAGACCATCGCTTAGTGGCATAGTAGGTGCTTTGCTAGATGGGACACATGATCGGCCCATAGACAAATTCCTGTGTGAGCCAGTGTGGTGTAGTGGTTAAGAGCGGTAGACTCGTTATCTGGGGAACCGGGGTTCGCGTCTCCGCTCCTCCACATGCAGCTGCTGGGTGACCTTGGGCTAGTCACACTTCTCTGAAGTCTCTCAGCCCCCTCACCTCACAGAGTGTTTGTTGTGGGGAGGAAGGGAAAGGAGAATGTTAGCCGCTTTGAGACTCCTTCGGGTAGTGAAAAGCGGGATATCAAATCCAAACTCTTCTTCTTCGTCTTCTTTCTTCTTCTTTCTTCTTCTTCTTCTTCTTCTTCTTCTTCTTCTGTGAACCAGAGTGTTCTTGCAAAAGAAACCATCTACAGCCTTGGCTTCAGGGTAGCAGGAGTACCACCATAAGCATGTCAAAAGTCGCCTTACTCAGAGTCAAACCATTTGTCCCTCTCGATCAGTTTGGGGTGGGGAACTCCCATCAGCTCCAGCCAGCACACCATTTGGAGGGCCACAGGTTCTCATCCCTGGTCCACACTGACTGGCAGCAGCTCTCCAACATTTCAGGCATGAGTTTTTCCCATCTTGAGAGTCTTTCTTATCTTACATAAGATTGTCAATGATTGCATCTGGGACCTTTGGAATGCAAAATAGATGCCCTAGTAATATTGAGCTGTGTGCCCTGCCCTTTCATTGGCACCTGTTCAAATTAGACATCTATGGAGCACCAACAGTACAGGCCATGGGAGGGATATAATGCTTCCAGGTGGACTGATGTTAGACAAGCAAGAGCAGAATGTGTGGGTAGTGAGACGTCAGCGAGTAGAGGGACCGGCCACACAACCATGGAGAGAATGAGAGGCTTTGGAGAAAAGGGTTTAGAATAGTGGGTCACGGAAGAAGAGGAAGTGGTTTGATACACAGATGGAGAGAAACTTGTCAAGGCATAAGAAGTGGGAGGATTAAACGGGTTAGCAACAGGTCACATTCTGCAGAAAATCCAAAAAAATGCAAGGAACGTCACAGGATATGTAATCAGTTTGGTTGGAGGGAGAGCTTTAAAATTCAAGCTCCTACTTCCCTTTATATGAGACCTGACCAAGCTGCCCCAAACTCCCTGCCCATTAAAAGCTAGCGTGTCAGGGAGAACGGTTCCAAGCAGTCGTCATCTTTCTGATGTGGTTGTTTTGTACACATAGAGAGGCTTTGACCTAGGAGAGCATTTGTACACATGTGGTCCCATCCGCAACTGCACTTTGAAGCGGTACACTCCAAGAAGCCTGCAACCTGCTATCTTTCTGAGCATCTTGTTCAGCCCCCACAATGGCTCTGAAAGAAGTTCTCTTCCTCAGTTGCTAACATTGCAGTCCCCATGTTCACTTTCTTGGTGTGGAGCTCCACCCTGAATGGTTTTGGGCAGAGCAGCAAAGCTTTTACAGCCATTGCAAGGATGTTCTTTTGGGTACCCTTCATCACAGTGCCCAGGGCAGGGCCACCCAACTTCCTGTCCTTGTTCTGTTATTCCTCCTCAGGTCATCGGCTTTCCCGAGCTAAAGCGCCTGTCCCTCAGCCTTGTGACCAACATCACAGACACCAGCCTCACAGCCATCGCTCAAACTGCCGGAGCTTGGAGCACCTCACGCTAAGTCACTGCACAAACCTTACCGACAAAGGTTTCATGGAAGCCGCTGGCTCCCTGCACCGACTTCAGCATCTCATCCTTTCTGGTTGCAACCAGCTGACTCCCAGGTGAGTAGTGCTGCGGAGTGCAAAGATCACTGGCAGGTGGGGAGAGAGGTGCAAGCCAGAGGCAGACCTTTGAAAGCTGCTTCAAGGCCTGGCTGGCTGACTGGGAGGGACTGAAAGAAGGCAGAGACCATCAACAACTGGTGAACTCTCCCTTGCAGGACATTGAAGGCCATTGGGCAGGAGTGCCAGCAACTGAAGAGCTTGGACGTCTCCATGTGCAGCAAGATCACCATGACAGACGTCGAGCATTTCCAGTCGCAACTCCCGCTGCAGAGTCAGACTAGCATCCAGTCACGGTTTGTGGGTGGAGCAGACCTTTCCATCACTCTCTGATGGAAGCTTTGTAGGTTGAGTTTCCAGAGATAAATGGTGGTCAAGCTGGCTCTCCCTCCCCATGCTGCCTCAATGGCAATAGGGGACTTGTCTTGGGAAACAGCTCCTGTTTGGTAGTCCCACTGCCCCAATGCAGCCGCGCCACTGCCACTGAGTGGGTCCATAAATGGACCGATTCTTCCTATAGAGGGTGCAGCCTCACCCAAGCCTGCCTCAATGGTGGAGCTGGCTGTTGCGCAAGCCTCCCATCACCCCCATCCTGCAAGCAGAATGGGGAAGTGCACCTTGGGCTTTGGGAGGGATTGCCTGGAGCACGGCAGATCCCACGCTAGCAGGAACAGTATCCAGCAGCCATAAGGCAAGACGGTAATGGCTGTTGATGTAATCTTTGGCACAGCCAGTGCCAAGCACTTACTTTGCACCCTGCTTTCAGCAGCTGAAACATCCCTGTCAGTGAAAGGGATTTTTTAAAAAGCAGCTGGAAAATTGCACCTAGGGAGGCTTCTTTTTTCCATGTCCCCCTGGTACACAGTTGCTAGTTTTAGAGGCACACATGGAGACAGTGGAAGGTCACTCACACCAAAGCAGATGGCATATTCAGGCAGCAATGAAGAGATGAGTCTGTAACCCACTTTTCCTCTAGCGCATTCCTGCAAACAATATAAAGGTGAGAAAGCCAGTGCCCTGCCAGCCTTCCACTCATCTTTTCGAAGCCTGCACTATGCTTATCCACCATGGTTTTTCCATAAACATTGCCAAAGCCACTGCACTAATAAAGGACTTTAGTATCTGTTTTACACACTTTGGATTTTAAATGAAGGGAGACAGCAGCCTAAAACTTTGACTTGCCCTCCTTGACTGAGACGGAGAAGGAAGAAGCTGTCAAGACAGTGCCACCCCCTGGACTGATTGTACATAGGAAGGCAGGCAGGCAGGGGCTCACAGAGGTCAAACTGAGTTTGGTGGGTCATTTGCTCTAATGGATCAATCTCCACTGCCAGCACACAGTTTAGGATCTATAGTGGCACTGGGTTCCAGTCAGGACTCTAAAACCTATTGGGTGCTTCTTTTAATAGGCTGCACCTCCACCTAAGCGTTGTGTGACAATGTTCTGTGATACAGTCACACAAACCTCACCCACAAGGCATTTCCTACACCTCCACATCAATCAAAGCTATTCTCTGTTCTACACATGTGCAAGTGTTGAATAACATATTTTGAAAGATTTAAATCTAGGCATCTGACCTCTTGAAAACCACTTCATTCTTTCGTGCAGACAGCCACGACTGCAGTTTACTTTCAGGGCGAGCCCTCCCATTTTTAGCTTCAGAGACACTGGGCCCAAACCAGAGAAAGATAAGTCACGCTCATGGCTCATCCCAGTTAGAGCCCTACTGGGCTCTGGCTGCTACCCAGGGATGCCACTATACTGATACCAGGCCTGAAGAGAACCCACAACCAGGTGCACCATAAGGCAGCTGCATAATGTTCACTTACTTCCACGTACACCATTGGGCTTCTCATGCAGGGGCTCCTCTGCAGAGTACTTCAAAAAGCAGCTGCTGGTGTGGCCTGAAGAGTGCAGCTCACGTGTTTTAAAAGGGAGGCAGGGAATCTGTGGTCCTCTAGATGTTGCTGGACTACAGGTCTCATAATCCCTGACCATGCGC
Source organism: Lacerta agilis (assembly GCF_009819535.1). Lineage (NCBI taxonomy): Eukaryota > Metazoa > Chordata > Lepidosauria > Squamata > Lacertidae > Lacerta > Lacerta agilis. The sequence continues at coordinate 41,178,249 of NC_046319.1, read as the reverse complement.
CATAATAGCTGGGGCTGATGGGAGCTGGAGTCCAACAACAACAAGAGGGCCACAGGTTGGGCCATCCGTTCACTGGGCTTTTTAAAATCCCAGTCACGACCTCCAAAGCACACACCAAGAGGAACTGCCTGCTTTCACAATGGCAAGCAGAAACCGATTCCTCTGGTTTGTGCACAGTCATCCCAAAGCTTCAACCCACTCACAGCAATTACAAAAAACTCCATAAAGATAATTCCCTTTATTATTATAATAATAATATAATATTAAGGCCTCTGTGCCAGAGGCAGTACCACAGTGAACATGTTACAGTAGAAGCACCTGAGCAGGAAGGAATTCAAGGAGTCTGGGAAGTCCTTTACAGGAGATACTGAAGGTGGAAATGTTTCCTATGATAGCGGGCAGCTACAGTGCTGCAAGATTGATGAATAACACAGACAGGCAAGGGGTAGGAGGCTAGGAAATAGCCGCTCCAGTGCAATTGGACTCAGTGTTTCTAAAGAGGCATAGTGCTGTGAATATGTGTGTGTTACATCTAGAAAACTTCACAAGAAAACCAAAATCACATTTACTTACAAAATGACTTAACAGAAGAACAAAGGAATCGCTGCCATGGGAACACTGCCTGAGTGTCAGCTTCCTGGCCTTAGCCCACCTGTGGGGAAACTTTGGCTCTCCACATGTTGCTGAACTACAACTTCCATCATCCCTGCCATTGGCATGAATGCTGGGGCTCATGGGAGATGCAGTTCAGTAACATCTGGAGGGCCAAAATTTCCCCACCCCAGCATGGGAATTTAGTGTCTGTATAGGTATCTCCTTTACCCCACCACTGCTGGGAGACCAGAAAAAGAAAAAGAAAAGTATGTGGAATGGTAAGAAGCACAAAATAAGAAGTTACTTAAAGCTGCTTAATTTGCATGATTGACATTGGCCATCGAATCCATCTTTTGTCAGTGCATAATGATGGAGATAGTTCAAAAGCAACAGATACACACACCCCCTGGCTTAACAAGTACCATGTCACATCCAGAAAATATTTTCAAGAAAACTTTGGATGCATTTTAAGAGCTTTTCTCTGAAGTAGGCACTGATTCAGGAGCCTATGAAGAAAGAGCATCTGGAAAGAGGGAATAAAGAAGAAACACCTCTCTCCATATGTTCCTCCCTTGCCACAGCTATGGAAAAAAGGTCCCTGAAAAGATAGTTATGCTATAGTTTTAGGCAGAGTGCCTAACCCTGTCACAGCTCTCCTGTTGCTCAGGCAGGTGACAAAACATACCTGATGCTGTTCTCATAGAGCAAGGGAGCCAGTTTTGTAAAGTGCTTGTTTCTGCCTTTCAAAATGTGGCAAAGGCAGATCCCGTAGGCAGTATGCAGGCTAAACAACTGGGAAAGCGGTGACATTGCACTCTCTCTGTGGAAGGAGTCAAAGTTTCTAAGGCGGGAGAAAAGCAAGGGAGGGGAGGACTCTGTCCCCCCCCCCCGGACCATGTTTCCCCAACTCCTTTAATTTTGCATAATATAGGTCACCTGCATAATTAAGGCAACCTCACTGCGGAATTAGCAAGGCCAAATGTGAAATACAATCCATTGGTAAAGCAGCAGTTTTGCTGATAGGATCAAGGTCTCTGTGCTGTGGATTATCATCACACGGGAAAGTCTAAAATAGGGTCTCTCAAATACAACCCAGGCTCCACAGAAGGCAAGCCTCTCTCTTTTCTTTTAAAGCAACTTTCTAGCACTCATTGTTGCAGGTGTTGGCTATAAATACAAGAGAGCCCCATGGGTGGGTATCAGTGGCTCGGCTCTGTTTCCCTTTCATAGTGTTCAGTTTTCGATCCTTAAGACCTGTTTCGTCCTCCAATACATTCCCAAGTCCCTGGCAAAACAACCTGGAGGAAATTATTCAAAATTCTGAGAGGTCTCAAATGCTGTAGCTGGAAGAAAGCAAGTTAGGTCAGGTTTATATGCATACACATATATCAGCAAATGTGTCTATTGGATTTTTTGAACTCAGAATTAAAATTCTAGATACATGGGCTTAGTTTGGAGGATTGAGAATATGCCACAGACTGGCACACTTTTTCTCCCTTGCTTGTGATAATGTTGATTCATTGCAATTTGGTTTGCTATGATAACTGAATAAGGCAATCTGTGGGTCAGCACTACTCTCCAAACAAAATTGTTTGAAACTGTCGCTCACAACGTGACACTTGCCAGCTAGCACTAAGCATAGCCCCCCCCCCCCAGTTTCAGCATCATGGGAAACAATGGTTACAGCAAACCGACATGGGGAAGTGAACTGGTACCTAAGCTTGGGGGGGGGGGAGTCTGCAGCGTGTTCCTGATCTGGTTTGGAGGATCATCCAAAACAAGCCAGCGGCTATGAGAAGCAGTGTATACACCCTGAACAGATCCTGACTAAAGGCAGAGCATGCTAGAAAGAGGAAGCTTTACTGTTCTATATGGGTGAAATCATAGCAGAAGTTTAAGTTGCTGGGGGGCTTTGGGATGGCTGGTGGAGCATCTGGGATGGGGATGTTCTCCAGATCCAGCAACCGCAGTTTGAGCTCCATAGACAGCAAGATGTCCAGGTCGCTCTGCGTCCGTTCGCTCGCCATCTCTCGGCCCAGGAGCACGTTCAACCCATCGGTCCATAAGCAGAACTGAAGAACAAGGAAAAGGGGGTTTGCTCATCCCATCATCCATTAACTCCTAAGCTCCAGCGCTGAAGGAGGGGTTCACACAAGCACTTTCTGACAGGAAGCTGGTGTGATCCAGCAGAGCACTAATATACTCACTGTGCTATTTTCACGTTGCTGCAAAAGGGCAAACCAAGAATCAGAGGGTTGTAGCCAATGCTAGCCCTTCTCAGAGTAAACCCATGGGTATGACTGGCTTAGGTTCATTCACTTCAATGGGCGTACTCGTGAGTAAAGCTTAGTTGGATACAACCCACTGAGTTATGGATATGTTTAACACATCATAGACCACTTCAGAACTTGTGCTGGGTCTGACTGCTACAGTACTTACTGCTGTCCCTTCTCTGCGCCTAAACATTCCCTCTCTGTCCAATTGTTCAGGTGTGCGTGCCATTGTTTTTGTAGCCAAAACAACACCCTCCTTGCAGCAGGCATGCGGGAATCCCCAAGGTTTGCAGGAGTACACAAAGCCTTTGTGGGTGGGGGGGAACCTCAAGTGGAGAGAAACCCCCAAACAGCCTGATGAGGACTGAGTAGCCACTTAAGGGGAGAAGGGTCCTAGCTCAGGGGTAGAGCATCGCCTTGCTCACAGAAGGTCCTCGGTTCAATCCCTAGCATCTCCAGGTAAGGCTGGGAGAAAACACTGCCTGAAATCCAGGAGAGCCTATGCCAGTCAGACAATAATAAAACTAGATGGACCAGTACAAGGCAACTTCCTATGTCCCTATGAGGATGCTACGCAGCTACAAAACGCTCTCTGACTGTCATGGAGAGGAGCTGGGTAGATGGGAAGGAAAGTGGAAAGGGATATTGCATAGTGCACAGCTGAGGGGAACTGTGAACAAGAGCACTTCATGCACCAGCATTTTCTTGCAGGTTCCACTGAACCCTGCTCTATTGCAGAGAGAGACAAATACCCCATTCTGTTCAAGATACAGGAGATCCTCTGCGGCACGTAGCTACTCACCTCATAGCGCGTAGGAGCAATGAAATTCAAATGTTCCCCAACATCATAGCTGATGGAAAAGGCAAGGTCTAGGAGATCCTGCAAGGAGGAAAGGTGGGAAGAGATGCCAGGCGTTTTCAGTGATGCGGTTCCATCAAACCTTGGGGCAGAAGTTCAGGTCCCCACTCAGCAGAATTACTTACTAAATTTCTATTCTGGCCTTCCAACCAAGACAACAGGACAGACATCAAACTTCAAAAAGTTAACACAATGCAGTTTTAAAAGTTAAAATAAAGACAACTTTAAAACATTTCAAAACAATTTGAAAACCATCAGAAACCCATAGGCCACTTTTCTGAGGGTCTTGGACCATTTTTCTGCCTATTGTAGTAACTGTAATGCACTATGCTAGATGCTGTATCCTTTTTCAATGTATTGTTACTGCTTTTTATTTTATTTTATGCTATTTTATTGTATTTTATTATATTACAATCTGAACTCCATTAAAAAACAATATGAGTATTTAATGCTAACATGCCTGAATGAAGCTGGTGTAGCACTGATGATTTTCTGTTCAGGTCCTGCTTGTGGGTTTGCCACAGGCATCTGGCTGGCCACTGTGAGAACAGGATACTGGACTAGATGGGCCACTGGCCTGATCCAGCAGGCCTCTTAAGTAACAGAAGGGGGGAGAAGGTAGCTTGCATACATGTGAACAGTTCCTCTATTTATATATGAGAGGAGGAAGAACAGAATGCAAACTGACCTTGTTCTGTTTGCCAGAGCTCTTCTCCTTGGTTTGTGGGCATTCCCGGCCAGTAAGCAATGCTTTCATATCTGCCACAGGAACTTTGGGCAAAGAAGCACACCAGATTAATACACCACCAGGCAACAAGGACAGGTGTGCAGAGCTCAAACCAGGAGAACCACAGGATTCAGGAGCAGGGATAAGAATGTGCTCAATCCAAACCCTCCCACATGAGTTTCTTCAAGCCAAGGGTGCAGCAGTGGTGGTGCTCCAGTCGCCGTTGGACTCCAATCCCCATCAGCTCCAGCCAGCATGGCCAGTGGTCAGGAGTGATAGGAACTGGAATCCAGCAACATTTGGAGAGCCACGGGTCCCCCACCCCTGGTTTGCAGGCACCTGGATGAGCGCTTGGGGAGGATGCTTGACTAGATGGACCTTGACAGGATGTCCTTGACCAGATGCCCCAAGGGAAGACTTGTTCTTCCTCTGGGAGGTGGCAGCCTCTCCTTCCATGGTCAACTTCGATGAGACCCTGCGTATGGCCCCACCATCAAGATGTGTTAGGTTGATGGGCACTTTCAGATAAATATACTCAATTGAGCACTGTGCTCTAGAGGTGAGGTCATCCTGCAGATGCCATCTGATCAGGGAGTCCATTCCATACAATATAGGAATCGGGCCTTAAGTGTTGTGTCACCTCCCCTTTGGAATCGCTCCCCCTTTGAATATTAGACAGGAATATACTAAAGACCTCGCTCAACAAGACTTTTAAGTTGAGATGTTTCCTAGTCTGCATCCATATTGGAATTGTTTTATTATGTTTTATCTCTTCATATTGCTGCCCTTTGGTAGCAAGGGCAGGATATAAATTTAAGAAAGAAAAAAGAAAGGGAAAGAAAGAAAGAAAGAGAAAGAAAGAAAGAAAGAAAGAAAGAAAGAAAGAATCTTTTCAGTGGTGGCCCCATATTTCTGAGATACCCACTTTAGGTATTCTCGTTCTCATTCTTGCTTCGGTGGCTTCCCACCTTTGCTCTTGTGAGTGGCACAACTGAGGAATCAAAGCAGCCTCGGAAGCCAACATGGGAGCAGGAATATTGAAGGTCAGATGTGACACGGGATAGGTCTGCATACCTTTCTCTGGCAGGCTCTCAATTGGCAGACTTTCTATGCCCTCTTCAACATCTCCGTAGTGCAGAAATTTGTGGTTGGGAGAAAGGCGGCAGAACCAGAGCTTATCTAGCAAAGAAAACAAGTCACAGCATGGAGATTATGGATACAAGAGCCCTTCCTGCAGTAGATCCAGTATGGGCTCCTTGCCTTCCAACTTCCTGACTCACCTGTTTCCTAGTAGTCTCCTCTCCCATCAGAAGCCCAAGACACACAAGCTCCAGCTGCCCTTGCAATTCCGCAGTGGAGAACATGGCCTCCAGCCACTTACCCTGTCTCCGTCGGCTGCTAATTTTGCGGAAGAGCGTCCCTTCGCAGAGGTGGAGGAGTCTCTGCTGTTGGATCAGCTTGAGAAGCTCAGGTTTCATGCGCTCTCTCAATTCCCTGGGGCAAAAGCACAATGGTAGGAAGAGTAACACTGCCTAGTATCACAAGGCCCCATGACCTTTCAACAGTCATCCAGCCTCATCCCTACTGCTGGAACAAGAACATACTCTCTGTTCTGGCATTCCCAGAGAGCAGAACATCCTCCCATTCTGTTCCAGCACTGAACTGCAGGCAGAGCAGATGCTCTAACGTAGAGCTATGGCCCTTCCCCTAGAGGCTGATTGGTGTTGTTGAACTGACTACACTCCCATCAGCTCCTACTAGCACAGCCAATGGTTAAGGATGGTGGGAATTGTGGTCCACAACATCTGGAGAGTCACAGTTTCTCCACCCTTTGATTTCGGGCTGTAAGAATTAGAATCACAAAGCCTGTAAGCCACATAGTCCAACATCCCTCTTGAGCAGGAAATCCAAAGCTAGAGCAGGGATTGATACCTTGAGGTACCTCTTCAGGCACCAGATATACTAAAAGTATTGATACAAGGCACAAACATATAGCAAGGCCTCCTTACTCACAGGACGGCGCAGCTAGGATCTCCTCCTGGTGCATCCGCTCCGTCTGCCGAAGACGCAGGATCTCGCTGTAGTTTAGGCTATTCACTCGACTCTTGAAGAGCTCCAGCGAAGTGGGCCTTAGGGTGAGGATTCTGGTGATCTGCTCCCGAACCACCTGCATCACCTGCAGGGGCCAGAGATTCATGCAATGGGTAAACAAATGGATATAGTGCCCTGTCCCCATCACCACCAAATCCCTCTCTCTCCCCTAAACTCTTGAAAGCCCCCTCAAGCATGTTCATACAGCCTGTGCTCAAATTACAAAAGAAAGGCTGGGGGAGACGTAACAACAGAATCAAGACACACTCTCATTCCCCGACTCCCATCTAGTTTGCGACAAAAATCATGCCAAATGTACCGATGTGCATGACTGCTGTGGCATTGCGAGCGGCTTTCGGCACATTTATGTGGAAAAGCAGCATACAAATTGAAATAAATGAATAGCAGCCATCTAAAAACTATAGATAAGGAAGTCAGCCCATCTCTGGCCTCCATGTAAGCACAGCACAGCATGGAGTATTTCAATTCAGTATCCAATAGCTTAAGACCAATATTTTGTCCTGGTTAACAGTCACCTACGAAAACTAAAACTGGAAATTTTTTAATGGGATTTTAAAATTTAGGTATGTATCTGGTAGAGCAGGATATAGTAATTCATTTTTGTTGTTGTTGTTGTTGGGTCAACTACTGGATTTTATGTAAGATTTTAAAAATGGTAGTTCAATCAGTTTTGGTTTTCATCTTATTTATCCTACGATACCAATGGGTATGTGTGGGACTGATGGTGAAGCTTACTGGGTGACAGCAAGCCAGTTGCTCTCTATCAACCTAACTTGCCTCATAGAGTTGTTGTGAGGAAGATAAAATGGGTACAAGGGAGAATAAATGGATATTCACCTATACGTATAAATTAGCACATGCACATTTGCATCCTGAGCCTGTGCCCCAAAGTCCCTGCTGCTAGGCCTCACCTTGTCAAAGTCTTCCTGTGTCGCACGCATCTCCTTCCAGGTCTTGTTCAACAACTGGATGCAGATGCAGAAGAGTTCCTCAAAAAGTTTTCTTGGCCAAAAAACATGGGGTAGAAGGCCTGGGCTGTCTCAGAGCCTGTCGTAAAGAGAAACACAATCCCTGGGTCTGTTTTTTTTAAATCATCTCCTCCTCTCTCCTTTCACTTCTGCTCCTCCAAATCTGATAACCATCCAAGAACTTGCATGGAGAGCTTCTCTCCCCGTAATACCATCTTCCCATTTGTCTCAGAGGTCTCTCAGAACAAGATGCGAGTGTCCTAAAGCAGAGCTTTCCGAACTTTTCATGTTGGTGACACACTTTTTAGACCATGCATCATTTCGTGACACAGTAATTCAGTTTTACTAGCAAACCAGAGATTGAACTAACCCCTTTCCAGCCCCGGAAGGAGCACGGGAAGCATTTGCATCACACACACACTGCAGCCGACACACTAACATGTCGCGACACACAGTTGGAAACCTCTGTCCTAAAGCATGGGTGGGGAGCCTGGGTCCAGATACTGCTGAACTCCAACTCCCATCAGCCCTCACCAGCATGGCCCAATGGTCAGGGATGATAGGAGCTGGAGTCTGACAACATCTGAAAGGCCAGAAGTTCCTCACTGCTTCCCTAAGGGCTGTGGGGGGTAGGGGAGGAGAGCTCCCTCTGTCTTCCCAGAGCACCATTTTTTTAAATGCCTACGTTCATTCTCTACATCTGGACACCACTATAAATCCCTTTTCCATCCAGGGGGACTTGTTGGTTACAGCTATGCAACTTGCCCCCCCTCCCATTTTTTTAGGCCTTGATTGTTCCTTTTGTTGTTTCCTTCTCAGCTCTTCCACAGCATGTGTGGGGTGTGTGTGTGGCAGACTTTAGACTTATGGGATTTACTTTGTTTTTTTTTACTGTAGCTCTAGCATCCACCAACCAGAACCAGGGCAAAATACTGTCTCAGGTTGGTGGACATAGGCTAAGAACTAAGGAACAGGACACATCTCCAAGCCCAGGAATATGTGACCAGGTCAGAACCAGAACCACACTCACACACCCTTCCACACAAGTCCACTCCTTTTTGCCCACACCATATTCTTCTTCAGCAATCTAGTTTAGGAAGAGAAAGCACTTTATAAAGGGCTGTTAGACAACTGCGAATCAGAAAGCCTTGCCAATTTGCCACAAAATGCTCCAAAGACTACACACAGACCAATCTACCTCCTGTCTATGGTACCAGCCCTACAGCAGTGGAGAAACATTTTCCTATGAAGAGCTGTGAATGCACTGGAACCGAGAGAAAGAAACCTTACTAGCAGCGCTACCGGCTCATAAAGAAGGCCTCAACGGGAGTGTGTGAATGCCAGCAGAGGGACCAGTCACAAAGCAACCTGGGTTCAGAGAGAGAAGGGAAGTACTAATACTCACAAGGCTCCCCCAAGTGAAGGATCTCACAGAGCATGAAGCAGAGCTGGATGCTACCCCGGGCAAATGGGCACTCGTGCTTATCTTCTCGGCTGCTGTTCTCAAGAATGAACTGATAAGAAATGGAGAATGTCACAACCTCCTCAGGCCTGCAAGAGTCTCCAAAGCAAGCTCAGGGAGGCAGTATTATATTACATTATATGGTTAGAGAACAGTGTCATGAAATTCAGAGAAGTGCCAATTTGGAAGGATAGCTGCACTTCAGTTTGCCTATTGTTTTAGAAAGTGCAAATCAGGGAGGTTTCTGTTAAGTTCTGAACCAAACCAGATTTATTCCCCATCGCAGAGGAAAGCCCACCAGAGGGACACTGCCCAGGATGGGGGCATCTCAAACCTGGAGCCAGCCCCATCCCAAGCACATGGCTGCTATTGATTCCTGAAGTTCTGCTATAAGTTGGGGGCAGGGGGAGGACCAGCGTCACAAAGCGAACAAGCTCTTCCATTACCCTGCTGTAGGCACTTGGGAAGTGTCTGGAGAAATAGACCATGCTGTCTAGAGCAAGGAGCCCTGGAGGGCTGCGCTGCAAATCCAGGGCAGGGTTAGTGTTATTCTGAAAAAAAGACATAACGCAATATTAGGGCTGCTTAGATTGGTGAGGGAGGGGAGGAGACACACACAAAACAACCCAAAAGATACAGTAAAAAGGCAGTGTCTCAAAATGCTGAGGGACGGAGGGCTCTCCTTCACTGCCAGGCTCTGACAAGCTGACTTAGAGATGAGTAGCAGCACTACAAGTCTGGCTGGGCCTAGCCACCATGGCAGAAATAAAATGCCGGCATGACCCAGCTGCCCAGGGTTGTCTGAAGAGCTGGGCCAAAAGCTTATAAAAGTGGGGGCCACGGAGGGCATTGCAGGTGTCAACAGTCCCAGCCAAGGAGGTGTCTGAAGAGTCTGACAAAGAATATGAAATTTGGTCTCTGCTTAGGTTCTGGAGACCTGGCAGCTGCCCGAGGATGTTAGGTGCCGACACAGGCAATGCCACCCTCTCAACAAAACTTGCCCCGTGGGTACTTTGAATACTTGCTGTGCTCTCTCTCTTCTTGTGGCATATAATCTATACTGGGCATGGAGGCCCAATGTGACCCTCTAGGCCTCTCTATCAGGACATCTGAACTGTCACCCGCCATCACCCAGGTCACAGCCCTTCCCTGGCCCTCCTTGAGCCAATTTGCCAAGCTGAAATGTGTTTCTGAACTGTGACAATGCTTCCTGCGTGCCTCAAAGGAGTGTCTAGAAACCTCTGGTTTCTGCAAAGCTGACGTGTAGTCAGCTGTACTGAAGTAAGAGCCACAGCTGCTGCCCCCCCCAGTACATATTTGCCTCTGGCCCCATTAACCCCTGGCATGTGGCCCCCAGAAGGTTCCCCATGAGGGAATGCGACTCTTGAGCTGAAAAGGGTCCTCCACTCCAGTCTATGAGGAACTTACCACAAAGCCCAGCTTGCGGAACTCCTTGGCACAAAGGGAGTGCCGGCGCTCGGCGTTAGAGCTGCTGGCGTAGGATTCGTTCTCGGAGACAAAGGCTGCATGGCGCAGGGACTGGAGGAGCTCCCTCTGATCCTGCACAGAGAATATCAGCAGGGTTTGCCTTATTAGCTGGAGAGGCTGGGGAATGAGCATGGCACCTTTTGCAAGTTTGCATTTAAGCACTGGCCTGGCAGGCATGGGTGACAAGGGGACATAGGCATACAGGAGAACAGAGCTCTCCACCCCTTCTCAGCCAGCCCCCAGCAGGGTTACAATTTCTGTGGGGCTTATTTACAAGGTGCTAAAACTCCACTCCACTGAGAGTTGAACTGCTTGTGTGACAATGAAGGTGTAGTTCTGCTGTGGAACAGTTTTTCCCTCCCACAGATTTCCAATCTGGGGTGGGTGGGTGGGGAGGTGGCTAGTGGGAAGGTGCTGGAGTGCTGATCCAGGTTTGCACAACAAGCATGTTTTCAGCAGGCAACAAAATATCAGAACTGACAGATTTCAACAGGAAGAGTGTTCCAAAGTTCTGGGGTTGCTAAGCTAAAAGGCATGGAAAACTAAACTAAATACGAGGTAACTGTGGGACCAATCAGGAGGGCTTCTCCAGAAGATCGCAGAAATCTGGGCGGGGTGGAGGAAGCCTCTTGGCCGCCCAGGGCAGTGCGCGGAGGCACCCCCCTGGGGGCGGGGCGTTGCGACACACGTCAGACGGGCTGCACATGCACGGAAATGCCGCAAATGTGCATTCCATCCGGCCCGGCGCTGCTCCCGCAGTGACCGGGCAACCCGCTGAGCGGGCAGCGGGTCATGGGGCTGCCCCGTCTGTGCTGCTTTATGGATGGGGTGGCCCTGTGGGCCACTACTCGCTCGGTGGCTTGCTCGCCACGGGAGCAGCAGCGCTGACTCGGATGCACTGCGCTGCTGCTCCCGTGGCGAGCAAGCCACCAAGCGGAATTTCCAGGCATGCGCAGTGCATCCAGCCCGGCACTGCTGCTCCCGTGGCGACCGGGGGAGCTGCCGGGCGAGCGGCTGCTCGTAGGGCTGCCCCGGCCGTCGAGGAGTGGCGGGAGGGGCCACCGAGTGTCACCCCCCCAGAACCTGAGGCGTCCCGCCCCCATCGCCCCTCCCTTGCTACGCCACTGAATATGGGACCAATGATCCTAGGCCATCAAACTTTGGGGCAATACAATGAAGTTGAGAGGCAAGCCACAAAAGTGAGGAAAAGGGAGCAGACCTGTAAAAAAGGGTCCATAGGGGTCCTCATCTTCTGCTCCAGGAGGCAGCGTGAGAGACTGCAGCACATAGAGGTAGTGGGCCATCTCATCCCCAATGGGCTCAGAGGCATGGATGATGTTCTAAGGACGGAGCACAGCAGAGTCACCTGCATTGTCCTCCTTCCCTCCCAAACCACCCCTTATCCCTGATGCAATATTTCAACTCCTCACAGCAGAGCTCAGTGGGGACAAGGGGTACCATCCACCAAGGCGAAATGGGCAGAAGAGAGCCACAGAAAAGGGAGAAAGCTAGAGTGAGGACCCAGAGAAATCAGGCCAGTCAGTCAAAATGTAAGAGCGGGGATGGGAAGCCTCAGGCTTAGGGGCCTCTCCATCCAGCCCTTAGGACTCTCCCAGGCTTCCCCAGCTGCACCATCACAGGCCCAGCTCCTAACCCTCCTTATCTGGCTGAACTATGTCTTCAAGCTCTTGCTTGCCTGGGGTGGGGGCCATAGAGGGGTGTGCATAGTAAGCAGCCTGTTGTACAAAGGTAACAATTCCCGTTTGTTGCCCCCCACTTTTGCCTATGGCCCTGCCCGCCACTGGCACGCGGCCCCTGGGAGGTTGCAGCCCTCAGGCTGAAAAAGCTTCTCCATCCCTGTGCCTGAGAAATGGGCACACAGGTGAGAAAGTGCAACACTTATGACAAGGAAATCAATGCCACACACCCACCGCAGGCCACTTGCATGCTTTCACCTTGTGGATAAATTGCCGGAGGTTCTTCCTCCCCAGATACTCCATCATGCCCTGGAAAGAGAAAGGAGTCGGGGAGTCAGTCCCAAAACAAACCTCCCACTCCACCTTCCTTCAGCTATGTGCACAGGTTCCCAGCACATCTGTGCAAGCATCCAAGTTCCAATTCCTTGCATCAGGTGGCAAAGGTCCCCACCCACAGACTACTTGGCACCCTTCTCAATTCATTCTAATATTTTGGGCCATCGTGGCTGGGCCTCCTGGGAGCTGGAGGACCACAAGCTCCCCGTGCATGCCCTAAGCAGGCTACAGGACAAGGGTGGTGAGTCGTGGCCTGCTAGCCCTCTGCCAAGATCAGGCACCTCTTTGCTCTCCAGCCTGACAGCAATGCAAAGAAGTTCTAAGAGGCTCAGGAAAGGAGGAGCTCTCTTTCCTGAACCTTGGAGACCTTCTTGCAATAGTGCTGCACCAAAGGGAGAAAGAAGAGGCCCTTTCCTCTCCATTTTTCCATCTAACAGCCGTGCTGGGCTAAGAAGAGAGGCTTCTTTCCTCCAAGACCAGTGATGCCACAGGGAAGTAAAATGATGTGGAAGGTAACAACTCCCCCCACTCTCTGCTGATCAGCAAAAGAACAGCCTGTCTCTGCCTATCTGAATGTCTGTGTGCATCTACTGTATGTCTGGAAAGTAGCATGTTTGTTGTGTGTATGCATGCACAGATGAGCAAATAAGTGAGTGAGCAGCGGTCACTTTGGCCAAGCCCACCACGGGCATGCAAACCTCACGGGGGAGGGGGGGATGTGGACAATCTTCAATGAGGCCCTTGGGTTTCAAAAGGTTAGTCACACCTGCTCTAACCGCCTCCCTCCCTCCCCATTAATGGTCCAGAATTTGGCACATCCACAATAGCAAGCACACGTGCACTGGCTAAAGGTCTGCTTGGGAGAGACTGGGAGACTGGGAATGAGGGTGTTATCTTTCCACCTCCCAATATTTGTTGTCACCATCTCCTACAGTGTGTACACCAACACCACTGGCTAAGGACTCCTGCTCCTCCTCTTGCCCTTCTGGGGCCAATAGATCTCCCTTACCCCTCCTGTCGGGCTCTTTGGCATTGAGGAGCAGAGCAATAAGAAGAGCCATGGCTTTCAGCTGCAGCTGCTGGTTCGTTCTAGAGGAAAAGCAAAAGATTAGCATTGTTCAAATGCCAGAGGAGACTGGATCTCACCCATACCCCCTGTGCCAAAAGTCCCTCGTGTGTACTCATGCTGAACGCATAGAAAGTTTAGATAGTTGCAAGACGCAGGTGCTGAAACCTACAGATGAGAGCTTGTCATACTGTTAACTAGGCACACAAGGACAGGCTTCCAAAAGCTCCTCTGGCAACCTGGCACCTTCCAGGTGTTCTGGACTCCCAACGCCCTTCAGCCCCAGCCAGCACAGCTTGTATGGGAGTCCAGGTTGGGGAAGGCTGTGCTTAAAGAGAGGACAATGGAGGCCATGATGGGAAGGATGCTTTTATGCTGACAACCGAGAAGAGTAGAAATAGAATACAAAAATGGCACCTGTAGGGAGGAAAACTAAATTGGCGGTGGTTTGTTCTGGGCTTACACTTGCAAAAGGCCAATGAGACGATCCAGAGTCACTGCTTGACCAGCTCAAAGAGAGAATGGCTGGTTGGCACCATGTTCTCCAAGATGGCCAATGAAATCTGCTGGATTGAAGCATCCATCGGGACTATGTTGACATAGCTCACGATCTGCAGCCAAGGAACAGGATTTGACAGAATCATCAGTCTGGGAGGGGCCAAAGGCCCAGAATCACCTACATTTTTCCTGGCATCTCCCATTGAATCCTGGGAACTGTAGTTTTCCAAGGGTGCAGATAATTGAATTTATTTAGATTCCATTTATTTCCAGAACCAGGACTTAAGACAGCTGACAAAATTTAAAACAGACACAGATTGTATGGTAGAATATCCCAGGAAGTATCACAATTCCTAGGATGTATAGGAGCAGGGCCAACCCACCCCCAAGACAGCACAACCACCTCCACTGACAGTGCAGAAACAGCGGCAGCATCAACGCTGACTTTCTGTGAGATCTCACAAGATCTTGAATTTTCACAAGATCTCGCCAGAACTTGTCATCATCATCACCAACACCACTTTGCGCCACGCAACCTAGATAAAAGGGATGTTTCGGTGTGAGTGGCAAGGCAGCACTTCCCATTTCGTCTCGAGTGGCAAGGGGACATAGGCACTCTTTTCTTTAAAAAGGAAACATATCCTGTGTGGGGACTTGCCTAGAGGTGCTATATAGCAGAACACCCTAGGTTCAATCCTTAGCATCAGAGCCAGCTCCAGATGTGCACAGATCCTTGGTATGCCACCTTGACTACAGTTAAGGATACTGTGAGTTATAGCTCTGTGAGTGGGGAACTACAGTTCCCAGGATTCTTTGGCAGAAGTCATGTGCTTTAAATGTGTGTTGGATGTGCTTTAAAAGTATGGTGTAGATATGCCCAAAGCCCTTGAGCTTGTTTCCAATGGGTTGCAAAAAGAAGATGAGCTGCCAATAATATATAGGTAACCTTGCCTTTTTGATGAATGCCGGACTGAGAGTCTCCCAGGAAACGAAATCGTGCTCCATCAGCTCCACAAGGCCTTCAGAGCATAGGCTAGAATCTCCCCTATACTGGATCAACAGACAGCAAACAGGGTAAGAGAGTCCCAGAGAGGCCACCCAGGAGGGCCAAAGTGCAGCTGGAACAGAGACACCCAGAAACGACAGGAAGGATGCATTAGAGACACCTAGAAAGGAAGAGAGAGGGGGAGAAAGAGAAGGAAGACAAAGGAGAAAAGGAGAGAGAAGGAGAGCGAGAGGTGACAAGAAGGAAGTTCTGTATAAGCTCAAATTCCTAGAAAAGGCCAAGGAGAACTTCAGAAACCACAAGCAGGTGGTGAAGAGTTCAGAAAACCTCAACTCCTGCCTCCAGAACCCCAAATTTGGCAAATGAAATATGGAAAGAAAATTTACTTCAAACATAAAAAAATTACTTGATTAATTCTGAAGCGTTTATGGGTGAGAGTCAACCAAGTTTTACTAAGGGTGGATGTACTGTAATGAACAAACATGACTAGGTCCATTAATTTCCATAGATCTGCGCTGAAAAAAACTTCACTGAGTGCCACTCTGTACAGTTGCTGCCTTCCGCCACCCCCTCCCTTACTATATTCTCTCCTCTCAGCCTAACCTACCTCCAGTTTTATTTATTTTTAACATTTATACCACTTGTTTTTTTTTTGTTTTGTTTTGTTTTGTTTAATAACCCTGTCAAAGCAGTTATTTGTAAGGTTGTTGCAAGGATAACATGGTTATGGAGAAAAAGAAAATGGGAGTGGGAGTGAGGAAAGGCCATGTACAACAGGAGGAATGAAAAAACCCAGGCCTGGTGTTGGGGGCTGGTTCTGCAATGGGCAGTCACTATGGAATAGACACACTGCTTTAGCCACTTTTGATGGGGAATCCTGTGTTACATTTTAATCCTAACATGCTACTCCGATGTTTTACCATGGTAGGCCTCCTTTTTTGTTTTTAACATAACTTCTCCAGGTGTAGATGGCCTATCACACAGCTATCTTGACTACCGTGTTTCCCCGAATATAGACATACCCATAAAATAAGCCGTAGCAGGATTTCTATGCATTTGCGCAATATAAGCCATACCCCGAAAATAAAACATAGTGACACGGCGCCTCCTTTAAGACGGCCTGGATAGGCGTGGCTATGCAGCATACCGACGCGGTGCGGTTAAAATAAGACATCCCCTGAAATAAGCCATAGTGTGTTTTCTTGAGCAAAAAAAAATATAAGACAGTGTCTTATTTTCGGGAAAACACAGTAGCTGCAGCCTGTACAGAGTTCTCTAGCCATTTGTGTCTGTCAACTCTACGGCTTTAATCTTTCCTGTTTCCAACTGCATCGTCTCCCTATGTCTGTTCTTTTATTCCTCCAGTGCCCCAAACTGCAGCTGGGGAATCCTGATTGGGACTGCAGTGAAGGAGTGTTACTTTAAACCTTCCCTACACACAATGATCCCAATGGAAATCCACCCCACCCCAACAAGCTACATTGGTGCTGAGGGAAAAAAGGGCTTCCCAGTTGACTATAAAATGCAACTTGGATTCCAGAAGCCTAAAAGCACAAGCTGGGTGCTGCTAAATTATCTATTGGTTTCTGGGTTACAAGATATAGTCCTTCTCAATCATGAGACCTGCCAGCTCATTGAAAAACCAAACCACCGACTGCTGAGAAGGAGTCCCCTCAGCCTAGCTATAGAAATGGTGATATGACAGGCATGGGGAACCTGAGGCCCTCCAGGTGCCCTATGATTCCATCTCCTATCAGCCCCAGCCAGCATGGCCAATGTTCAGGGATGGATAGGGGTTGGAGTCCTAGAAAATCTGGAAGACCACAGGTCCCTCATCCGTGTGTTATACACTGGCAAATCCTTTATGAAGGCATTCCGCAGAAAAGATCCTCAGAGTTGGCCAGAAAGAAGCATCAGCTGTAGCCAAAGTGCAACACTTTGTGTTTTCATGGGGAAAGCCCTGGCTCAGTGACAGCATCTGCTTTGCATGCAGAAGGTCCCAGGGGTCCTGGAGAGCCACTGACAGTCAGTGAAGACAGTACTGTGAGACAGTTGGACCAACGATCTGGCTTGGTACAAGGCAGCTTCCTATGTTCCCCTCTGAAGTTTTGGGGCCACTGAAGCATTCTCCCCCACCCTGGATACTCACTTGTTGTCTTCTTCCACAATGAGGAAGAGCTGGTTGAGGCCGTTTCTGCTAATGAACTCCTGGGCAAAGGCGACGTCTCGGGAGAGGCCTGCCAGCTTCTTCAAAGACTCAGACTTCACGTCCACGTTGTTGCTTTGAATCCCACCATGTAGCTTTGCTGCCTCTTGGTCCTGCCAAAGAGAATTTTTGGCTTTTTAATTTTAGACAAATCCAAGCAGCAGACACATTTGGAATACCATGCACCATTCCAGGTCCCCCATCTCAGTGTGAAAAAAGAAGAAGAAAGAAAAACGGAGATGGAAAACTATGAAGGGCTTTCCTTACAGAAAAGGCGAAAATATTTGTGGCCCTTGCTTTTGTCTTGTTTTTATTGACTTGTGTTCTTCTGCTGGCTTTTGTTGCAGTTACATACTATATTTTGGTATTTCTAGGGCTGATGTTTGTGGGGCTTTTCTGCTGACCTTTAAATGTTTTATTGCATTCTGATCATATTTTAATTCTAAATCTCATCGGGAGGAGTTTTCTTCCGTTATAATGGCAATATAAAAATGTTTTTAAATAGAACAAATGAACAAAATAGGTTTAGGAAAGGGTGAAAAACACAACTCAGGCGAGGAGGGGACATCTGAAAAATGCTTTTAAAAATCATGCAAGATAAAAGTAGATACGCAGAACAAGTGAGAACTGCAACAAAATGTTGAAGCATGGAACACTCCTGTTGAGTGTGCCAGCCAGACATCCATGCCCTCCTCTAGAGTATGCCATTATATTTCCCTTTCCACTTGCTCTTCCATTCTCACACGCCACAACCAGCAATTCAGCCATCAGCATTCTAGGGCTCAATCCTGACTAGACTGTTTCCTTTGTCCCCACCCTCACCATTTGATTGGAGCTATTCCTCCTACAGATCTTTGGTCCTTCTGCAAATCTAAGTGACACCTCCCTCGTTGTGGGTGGCTGGGTGGTGACACTTGGTTATTGTGTAAGCAACAGCACTCACAGCCTGAACATCAGAAACAGATGGAAGTATTGCACTTCCTCTTTATACCAGAGTTGGCGTAAAGGAGCAGTTAACCTTTTTCAGGTCAAGGGCCACATGGTGCATGGTCGACCCTCTGAGAGCTGCCCATCACAGTGGGCATGGCACAGTTATCTAGGGACCACAGTTATCTCATTGTGCATTTTTCATCTTAACAATTGCATAACTGAGCCTACCGGAGCAGTGGTCAGTTGCAGGATGCTCCCGTTCTTAATCTCCCCGCGATTCTGGCAAAAACAAAAAGAAACGGTTGCACAATCAAAATTTGGCACAGAATACAGAATCAAGCAGGGGGCAACCGCTAGGAAAGAAGACCAATGCTATAAGCCAAATGTACTCACCGATTCTGTGATGTATGCTTGCTGCCCGTCCACATACTGCAGAGCATAGCGCTCCGAATTATTCAAGTTCCACCTGTATTAGAGACCACCCGTCAGAGTTCTGCCACGGCAGCGATCACAGAAGCATCTGCATCTCCAGGCAAATGCAACCAGCTCTAAAGGACATATTCCCATCCCACAAGGAGGCAAAATGCTTGTGATGGGCAGATCAATTTCTACAGTATTCAGTTCAACATGGGGGGGGGGCAGAATGACCTAAGCTTGTTTTTAAGAGCAGCAACAATGTTTGCTTTTTTGAATGTCAATAAAAATGGCCCTGATTAACTGGGCAGCAGATTCTTTTTAATTTAAATGCTTAAAAAACCCTGCAGTTGCCAATCACCATTTCAGGAGCCACCACAAAGAAGAGGGAACGACTCTTCCAAGTGGATGCCACCTAGGACAAATGCAGGCGTCACCAAAAACCTAAAAATGTAAGCTTTGCTTCAGACTTCATAAGAAGAGCCCTCCTGCTCTCACGATGGCTAACCTGGTGCCTATGGCAAGCCCCAAAGAAGGGACCTGAGTGCCCCGCTGATCTCCTCACTTACGATTCCCAAGCCACTGACACCCAGAGGCATACTGTCTCTAACAACAAAGTAGTATGTTTTTACCTATATACAAATTGATGAAAAGATAGATTGATCGACTAATACTCAAACGGTTTCAGCTGTCTTTAATCAGAGAACATCCCTTTAAAAGAAAAGGAAAACTACCTCTATTTATTCACACTTTTAGAAGTGTTTAGGGCTGTGTGTGAACTGCCCTAAAATGAATTCAATTTGCTCCATTTGTTCTGCAATTTTTATACACATATTCTGGTTTTGCTAATCATGGACAAAGCCAGAGAGCTTTGTAAAGCACCACTCCCTGTGTGGTAGCAAAAATCATCCGTCTTGTGTCAGCAGATTTATTATGGCCTACGTTTTGCAGACCAGAGTCCAAACCGAAAGGTTACCCCATCATAAGCTTGGCAGCCTTTAAGGAGCAACAAGATTCTATTTTGCTTACATAGGACACAGTAGCTCCATCATTGGACTCTGGAAATCTTATTCAGTTACCACTCCAGCAACAGACATCTAACCAGGCTTTGTTCACAAACACACTTTCAAGCATATCTTTGCAACCATCTCTAGCGCAGTAAGTTATTTAAAAGTAAAAGGGAATGCCTGCAGCCAGAGATTGAGGAAGCCAAATCCTGCAACCAATGTCACATTTTGGGCTTAAGACAGAATGTGGTGCATGTGCACACATGCAATCTTGGGCGTATCACAACAGAGTTGAAGGTATTACTCATGCATAAAGCTGGAAAGAGTAAACAAAGTTAAAGCTCAACATGTTCATAGAAAACTATGGTAGATTTTTGCAACATTTATGGAGTGTGGCTTTCTAGTTGGAAAAGGTCTGCGGAACAGTTGGCACTTCACTCCTTGCCCTCTAAGCTGCTCTAATTCAAGGTGAAGGTGGAAAGTAGAGGTTACTCACGCATCGCAGACCTCTTTCACAACTGCTGACAGTGGCTTGGCCTGCAATTAAAAGCACACGGCACATGGAGACCATTCTGTACACAGGAGAAACAAAACCATTTCCATTCTAGATAAAATATGCCCAGAAGGATCCCAACCTGGACGTGGTCCTGCTTTGTAGAGCACTTAGGGTAACAGTTAAGCCAGGAACCCCTTCCTAGGACAAAGCACAGAATGGTAAGACAGCAAGCATTCACCTGATTAAGCTCAATGAGCTGGGGGATGGCGCCCATCATCTGGACAGCAATTTTCACAACATCTTTGGAGGGCGGCATGGTGCTGCCTCACCTGCTCCCACCTGAGAGAAGAACACGGGTTAAGAAGGCCACCAGAGAAGTAGCCACAAGAGGAATCCTCCGGAATCCCCTGCCACTGAGAGCGAGGAAGCCCATTTAGGAACCAGCTCGTTTTGCATATTTGCTGCTAGGTTCTCAAAGCTTTGTAACAGGGGATGTGGGAATATGTTTTTAAGGTGCTCCTGTACCTGTTTGTTTATGTTTATTTTAAGGTAACCTTTCATGCTAGGAAGGAAGGGCAAAGGATCCAGCAGAGAGTTTGCTGCATGGATCCCTCCGCATTTGGGCAAAGCGCACCAATTTAGCCAATGTAACGGTCAGTTGATAGTTTCCTGCCCAGAAACTAGCTTAGAGACAAGGTTGTGATTGGTTCTTGTAAATGTTGTGACGATGTTTGATTTCTTAATAAATAGCCTCCGCTCTCTGTAGCGTGTGTGGAGAATGCGCGAGACAAGCCAGAGAGAACATCAGTGCGAGACAAGCAAGCCAGAGAGAAACCGAAAGCAAAACCAGCCCACAGAGCAGTTGAGAGCTTCTTCACCATTGACTGCAGTCTCTTAGTTTTTATTTCTTTTATTTCAAAAGCTTTTATTTGGCCTTCTAAGTTTTGGCCGCTACCAAGCTTAGCCTATCTTTCTATCCGGAGACCTCCGGAATCTTCGGAACCTTCAGATACCTGCAGAAAACCTTCAGCAACCTTCAGCAACCTTCAGAACTCACAACTACCTTCAGATCATAGCCAGCGGACCCTTTCACGACGCAGTGGGAGCAGGAACTCTGGGATTACTGGCCGTCCCATGCTGACTATCCCCACAAGGGGAGAGGAATTGCAGGCCCAGATCCACACCTTTCAGTCTGGCCCATGGGACTCTCCCCAGGCCACAAACCCTCACCAGTTTTGTTCACACCCTCCTTGAGTGTGCGAGCCAGCGCTTGGCTGAAATGCGTCCTTGAACTCTGATAATGGCTCTTGCTTGCCTGGATGGAGGATAGAGATGGGTGGGTTAATAGGTGTAGATACTAGCCTACTGCACAAAGGCTAAAATTCACATCAATTGCTCCAACCATTTTGCCTGTGGCTCCACCTACCAAAGGTGGCTTGGAAGGAAATGCATCCCTTGGACTGAAGGAAGTTTCCAACCCCTGGTTTATAACACCCAGAGCAGAACTTCAAGGCAGATGTCCAGGGATCCACTGAGCAGAACAGGAACACGAAGCTGCCTTAAAATGAGTCGGACGCTTGGTCCATCCAGCTTAGTATTGTGTACACTGATTGGTAGCAGCTCTCCAGGGTTTCAGGCAGGGAGTCTCTCCCAGCCCTACCTGAGATGCCAAGGATTGAGCTTGGAACCTTCTGCATGCAAAGCAGATGCTCTACCATTGAGCTAAGGCCCTTCCCCAATGAACAAGAGGACCTCCAAACACAGCAAGGTTGTCCTCCCACATTTTAAAGTTGGTGAAGTAAAACCACAAGGCACTTTGCACTTGCTCAGGCTCCAAAAAAATACCCCAACTCTCAGGCTACCCCTTGATTCTCCCAGTATTTGACTCTGCACCAGTCCTGATATAAGTGGGGGCAAAACGTCGTACCATTCACTGGCTACATATCAACAGCACTATAATCAGCTAATGGAACCCAGTTAGTCTGATGGCTATCAGCCTATGACAATGCAAAGGCGGGATTTTTCACTGGGATCACCAGTGTTGTTGAATGCCCTTCTTGCTGAAATTTGGGAGGCCCAATCGGTGTTGGCATTCCACTGGATCCTGAAGTCATGCCTGTTTCAACAAGTATTCCCCTTGAACTGAACTTGTGATTTAAGTGTTTTAACTGGAATACTTTTATAATTGTTTCATTGTGTATTTTAATTACGGATGTTTTAAAGCTGCAACAGATTTGTCCTTGTGCATTTTAATCGTGTCTTGATCTTATACTTGTACACCGCTCTGAGGCCATTATTGCATATAAGCGGCATAGAAATTAATAAGAAAAAACCACCATTGAATCCATCAGGATTTTGCATTCCAACAGTCATTTTGTAGACATATCTGCAACACTTACCAGATAGCATGAAAACCTCCACAGCTTAATCTACATCCTTAGAGATCCTTACCTCAGGAGAAGAAGAAGAGAGAAAATATTCCTTGAAGGATGGTGGACAAAAATACACAACGAACATAGGGGCTAGCCCCTAAACATAACTTTTTTGGAGTGGATACCATAAGGAGAAATAAAATACGAAATGGAACCAAATTACCCCTGACCCAATACTCCGGAAACCAGTAATTAGCCTCTTAACCCTTTTGTCCCAAAGTCAAAATTCCTCTCTCTGGAACTTTGAACACAACATGCAGCTACTCTGATCTGGCAGGATTTTGCAAAGCTTCCCCCGCGCCGTCCCGCCGCCTGCAGATCCCCCAGTTCTCCCCCCGTCCGTCGATCCCTGCAGGGGTACGATGGTCCTCCCCCCTGCTTCGCTTTCAGCCTCTGCCCTCCAAACTGTGGCTCCCTCCCTTCGTCCCCAAACAGGGGTGGAGACATACCCGCCGCGGGAGAGTGGAAAGGGACAGCGGCCCGGATGAACCACGCCGCCGGCCCCCTCCGGGAAAAGAAGGCACCCTGCAGAGATCAGCCCTAGCCTGGCTCCTGCAAGGGACCGGCGCGCACCTCCGCAAGCAGGTGCCCTTGATGGGGTCCCCGGAGGACACGCCCAGGAAGGCTCGTCCGGGCGCTCGCCGTCTCCTTCGCCTCCTCCTCCCGTCTCGTCTTCCGATCTTCGCCGCCAGAACGCGCTGGCCCGGCCTCCTCCTGCTCAACTCTCGGTAGTTCCGGGGCGGTGGCTGGGCTCCCCCCCAACCACGGGTGCGGAGGAGGAAGGCGAGCGTCCCCGCCCCTGGGGAGGGCTAGGAAGTCCGGATCCCTCCAGTGCCGTCCAACACGCCGGGGCGCCCCCGGCCGGCGGCGCGCAGCCCATCACCGGATCCTCAGGCCCCCAGACGCCTCGCTTCCCGGCCCCTATCCGGCAAATGCCGTCGCGGCACCGGCTTCGTGTAAAAGTGGGGAAGCTTCTCCCCGGTTCCAGGGTGCCGCATTTCTGCACGTCGGGGGTGCGGGTGTTAAGGGTTGTCGTCGAAAGGGGAGCGGGGCTTGACAAAATCAAAAAGGTGGTGGCCATGATCCCAGCCTCCATCAGTGGTTAAGTGGCAACGATTCCTCTCCTCCCGGGCTTGGTGGTCCGGGATTTCTAAAAATCAGTATGGTTTGGGATGGGCGGTACCCAGAGCAAGGTGCTCCCTAACCGTTTGGTCTCTCCCTCTGAGCAGCAATCTGCCATCAGGATAAGGCTCTGCAGGCGGCAGAAGCCTCAGGGCAATAGTCCCCAAACCCACTGAGCAAGGCAATGCACCTTACCTTTGGGGTAGTCGCAGTGGTGTAGTGAGGGGGTGGGGAGGGATGGCCCTGGGCGCAACATCAGGGGGGCATGAACCAGACACACACCCCACAGAGACCCCTCTCACGCCCTGCTGGTGGGGGCAGTCGGCCAGCAGCTCTGGCAGAGAGAGGAGAGTAGGCAGCAACTGGACTGGGACGCATGAGTGTGCCCCTGCTGCAGCGGGCTCCCTCTGTGCTGTGCCATCTTCGGGGGCACACCCCACATGGCTGACCCAGGTGCTATTTAGATAAGTTTTACCACTGGGTAGCCAGCATGTTCACTCTCTTGTCTCAGCACCATCTACACTGGCTTGGTCACGTCCACAGAATGGAAGATAGCAGAATGCTCAAGGATGTGCTCTAGGGGAGCTGGCTAACCAGACCCATTGGCAGATCAACTCTTGTGTTACAAAGATGTCTGCAAACGTGGCATGAAGGCTGGCAACCCCAACCCCATGCTGCAGGCAACCGCAGCACCTGGAGACCATCAGTTAGGTTGTGCATCCATAGCAGTGACCAGAGGAGGAACGGCTGCTGGGAGGAGCACAGAGAAAAGAAACGCCATAGTGCATCTGCTGCAGCAGCTCAACCAGACGCCTTCATCTGCCCCAGCTGCAACCAAACATCTCTCCTGTATCAGTCTCTACAGCCACAGAAGGCACTGCAACCTTCCAGCAGTTTGACTCCAGAGACTGACAGATGCTACCAGAACCAGCATGGTGCCCTCAGGTGCTAATGGGTTTCACCTCTCATGAGCTCCAGAGAGCATGGCTGATGACCAGGTTTGATGGGAGGTGTAAACCAACATCTGGAGGGGCAAATATTAGCCACACCTCATTTATAGCCTAATTTGAGACTGGAGGAGACTATTTGAAAAAGAAACCAAAAGAGGCGGTTGCTGCTTCTTTTCCAAACGCTCACTGCAATGGAAACCCTTTTTTTAGCATTAACACTCTCTTTAAACTCTGCCTTGCAATACGATTCCCTCGCAGCATCAGCCAGGCTGCAGAGGACATGAAATGGCCTGTTCCAACATGCTGACAGGAGACAACTTTGGAAAGGTTTTGTTTATTCACTCAAAAAAAAAACTGTACAAATATTACAGGCAAGTCTCTTGCTGCAAAAAGTATAAAAATAATCTTTATATATGAATCAAAGTTCATTTCCACCCCCCTTCCCGTTGTACATTTTCTTTAGGTATCTTTTCCGGGACGTCATCTAAAGAGAAGGCAAGAAATTTATAGCAAAGGGAAGTGACGGTTCAGCTGCTAAACAGATCCCTCCCAAAGACACAAGAGAAGCCCGTGAGCCTATTGGGGAGGAAGAAATGTGACACAACTCTGGGCTTCCTAGAGCATCTGTGCAATGCAGGAACCACTCTGGAAACAGAGACATGCAGGCCAGGAAGGTGTCCTCCCAGGTGCCTAAGCACATGGGTAGCCCTCCAGATGTGGCTAGACTACAACTCCCAAAGCTCCCTGACCACTGACCATGTGGGCTGGGGCTGATGGGAGTTGCGAGTACAACATCTGGAGGACACCAAGTTGCCCATCCCTGCTAAACAGGACACCAGAGGCTTCTCTAAACACTAAGCATCTGGCGGCAGAGTATTAACAAGTTCCCACTCTGGAAAGGATGCCGAGGAATTGTAGGGCTGTATATTCCATACAGAGGGAAGTATCAGCGGCAACACTTACACCCTTGTGGCCACTCTTAGGAAGCAGCCAGGGCAGCCAGCTTAAACTAGCTCTTACTGGCCAAAAGCTACCACATGACAACACAAACATTCCCTGATTTAATATGGGCGGCTTAGTGGTGAGTGTGCTTAGGGCTGCAGGTCTAAATCCTACTGAAATCAAACTCTTCACCCAAGTAGCAGTTTTTTAAGGTTAGGGTGCAAGGCAGCACCACCTTCATATTCAGTGCCTGCGGCCAAGAACTGTGCAAAGGTTAAGGGCCAGGGAGTGTGAGTTAGTGGCTGGCATCTGGTAAAAGCACAACTGCAGACTGGAGAGCAACACTGCAGTTACAGGAAAGAGGTCGAGAAGTGCAAAGGAGTCATAGGAGGAAGTTCACCAACCCAGATCCTCACGGGTGCAGGTGGGGAGGTGAGCAATACTCAGTGTTGGAAGGTGGAGAAGATGTGTCACAGACTCCAGGAGAGTAGGTAAGCTGCATGGACGGGTATCCAAATGAAGCCAGCAATTTGGAAAGGGAAAGATGCAGCAGCTCGAATGCACTCAAAATAAGCCCACCTTCAGCAATGACTGAGGATACTGAAATAAATCACCCAGACCTGGCCCCTTCACTCAATCCAAGCCCCTCCATCTTAGGCTCTCACTATCGAGCTCAGGGCTTTGCATTGCAGGCAATCCCAGCCAAGCTTCCCCATCCCTAAACAACTCAGCTGTTGGGGAGGGGGCAATTTGTTTCTCCATTCTGACTCTTTGGAGGAAAAGTGACTGTGCAAAACTGGCACCTCTACACGGCTGAAGGAGAAGAACTGGACGTGTTTCGGATTGCAGGACACCTGGGTGATCGTCGCTCTCTCAAAGTGAAACAGAAGTGGCTGAAACTCGGGAAGAAGCTTCTGAGCACCTTCCATACATAAAATGGATCCAAGGCAGGGTTGGCGAGGTGCTGCTTCCCCCTCTCCCCCTCGTTCCTTGTGTCAGAGAAAGAAAAGGAAACTAGCATCTCTGAATACATAGAAACAAGCTATAAAGACAAGACGGCACGAGCCTTCCCTGCCCCTGTTGTTCAGCCCTCCTATTCTTTCCAGAAAGTGCCACCAGGAGTGTAGGGGAGCCAAGCCAGGCTTGCAGAACTGAGGAAGCTCTTCTGGTGTTCAGGAAGAATTGGCCGCAGGCCGCTGGGAAGGAGGCCTGAGATCTAGTGAAAGGACAGCCAAAAATAGAGCAAGAGGGAAACCAGGGGGCTGCCTTGTGCAACATAGAAAAGGAAGAAAAGAAGGCAGGAAAGGGAGCTGCTTCTTCTGCTGCTGCTTGGTCCGCAAGTTCATCCCTGTTGATCCAGTCAAGACCAGAGCAGCCAAGTGTGTCACTCAAGCACTATAGCAGAAAAGGAATCCAAAAAATACCAGGTTTTCCAAAGACTGGTTTGTTTGTTTTTTAAAAAAAAACACATATCCTAAAGTCCATCCATATGCCAGGAGTCAGAGGTTAAGGATAGGCACATCGAAAAGGTCGCACACCCCTTCGCTCTCATCCAGGTTGTAGATGTAGTCATGGTCACCAGGCGGTGGGGAGAGACGGAGCAAAGGAGCAAATACTGTTGAAGGGAAAGGAGTACAGTCAGGCTGTGTCCGGCTCACTGTGCCTGTATGCTGGCCCTTTGGCGATGAAAACCAGGGTAAGGCCCCTCCCACATGCTGCAACACCCGAGCCAAATGCCTCCCCACCCTACATGCTTTACCAAAAGTAGAATACCTTAGGAGACCCAAGGACAGATTGCCCATGTCAACTTGTACCTTGACCCTCAGGACTCACTATTAAACCCAATCTTGAAACATGGGACCCTGCTTTAACTTTAGAACCTATAAGCTCCTTTGCTCTTCTATGCCTCTTTTAGGGCACACAAATAAACTGCAGATATAATAATGCCACATTTACTCCTCTCTGAGGAAGTGTAGCTGCAGGGTGGGGAAAGAAGAGCAACTGGTGGGGTTAAGGGCACACAACAGGAAATGCTTAGTATCTTTAGTAAAGGTAAAGGGACCCCTGACCATTAGGTCCAGTCGCGGATGACTCTGGGGTTGCGGCGCTCATCTCGCTTTACTGGCCGAGGGAGCCGGTGTACAGCTTCTGGGTCCTGTGGCCAGCATGACTAAGACGTTTCTGGCGATCCAGAGCAGCGCACGGAAATGCTGTTTACCTTCCCGCCGGAGCGGTACCTATTTATCTACTTGCACTTTGACATGCTTTCAAACTGCTAGGTTGGCAAGAGCAGGGACCGAGCAACAGGAGCTCACCCCGTCGTGAGGATTCAAACCGCCGACCTTCCGATCAGCAAGCCCTAGGCTCTGCGGTTTAGACCACAGCGATACCCGTAGTATCTTTACCCATCTTCAAATCCCCGGATTTGAGGGGATGGAGGAACAACCATGGCAATTAAACTACTACAGAACCAACTTTTTTAAAAAAAGGGGGGGGCAGCAAAGATAAACATATCTTATGTTTTGTGGCGGGTGGAGGGGACAGTTAAAACAAAAAAGAAGAAGTGCAACTTTAGGTCACTTCTTGTGGATCCTAACCAGTTAGTCCAGATATGGAGAACCTTTGGCCCTCTAGATGTTGTTGTACTACAACTCCCATCAGCCCCAATAAGCATGGCCGAGTAACATCAGGAGTACAAGGGATCCAAATGATGTCCTGCTTGTAAATAAAGACCCACACCTGTGTTAGTTCAAGACTAGTTTGCATGCCTACTCAGTTGATTACAGTTCAACTGGACCAACTCAGTTTCCTATACCCTAACTTTATAGCCTTACCCAAACCCATCTCCACCCCAAAACTGGGAAATAGCAAAAGGCTTAATCCTTACCATCAGATGACATTAGTTCTTCGAGCAGCTCAGAATTCATGCATTCTGTGTGAAGAAAGAGTTGCATTACAACCACACACTCTGCTTTGAGTTTCCACAGTAGAATATTCTGTATCATTTCAAACAAAGGCTCAGGTATGTCAGTTTAGAATACACTCCCAAGATAAAGAAGCCAGCTGTGACTTTGATGGGTGTTAACTACCTGGATGTTAACTGTAAACAGAAACAGTCAGTTGCACACCCCAACTGTGTATTTATGATACAGTCAACACATGACTTTCCCCAAAGAATCCTGGGAACTGCAGTTTACCCCTTGTTGTTGTTCAGTCATTCAGTCGTGTCCAACTCTTTGTGACCCCATGGACCAGAACACGCCAGGCACGCCTATCCTTCACTGCCTCCCACAGTTTGGCCAAACTCATGTTAGTCGCTTCGAGAACACTGTCCAACCATCTCATCCTCTGTCGTCCCCTTCTCCTTGTGCCCCATCTTTCCCAACATCAGGGTCTTTTCTGGGGAGTCTTCTCTTCTCATTTACCCCTACAGATCTACAATTCCCATTATTCTTGGGGAAAGTGCTAGCGCACCCAGGAGAAGTGTTACATTCTAGATGACCCAAACAGAACAATGAGGCCTAGGGAACTGCTTATTAACAGATGCCAGCTTGCAATGCAGCAAGTAATACTGTACAAGATAAAGCGATAGCCACAGGCACCCTAGTTTCACAGCAAGGGCAGTGTCACCACCACAGCATGAATCTCCCTGAGCTAGCTGTTATTTCACATGTATCCAGCAGAGGGCCACCCTGCCATGATATTTGCTTTCTCCAAACCTGAGTATATTAAGGGCCTCTGAAAACATGGTAGAAAATGAGAGATCAAGCAGGTTCAAAGGTCCCTCACATTGCCCCAGAAAAGTGAAACAAATATGGTTCCGCTGAAGCAACGCACCTCTTGTTGGATCAAACATCTCCGAAAGCTCTTTGGGAAGTTCCGGTACTGAAAAACAGAAGAGACGGTCCTGGTTTCCATGTTGCTCCAATAATGTCCAAAGTGTGGTAACCTATAGGGTGCTCTCCCATGTTTGGTAGCCTCTGTTCACAATCAGAGTCCCACCACCGCCACCACTGACGCCTGCCATAATATTTGGTGGAAGTCCACTATTGCTAGACAGTTCTGCTATAGGTGGTTGTGAAACTTGATGGCATATCTACACTGTGGGCTTAAGGAGGGCTCAATTTGAAGCAGAGCTAAAGGGCTGCCTATGTGAATCCATCTGCTCATGCCTTAGGCTCATGATCTCCTGCAACACACACCACCATGAGGGGCTCAGACGCACCAGATCTTACATATCCAGAGTATGTTGCTACTTCCAAGCCAGGAACAATGGTTAATTTAAGCTATGGTTTTATTTGTACAAGCCAGGATCAGAAGCTAGGGCTTTAGCTTTGCTCATTTAAATAAACAATATTTTAAACCAGCCACAGTTTGTCCTTGCTGGATGCAGCAACTGCAAGTTTGCTTCAGTCAGAAAGCTGATGCTTCCCATTTGCCCTTCGCAACCACTCCAAAAGGCTACAGTTGAGCCTTGTCTGTGAACCAAGCCTCAAAGAACCATGGGAACTGTAGTTCTGAGTGTAGCTAGTAATGTCTGGAGACACTCATTCCCACACAACTAAAGATCCTAGGATTCCTTGTAGGAAGCCATGAACATGAAAAAAGTACAAAAACCAACATAAATATCCTGCCCACAACCCTGCCTACTGGTATTTTAGAAATCCTATTTCATTGCTCCCTCCACTACGGCATTACGTTGGGGTTTACTTTAATATGCACTGCATGCCCCCAAAGAGAGACTTGTGGTGATTGAAAGGTGAGGAGCTCCACCCACCTTGCCTTGCAAAAGTGGCCAGTGGCAGGTGGTGAGGCCAATCTGGCCTGCTGGCCACATCCAGTTCTCCATCCTTGTTGCACATGGCAAAGCAGATGCTTTGCTATTCAATAATAAAAACAGGCACACAAACATTGTTCCACAGCAGACTTTTAACCATAGTATGCCCTAGCAACCATTACAAAGCTGCTCCAGTTTCTGGAAAAAGAGGGACTCAGTGCCATGCCCATTTGGGAACACAGGAACCCCCAACCCAAAAGGCAGCAACCAAAGAACTCTCACTTTCTGTGGGGCTGGCTTGATTGGCTCAAAGGAGGTGGAGGGACTGGGCAGGATGGAGCTGCTGTCCAGCAAGGCCGAGGATTGGAGGGGCTGCGTGTCCAGCCCGGCAGGTGGGCTGGCTGGTGCTGTCGAGGGGTCAAGTGGGTCCAGCTCCCCACTGCTTCTCGATTCTGCCGTTGAGATGCCGCTATCTGCAAAGGTGTAAGACATAGATGGTGACAATTTGCAACATTTCATGGATTGCACACTGAATAGGACATGACACTCATCCAGCAAACTCCAGAGCAGTACAGCATTGCATTTATGGCCACAGGCATCCCCTAAGCCTTATAAATACGCCACAGAAAAGTTACTAGCCTTCATAGGTCATTGATTAGAACTTTTCTCCCCAACGTGCCATTTCCCACATGAAGGGATGAATTTTCATATATCCAAAAGCTTTCTGTTATGCCATCCGCCGTTCTCCAGACAGATGCACCACAGGCCAGATGCAACTTAGCCAACATGAACAGTATCACAATGGTGTAAGAATTAGAGACCCAGGGTGTAGATTTTTAAAACGTTCCAATATTAATTGTATTGAACCTTTGGCTAGCATGTATTAGACTTGATTCTCTGTGCTTGTATTTTATGACTCCCACACTGCATTCCTTTTCTATCTGACCCCGAAAGTGGCACAAATGGCCCTCCAGGATGTTATTCTAAATCTATCATGAGTTAGGACCAGAGTGTAAAATCAGCTATCCTTGACGCTTCCCGGGAGATAGGAGAAGCAAGGAAAGGGAGATAAAGGAAGGAATGTCAACAACCTGATGAAGGGCTGCTTGCCAGGAGAACATTGATAGAAATGCTACATTTGAGACCATATGGCCTGGGCACTCTTGGGGCACCCCAAGCTGATTGTGGGGGTCAAGATTGAGCCATGCGTGTTTTGCTTCTCATGACCTGTAACTTTTCCTGATGTACATAGAAGGATGTTTATGTTTTAAGAACGCTTAGATGTTTTATGACTCTTTTGTATCCTGTGTATAAAACCCTTGTTCTAATTCTCTTCGTGGCAGACTTCTTAACTGGTGGTTCCTTGACACTCCATATGTTTTGGGACTACAACTCCCATCATCCCTGACCACTGGTCCTGTTAGCTAGGGATGATGGGAGTCGTAGTTCCAAAACATCTGGAGTGCCAAGGTTCGCCATGACTGAGCTAGAACAACCACTTAAGTTGAGCTCTGTCTTACTGCTACAATAAATGCTGGGTTCCTAACTGGCGCTGGACTTGAATTACTTCCTTGGTTCCGTGTTTTATTTACTCTCGCCTAGCTGAGAACATGGTGGTGTAGAAGTAAATTCTTACCACAATACAACCTATTACACAACTTTTAAAGAAACAAACAAACAGCTATACTTTTTATTAAAACCAGACAACTAGGAAGATACAGCTTTCCCAAAGAGTCAACCTGTAAACTTTCATAGGTGCGAGGTTAGAATTTTAGACAAAACAAAAAACAAAAACAAGCCACTGCCTTAACAACTCAACACACATTCCAGGAGTGAGGAGTGGTAGACCACACTTTAATCCTTGAGAGAAAAGAGAGAACACACATACACACAAAGAAATGCACAAGGCAAAGCAAATATTTGTCTCAAGCAGACCTGCCACAGAAAAACCCTGCCCTTTCTGATGTACTTGCAACAGGCAGATTGTTAAACTGGTATGTAAGCCATATATGGGGACCTGTGGCCTTTCAGATGTTTTAGTAGTACTGTCGGGCCTACTGGCTGTGGCCGAGTCCAACAACTTCTCTTTCGGAGGGCCACAGGTTCCCCACCACTGATACATGGAGTGTGTTAGTACACGCACAATATCAAGTTTAAGGAAGGAAGGATGTGTAGAAGGGAAGCTTGGGAGTGTGTGGAGGGAAGGACTGATTTTCTCTCTCTCCCAACAATGGAATTGTAGAGAAAACAGCTGTCAATACTTGACTGGGTTTCTGAATGTATAAGAAGTGTTGTAGCTCCAGTTCTCCAGAATCAATTACGAGCCAGGCACCTAACATGAGGATGTTTGGTTGCTACTAAATATGGCTTTTTAAAAAGGAAATCTTACCCCAAGGTGTAAGCCAGTCGTTTACGGAAGATCAATTTTGTATTTGATGAAATAGTACTGTTGTTTTTAAGAGTCTGTATGATAGTTTTATCGTTTGAGTTTGCTGAATTGATTTTACTGTTCTCTGAGCTTGTGTTTCTGTGTTTCATTCTCAGTATACACCACTTTGATGGCGCCTATTTAATAATTTGTTTAATGAAATAAATACCTTAAGCTAGTGATGATCAATGAATGGATGTGTTATTGTTTTCCACATCTTAATTTGGGGTAAGAATATATAACTACATATATGAATGTGCTGTTTCAGAACTAGAAAAAAGGAACATGTGTTATTGGCTTACAATAATTGTATGTATTGAACACAGAGCCTAGGGCTTGCTGATCAGAAGGTCGGTGGTTCGAATCCCCGTGACGGGGTGAGCTCCCATTGCTCGGTGCCAGCTCCTGCCCACCTAGCAGTTTGAAAGCACGTCAAAGTGCAAGTAGATAAATAGGTACCACTCTGGCGGAAGGTAAACGAGTTTCCATGCGCTGCTCTGGTTCGCCAGAAGCGCTTTGTCATGCTGGCCACATGACCCGGAAGCTGTATGCGGCTCCCTCAGCCAGTAACACGAGATGAGCGCTGCAACCCGCACCAGAGTCGGACACAACTGGACCTAATGGTCAGGGGTCCCTTTACCTTTACCTTTATAATTTTCAAACATGATGGGAAAAGCTGGTACAGTCCACTGGTAAAATATTATTCCAGTTTGAGATCCAAGTATTTTGCAGCTGACTGGCTATACTGCTTTCCTAGAGTTCAAACTAATTTACACTAAAGCAAATAAACTAAAAGCCAAACAATTATAAAATCATAAGGAGGCTACACATATGACAGAAAAGACTCAGAAAATTGAATTCTCCCTTAAGGTTTGATGATATAGGAAGGTTTTACAGCATGTGTGGTGAACCTGCGGCCCTCCAAATGTTGCTGAACTCCAGCTCCCATCAGCCCATGGTTTAGGGAAGATGAGAGTTGCAGCCTGGCAATATCTGGAGGGCTACAGGATCCCCAGTCCAGTTTGGGTGCTGTTTTGAAAAGGGACAGTGACGTTGGAGGCTTCCTAACCTTGCAGGCCAGGTTCCAAAGCTCTCAGGTGACTGCTGAAGAAGGCAGGCCTCTGGCCATCCCTGCCCACGCCTTTCATCTGGAAGAGGCTGACAGCAAGGCCATATTCGAGAGGTTACCAAGAAGGGAAATCTCCTCTGCTACTCACCTGTGGCGCTGGCTGCTTTCTGCACAGCAGAGACCTGGTCCTGTGTGCTGTTGGGAACGGGCGCAGAAGGGTGGGTACCACTGGGAAGAGATGCTTCTTGGAAGTGGGCAACAGGTGGTCTCTGTGCCTTAGAGAGTGTGACTGGCTGACACTGAATGAGGTCTTCCGGGGGAGGGACAGGTAGTACCACTGGAGGAGCTCCAGGCATCTTTATTTACAAGCAGGACATCAATTGGACCGCTTGTACTTTTCAGGTGGATCTGGTATTTCTTCTGACCATTTAAGCCCTAAAGAAAGGGAGAAGATTGCAACAAGGTAAGGCACCCAAGCCAGCCCAGTGATGCATCTATGTGTGTAAATGACTGTGTGCAATGTAGTGTTTGGGCTTGCCGATCAGAAGGTTGGCGGTTCGAATCCCCGAGATGGGGTGAGCTCCCATTGCTCGGTCCCTGCTCCTGTCAACCTAGCAGTTCGAAAGCACAAAGTGCAAGTAAATAGGTATCGCTCCAGCAGGAAGGTAAACGGCATTTCCCGCGCTGCTCTGGTTCACCAGAAGTGGCTTAGTCATGCTGGCCACATGACCCGGAAGCTGTGCGCCGGATCCCTGGCCAGTAAAGCGAGAGGAGCGCTGCAACCCCAGAGTCATCTGCGACTGGACCTAATGCTCAGGGGTCCCTTTACCTTTAAGGCACCCAAGCCAGCAGTGATGTGTAAGGACTGTATCCAATATAGCATTAAGTTAGTTACTTAGAATCGTAGAACTGTAGGTGGAAGGGACTCCAGGGGTCATCTAGTTCAACCCCCTGCAACGCAGGAATCTCAACAATCTTAGCGGGATTTGTTCACTGGCAAAATGTTTTGTGCCAGATGTTGTTGCACAAGAAAATGCGAATGAAAGCTCTTCACAACTTGCAGCCCGCATCAACCTGCAATGTGAGATGCTGACTATTCCAAGGCCACCAGCTCCTTGGGGTTTCAGCCACAGGTTTTTCCCTGCCCAACCACATTTTAACTGGAGTGCTCAAGATTAAACCTGGGACCATCTGCAGGCAAAACATGAGCTGTGGTGGCACCAACAGAAGCCCAACAACACCAGGAGGGCCAAAGGCTAGCGATCCCTCATATAAGCTTCCATCTTTGCCTCCTTGCAGCCAGGGACCATTCCTTTGTTACCCACATGTGCCACCTACCTCAGGAACAGGAACCTCTAACTGAGTACCCGATGGGGCTCGGATGGCTAGCAGTGTGTCACCTGGAACAAGAGAGCAAACACAGCATTTACTAATCTGATCTAAGTGCAGAATGGAGCAGCGGGCCACTGCAAGCCAAGACGCACTCTCTTTCTCCCTTTTTCACCTCTTCCCTCAAGTGATGGGAGACCTGTGGCTCTCCAGTGTTGCTAGATGCCAACTCCCATCAGCCTCACAAGGTTGGCCAATGGTCAGGGATGATGGGAGTCATAGTTCAGCCACATCTGCAGGGACAACACTTCTCCATCCATGCTTTACCTGATCTGCAAACCTTTAACGCGGCCAGTAACATTGACAGGAAAAAAAGACATCTCCCAGACTTGCTACAGTTCTCTGATACAGAGGAGCAGTGAAATAGTGTGTTTGTGTGTGTGTGTGCGTGCGTGTCCGTGTTTTAAAGGCTGCTTGTATTTTTTCAGAGCAAGGGCCATTTCATCACATATTTATCTGGCTAATGCTAGAAGACCTAAGTGACTAAAGCAAAGTGATGGCAAAACAGAGTATACTTGAAGGGAATCCAGCCTGGGTAGTCAGAAAGGCCTACTGCACTTTCTGAGAGCTGTGAAGAATTGGAAGGTTTGCCTAATTCTCTAAGAAAAACAGGTTCTAAACTCTGGAACTCTTGCCAGCTCAGTTCATTTGTTCCTAGAGCAAGTAGGGGTCCTCAACGTTGCTGTGCTCCCCCACCCACCAGCACAGTCAATGATCAGAGATGATCGGTGTTGTAGCTTAATAACACTGGAGAGCACCATGCCATGGAAAAGGTGCAGCATACAGGAGAGCAATCTAGCTAGGATACACCACCACATCCTCACCTGGAAAGCATTTGCAGAGGTCCTCGTCAGTCACATAGGCTAGCGTTCCTGAAGTTAAGGGGAAAAAACAGCTGCATCCAGAAACGACGAGATCATTGGACAAAGGAACACTTAAAGACGTTTAGGGGAATTGCAAGAAACAAGTGAACAACAGATCTAGTTATCAGTTGGTGCTGCAGAACACGCTGGTCAGAATGCGTCCTATGTGCCCCACCTTCTGGGTGCATCTCTACAAAAGCAGCAGCAGAGGAGGACATTTAGATCGACACATTTTCTTATGAAGCTAACACTTTTAAGCTCCACCCACCCATCTGTACTATAAAGTAGTTTCACACAACAATGAATAGTTATGGCTTTCCCCCAAAGGATCCTGGGAACTGTAGTTTGTTAAGGGTGCTTAGAACTGCAAGGAAACCCCTATTCCCCTCACACAGTTACAGTTCCCAGAGGGGAAGAGGGACTGACTGCTAAACCACTCTGGAAATTATAGCTCTGTAGGGAGTCTCAGCACCCTTTACAAAAACATCCAGATTCTTTTGGAAAACCCATGACTGTTAGAAGGGGTATGAAACTGCTTTAAATGTGTAGTGCAGGTAGAGCCTTAGCAGAGTCTTGTGGCAGCTTAAAGACTTAACAAATGAACTGTGGCACATGAGCATTTGTGGACCACAGTCTACTTCATGAAGTGGACTTCATGAAAGCTTATGACACAATAAGTTTCAAGGAGCCACAAAGATTCTGTTGCTTTTGCAGCTGTAGAACAAAAAAACCACTCCCAAGAAAGGGATATGACAGATTAAAGAAAAGTGACATGAACACGATGATGGCAGGGGAGTAGGGATGGATGAATGATGTGGAGAGAAATTTTTCCATTTTCTCAAAAAGAGATCTGGGATAAGGCAGCTGAGTTGGTGGTGCTGTTTTGGTATTCTTAGCATCTCATCCAGGGACAGATAGATGTGCGCACACACACACTCACCAATGTCTCGCTGGCCAATGCTGTGGACCTGACCAGTGACCCAGCAAGAAGAAAATTTCTGTATCCTGGACAGGGTGGCGAGGGATTTGAAATTTAAGAGTTGTGCCACACGACAGGATTGGTGTCACTGCCTTCAAGCGCTGGAAAGCAATTTTCCTTCCGCCATCTAGAAGGATCGTCTTGGAACGAGCATTGGAAACTCAAAGTGAAAGGGGGAAGGGGAAGGAGGAAAAAGGGCTACGGTGCACTCAAAAGGATATCGGCTGTTTTGTACATCGTCCGTCACATTTTTGATGCTTTGCTGCACCCACATCTTCTGCTGCTCCAGCTCCCGCTCCCGCTGCTCCAGGTCCTCAATCTCTGCCTTCAGCTCTATCAGCTTGTGGGCAATTTCGCGGGTGTTGCAGCCAGGACCTACTCCTCTGGAAGGAAGGAGAATTGGAAGCAAGAAAAATGAGAGGCAACCTCTTGCAGAGCTTCCCAAGAGGGCATGAGCTATCAGAGACACAGCCATCGCAACTGCAAAATACCTCCCCAAACCCACAGGACTGTTCTGTCACGTTGAGCACAAACTATTCCTCCCTTTGTTTCCAAGCCCAAAGCTTCCAGAGCCTTTTAGATATTATGTCACTATCCAGTATGGTGCAGTGGTTAGTGTGCAGGACTAGGATCTGTGAGACCAGGGTTCAAATCGCCACCTGGCCATGAATCTCACTGTGTGACTTGCCAGTCGCTGCCTCTCAGCCTAACCAACCTCACAGGGTTGTTGTGGGGATTAAATGAAGAATGGGGAGAAAACCTGTGCACCATCTTGAGCTCTTGGAGAAAAAGGTGGGCTATAAATGCAAAATAATAAAAATGAAATTCAAAGATCTCCTCCCACCAACACAGTTCCCTTGGAAGAGAGTTCCTCCAAACTTCAGTCTTGCTTTTAGTCCCAAATAGTATATCATGTCATTAGGTTTTAGGCGAGGTACATTTTTCATAAGATTGAACTTAAATGCTATACTGCCAACATCAAGGGGAAAAAATATCATGGCAGCAAACAGCATAAAATAAATTTATATTTGAAAACAATTCTAAAACACATCCCAAATTAGTATATCGTTAATACATCAAACATAACTGGATCACTGCTCAGGAAAACGAGTGCAAACAGACTGAGTTTAAGCAGGCACCTAAATCCCAATACTGTGGGTGCTGCAACTCCCCTTACAACTCAATTTCATAATGCTATTTCCTGCTATTTGTGGCCACTCAGCAACAGGAGTACAGCATGACCATTGGTGAAGCTTATTCAAAACTGCCTTAAATGCTGCACTCAGGACAGTCAACTATTCAAATGCAAGCTGTGACTGTGCCACACTCCTCAAATGCAACTGCCCCCCCATGCATCACTGAGAACAGAGCCTAGTTTCAGGATCACCAATCCTTGCTCCAATTCACGGGCACTTACTTCCACTGTATGCTGTTCTTGGACTTCTTCTCAATCAGCCCTATGCCCTCAAGGACATTTGTGATGTCATAAATGCGCCGCTTCTGCCGCACTGCCAAGGTATCTGCTGCCTGTGTAGGAAACCCAAAACATGATCATGCCCTGCTCACAAAGGCCTGAGCCACTCAGAGAATAGCAAGAAGCTGACAAAACAAAAAAACAAAAAACACCTCCAGCCACTTTGCCAAATATACATAGGAACATGCCTGGACTCAGTTTTTTTCTGTCTTGGGTTTGGGAGAGGAACCATCAATTAAATCTCTTTGCCTCCCACATGTTCCATTTCAGGGGGTTAGTTTATAAACAAAACAGAAGTTCAGCATGAGATGTTGCAACGCATCTGCCATCCTGGGGTTCCTTCCATGTGGCCCCAAAGAGTGCCTGATGTCATGGCAGATGAGGGTACAAATTCCACCTTTCATGGTAGAAAAGCGTAAGTGTGTGGCACTGCTTTCTCTGCTACACTGCCACACACAGAGCAACATGGTGTAGTGGCTGGAGAACTGGGTGAGGAATTCAAATCTGCACTCAGCCATAAAGCCTTGCTTGGACCATCACTCTCTCAGCTTAATCCTATCTAGCCAGTTATTGTGAATGGGAGATGGGAGAGGGAAACATGTAAATTGTCTTGGGCTCCCTGCAGGAAGAACAGGATAATGTAATATCAACATCATAATGATAATAAACATTGCAAACCCAAAATCTGTAACATATAAAGTATGATTTCCTATTTATTACATGAAAGGGTCTATATATCTGTTGTTCAGAACATCCATGAACAGTGATGTGGATTATCAGTACCAAGTGAAAGAACCAAACTCTCTCTATGTCCTGTTTAGGCAGTATCGCTGCAGGGCAGCTGGATTGTATTCTGTGACTTTTCTGGATCCTCAGATTCCCCAAATGTATAGCATGCATAAACAGGTGATACCTGGAAGCATTTCCAGCAGTAAGATGCAATAGAGAGAAAAATTAAAAAATCCCCCGTATCATTGTTGCATAAAATGCAACAATAGTCATATTGCTCCCAAGCCGTAACACTCTACAGCTAACTTTAACCTCTCCCTGATGGGTTAACAAAGATTTTGTAGATACCAAGATGCCCTTTTCTCAAGGTAAAGGTGAAAAGGTAGGTAGATTAGAGAGCTTACTATTAGAAAGCAGGTTCTAGAGAAATTAAGAGGACTCGTAACTTCACCCAGATATAAAAATATTCAGATGTCTTTCAGTCACATGATGCTGGGAGCACAAATGGATCAAAGGGAGTTGTGTAAGAGCAGCTTAAGCTATGTGTCCACGTAACCTGGTATTGTCTGCTCTCATTGGCAGCAGCTCACATTACCTGCCGTTAGATTTTATTTTAATCTTCAAATGCCAGCGATTGAACTCTGAACCTTCTGCACACAAAACATGTGCTCTACCACTGAGCTATGGTCAGCAACTTGCAGCACAGTTCATGTTTGTAAGTTCATATATAAGTGCAACTTTGACATTCACAAGAACAGTATGACTACTACATAAGAAAACCCTGCTGGGTATGACCAAAAGCCCACCTAGCCCAGCATCCTGTTCCTATAGCAGCCAGCCAGATGGTCATAGGAAGCCTGCAAGGAGGCCATAAGTGCAATAACACTCTATTCCTCAGCAACTGGTACCGGTAATCAGAGAGATACAATTCTTCAATATTGGAGGTAGTACACATCCATCATGATGCAGATATACACCAGAGGGCAGATATAATCATTAACACCTTCCTTGTGAACTTCCCCAGGGTATTCATCTTGCTTAACCATCTGGATTACAGGTCTAGCTAAATCTTCCCATACCTTCTGCAGCAGACCTTAAAGCCACTGTACTTCAAGAAGTTGGGAAGGATGACTCTGGCATGAAGTTGCCAAATTAGATTTCACTGCTAGGGAACTTGGCCTCAATAAACAACCATCTGAAGAGAAAGCCACTGTCCCCTTTCAGTGTTTACCGAGACTATCGATTTAGCTATGCCTATTCATCACAAATAACTTCTAGCTAAGAGTGGGTTACAAGGATGCTTCTTGTACCTGATTTGTTGATCAGAGCCTGTTTTCACTTGTGTTGTGCATATTGTAACACTTACCACAATCTCTTCCATTTGTCAACTTCAAAGAAACATTGTTTTCCCCTCACTCAGGGTATGCATCTCCACCCATTTACCTGACTATTTCATAGTTCTAATAGACCCCGACCCAGAAAAGCTTCTGACACAGTAAATAAGCCTTTAAAGTGCTAAAGGACTTATGCCGCTGCTAACATACTCTGCATGAAAAATAAGTCAGGTTGAATCCTTAGCATCTCTAAGTAGGGATAGGAAAGGGACAGGATTGTACACAAGTTCTACTCAGAGTAGACCCACTGAAATTAATGGATCTCTATTAATAATGCCCATTAATTTCAACGGATCTACTCTGAGTGGTGCTAAACTGTATACAACCCTCTGATCTTAAACCCTGGCAAGTTTTTGCCAGTAATTTAAAGTTTAGATAATATTGAGCTGGGGGAACAAGGCAGCTTCTTATGTCTGCTCCTCTGGAGTTAGCAAAATACAAGAGCTGCCTTGATGAAAAGTCTCAAGCTGCAACCCTCCTTGCACTTCCGTAGGAGTAAGCACCACCTGAACAGAGGGGGGTTTGCTTTGGTGCAAAGATACACAGACCTATGCTGTCAAAGCCATCATCAATCACCTTAGACAGGGCTCCAGCAGGCTCCTTCACCACTGCTGTTCCCTTCCAACCAAAGGCCCTTAGAATGGCCATGCAGCTGACTGGCCTAGTTCACATAAGAAGCCACATCTTGATGTCAGTAACACTAATGCTTTTTTGTTTTTGTTTTTTTTAAACAGTTTGTGGTTCATAGCATTAAAGCTTCTTCCTGCTCACTTTTCTACTCTAGATTTCCCATGTTTGGTCCTAAACTGTTTTGAACTGCAGAGGCATCTGCCCGTTTCCCCATCAGCCTGCACTGCAGTGGAACCAAAAGCAGATTTCAGTTAAGGTTAAGCACTTCAGGCAAGCTTGCAAACACCTGCAGTCCCTTTCACACAGAAGCTACTGTTGCGGTAAAGCAGAAGCCCCTGCAACCACTGGAGTTCTGCACTGGCAACAAACTGGTAACACCTGTGACTAAATTATACTGTACATATGCAACCAGCTCAGTGTAACACCCCCACCCGCAGAGATCCCTTCATGCACTCCTGCAGTCCATACCCAACATGCAAACTCAGCATTATCTCCCCATCTGGCGGATGCTGCACCTTAACGGCCATGCTTCCTTGATATGAGGTGAGGGAGGTCAGAGGAAGAGCTAGCAAACAGGTGGGGAAGCAGTTTGCCCCCAGAGTTTGCTCATTGGTCTGAGGACAGAGAAAGAGAAAAGCCTGATTCAATGCAGAATTTATTAACTGGGATTTTTCCTAACACACACACACACACACAAACCCTGCATGGGAAGATGGAACGGAATCAAGAGATCCCAAACGTGGACACACAGCAACAGACCAAAGCTCCAGACAAAAGGAGATGGTCGGATCAGATACCTAATTGGGCCCGATCCTTACGTTCCGTGAGCCAGATCCGGCCCCAAGAGGCAAATCCAGCAACCGCCACTCCACGCTGCACTCCACGCTGTCTATACCACCGGGTGGGCAGAAAGCAATTGGATCTATCGCTAAGGGTTTCTTAACTGTTTAACAGCAGCAACACAACACCCCCCCAAAAAAAAACCACTCGAATGGGGCTGTTGTTGAAATGAAGAAAGCTAACCTTAGCGTGAAAGGGCTGTGATAACAATACCGTTGTGGTACAGGGAACCCAGATCCTGGCACCTTGTTCTTACTAGTTGAGTGACACGTACGTGTGTGTGTGTGTGTGTGTGTTCAGCTGGCTCTGGCTGGTGAAGGGGGGGGGCTTTTGGGGGGAGGGGAACAAAGTAGATCCAAGAAGCCCTAAGTCTGCCCAGCCTTCCTCTGCTGGGGCCGGAGCGCTCCTTGCCCTGAGGGGGGCCAGCCATAGCCCACCCCCAGCCATGCTGAGGAAGCAGGACACACACACCCCGGGCCACCCCGTTTCCCCCGCTCTCCTCTCTCCTCCTCCTCCTCACCAGCTTGAGGTCGAGCACGCCGTCCTTGGCCTCCTGCAGCAGAGACACGAACTTGGTCGTAAGCAGCCCCAGGCTCTTCTCGTGCCGGCTCGGGGCGCCCCCCGGTGGCTGCGCCGCGGACTCCGCCATCCACGTCCGGCTCAGGCCCTCCGCCGCCGAGGCCGGTGCAGATCCCGGGTCTCCGGTACGGCCCCCGCGCGCTGACCCCTCTGCCGCTTCCGGCCGCCGCAGGGCATGACGGGAGGAGGGAGGCGGAGGGAAGGCTCCATCTTGGGAGAGAGGGCGGAGCGCCGCCACGCTCCCTCCCGCCTCCTTCTGCTCGGCTCCGCCCACCACCACTACCGCCGGATTCCGCTCTCGTGCCGTTGTAGCGACCCCTGCTGGACAGTGGCGTGTAAACACTTGTGGCGCCTTGAGGATTCCAAAGGTTTGCGCCTGTGGGTTGTTCGAAAAATGAACGTTCCCCACCTCAGTTGTCTTCTTGTCCATAAGAGCAGAATATAGCTGTGTCGGATGGGCTTGTTATGATCTCCTCTTTATGAGTGGTGGACTTCTGTTGCCAAGTGGTTAAATCAGTGCACGCTCAATAATGCAACATTTTGTTGCGGGTTCCACTTGTAGGCTGCCGAGATGTAAATAGCAAACCACAGTAGTTTGCTACTACAGGGCAGAAACTTTTTTTATTTAAGACAAATCTTTTGCAGAACTGAAAGAAATCACATGACTAGAAACATCCAATTAGGGACTTGTGTTTAATCCTTAATTTTCAGGAGCCAAATCCATACAACACCTTTCACGCGGGAGCCACTGCCCCATACTGACTTTCAGCTTCTGGTTTTGGATTCCTGTTCACTGATGGCCTAAGCTTGAAACAAGTCACTCCTTTCCTATTTGCAAAGTGTAAACGGTGATGACCTGTCTCAGGGCAGTTGGATGAGAACAAACGAAATAAGAATTATGCACAAAGCATTATTCCATTATAGTCAACTTTGTCCCCAAAAGATCTATAAAGTACAGCAATAACTTACAAATCTAGGACCTTACTGCCATAATGCACTTATGACACCCCCCCTATTCCAAAGTCTCTTGCTTTTCACCTATCTCAACATCTGTATATATGTCCTTCTCGTCTCTCTTAGCCCTTGTTGTGTGTCCCAGTTATCACTGTCCTCAGGCACAAACTGTTTCCTGCTGATTTGATAATCTATGGTTGCAACTGGTTGGATGGATGGGTTATCTACCAGATAGCACTTGCATTGAAATACGTCTTTGGCATGTAGATCACAGCTGAATGGGTGGGTGTAGCAACCCACTTTAGAAATATCTGGTCTTGCAGTGCAAGGGTGGGAGGTGGCTTTCTTAACAGCCCTGAGATTCCCTGTAAATTATGCCAGGCCAGCACATTATGCACACCCAGTG
This sequence comes from Lacerta agilis, assembly GCF_009819535.1. Classification (NCBI taxonomy): domain Eukaryota; kingdom Metazoa; phylum Chordata; class Lepidosauria; order Squamata; family Lacertidae; genus Lacerta; species Lacerta agilis. The sequence continues at coordinate 41,134,153 of NC_046319.1, read as the reverse complement.
GAAACCATACTAATAGGCTGTCAGGCTTAAGTTTCCTCAATGTTATTTAACTCTAACTGAGCTCAGCTACACCAGTGTAAGTCCGAATGCAAGTTCAGCTAGGAATGCGCTGGCATAGTTGGCTCATCCCAGCTCACCCGGGCTCAGCAGGGGCTGCTGGGCAGGACTTAAGCTGAATCCTATCTCCATTCATTTCATTCATGTGACCTGGTGCTGTGCTGTTTTATTGTAATATTCGTATGTTTTAAACATATTTTATATATTATATATTTTAATTCTATCAATGTTTCATTGTATTTTAATGATTGGTTTTTCTATGTTTCTAGCGGTTCTTGTTTTACCTGTAAACCACCTCGAGCCATTTCAGAGGAAGGAGATAATATAAAATAAACAAATAAGCAATGACTATCCAGGGTGGGGCACACTGACTAAATCGAGCAATTGAGTAGATAATCCTTTCATTGAGAAAAGAAGCACTTCATATTATTTGTCTATTCAGCCACATAATAGGTGTGTATTTTAACATGCTGGTGTTAGGTCCCCAAAAAGGAGCTCAGTATATTGGTTATCAGTTCAGTTATGGCCTCAATTCAAGGTGCATTCCGTGTTTAAATCCCTAAAATGACTTGGGCCCCAAATATCTGAAAGAACACGTCCTCAGTTGGGTAGAACATGAGAGTCTTATCTTAGGGTTGTGGGTTCGAGTCCCACATTGGGCAAAAGATTCATGCATTGTGGGGGTTGGACTAGATGACCCTTGTGTACCTGTCTTCCTCCTTACTTGATTCTGCTTGTCATTCTGTCTGCCTGTCTCCACCTACTGCTGGTCTCCCTGCCTTCTGCCTTACTAGTCCCAAAGAGCAGTAGCTACCGCCGAAGGCAGAGGGACATGCAGGAATCCTGGTGACCACAACCCAGGCATGCATATATACCAGAGTTGTTCCGTGCTGCTTAATCTGCATTCCCTAAGAATTAAACTTTCAAGTGTATTTTCTGTTTCCTCCGCCCTCCTGTTCCTACATCCTGAGTGTATCTGCAGTGTTACAGAACAAGCCCCTGAGGGAGCCTGGAAGTAGTATCACTGACGGAAACTGCTATTGCTGGCTCTGCTTCCTCTGCTCAGCCCAGCCCTAAGCTCTGGACCTGTGCACTGCAGCTGAATCTATGGGCATGTCTGCAGAGGAGGACGATTCCACCAGATCCAAAGGTAACGGGGAAATGCAGCTACAGGATCCCAGTGACTGTACCATTCAGTGGGGGTGGGGTGAGGCAAATGGGGCCCTTCCTAGATGGGCTTTGGGTAAAGCAAGTCTCCTAGCTGTGTTGATTTCTTTCTCATCTCCCTACTTGAGAAAGAACTCCCTGCTCTTGCAATTGATGGGGAAAAAATACCTGACATCTCGGCACATGTACAATAAATGAGGTTATGATTTTAAAGTGTTTTCCTTAAGGAGGAGGTGGCAGACAATTTTAGCCTAACCATCAGTATATGAGTGCCAGGCACATTCCACTTATAAGAAAAGCACTTAAACTTATCCACCTTGGCTGTGAGATGTCAGATACCGGTACTTTTCCTTAGATAATAGTGCATTCTTGGGGTCATGCAGGAAGGGAGAGGTCTCAAAGAGAGACTTACATGTCATACCGTAGTAACTGTCCTTTTTGGAAAGAAATGGGCTCTAGAAAAATCAGAGCCAGAGATTGGTTTGTTTGTCTTCTGTTTGTCCTCACTGGGAGCAATACCACAGATGCTTTAAAACTTTACTGTGTGGTGCTGTGATAGAGGACACTTTTAAATAAAGGACTGGCCCCTGGCAGCCCTTCAAGTAGAGAAGTGTCCTCTGAAAGCAGGACACACGGCCGCTCTAGTGTATGCCGCTATGTCGGGTGCTGTCTGTCTAGAGTCCGTGTGGAGCAGTGGTTGGAGTGTCAGAGTAGGCTCTGGGGGGGGGGTTCAAATCCCACTCAGCCATGATGTTTACTGGGTAACCTTGGACCAATCACTGGCTCTCAGCCAAATCTACCTCACAGGGTTATTGTTGGCATTACATGTGGGGTGTGGAAGAACCATGTATGTCAGCTTGAGCTCCTTGAGAAAAAGGTAGATGTAAATGAAATAAATAAAGTAGTGCATGATTAGACAACATGTGCCTCTAGATGTTGTTGGACTTCAACTCCCATCAGCCACACGCCAGCATGGGCAATAGTCAAGGATAATAGGAGTTGTAGTCCAACAATATCTGGAGGGGACATAGTGGGCTACTTCTGGTCTGTAGGTGAAGCCTGGTGTTACAACACCTTCATGCTTTGGATGCAGAGGAGTGGCAATGTTGGGTTTCTTTACATCAGCCTTCCAGATGTTTTGGATTGCAACTCCCAGCAGACCCACCCAGTACAACTAATGGGCAGTATATTTCAAAACATCTGGTGGGCATCATATTGGGGAAGGTTGATCCTACATGGTACAGATTTGCCCAGTCATTTGAATTCACCCGTTGTTTGTTGTTTGTTATTTGTTTGTTTAATGAGTTTCAAACCACTTCCAAACTAAAGTTTCCAAAGCAGTGTACAACAAAAATATTAGATATATGTAACATTTTAAAAAAGCAACTCTTAAAAGTCTTAATTACAAGATGCCGTTAAAAAATGGCTGAGTCACTCCTGAGTATAAAACAGCTGAGTCACTCCTCAGGTTAAGTCCTCTTTAAAGCTTTCAATAGCTGCCTAAAAGCCCAAGTGCTTGTCTAATTTCACCAGGGAGCCGATTCCATAGAGCTGAAGCCACAACAACACTTAAGTCCTGGATTTTAGTTGACCTCACGCATACATCTGCAGCATGCAGAACTCTTAACAATGCCCCACCAGAAGAACACAATTGCAGTGGAGGCTGGTCCATTAGGGCAAATGGGGCACGGCCCCACCAAGTTAGATCTCCCCACAGCCACCTGCCAACTCCTTACTAATAACCAGTTCAAGGGGTGGCCCTGGCTATTGGAACTATGGGAATTGCAGGACTGTGAGGGCAATAGAGTGTTCCTAACAACTCTCAGCACCCTTAGCAAACTACCGTTCTCAGAATTCTTTGGGGGAAGCTGTGGCTGTTTATAGTGGAATAATCCATTGCCTTTGCAAAATTTCCTATCTTCCAGCCTCCACTGCAAAGTTGCTGGACGATCCTCAGGTAACCTGACCACAAGTTGTACGGGGCTTTGAAAGCTAAAGCAAAAACTTGAACTAACTCTGGTAGCATGTTAGCAGCCTCATAATTGCCCTTATGCCTATTATATATAGAACAGCTATTCTTTAGTAGAGGGAATTAGTTATCAGACTCCAGACGCACTTCTAACGCCCCCTCTCCCGCTTTGTCTCTTGTCTCTGAAGCCAGACATCTGACAATACAAGTGTGCCTCCTTTTCCTAGGTCATTGTGTCTCCAAGCCCCAGAAGCTTCCCCTCCACCGATATTCCACCTCTCCCCCTAGGCTATCCAGGACCGTGGGTAGGCGGTCACATCCTGTTTCCTTCCTGCACTTCCAGGGAAGCAGCTGGGGATGGAAGAGCAATTCCTGTCTTGCAAGACTCGCAGCTGTATGTGTGGTTTTTCTTCTTCTTCCCTCTTCCTCTCTGCCTTAGACCGGGAATGGCCAGAAGTGGAGAAGGCTGAAAATTAGCAAGAGGAGCTGCCTTAAAATGGGCATCTGGGGTCTTTTACCGACCTGACAAATTGGAGGGCCTTGAGGAGTATCGGATCCGAGAGATACAACGCAACAGTTCCATCCATCCCGTATAAAGGTTGGTGGGTTGCAGCGCTGAAACCAGTGCTGGCCGGTGCCCATTGGGATTGGGAGGGTGGAAGTCAGTGAACCCAACATGAAGTGGAGCCAAACGGCAATGACAAGCAGACACAACTGATTCTAGCTTTGTCTCCATCCTCCTCCCTGCTGAGTTTTGCAGTGGCCACACCTGAGTAATGAAGAGGAAGGGGACAGGCAATGCCACCTGCCTGAACCCGTTGTCAGTATGGAGGCAGGCATTTGGGGGCTGGGTGACAGCAGACTGAGGCTGGTGAGGCAGTGCCCCACTGGCCCTAATATATCAGCCTCCACTGACTGTTCCCTGAACACCTGGATTGGCTCTTCCAGGTTTTGGATCACCATTGGATGGGTTTCACCAGAAGGGTCATGTGACCAATGGCAGCTGCGCCTTCTCCCTACCCCTATCACTGGCAGCTTGCTCAAGCGGGCAAGGGCTGTTGTTGCCTGTAAAAAAGAGAATCAGCAGGATCAGGGAGTTTCGGGGCTTGACAGTGCTTATGGGCCTTGACAAAGGCTCATCAGTACCAATTCCAGATGCCAGTCCTTGGCTTTGCCTAGTTTTATATATACACCACCCAATAACAAAGTTTCTAGGGACACAGGTGGCACTGTGGTTTAAACAACTGAGCCTCTTGGCTTTCTGATTGGAAGGTCGGCGGGTTCAAATCCCCGCGATGGGGTGAGGATCCCGTTGCTGTGTCCCAGTTCCTGCCAGCCTAGCAGTTGAAAAGCACACCAGGGCAAGTAGATAAATAGGTACCACTGTGGCAGGAAGGTAAACAGCATTTCCATGTGCTCTGGCTTCCGGCACGGTGTTCCATTGCGCCAGTAGCAGTTTATTCATGCTGTCCACATGACCTGGAAAGCTGTCTGTGACAAACGCCGGCTCCCTCGGCCTAAAGCGAGATGAGCGCCACACCCCATAGTCGCCTTTGACTGGGCTTAACCATCCAGGGGTCATTTACCTTTACCTAACATAGGTTCTCTGAGTGGCTTACAGTAAAAAAGCAACACCAAAAAGAAAGAAAGAAACCCATAGGGATATGCAACCTAAAAGAAAATAAAACCAGCAACAGGATAAGACTAGGCTAACACTAGCAGTTTTGAATAACCTTAGCAAAAAGGATTTAAATCCAAAATCTCCCAACACCGATTCCAGTGGGGTCCCAATTCCAGTGGGGTCTTTATGACAAAACTGATATACTGATGATGTCTGGCACACCTACAGAGGCAGGTGATGCCACATCCAGGACACCACAACAGAAAAGGTCCTATCCTGGGTCACTGTCTGTTGGGCATTGCCCAAAACCTCAGTTGTCAGGTTGGCATATACAAGGAGAGCCACCCTTTCAAGTATTAATGCAGCTTGATCCTGAAATCTCACTGGTTTAAGCAGCCTTGATTATGAATTTATAATCATTTATATGGTTTGGAGATCCAGATATGAGCTTTTCATACAGGAAGCTGCGTTATACTGAATCAGAGCTAACTAGCACAGTACTGTCTACACTGACTGGCAGCAGCTCTCCAGGTTTCAAGTAGGGCTCCATCCCAGCCTTAGTTGGAGATGCTGGGGATTGAATTTAGGACTTTCTGCATGGAAAGCAGATGTTTTATCACTGAGCCACGGCCCTTTGTCCTGCCTGTGAAGTCTCTGTGTCCTCTTTCCCACTTGATTCTCTCTGTCCCTAGTCAACTGTGCAGTCCTACCTAGAGGGTGTGAGCACAGGCCTGGAGCAGTTGCACACAGCCACTGCAGATGTTCGACATGTGCGGCAAGCATTGAGAAACATACACCAGTCCTTGGCATCCAGCACCGACTCTTTTCAGAGTCTGCAGCGACTACGGGAGTGGCACTGGAACATGCCCAGCTGGGTTCAGTTGCCCAGACATTGCCCCAACTTTTCTCAGGTGAGCCTCAGTTTGCAATATGTGTGTTTATTATTATATCCACTTGTTACATCTGTGCCTCACTCTTCACCAAATGGTCCCAGAGCGGTTACAAAAACCACACAATTAGAATGAGTGCAATGAACAACTAAAATTATGAAATTAAACGGCAAAGCAATCATATCAGAATAACAAAACACCAGCACAGAGCACTCAGCCAAGGGCTTGGGTAAAGAGGCGGGTCTTGACCTGCCTTGCAGCTATTCAAAACCTCAAATATCTAAATGCCATTGCATCCTGAAAGCTGCATGCATGCAATTCCAAAACACATGGGACGACCTTCTATATATCTGCAAGCAACGCTCCTACCTTTCAGCTGAGACTTTTCCCTCTCTGGCTTGATCGTCTTGCAGCAGATAATCTTGTAGAGGAGCTGCATACTTTGTACAGCACCCCTTTCCCCCTCATCTGCCCAGCCAGCTGAGTGCCTTTGGTTCCACACCCCTGCTCTAACCACTGCTCTAACGACACTGGATATCATTCCTCTTTCTTCCCCAGGTTATGCTTTTGAAGCCCTGAACTTCTTCTCCCTTTCTTCTTTCCCACACAGTACACAAACTCCTTTCCGAGACCTTTGACCTCCTGCAGAGTCACCACCTTCTGGAAGCCCACACAGGATTCATGGACCTAGAGAGTTTACGGGACAGCATCCTGTTCCAGCTGCATCACCACAACCTACTCAACCCCTCACACCTGGCCAGTGTAGAGTCCTACTTCAGGGGCCTCCTGGAACTAAATGATGCCCTTGCCCAGCACCTGTGGCACGTTGTGGCCCACAGCACAAGACTGGTGTCTGAGGACCCCTCCCTCTTTGTCTCCACGCTACGCATTATTGAGCGTGAGGAGAGCATTGATGCTGCCCTGCTGCTGAGGTCTCAGCTTCCTTCTGGCTTCCTCCCGCCAGGGCGCCCCAAGTGCTGGAGGCAGAAGTTCTTCCAGGTTATACAGGACACCATAGTCGCTTCCCACTTCCAGGCCATGCCAAGCAATGCCCAAGGCCAGCACCTCACTCAGCATTTGGAGTCCTTGCAGAGCAGCATCCTGGCCGAACTGTGTGTCGTGAAAGACCTGATGGCCCAGTGCTGCCCGCCTCACTACAATATCGTCGCAGCCTTTGCTGCCATGTATCATCAAGGCCTTGCCAAACACCTGCATCACATCCTCACTCGGGAGCTGGAGAAGCAGGAGGTCTTTACTCTTCTCCAGTGGGCACTCCATGTCTACCCAAGGTCAGTGCTCCTGATGGCAGGTGTTGGGGTTCATAGGGGCAGTGAGGGGTCATTAATTTTTTTAAGAAAAAGAAGTGCTGGGGGTTTACATTTGCCTACCGCCCATAACTCTGACTTGGGATCCCAAACACCATCCATTTGAAGCACTTGTAGGCCACTTTAACAGCCACGGTTCCCCCCAAAGAATTCTGGGAACTGTCGTTTGTGGAAGGTCTACTGAGAACTCTGACCACCCTTGACGAAGTAGAGTTCCCAGGATGCTTTGGGGAAAGCCGTGACTGTTAAAGTGGTAGGATAATGCTTTAAACAGGTGGGTGTTTATCCAATCATGTTCTCCAGCAGGCAGGGCGGAATTTGCAAAGAAGCAGATTTGGCAATGGACTGCATTTCCCCATATTCTCAAGTACAAGAATACTAGAATATTCACATATAATTCTGCTTCAGGTGTACTGAACAGCCTGGCAGGGGACAGTTGAACTTAGGTACCTTTTGCTCCTGACCTTCTTGTTGTTCCACAGCTCAGAAATGATGAACCACCCAAGCCTTCTACCTGAAGTGGACATCACAGTCTTGGGTCCTCTGCTTCCTGTGGATACAGTAGACTATTTGGAGGGAACCTATGTGGGGAAAGTACAGGTGAGTCGTGAAGACCATGGGGAACAAAATGACTGTGGATATTGAAGCACTCATATATTTAGATTTGCATAGGAAGTTCTCCAAATATTCAGACAGAGATCTTTTCTTACCAGTGAATGTGGAAATATTCCCTGTCTGAAACTCTAGAGAGCTGCTGTGGGCCTGGTGGACCAGTGCTGAACTAGAGGAACCAATTGTTTAACTTGATATCCAGCATATTCCTGTGAATAAGGGACAAATGGCATATTACTGGATGCTGCAAAATGCTATACACAAAGGTGTGTAAAGCAACCTTGTCGTCTCCTCTTTCTGAAGAAAAGCACCTTCAGGAGATGCCCATTTTGAACAGATAGGGGGTAGATGAAGCAGTGGTGCTTCACCCTTTTCCCACCACCCATTTTCCTGGCCCAGATTGTCTCCCCAGCTGATTTGGCCCTGCCCAGGGTTCCAAACTCAGGCAACCACACACTTGGGACTCTGTGGGTCAAGAGAGCGATTTGGAGCAGATGGGGAAATGGCTGGTGAAGAAAGGGCTAAGCATTCCTCCTCTGTCTGCTACTTCTCTGTTCAAAATAGGTCTCTACCCCAAGCTGCTTTTATTCAGAATAAGCAGCCTTCAGCCGAAACGTGTTACTTCTGTGCAGTTTGCCTCTTAAGCCCTTCTAGTCTCTGGAGTTTTCATCAGGCACTTCCAGATCACCTGTTTATTGAGCATTCATCCTGATTTGTTTGCTGGGGAGGTTAGAAGGTGTTGGCTATTTAACGAGCATTCATCCTGATTTGGGAGACAGGTTTGCTGCACGAGATCGAATCCCACCCGAAAATAGCACAGAAAGTGCTACCTTTCAGGGAAACAGGTTTGTTGTGCAAGACCTCCTAATCAACTATAATTGAGCAAACCTGAATCTGCTGGCCTGTGGCTGAATTCCACCTGAAAATAGTGACAGTCTGGAAGCATCCATTGCAGTGGAGAGAAATAGGGATAGAAATAGGAGGTGGCAAGTTATCAGGAAGACCAGAGGTGGAGGTAGAACACATACTGCAGGTCATATCCACACAGAGCTATATTTCCCATGTGACATTCACATTTGTTGCTCCGCCTGCTTTTGTCTCCAGCCACGCCCACCATAGGCACATGACCCTCAGAAGGTTGTCCAGACAGAAATGCGGCCCTCGGGGCGAATAAGGTTCCCCAACCTCTGCTGCCATAAACCATCTCCGTTTTTTCTTCTAGGCCAGCTTTGCTCAGTGGATGCAGAAGACGCTGGAGATGGAGTTTAAAGAGTGGTTCAGTGAAGAGGAGCCCGAATCAGACTATCAAGGCTGCTTCCAGACCAGCCTTCCCATGATTGTCATGAAGGTCAGAGAAGAAAGGCAATGCACTGCAGGGAAGCCTACCTGATTCCTATACAGCGTGTCCTATTGGCTGCAGAAGTAAAGCCATGTGTTTGATCCGCACTCATCCAATCGCCTTCCTCTCTTTCTTTGCCTGCCCCAGATGCTGGATGAAAATATCCGAGTGGCATCCCTCATCTCAGATACTCTGCAGCAGAAGTTGTGCAGCATGGCCCTGGAGGAGCTTGAGGTCTTTCTGGGCAGGTCAGTTCTCTCTCCATGCTGCTGACTCAGAGTAGGGACTGAGAGGCAAGAAAAGGATGCTCAGCACAGCACAGCTCAGAGGGGAAAGCATCATAACTCACCTGCTTTGCATGCCAAAGGTCCCAAGTAGGGCATCTGCAGGTAGGACTGGGAGAGACTGCTGTCTTAAACCCTTGAGAATTGCTGCCCATCAGTGATGACAATACATTGATGGAGCAATGATCTGACTCAGTATAAGGTAGCTTCCCACGTCCCTAACATTAATTCACCAGCAGTAGGACCTTCAGGCCCAGCCCAATGAGACATCTTGGGTTCTTACTTGAATTTGGTTATCATTCCTGCTAAGGATCCCTGCTCCTTTCCCCTTTCTTTCACTGGAGGCTGTGGAGGCTCATTTCCCCAATCCTGCTCCAACTGAGGCTCCATTTTCCTTACAGAAAACCTTTACTGGGCTTGAAATGAGGTATGTTATTTCTGCGCCATAAGAACACCCCTGAGGGATCAGACCAAAGGCCTGTCTAGTCCAGCATCTTGCTTCCCATACATACATAGTCCTGTGGGGATCCTGCAAACAGGACATGAGTGCAATAGCTCTCTCTCCCCCTCTGCTCTTCCCCAGAAGAGGCATCACTTCCAGATCTGTCAGTATTATAGAGGAGGAATTTAAGCACATACCAGAAATGAAGGTGGATTAAAGCTCTCTGTTAACCTAGCAAAACAAATCCAGTTTAAAACGAAACCCTGACCTTTTGCAGTTAGAAAAGTGATAGAGAAATGCACTAAAAAGTGTAGGATGGACAAATGACTAATAGAAAGAGGTAAAATCAACTCGCAAGCAAATCAGGATGAATCCTCATTGTTGTATAATCACCCCACAAACAAATCAGAAAAAAGCTCAATAAAGACCAGATGTAGTCTAACCTCCTCATAAGTTCAGTAAACAAGTTGTCTGCCTCCGATTTTGGAGGCAGTATTTAACAATAGTGGTTAGTAGCCACTGTTCCTTCATGAATTTGTCTAATTGTGTTCTAAAGCCATCAGAGGGCGCTTCAGGATTACGCATTCATTCATACCAAACTGTAGTTTAAACAAAATAGAAAATTCTTTCCAGTAGCACCTTAGTAGTTCTTCCAGTAGTTCTTGGTATGAGCTTTCATGTGCATGCACACTTCTTCAGATACACTGAAACAGAAGTCACCAGATCCTTAAATATAAACTGTAGTTTGTTAAAGAACCATTTTCCTTACAGATCTATGATCTATGATTCCTGCGAAGAGGCACTGTGAGGGGAATAACAGTTTCCTAACAACTCTCAGCACCCTTAACAAACTACAGTTCTTAGGATTCTTTGGGAGAATCCAGAACTGTTAAAGTGGCAAAAGTGCTTTAAATGTATACTGAAGATGGGGCGTAGGCCTGCTTATTCTTCATCACAAGTGGAACTCTGCACTGTTTTGCTCTCAAGACACATGGGGGGGGGAGGTTGGCTGCTGGTGTGCAACCTGCCATGACAACTGCTGTGCTCTCTGCAGCCTGTATGAAGACCTGGTGGGATTTGGCAAGGAGCATCAACGAGAGCCTGCAACCTCCAAGTGCTATGTGCCTTACTTGCTATCAACCCTCAACAACTGCCAGGCTCTCAGGTATTCCCAACTCCTGTGGTAGATTCCTCCCATATGCCTTCTGTATCTGGGCTTCTCTTGCTAGCAGGCTACATGCAAGCCCGCTTCCCAGCTAGTCCTCTTTTCTCCACTGGCAGCACCTCCATTGCAGCCCTGTGTGAAGGCAGATCAACACCCTCGGAGGCCAGCAAGATGTCATCAACCCTTCATGTTGCCCTGGACAAAGCCCAGAAGAAGGCATGCCAACTGCTGCTGGAGGAGATGCTGGCAGATCTGCAGGTACCCATTGTTGTTAGGAAAGCCTATGGTAGAGGTGGGGACCCACAGCCCCATGGGCCAAATGTGGCCCTGCAGGCCTCTGTGTCTGGCCCTTGGAACTCTCCCAAGGCCATGTCCCTTACTGACCCTGTTTCATATCCACACACGAGTTTTTCCCAGGCTAGAATATACCCCTGAACTTTGACAGTGCTTGCCTGGATGGAAGATAAGAGAGTGTTGTGTGAGACTGTCAAAACTAACCTACTGTATGAAGGTAAAGTCAACATGCATCGCTGTGCCCACTTTTGCCTCTGGCCCCACCCACCAGTGGCATGTGGCCCTCAGAAGCTTGCCCAGAAGGGAATGTGGCCCTCAGACTGAAAAAGGTTCCCTGCCTCTTGATGCATAGTAAATGGATTAGAGATTCCCACTTACAACTGCCCTAATACCACCATGAGCGCAAATAATAATGAATGCAGTTTTTTTTTAAAAAAAAGATGTCTGGAGGGGTCCTGAGTGGCTGTGCTTGCTTGCAAGCACAAAGAAGCTTGTGGAGCCCTAGTTTGCTGCAGCCAAGCTCCTGGTGAGGGTGAATTGGTGGAAGCCAGGCTAACTATCTGCTCTGCCTTCACAGCTACAGATCTTCTGCTCAAAGGAGATACACCAGCGCTTAACCCTGCAAGAGGCAAACCAAAACATACTTCCTTGAGCGGGTCTTTTAAAGGCAACGTAACGTAGCATTTGCAGAGGCGTTCTATGCCATTTTGTAGATTTGCCTGTATTTTTTGTTGCTGTAAGCCACTCTGGACTTGCTTCTGGAAGGTGGTGTGGTGGTGGTGGTGGTGGTGTGTGTGTGAGTGAGTGAGTGAGTGAGTGAGTGAGTGAGAGACAGAGAGAGACCTTTTTAAAACAACTTGGTACTTCCCTTGTTCTGTCCTAGCCTCCGTTTGCCCAGATGCCCTCCCGTCAATGGCTGTCTGGTGAATCCCAGGTGCTGAGCAGCATATGCGAGGTGGTGGACATGCACATGAAATTATTCTGCAGAACTCATAAGCCAATCAGCATGGTAAGATCCTTCCATAGCTGGGGGCTGACAGTGGTGGGAAGGAAGATCTGTGCACTGATTAGCTAGCTTCAGGAAGGGTGGTCTACTGTTTAAGTATTGCCTCTAGATTCTAGTTGGGAAAGATGGAGGGCACAAGGAGAAGGGGACGACAGAGGATGAGATGGTTGGACAGTGTTCTCGAAGCTACTAACATGAGTTTGGCCAAACTGCGAGAGGCAGTGGAGGATAGGCGTGCCTGGCGTGCTCTGGTCCATGGGGTCACGAAGAGTCAGACACGACTGAACGACTGAACAACAACAACTAGATTCTAGAAGCGGGGGATCTGCAGCCTGAGGTTTACATGTGGTCTTTGGGCTTTGGATTTCAAGTGGGTGGGTGGGTGGGGGGGCTGAGAAGAAAGGGGCAGGGAGCCAAGACTGATAGAATGACAGAAAGCGAGGGTAAGCTCTCTGCAAACTTACCAGAAAGAGAAAGAAAATGGGGTGGAAGAAAGAGAGAGAGGGAGAGAGAGAGGGGGGTGTGTGTGTGTGTGTGTGTCAAAGGGGAGGGGGTCCTTCCCACTTTTTGCTCTGGCCCTGCCCATTGCCAGCTTCAGTGCCACCCATCACCAGCAAGATGGGGGCAAAACTAGAATTAGTTATCTCTGCCTGCCATTGGCTCCGGCTCCCCCTACTGTTGGCCTCCCTGCCTCCTGCCCTACCAGACGCAGTGGGCACCAGCCACCACTGCAGGAAACACACACACACACACACACACAGCATTTCTGCCTTTTGTCTCAGTGCAGCTCCCATTAACTAGAATGACCAAGGCAATTTCCCCCCTTTGATGTCCAGCACCTCCTGTCAGAGACTGAGCGCTTGGTCATGAGCCAGTACGTGAGGGCTCTCTTGCAGAAAAGGCTAGTGTGCCGGAATGCTGAGGAGAGAAGCCGGATGGCCAGGCAAATGATGCAAGACGCCTCCCAGCTGAAGGAGCTCTTTTGCAGCCTGGTGAGAGAAAGGAACAGCTAACAGCTATCAGGTTTTGCCAGATGCGTTCCAAGGATGGGGTTGGCAGCTGCTGGTGATCACAGGGGAAAGGGAGATTGACTTTGCTCACCAAGCTGAATACAAAGTTGTGTGCGTGGCCAGCTAAGATCAAATATGCATCCAATAGGGATGAACAGATCGATCTGTTTCCAGATCGTGTCAGTTTTGAATGTGTTTATTCATAAGTTAGTTGTTTCCTATTTCCACGTAGAATCATAGAATCATAGAGTTGGAAGAGACCACAAGGGCCATCCAGTCCAACGTCAATCAGCTGTTTGTTTAGTTTTAAACTGGAGGGAAATTCACATTTTTTATATGCAGTTTAACCTGAAGTACACATTTTTGTATATTTTTGAGCCATGAACTATATTGCAAAATTTTAAGATATTCAACAACTGAAGGATAACTGCATTCCAGTTCCTGTATTAGTCTAGGAAGTAAGAATGGAATAAATTCACTTAAAATGTGAACTGAGCCAAATTTTTTAAACACCCCTAGCATCTAGTTGCACGACTTCCAGCTTCCAAAGAAACCTGTGCACTAGGTTTCTCCTAGGGCCAAACTATTGGGAGATCAGCATAGTTGGCTAACGAGTCTGGCTGATAATACCAGCTAGAGTTGCTGCTTACTCCTAAGGTGCATTTGCATTTCAGTACCTGCATGAAAAAGTCACATCAGGCAATCATCCTTTTGGTCAGGAGGTGGCAACCCAAGCCAGTTTGGTGCAGCAAGGTTGGGTTGGGGTTGGGGAATAAACAACTGTGCAGAACACCTGGTCATGAGGTGCTAGTTGTTCCCTAGTTGAACTTCGTTCAAGGATGCTGTGGAAGGTAGTCTAGCCATGACTGGGCTGCTCTCTGCTTTAATGTCTATGGTACAGTATCAGGTAGGTAGCTTCTTCATATTCGTATCTGAAGAAGTGTGCATGCACACGAAAGCTTATACCAGAACTAACTTAGTTGGTCTATAAGGTGCCACTAGACCATTTTTTATTTTATTTTTATTATGGTACAGTATGATACAGTATTCTTTATCTGTTGAACCATGTTATATTTATTTAAAAAAACCAATGTATAAAATTGCAAAACCCACATGCAGTATAACTGCAACTGCTAATAGTAGTAATAGTCACTTGACCATCATAACTCATCTTGCAGCCTCCACATCGCGCCATCCGCTCTGTCCTCATGGTATGGTATAGTTTGTCTCTTGCTTCCTTTCCCAGGGCCTGGAGGAGAATGAACAGACTCTCAGAGTGATTGCTGACCTGCAGGAGCTCGTCAGTCTCAAGGACCCCTCCATGCTGAGCCTGGAAGTACTGGGATTTGTGACAAAATATCCTGATATCAGGTAGGGCACTCAAAGCAAGTACACTTTCCCATCTTCCACCACTGCTTCCCCCAGCACTGGACTTGCATTTTGCCCCTAAACAGGAAGCACAGGAAGTACGACACAGAGAGAATCCTGGTTCTTTTCCAGCACTGTGAGAGCTGAAATTATTTTGCTTGGAGATGCCAGGTCTTGGATCTGAGGCCTTAGGCATCCCTTCCGTTCTCCAAATTCAAGCCAAAAACATTTTCTGGCAGTCGCCCCAGCAATAATGCAAGGTTAATACATTAACCTGCAGGCTAATCTTGGCCTGCCAGGGGGCCCATGTTGGCCCACAAGGCCATTTCCACCAAAGCAATCTTCCTTCAGCACTGGCATCAGGTACCTTTCCTCCAGTGTACCTGAGGACAGCAGCCTAGCTAAGGGATTGGAGGGTAGGCCACATTGGAGAACATACAGCTCTGTTCTCCAACTCTCCACCCACTAGCATCTGCTTGTGGAGTGGCTGCCTCATTCCTTCTAACGGTAGGGCCAGGCCTGGTTGGCAGCAGGAGGCCAAGGGAGAGGTAACACGTTTTGTGCCTGTTGTTTCACCAGCGAAGACCACGTTTCCATGCTCCTCCACTTGCGTGGCGACATCTCTAAAGAAATCCACAACAACGTGCTGGAGATCATGGTGCAGAATCCTCAAGTACTGCCTGAGAACTATCATCCTGTTTTTAGCAACATTTTTGTTCCAGCTCCGGAGCCACCCTTCTGCCTTGGGAAGTCCAAATGTGCCTGATACGTCTACATATGCTGTCAGGCTGCCCATCTCTACAGCTGCATTGCTAACTTTGCTAGGATGGTAGCTGGTAACCTCTGGCAAGATGGAACTTGAGTGGGGATTGAGCCTGTTGGTTGTTGTTGTTTCTTACATTCCAGCGATCCAAAACACATGGTGCCATTTGGGGGGGGGGCAGTGGGAGCAGGGGCAGGGCTAAATTTAGTCAGTTTTTGTGGGAATGATTAGGGATGCATGCAGGAGAGGATATATTGTTTCAGCGCAGGAGAAACAGACATCCCTTTTCTATGTCCACTCTAGGGATGTTGTACTTGACTGCTCCCGTGTTTCACATCCCACAGTTTTGTGTGCTCTCTCCCATATTCACAGCCATGCACAGCCACATGCAGTCTCCTTATCATGTGTGAGGAAGCTTTGGCCCTCCAGTTGTTGCTGAACTACAATTTCCATCATCCCTAGCCACTGGCCATGTTTGCTATGACTGATGGGAGTTCAGCAGCATCTGCAGGGCCAAAGGCTCTCCACACCTGCTCTATAGTCTATGCAAGATTATACACAGGAATGGTTGTCTGTTACGCACCAGTTGCACTAGTTTTTGTGGGTTGTGTGATTTTGGGTATTAATATATGCTCAGATCACATCCACACCCAAACCCGCTTATGAATTCTACGCAGTATATGAGTGTAACACTTGTGCAGACCAACTAGTACACTGAAGCCCGTATCTTGTACCATTTAGAAAAGATGCACTGCTTATTGCATTGTCATTACAAATTATTCAGACAGGGTAATGTGCTATTATCCTAGGTAAAGGTAAAGGGACCCCTGACCAACAGGTCCAGTCGTGCCCGACTCTAGGGTTGCGGCGCTCATCTCGCTCTATAGGCCGAGGGAGCCGGCGTTTGTCCGCAGACAGCTTCCGGGTCATGTGGCCAGCATGACAAAGCCGCTTCTGGCAAACCAGAGCAGCGCACGGAAATGCCGTTTACGTTCCCGCTGGAGCGGTCCCTATTTATCTACTTGCACTTTGACGTGCTTTCAAACTGCTAGGTGGGCAGGAGCTGGGACCGAGCAACGGGAGCTCACCCCGTGGCAGGCATTCGAACCGCCAACCTTCTTATCAGCAAGCCCTAGACTCTGTGGTTTAACCCACAGCGCCACCTGGGTCCCCTATTATCCCAGAACTATGCAAATCATGGAGCACAAGAGCAACATATTTATCAATAAATGCTTAAGAACCGAATATGTTTGCTAGATAATGTTTTCTAGATAAATAGCATTCAGTTACATAGCTTGTTTTTCTTTTCTAAATTAAAGGCGTGTAGCCCTTACGGGGAACATGGCACTTAGCGAGGACCAGCTTATTATATCTTTTTTTCTTCCCAGTGCAATGGGAACCAACCACTCCAGCATATTGTGGGCCCTAAGCTCCTGACCAGTCATGTTAAGAAGGGAAGATATAAGCCGCCATCTCTTTGCATGCTAGGTTCGCTGTGGGGATTGGGGTGGGGTGAATCAGTTCACATTTAAAGGTGAATCTACCTAATTTGCCCCTTCGCTATTAATATGGGAACAAAAACACAACCATTCATCAAAATTAGCACTTCTCTGAATTTTGCACTGCATTTCTCCAGCCAAGTAATGTGACAAAAATGCATACACTGAGGTAAAGTGTGCATAAATAAATAAATATGTTGGTGAAAATAACATAACAAAGTGCAATATATTAACGGAAATTGCTTTGCAAAAATGTGTGTACAGTGGTACCTCGGGTTGCGCACTCAATTCATTCTGGGGTGCCGTTCGCAACCTGATCGGCGCTTCTGCGCATGCGTAAACTGTGCAGAACGCTTCTACGCATGTGCAGACCACGCAGACATGCGCAGAAGCGTCCGCGCTCCGTGTTGCACTTCCAGGTTAGTGGAGTACGCAACCCGAACGTGCGCAACACAGAGCATGCGCAACCCGGGGTATGACTGTATTTGGCAAAACTTCATGCAAGAGAAATTCACACCAGAATGCTGGTGAATTTTCATGAGAACCTTTTTTATCTTTTTAAATTGCAAAACTGATGTGGAAATGTGGACAACTGAACTGAAGACTGGAATGCAAAACTGTGGGAAACCAAAATTAACAGATTCACCCATCTCTAGTCCCCTGCAAGGATAGAGCATAGCTGTCAACTTTTCCCTTTTTTAAAGGGAAATTCCCTTATTTCAAATAGGATTCCTCACAAGAAAAGGGAAAAGTTGACAGCTATGGGACAGAGATAGAGGCTTTCTTCAAATAGAGGACTGTTCTCTGTAAGGTAGTACACATGGTTACCCAACCCAACCCTGGTGGTAAGGGCTGGTTGCATGGTGAGGTAAGTGTGGATGCAAAACAATTCATTTCAAAATCTGTTGAGTACACATCTAGAAATCATTTCTGCTGTCCCTGCAGGGAAAAACAGAAGTTCTTTCCCCCACCACAAGCCACATACAGTATTTTGAAAACTACAGCAGGAAGTGATGCTCTTTCCCCTCCCTTAACAGGTATAAAACATAAGCTTGCATTTCTTTTCTCAAAAACACACTTTCTCATGGGGCCTTTTTCAAGCAATGGGTTTTATCAGTTACCTGCTCACAACACCTGCTCTTCAGGGATTTACCACTACCAGGTTCAGGGGACATAATAAGAAAGGTTTGCCTCTGAGCATCTACAGAGTGCATTTCCCTTAACCCCAGCTAACCACAATTGCCTGCCATGTTCCATGTGCACCATGTGAACTTCACAGACCAATGCCATTCCAAAAACAATAGAATGCAGCAAAATGAAAGCCCCATCGGTCGACCCCTTTCTCCTTTCACCACTGGTACATGACCAGTATGGTGAGGGATCTGGAAACCAAATCCTATAAGAAATGTTTGAAGGAGATAAGTGTGTTTAGATTGAGGAATAAAAGATGACAGGGTGACATGATAGTTGTCTTCAAATTCCTGAAGGGCAGTCAAGAAGAAAATAGAGCTGATGTGTTGCTTCAAGTCATAGTCACAGCATCCATTTAAAGCTCCCATATACACTCATGACTCCTCCCAAATAATTTGGGGGCCTGTAGTTTGTTAAGGGTCTTCTCACAACTCCCCAGTGCCCTTAAATATTTCCCATGACTCTTCGGGTGCTAAGGATTGTTAAGAGGCCCACTGCTCCTGTCACAAAGCTACGATTCTCAGAGTCCCCTAAGAAAAAGTATTGATTGTTCAACCACTCTGGAAACAGTCGCTCTGTGAGGAGAATAGGGCTCTCTTAACAACTTTCAGCAGCTTTAACAAATTACAGTTCCCAGGATTCTTTGGGTGATGACGTGACTGTTAAAAAGTGGCATAATGCTGCTTCAAATGTATTGCACATATGGTGCCTAAATCTGGAATTACAAATGCTGCATTGCACTAGTAGTATCCTTAGCAGACTTATCATCCACAAATAACTCGGCAAAACTGGGCTTTTGTAGTCCCCCACGGAAGTGCCATATACCACATATAGCATTTCAGAGAGCAGCTTAAAAAGGCTACGGTCCCTTGAATGTCCGCTATAAGCACACTGTTTTCTAATAAAGCCTTTGGATTCTCTTCCTAGAGAACATCGCATATTCATATTGGGGCCTTTTTCAACCAAAAATGTTTCTTATGTCATTTAATAACCCTGTTGTATTTTTAATAAGATTTTTTTGATCATACACAATACATAGTTTTATTTACACTGGGCGGATGCAAAAGGAACAAACCCAAGTCCCAAAAGAGAAAAAATAAAATGGTATAACTTGTCTCAAGAAATGTGATTCTATCCAGCGAGGATCATCTTCTTACGTTTTAATTCTTTTTCAATATATTGAAAAATATGTCCAGCTTTCAATAATTTTACCGTTGACTTTTACCTCCTAAGTTCCCTTAAAGTGAGTTAACATCTTTTTATGCATTCTTAGTATGATGTTGTTCAATTAAAAGTTCTGAGTGGATTATATAGTGCAAGGTGGCTAACAAAAAAATTGACAAAGCCAGCTTTTGAGAGCACCTGTTCTCTGGAACATACCTGGCAGCGGAAGAAATATCAAACTCTGGCCTGGAACTTCAGAAACAATCCTGCCAAAAAGTTATTCCCCCAAAGAGGGGCTTGGTGGCAGTTGCCCCCTCATGACAACTACTGTGTTTCTTCTTCCAGGAATGTAGCACTACCAGGCTTCAGAGAAGTTATAAGAAAGAAAAGTTTGCCTCTGAACATGAACAGAGTATACTTCATTGAATACTAAGCAACCACAAGCACTGGTTATTCCCATCTTTATTTTATATGCCGTATGCAAACGATGAGAGTTCATGCACAAGGCAATGCTGTTTCACGTTTCATCTTGGGTGACTTCATGTCTACATTCAACAGGAGTTTCCCCAGCTGGGATGTTCCACCTGCAAACATAATGCCACACAACAGGGACTGGGTCCGTTTATTTTATTTCACAATATTTTAAAAGCACTTTTCTGGAGAAGCCTATTGAAAGCGGTTTATAACATTTAAAAGCCTCACAATAAGTGAACAATAAATAGACTATAAGCAAGCCTGCAAGAGGCCACCCAGAGTGACTGGGGCAACCCAGGCAGATGGGCGGTGTATTAACAACAACAACAACATCTTAGAACAGTGCTATCTCAAAGTGGTGGTCCACAGACTGGTGCCGTCCATAAGCTATTGCTAGTCCATGGTGAACTCCACCACAGCCCAGGTTGGGTGGGACACTTCAGAGACCAAATGTACTGATGCCTGGCACATTGGGTGGGCGGGAATTGCTGGATAACTACATCGGATAGTTAAATAAGTGCTGATCTTGACAATAATGCATCAAACCAACGTCATACCTGTAAGGCTAATATCAAAACAAGGGCTTTTAATATCTTATATTCATATTATCTTAGATATCTTATAAAATACAGTATTATATTATACCAGGTTCCATCCCTCACCCACCTGCTCTTTTAGTAGTGATAATAATAATCAGTGCTTTTATTTTAAAAAAACCTTTAGAGGTATTCTCATTTTCCTACTCATATTGAAATACTGCCCTTCAATGAGGCCAAATTTAGATTCACAAAATGTTTAGGGGTATGCATACCCCTGCCCCCCCAAAATCAATAATAATAATAATAATATTTATACACCACCCATCTGGCTGGGTTTCCCCAGCCACTCTGGGCGGCTCCCAACAGAATATTAAAAATACAATAAAACATCAAACATTAAAAATTTCCCTAAACAGGGCTACCTTCAGATGTCTTTTAAAAGTCAGATAGTTGTTTATTTCCTTGACATCTGATGGGAGAGCATTCCACAGGGTGGGTGCCACTACCGAGAAGGCCCTCTGCCTGGTTCCCTGTAACCTCACTTCTCGCAGGGAGGGAATCACCAGAAGGCCCTCTGCGCTGAACCTCAGTGTCCGGGCTGAATGATGGGGGTGGAGACGCTCCTTCAAGTATATTGGGTCAAGGCAGTTTAGCTTCAGATATACAGTTGCCACTGGAAATGAATATCACAACAGTTGGAAACTAGAGGCTTCCATTTTGCTGTTTAGCATCAGTAGGACCTTGACAAAAGGGCTGCTGCATTCACTTCCGCCCTAGGTACCCAAGTGCCCAGCAGGATGGAGTAAGGGAAATAAATCTCAGGCCTGCCATGGCACATTGCTCTTTACAGATGCATGTTCTGAGAAGGCCTGGAAGGGACAGGGACAAAATGAATATTTTACAGACTTTGATAAGAAGCAGGTAACAGACTGGGGGCAGGCAGGAGAGTTTATGGGCTGCAGTAGACAGACGGAGTTCTCCACACGGGATAGTTGTGAGCAATGTGGTTGCTATGCACATAGAAACTTGTCAGGTCCAAGAGAAGACCCCAAGGGAATCTTTCCCTGTCGCCGCTCCTATTACCCCCAGAACTGTTGAAATCCATGATCACGTGCTTAAATGGATGAAACTCAGTTCAAACCAAGAAGTTTTTGTTATGAATCTGCCCTACCTTTTGGTGGTTGTAGTGTTAGCAGATGTTTCATCAGTGTCTTCATGCAGCTTGAAAAATAACTTGGCAAAACTGGTCCCCCGTAGCTCCCCACGGAAACTTCGTGCAGCAAAGGCATACAGGATGGGGTTGACAGTGCTGCTTAAAAAGGCTACAGCCCAGTGAATGTTTGAGACAACCTTGTCGGCATGATCCAAAGTTTTTGCTACACCCGGGAAGGTGCTTTGCAGCAACAGTGCACAGACTGTGAGGAGGCTGAATATGTGGTAAGGGAGCCAGCACACAAAGAAGCCCCCAACCACAGCAATAATCAGCTTCTTGGTCTTCATCTTCTGATGGAATTTCAGAGTCCGAACCTTCCTTGCCACGCAGGAATAGCAGATGGAGATCACAGCAAAGGGGATCACAAAGCTGAACAAAGTCTCCACCACATTGTCCACAATCTGCTGCCATTGGGCACCATACACATCATCTGAGCAATCTCCTTCCACATTCTGGCTTGATGTGAATATCAGAGTTGGAGATGCAAAGGCAACTGCTAACAACCAAACTGCCACTAATGTTCTGTATACCACATGTGGTCTCTGACACCTTTTGGAAGCAACTGGAAGAACCACCACAGCAAAGCGATGCAGGCTCATCAAGGTGATTAAAAAGATACTGGCGTACATAGTTAAATAGTTAAAGTACACAAGGAGCTTGCAAGAAGCCTCTCCCAAGTCCCAGCTGGTTGTAAAGTCATAAATCCAAAATGGCACTGTGAGCAATGCCATTAAGTCAGCCGTGGCTAAGTTCAGGATGAGCGCAATGGTGAATGATCTCCGGGGAAACTTGGTTAGGATGATCCAGAGCACAAAGCTATTCCCAGGTATGCCAGTCAGGAAGCAAACACTAAGAATCAGGTTTGGAAGCAAAGTGTGCTGCACCCAGAAAGTGTCCATCCCTGTGCTGTTCAATCCAGCTTCGGTAGAACTATTGAGAGCCATTGTGGATCTCATTCGGGGATTATCAGTTGCAAAGAGTGAGTGAGCACAATCTTATATAGAGGTTCGTGGCAAATACAGAGGAAATGGCATGGGGTGATGCAGTGACACAGCTTCTCAAGAAATTCATGCAATCCATCATATACTTCAGCTTTCACCTTCTGGCTCTATGTGAATATCAGAGTTGGAATGCAAAGACAATCACCACAAATCCTGAATTCTTATGATGTCGAACTTCACTTTCATACACAAATTCCCATGCCTATTAACCTAGTTATTTAAATAATTATTAGTTACTGCCTTTGATAGCTTTATCCTCTGCAAATCTACCTAATCTCATTTTCAAGCCTTCCAAGCTAATGGCCATCACCGCATTCAGTGGTAGTGAATTCAGACAAAAGGAAGTACTTCTGTCATACATCACATAATTAAACTCTTCCTACACAAATCCAGAGTGGAGTTCCTAAGGCGGTTGGTTGGCATCTTGTATGCCTCCTTCTGGCAACTCCTGCTGCCAAGTTCATGCCAAATGTCTTGTCTTGCTTTCCTTTCCTCTAGACCACAAGAGGGGGGGGTGGTTCTTGTTGTCTGGGCAGCCCAGGACCTCCGTACACACTGCCCAGGCTTGCATCCTGTAGACTCCACTCCCAAAGGCTAACTCTTCCAGCTCTTATTGACAAACTGGTCCTGGAAGGGATGAGTAAATATCCTGAATTCCTATTACTTCATGCAAAGATCAGCACACTAAACGTGTTACCATCAAAGTTCAGTTATCAGTTCCTGTAAGAAAGAATCAGACTCCATACAATAAAATCTTATTCCAAGAGTAAACTTGTGATTCAGAAAACCTACAGAGAGCCAGTCAGTCATTTCTAACTAGGGCCATGTCCCTTCAACTTCAAACTCGTCAGAGTAAACAAAATGATAAGTAGGCAGGAACTTGCATGTAACAAACAATGGATCGAAGTCATAATGGTGTTATAACATTCACTTACCCATAGTTAACACTGACCAGTTTGTCATGTTCAGATGGAATGACAAACTGTGGTTAGTCAAGAGCAGAAGCAATGGAGGAGGAAAGGGGGAAACATTAAACCACAGTTGAAGGTTCTGTTTGGCTGAGGCCACTCTCTTCTTACCTAACACACACGAAGTGAGAGGGCCCTATTTAAGCAAACATGTGCACAGGAACCAAAGCAACCTACCGGTAATTTTACCCAGGGAGAGATTAGAGTCATGTTCTCCTCATTGTGGAAAGGCTGTAGCAGCCAATCACATCACATGAAGTTTGTTTCCAGTCTCTGAACTTGAGGCTATTTGCTTCATTTCGAGATATGTCTACAATTTTTTTTAAAGCAAGTCTGTGGGAAATTTGTTAAGTATTTTCATGTGCATTTCTCCCAATATACAAACTTATATACAGTTGTGCCAAGTATATGCATTTTTGCAAGTTATTTTGTCCCAATAGAACACATTTTTATATGTTGTTTTGACCAATATACACATTTTTGTATGCATTCTGGGGTTGCAAAATTGCATTGCAAAATATGGAGAAGTGTGACATTTGAAGGAGATCTGTTTTTAGTTTGTATAGGTTTAAGAAGTGCAAATTTTGTAGGTTTGAATTATGAATTGAACAAATTTCTTCCCTGTGCTGACCCTGAGGTGAGGAATTGTCAAAACTGTAAACACTTTGGTGACACTGGAAATTCCTCAGTTCCTGTGCAAATCCTAAATCTAGTTTTATTTTATTTTCAGAGGGAAGGATAGGAAACAAAACAACTCATTCCAAGTCTTCTTTCTTTCTTTCTTTCTTTCTTTCTTTCTTTCTTTCTCTCTCTCTCTCTCTCTCTCTCTCTCTCTCTCTCTCTCTCTCTCTCTCTCTCTCTCTCTCTCTGACACACACACACACACACGGCAACCACCCTGATTCCATGCCTGAAAATGTAACAGGAAATTATGCTCTTTCACCAGCTTCAACAAAAACAGGAACTTGCATTTCCAAAAATTGCCACACAAACCACACTTTCTCACAGTGCATTTTTTGGTCAAAGTGTTCCCTTAATTATCTCCATGTGGTCCCTTCTCTTCAGGGATTTAGCACTAGCAGCCTCATGAAAAACGATAATAAAACGTGCCCCCAATTGCGGCATGCACAGATAACAGCTTCCTTGAATAGGAGTTGTGGGGGTTTCAGGGATGGGGAAACAAAGCAGGTAAAGCACATTGGGTGAAGACACCCCACTTACTTTCTGGTGGGTATAGCAAGTACAAATGCAACATGAAACACGGGGGGGGGGGAGAGGAAATGCCCTTGCTGCACCTTAAGGCACTAATGCGTACATAGCCCTAATCTGGGGTAGCAAAGAAATGTCAGATCTTCAGGTATTTTAAGACAGATAACATGTCCCTGGTAGGCAGTACTTTTCTTCTAGGGAAAAAAAGTGCCAGTACTGCGTACCCTTGAGAATTCTCGGGGGGAGGGGGAGCACTGCTGGTAGGTCTTTTCCATACTAAACTTACCAAGCTCCTTCAACTTTTACTCAAACAACTTGTTTCCCATCCAGGGCTGGATTTAGGTTTGATGAGGCCCTAAGCTACTGAAGGTAATGGGGCCCTTTATATGTGCAGCTGTCCTTTGTCAACAACAAATTGTCGCTGTTACGTACATCATAGGAGCTGACACAACACAAAACACTGTTGCTGTATGTAGGCTTTATTTTATTTGTTTTTTATCTTGTATTTTGGAAATGTACATCCAGTTTTTTTTCCTTTAAATTTTTTGAGGGCCCCCAAGAGAGTGGGGCCCTAAGCTATAGCTAGTTTAGCTTATACAAAATCCGGCACTGTTCCCATCTCATGGATAATCTGCACTGCCCTCCTCTAAACCTACAGTTATACCTCGTGTTGCGTCTGCTTCATGTTGCGTCTTTTCAGGTTACGTCCCATGGCAAGCCGGAAGTACTGGAACAGGTTACTTCTGAGTTTCGCTGCTTGTGCATGCGCAGAAGCACTAAATCGCGCTGTGCGCATGCACAGACACGATGCTTTGGCTTGCGTCACTTTTGTGTTACGGACGGGCCTCCGGAACAGATCCCGTCCGTAACACGAGGTACCACTGTATTCTGTTTTTTAAATAAATACTTAAAGCATCCAAAACTAGACATAGTATTCCAGGTAGGGCCCAGCTAATGCAAAATAAAGTGGAACTTACCTGAACATGGCATCATATCATCTCAGCTGCTCATATTATTATTATTATTATTATTATTATTATTATTATTATTATTATACCGCCCTATACCTGGAGGTCTACCCAAGATGAGAAAATAAGTTGTCATCCATTCCCATGTGTGATCATTGTTTATTTGTATGCTGTTTTTTCATCATAGATCATGCTCAAAGCAGCTCACAACATCAAAAAGGTTACATAATTCACAAGCATTTACAAGACAGAACAACATGTAAATAGATATATAAACAACAGGCTGATGAAAACATCTCTTATTAATAAATATACAATAAGATGAAACAATCCACTGATAATTTTTAATGACTAATAACACCCAAAATAATACATCTTCAAAATTAAATCTTGAACCTAGCAACAATCCCCAAGCAATAATACCCCATCTCAAGGGTCTCCAGACACTTTCGGCAGCAGCAGAAGCTTTTGATGCTCAGGGGGTCAAATAATTAGTTAGTTATAACTAGGTGTCTCATGCTGCCCTCCCTGTACCATGTATTTGTGTATCTATGTGACATATAGATAGATAGACACAAACTGCAAACATTTTAACACCAACCATTTAACTTCTGAATGATAAGTTATCATGCACAACTTATTATCCCATTCCATCCCCTCCCCCTGTTGGGGCATTCAAATTCTTGTTGGAATCAACAATGATAAATTAGTGATAACCAGAAAGTTGATGTTTGTATTTTCAGTTTGAAAATAAATTTTAAAAACTACAAAAATGATGAATTAACTCCACATAAGTATTGCATGAATATTGCTGCTAGCTGCCCCTTATTCAAAATAATTTCAAGTTTGGGCTTTAGCAAAGGAATGCTGGGATAGCGGGATAGCCAAAACAGATTCCCACCAGGCACAATAATATTTCAAGGTGATATCTCTGGTCGGCAATTTCAACTCTGCAGCAATTTCTGCAGGTAGAATGTTCACATGATTATTGTAAGCACTGGAAAACCTCAGGAAAGAACCTGCCACGAGCATCTTCTATCTTGGGTACCCAAGCAGCCAATAGAACTAGGGATGGGGGATAAACTCAATTCATTCACATTTAAAGATGAACCTACCTAATTTGTCTTTTTCTAAAACAATACATGAAGTGAAACACAGCCATTTAAATCTGCACATCTTCCAATTTTGCAATGCAGTTCTCCAGCCATCTAATGGGTACAAAAATGCAAGTGCTAGTGGAAAATGTGCATATCATCGCTTATATTCGTGAAAATAAAATACCAGCCTACATTATATTGGTGAAAAAAGCTTTGCAAAAATGTTAAGTTGTTAAGAGAAATTCACGCTAAAATGCTGATGAATATTCATGAGGACTTTAAAAAAAAATTCCAACTGATGTGGAAATGTGGAAATGTGATGAACTGAACTTAAGGTTGAGAAAATGGGAAAGTGGGAGAAACCGAAATTGATAGATTTGTGCATCCCTTAGCAGGACTGAGTAGAGGTAGCACATCTCAGTGCAGCCAGGGCTCATGCTTCTTTCATAGAGACACTGTGAGGTGTCCTGGGCAGAGCAAAAATATAAGCAGGTAATAGCCTGGATACAGGTAGGAAAGTTGCTTGGATAGAATAGATGTCAAGAGTTCTCCACATTGGAAAGTTGCTAATGAACCAGATAAGGTTGCTGCACACAAAAACTCTGTGGGTCTCCCTCAGATTGCCAGATGCCACAACAGCAATGCCTTGGTCTCATATCCATTATTTTACCCCAGCAACCTCTGAGGTTCTTCCTTTGTTTATAAATATATACAGAATATGCTCATATCAGAGGAGGAATATTTTATTCTAAAGTAACCCCCCCTTACTCCAACTGGAGTTACAGAGCCTCCACTGAAGGAGTACCTTCTCTAGTAAGTTTTTCCTCTGTGTCTTCCTGCATTTTGGCAAATAACTTGGCAAAATTGATCTCTCGTAGTCCCCCACGGAAGCTCCGGGCAGCAAAAGCATAGAGAATGGGGTTCAGGCAACTGCTTAAAAAGCATACAGACCCATGAAGGTTTGTTAGCGCTTCAGTTGTCTCTAGCAAAGCCTTTGCCTTCTCCGGTTGAGCATATTTCAGCAACAATGCAGAGATTATGATGAGATTTAAGATGTGGTAAGGCAGCCAACACAGAAAGAAGGCACCCACCACAGCTGCAACCAGCTTCCCAGTTTTCATTTCCTTGCGGCGCTTCAGTGTCCGAATCCTTCTCATCATGCAGGAGTAGCAAATGGACAGAACAGAAAACGGGATCACGAAGGCAAATAAGGTCTCCAGAATGTTGACTGCAAGGCGGTGCTCATCCGAGAAATACATGTCATCTGTACACTCTCCAATCTTGTTCTTGATCGATGCAGATACCAGAGTTGGGCATGCAAAGACACCTGCCAACAACCAAACTGCCAGCAACATCCTGCACACCACACGTGGCCTCCGCCACATTTGGGAGGCGAACGGAAAGACCACGACAGCAAAGCGGTGCAGGCTCATCAGGGTGATGAAGAAGATGCTGGCATACACAGTTAAGTAGACAAGGTAGATGAGAAGTCTGCACATGACATTTCCAAAGACCCAGCTGTTGAGAAAATAGTAGATCCAGAATGGTGCTGTCAACATGACCATTAAGTCAGCCAAGGCCAAGTTCAAGATGACATTAATGGTGAATGAACGCTGGGGGAACTTAGTAAGAACTGTCCAGACCACAAGACCATTCCCAGGCATGCCAACCAAGAAGCAAGCCCCAAGGAAGAGGCTTGGAAGCAAGCTGGCCTTCACCCACAACACCTCTGTCACCGTGTTGTTCCCATACATCATTGTGATATTGGGGGGAGCCAATGCAGAGCTCAGCCTTTGCAAATAGGTGTCAGAAAATGAGTGTAACTAGAACACTGGTGCAAAAAGGAAGTGACGGGGCTGATGCAGAGTTGTAGGTACATTACCACATTTTCTCAAAATGTTGGTAAAAGCCAAACATTGCTTTTGAAGGGGGGCTTCCCCTTTCTGCTCTTGTACTCAGACTAGGACTACTCAACTGGTTTACAACATATGTTTATGCTAAATAGGGAAGCTCTGTCATTGCAACCTGCATCCCTCCAGAATATGTTTACCTGGGTACAGGGAGGAACGTTGCTTGGCTAGGATAGACAATAAAAGAGTTCTCCACATTGGAAAGTAGCTAATGAATCACAGATAAGGTTGTTACTGTACAAAAAAAGACCACTAGGTCTCCCTCAGATTTCCAGATGCTGCAATAACATTACTTTGGTCTCTCCTCCATTCTTCCAACCCAGCAACCCCTGAGGTTCTTTCTTTGTTTATTATTATATACAGAAAATGCTCATATCAGAGGAGGAATATTTTATTCTAAAGTTACTCCCTTACTCCCCTGGAGTTACAGAACCTGTATTGAAACAGTAGTGTCTTTAATAGATTTATCCTCAGTGTCTTCATGCATTTTGCCAAATAACTTGACAAAATTTGTCTCTCGTAGTCCCCCACGGAAGCTCCGGGCAGCAAAAGCATAGAGAATGGGGTTCAGGCAGCTGCTTAAAAAGGCTACAGACCCATGAAGGTTTGTTAGGGCTTCAGTTGTCTCTAGCAAAGCCTTTGCCTTCTCCGGTTGAGCATATTTCAGCAACAATGCAGAGATTATGATGAGATTTAAGATGTGGTAAGGAAGACAGCACACAAAGAAGGCACCCACCACAGCTGCAACCAGCTTCCCAGTTTTCATTTCCTTGCGGCGCTTCAGTGTCCGAATCCTTCTCATCATGCAGGAGTAGCAAATGGACAGAACAGAAAACGGGATCACGAAGGCAAATAAGGTCTCCAGAATGTTGACCACAAGGCGATGCTCATCTGAGAAATATAGTTCATCTGTACATTCTCCAACCTTGTTCAGGCTTGATGCAGATATCAAAGTTGGGCATGCAAAGACACCTGCCAACAACCAAACTGCCAGCAAAGTTCTGCACACCACACGTGGCCTCCGCCACATTTGGGAAGTGAACGGAAAGACCACGACAGCAAAGCGGTGCAGGCTCATCAGGGTGATGAAGAAGATGCTGGCATACACAGTTAAGTAGACGAGGTAGAGGAGAAGTCTCCACATGACATCTCCAAAGACCCAGCTGTTGAGAAAATAGTAGATCCAAAATGGTGCTGTCAACATGACCATTAAGTCAGCCAAGGCCAAGTTCAAGATGAGCATAATGGTGAATGAGCGCTGGGGGAACTTAGTAAGAACTGTCCAGACCACAAGACCATTCCCAGGCATGCCAACCAGGAAGCAAGCCCCGAGGAAGAGGCTTGGAAGCAAGCTGGCCTTCACCCACGACACCTCTGTCACCATGTTGTTCAAGTGTGTGTCTGTGATGTTGAGAAGAGCCATCCTGTGCCTCCTTCAGAGCTCAGCCTTTGCAAATAGGTGTCGGAGAACGAGTGCAAGTAGAGCTCTAGCGCAAGAGGGAAATTACTGAAACTGATGCAGTTTGTACATAAATTACCACATTTTAAAGAAATGGTAAGAACCCAACATTCCTTTTGAGGTGGCTTCCTCTTTTCTCTCTATTTTGCTCAGACTAGGACTTCCCAACTGTTTTGCAATAGACAAATATGCTAAATGGAAAAAACTCTGTTATTCCAAGCTACACGCCAACAGAGGGTGCATGCCTATTACTCAATTGCTAGTGTGTTGAGAAGGAACTATGCTTTGATGTCCTGACTGTGGTGGCACTGCACTATTACATGCAATAGCTTTTTAGGGTGAAGAGAGCTGCTTTGGAGTGACACCTTAGGCCACACCTTCACCTTACATGTAAAGCAGTGATATATCACTTTAACAGCCATGGCTCTCAGCAAAAACTCCTGGTAACTGTAGTTTGTTAAGGGTACTGACTTGTTAGAAGAACCCTTTCTTTTCACATAACTGCAGTCTTAAAAGTGTTTTAATAATCAATCTCTCTTCCCAGTGCTGGCAAACTCTCACCAATTGGACACGTGTGGAGCACGGAACACCACTTTTCTTCAGGTAGTTCTATAGCTGAGCCAATAAGGACGGGAATTAAAAACCACACACCTAATTCTGAATGTTGTGTTTCCCATTCATAAAGAGACAGTTATGGGGAAAAGATACTGTCGGGAGGCTTTGTGGGTCCTGATGAGGAAGCTTTTCGGTCCAGCAGCTGCACTTAACTCAAGGCTAAATTGGGCCTTCTGCTATTATCAGCTCTAGGACACACAGAGAAGTGCAGCTGCCAATAAGCTGCTTAGGGCAGATGAGGAGCCCATATAAAATAAGGGCTACCAGGTGATCTGATGTTCCTTTGGGGCACTAACTGAAATGGCTTTCCTGTGGACAGCTGCTGCCTACCTAGCCCTGCTTGGCACGATCTGTGGTGAGTAATGCCAGTGTAAAGGTAAAGGGACCCCTGACCATTAGGTCCAGTCGTGTCCGACTGGGATTGCGGCGCTCATCTCGCGTTACTGGTTGAGGGAGCCACCGTTTGTCCGCAGCTTCCGGGTCATGTGGCCAGCATGACAAAGCCGCTTCTGGCGAACCAGAGCAGCGCACGGAAATGAAGTTTACCTTCCCACCAGAGCAGTACCTATTTATCTGCTTGTACTTGATGTGCTTTTGAACTGCTAGGTGGGCAGGAGCTGGGAGCGAGCAACAGGAGCTCACCCCATCGCAGGGATTTGAACCACCGACCTTCTGATCAGCAAGCCCTATCACCAAATCAGGTCTGTGCCACCCGTGGTTTTTGCTTCCTTCCTCTCCTTGGGTAGTGACTGATGGAGAGACAAGATAAGCAGCTGCAGTCAGGTCACAGTTGAGAAAGGAAGGTGCCTGAGGGAGCTTGTATTGCAGCAGAGCCAGTGGAATGGCCCTGCTTCCAGGGGTGCCAACATGAATAAAATGGGGGGGGCAGGTGAGCCCTGCCCTGCATTAAGAGTGGATGGCACTCTTTGTGTTGTTCTTGTAGAATTCAGCAGGCAGGAGAACATGGACAAAGCCAGTTAGTTGTTTCTGCTTGCCATTAGCTCTGGCTCCACCTACAGTTGAATCTTCCTGCCCTCCACCCTATCAGTCTGAATGGGCACCAGGCACCACTTTGCCTAACCTTTCCCCACCTGAGGTTGACTTGTTTCAGTAGCAAGTGGCTCAGCTGCCAAGCTACAGCAGGTGGATCTACCCCTGGTGACAGTAAGCTAGTGCCAGCAATACTGGGGCAACCGTATCACCACATCTATGATCTATATGCTGTGGGGACTGGCGCCTCCTCCTGCCAGGTAAGAGTGCTAACTCAAAGAGAGTAAGAGATACTGAGGAGGCACTATGCTGAAAGTGTCTTTCTCCAAAAGCATGTGTTAAGCATTTTTTTCAGATGAAGCACCCATCCATGTAGCTTAGCTTCTCATGCTACACAGCACCTACAAAGATCCCAACTGCCTCCATGTGCAGATATGGAATACAACAGTCTGAACTCTGGTGGCATAGATTCACATGAAAATGTGATGAGGACATAAGAAATCTTGGATTACAAAATCTATTTTCTCAGGCATAACATCTCACACTTTCAGTTTGTGGCTATGTATTGGAACTCTACTGGGGAGTGGTAAGCTCATGAGATTTCTTCTGGATTGCACCATGGTTCCATTTTCAACAATGAGTAGGTGGATGCCGCTGGGAAACTGACAAATTTAATAAATAATAATAGTAATGATAACTCTCCAGTCTTTCATTGTCAGTAAAAATACATTTGAAATACGCATCATACAAACCACTTTGCTCCAGTCTCCATCCCGAGGGAAGCACAGACAGTATTCCATCCTGTGCTCAGCAAGTAATTGATCTCCCAAGAGCAAGATATAGAAATGTCAAACAGATGCAGGTGGAAGAAAAGCGGAGGAAAGATTAGGAACGGTTGCTATCCTGAGGGGGCTCCCTTCATAAAGCATGCCTGAGCGTCCACTAAAATGCACATAAAGGAACCAATATGAAGACATTGACAATGTATTCAATAAAGGAGTCACCCCCCCCCAAATGAAATACACTGACCACTAAGTGAGGATCAACACTTTACTGAATAAACAGAATACTTTTACAAATTTAAAAACAGACTGAATACACAAAATAAATAATTCTATACACTAATTTCAACATTACAGGTTAATTGTCATGTATCAAATCACACTCTAAAAAAGTAGAGATTCCATAGTGTAAAAAATAAAAGAGGCACCTAAGGCAAAAATCACAGACAGGAATACTTGAGACAAAAAGTAAAATCTCACTGTCCCATTGAGAACAGGGAAAGAGAGATTAGGAACAATCTTTTTTGGCAACTTGAGTGTGATGAGCAGGGGGTGGGGAAGAATGTCTGAAAAGTCAAAGCGAGTTCCTTAAGACCTGCAGTGGAAGACTTCCAAGAAGCACTGCAGCGTCAAGAGTGAACCATTCACAGGACAGGGGAGAAAATAAGGGCAGGTGGAGGCCAAGAGGTGGCACCCCCCAGTCCAAAGGCCACCAGAATGCAGAAGGCTTGGAAAGTAGCCTGCTACTAGCCAGAGACAGTGTCTTACACAGTGCAGTCCTGTGCATGTCTACTCAGAAATAAGTCCCATTGAGTTCAATGGTGCTGACTCCCAGGTAAGTGGCTATAGAACTGCAGCCTTGTTAACAGTGGTTTTCAAAGTGTATTCCAAGAACCCAGAGGTTCTTTGAATACTTATTAGTGAGAAAAATCAGTAGCGGCAAACGAGCTTTCCCAATAGGCAGCTTGCCCATCACTACCAATCTTCCCCAGCAATGCATAGCCAGTAGTAGGTGTGTTGTGTTCTAAGGCATTCTTCTACTTTAGTACAGGTTAAATGGCAACACCCAACAAGGCCTAACCAGCAGCCATTGCTCAGGGCATGCCCTACAAGCCCCATAATCCTCTGCAGTGTGCTGGGGTTCTCTGATGGGCAAGCAGGGAAGGGTTCCTCTGCAGACAAGTTGGGCTAGAAAGGTACAATGAAAGTGGAAAGCTTGAAATCCACAACTTTATAAACAACCTTTCATTACATGGCATAGAGGCAGACGAGCAAAGATGAAGCAGAAGAGAAGACTGAGTGATGGAAAAGCAGAGACAAATGATTGATTTTTCAACACAGGGGCTGCCCAAGCAGAAAGCAGGGCACCCTGGTTGTTTCAGATAGCCACCCTCAGTCAATTAATGTGCTTCACATTCTTTGCTATTTCTCTGCTAGTGGGGGACAAATGCTAGAGCTGAGATCCACAGAACAGTGTCAGGTTTGAAAGTGCCCAGTGGGAGATTTTTTTATTTTATTGCTCCTCCCTTTGAACCGGAGGCCCTTGTGTCATAGCAGACTCCCAAGTTCACAAACTGTCTGTAGCAGAGCATGGGGAAGAGGGGGGGGGGGGAGAACAGGATTACAACAAACACAAACATGAAGACTAGTTGATGTGCATTACTAATTGTGCAGTTCTTTGGATCTTGACTCAGGGCTGCAAGTGAACCCTGGATTTCTGAGGGCAGAGACTGATTGCTTTAGATAAGGCACTGCTTGGCAAATGCAGCATGAAAATTGTATAAAGCATGCAGAACAGGCAACTTTTCAAAAGTTATGGAAAAGCTGCATAGGCAGAATGGTGCAACCGAGCCCCGCCTCCTTTCTTCTTTCCTTCCTCTCTCCACACATATCTTTTTCTAGTGCTCCCCCCTGGGGCATTTGCTACTGACAGATTTTCAGAGGACCATCTCAGCTGTCTCATTCATATTTGGATCAAACAACATGGTTGACAAACACGTTTCACTCAATTGCAATGAAGACAATTCACATACTTTTGGTGTTAGTGTGTGTCAGAGAAGAAGGCAGCCTCAGCCAGGGCATCCCAGGCCACTGCTTGGCCACCAAACCAGAGACTCGTGTAATGCCAGGTTCAGCTGCCTGTCTGGTTAGCCGAGGGCCAAAATACACATTATGGCAGCTAAAAAGTGCCATGTTGCCTTCACTATCTCCCTAACATGCCACCACATCAAGCACTTCCCCACCAGACTTCTATCCTTATAAGGTAGCAATTGGATGAGGACAAAGGACAGCTCATGCAGAAGTCTGTGCTTCAGTCACAGTATATTTCAGTAGCAGTGGCATCTGCACTCTTAAGAAAGGACCATATAACTCTTCAACAGATGAATAAAGTAATCAGCACAGCAGAAATAAAGAGCAAGGGAGCTTCCAGATGGGGGTTTAAAACTGTTCCACAGCATCAAAGGGAAGGAAGAAAGGAGGATGTGGAATTGGGGGGGGGGAATACATTTCTTCCTGCAGATCGTGCTATCTGTAGCAACTCCATTATTTATTTCATAAAATTTATATATCACTCAATTGTAGGGGAAAAAACCTCAAAGCGGCTGCATTACACATGTCCCCAACCTGGTATCAGCACAGGGTTGGCATATCTTCCATCTGGCTTACCTGTTTCAGACATGCTCCATGGCCAGTACCAGTGCTTTTTTCTGGGGGGGACACAGGGTTATCATACCCCTAAACATTTTGTGAATCTAATGGGGTAAGAAACGTCTCAGACAGAATGAGAGTACAACAAAACATTTTTTAAAGAAAAAAAGCACTGGCTAGGACCCAAAAAGACCATGCAATGAATTATTGTGCGAACTTTGGGGGGCTCTCCTTTATGACTGCAGACCTCTATGCTGGCACAACAAGCTACTCCCCACAATTCTTGGGGATAGTCTTCAATGCTGTACAAGGAGTTGAGGACACAGGACAAGTTGAAGAGGGAGGGAACATCATCTGACATGCATGCGGAAATGGTTTTGTAAGCCTAAGGACCTCTTGAATCCCACTCATGTAGGAGCATACACGAGTCCAGAAAAAGAACAGGAAAAAACTCCATTTGGAAGCATCCCAAAGCACCTCAAAACAGAAGCACTGTAGCTTAGAAGGACCAAGACAAAAGGTTCCCTTGGAAGACCCAGCTCTTCCAGATTGTTACAGCTGGCCATCAGAGTTTGCTCAGTAGGGCTATGGGGCAAGGAAGCCTCTATCCACTGTGAGTGTGGGCTTGGTCCCATATGGAGTGGAGGACTTCAAAGCACTAGGCATTAATGACTGGGGCACTGCCTTTATAGCAACAGAAACTAACTGAAACAGAAACACTGAGAGAAGATAAGAGACATAGCTGATGCCAGCCTGTCCCCTTTCTGATTAAACTGCCCCAAGGCCCTTTGTCCCAGCAGAATACACTTCCTTATCCCTGCTGGCTGGTGTTAAGGCACAATGACAAGGGGCAAGGGGAACTTTGGAAACCAGTAGGAGGAAGTCATCACGAGGAATCTGCTGATACAGAAGGGGAACTCCTGTACACGGAGTACTTTGGAAACCAGTAGGAGGAAGTCATCATGAAGAATCTCCAGGCTCAAAAACATGAGACACTTCAAATGGCACAACCCAGTTAGAAGCTGCCTCCTGTCCATGATACCCTTACCCCCATTCCCAGTTATGTCTCTGGGGTGAGTCCCCTCTTATTAACAAAAAGTCACATAATCTGAAGCTGGCATTCTCTGAAGTGGTAATTATTGACCTTATCCCATTCCGCAGTGGATAGGTGGATTTTGCACCACTAGATCTGAGATGCTGTTTGGGTTTGTTTGTTTTTTACACAGTATTGCTAAGTTCCAATATATTTACAATATTTATTATTCCAACAGGGAGGGAAGGGGTGGTATAAGATAGAGACCAATTTCAACATCTAGAGACAATTCAGTACCCAAGTGTTGCCATCTTGCTGCATTTTGTTTTTAAGCAAATGAACACAATGAATCCGTCTAACTGGCATGAACTCTGAGCAGGAGAAGCAAAAGCATAGACTAAGAGTTCTGCAATCCAGGACTGAACACAAGTGAGAGGTCATGTGGTCATTTTCTTTTGGCCTACAAACTTAATAATTCCTTAACCCAGAGATTTCTCACCACCAGGGCTGTGAACATAGGCACCTCACATTTGGCAATTTCCCCACCGCGTAACAGAAATCGCTGCGGGGAAAAGTGTGAGTGAGTCTATAAACCCTCTATAAAATTGGTGCCCTATCCAGAATAGACAACTGGAAATAGAGAGACAAGGCAGAGACCTTTACCACCACCACCCATGCTGGGTGTCTCCTGGAGCAGTCACATACACACAACAAAGGTCAATGGAAAGACCAGTGTGCCACCAGTAGTGGGCAATACTCATTGGTGACACATAAATAGCAGGTGCATCTCTAACTGCATTGTAACCACTGTATGAGATAAAGCCAAGCATCAAAAGGAGCCTGGTTACTGACAGAGAGAGTATATTGGACCACTAGATGTCACCCTGGGCTGAGAAACTGGTTCTGCACAATGTACCTCCAGAACTACTGCAGGAACACATGGACATGAATCAATCCCACTGTAGTGGATTAAAGCTTCTTAAGCACACAAGCTGTGTGTTACATTACTTTTCCTGTGTAATGCTGATGTCTCAACAAGGTGAGGACAAGGCAGACTCACATCATTACTAATGAGCGATTCAACATCACAGCTACTTCTGCACCATCACTCCCTCCCTCTCTGTCATGGGCTACCCCACTGCAATGGTATCACTCCCAGACACTTCGTACACCTCTACTCTTAACACCTCCACTGAGTCACTGTTCATTGGAACAGGAAGTGCCTTTGTAGACGTCAATAAAATTTAACTGCCCAAAAAGATATGGCCACCTGCCTACCATGACTGATGCAACGTCCTTAAGCTGATGTCTGACAATGTATCCCGACACATTAACCAGCACAAGAGAGTTGCTCTCGGAAACAGGCTGTGCCACCAGAGGCTGGAAGTAACTGGTTTCTGTGAAACAGAACAGTTGATGTGAGGGCACAATGCCAATCATGAATAGGACAAGAAATATTGATTTAAGGTTGGAAACTCCAATTGCTGCCCTTTTTTCCTTGACCTTATCTACAGGGGTGAACGAAAGGCCAGAACATCAAGACTTGCTCCTATATCCCAAATAAATTTATCCTACCCCCGGTCCATCCTATCATTTCAGGACTCCGGTACCTCATTACATCATTTTGCTGCACTTTTAGATAAAGTCTAACTGGAGACAGAAAATCCCTACAGAAACACGTCTCTCTGCTCAGACTGGCTAGTGACTCTGGCAATTTGCTGCTGTAAAAAGCAGCAAGCCTGATGTCTAGATTTTATTTTTCCATATTACTTGATTCAAGAGGCAGCTCTGGTGTGAGCACCTGATTTGCTCTCTGGCTCTTTATTTGCAGCACACTAAAACCAAGGGAAAGTGGGTTAATCCAGGGGGGGCATGCAGCATAGATTATCTTTGGGTCCCTTTAAGCTATGTGATTTTATGATTCTAAGCTGCACTGCCTGCACCCCAGTGTGCCAGCTGTAGAGGCAAGCACAGCAGTTGTTTGAACCCACTCAAGCCTTTAATGAGAGAAACAGACTTTTGATGTCACCTGTCTGATGAGAGACCCCCCTGGAGTGTGTACAGGAGGTCAGAAGAGGGAAGAAAGATGTCTGATGTCTCCTCAGTCACTTGCAATGTTGCAGTACTGAGTCACACATCTGAGCACTGATTGAGTCAGAATGATGACTGGGTTTCCTATAATTCATTCCAGCATTAAGCGGAAATATACAACATAGAGCAAGATAAGGCTCCAAAATAGTGTGAGGAAAAGAGCCTGACCCAAGCCATTTCAAGCCAATAAAATTAGTGTAGTTAAGGCACAACCATTTCTCCAGCCTTCAACACACAGGACAGTGAGAGGAGCAGCACTAATTCTGATTTCCTCTAACAAGTATCAAAAGAGAATTTGGTCCCCATTTCACAGCTGTATGGATGGAAAGCAGCCATTTAAGTGCAAAACCAAGTGAAAACTGAAACTGTGAAAGTGCATAGCCCAAGATTCAGAGAGCTGTGCACAGAGTTCCACACATGCACTGGGACTTAAAGGCTTCCCTACCCTCTCTCTTGGGTGCAGAAAACCCCCAACTGATGTCACAAAAACTTCTGGGGTAATGTCTGATGCAGTGCAAAAGGCTGCAGCCAGAAGAGGAACTCAGTAATCTCCTTCTGCACCTGTGGACACATGGGGTTCCATGATCCTGATTTTAACCAACAGCCTAAGTCAGCAATGGCCAATGTGGTACCTTTCAGATATTGCTGGACTCCAACTCCCATAAGCCCCAATCAGCATGGCCAGTCAACAGGAATGGTGAGCTATAGTACAACAAAGTTTGGGTGGTACCATGTTAGCTACCCTGGCCTAAATCATCCCCTCCCAGACCCTGTAGCAACAGAAGCTGGCTAGATAGAACTTGGGAGTAAATAAATAGGAGTAGAAAAGATTCTCGGCTAGGGAAGGACTCTT
The DNA here is from genome assembly GCF_009819535.1 of Lacerta agilis. Taxonomy (NCBI): domain Eukaryota; kingdom Metazoa; phylum Chordata; class Lepidosauria; order Squamata; family Lacertidae; genus Lacerta; species Lacerta agilis. Next base: position 41,095,136 of record NC_046319.1, on the reverse strand, counting down.
CTGCATGGCTCCAGTATTTCAGGCAACTAACTGTAGACCTTTTTCCAGGGCTGGGCCACGAAGCAGAATTTTCTAATCCTCTGACCCTACACAGGTGAGATGTGCTCCCAGGGGCAGCAGCATCCCTAAAGCTCCATCTCCCAAGGCAGGAAGATGGACATAGGAAGTTGGGCTTTGAGAGAAGAGGGCTGGAGCTTGGGGCCCCCTCACTTAGTGAACACAGTGCAGAACATGTCCCAATGACAAAGAAAGAACAAGCCAGGCAGCCTCCTGCTGAGTTGTCAGCCATTGTACTGCTGCTGGTAGCGCAAGTTCAGCTCTCGCAGTTCCCGCTCCCGTACCCGCCGGGACTTATTGGATTTAGTGGAGCGGCTGGAGCGGGTGGACTGGGCTGACTTGGTGCTTTGGCAACGAGATGATGCCCTCTTGAGGAGGTTCTGAGATATGGAGCGGTGCAGGTTCTTCATGGAAGAAGAGGCAGCCATGCTGACCACCCAGGGGTGCTTTAAGGCCTGAAGAGCCGTCATCCGGTCACTAGGATCCACTGTGAGCAGACGGTCAATGAAATCCTTGGCAAGATTGGACACGCTGGGCCATGGCTGAAAATTATAAAGAAACAGGGGGTGGGGAGAGAAGAAAGCATTAATTTTAATGTTGGTAACAAACAGACCATCCCTCACTGGAGTAAGAGTGACAATGTGCAAGCAGTCTTGTTTTAAATAAGTGTGCATTCCTCCTACACTTGCTCTGGCAAGTGGAAGGAACCACATCACTTGCCTTGCCCTTGTTATTCCTTCACCCAGAGCAGTGTAAGAAGCCATAGATGCTGATGTACATTGGCAGGTACACGGCTGGAGACTAATGGATTTCAGGGCAGCAGAACTACAGGGGCAGCAAACGTATGATTAACAAGCAGCCATACTGCTACTGTACATCTAATTAAGTTTTGTGTGAAAAGTCAAAAGACATTTACCGTACTAATACTTGTGTTTTCAGTATCTGCACTCTGACAGAACTTCAGAAAGGTTCTAACCATGCTAAATCAACAGTTTTAAAAATCAGTTTTGGTGTGTGTGAACCCTTTCACATGTATTAAGAATCTTGCTGGACTGTCACCCATATCTCATGGAATGGGTTTTCACTGTTTTCATTATGCTTTTTAAATGTTTGTTTTATTGTATATTTTAATTATGGATCTTTTAATGTTATTGTGTATTTTGATTCTGATTTTATAGTTGCAAACCACTTAGAAGCCATTTTGGCATGTAAGCAGCGTATAGATTAAATAATAACAACAAAAACAACAGTAATAATAATATTATTTGATTCTCCATGCAATAAATCCTAGATATTTTACAACAATATAGAATATACAGTATTTCCATAGGTTCACAAATTGGAGGATAATTTCCCCTTCGGTGCTGCTTACAGTTATATATCAACAAAGTTTCGTTCTCTTTTTGATACAGGATTCAGACAGAATGGAAGCAGGAAGTCTGGGGCACATGTATGCTTTTAGGCAGAAATAAATAAATAAATAAATAAATACACATATACATTACTGTAATGTGCTAGTGCACAGTGTATTGAAACCTCTAAAAATAAACTCCTACTAAAAAATTTAAGCAGCTCTTGAATAAGGAACTAGGATCCCAAGTAGACAACTGGAAATAAATTACCACCTTCAGCCTCGACAGACGAGTCAGCATTCCCAGTCCAGTTAAGTGGAGCTAAACAGAAACAAACTCCCAAACAAGAGGGAATTGGATTTCTTATGCTTTCAATTACTCCCACGCCATCAAAAATGGGGAGTACAGAGCACTAGTAATTAGAAATCTCTTCTGGTCAGCAAACACAAATCGGTTTATTGATCTGTTTATGCTGCTACAGGTTTCACCTGCTGTACTGTATGTATCTTTGGCTTGATTTAATTAAGCTACCCTCCTGAAGAAAAAAGGAAAAAAGAGTATATCCTGCTGAGGTTATAGCCAAGATGAGTTTACCAGTTTCTTTGTCAAGTTCCTGACAAAGTTGATCCATTTCACAGTACCACATCAGCAGGGTTGAACTTTGATGGAAGAATGACATCAATGGAAGCAAGGGGTAAGGGAGAAATCATTTTTACAGTATAATCTTTCACTTCACCCTTTCAGATTAATAGAGAAACTGAGCCTTAAATTAATTTGCCCAAAGAGGGTCAAAGTATACATGATATTCACCACATCTTTGAAGCCCTATGATTGGGATTCTCTGCCACTTAAAAAAAAAATCAAAAGAGTAAATAACAGGTTCTGAGGGGTGTGTGAGGGATTTTCAACACGAAACAGTGATGGAGAAAATGTTCAGGTAATCCTCCCCCAACCGAAGTCCCAACCTGGATCAAGACTCTTGCGGTTCTGCAAACCTTATGAGGAATGATTGAGGGAGTTGTTGGGTATGTTTAGTCTGGAGTAGAGGAGACTGAGAAGAGGTAAGATAGCCATTTTCAAATATCTTAAGGGCTGTCACAAAGAAGATAGCGCAAGCTTGTTTTCTGTTGCTCCAAAGGGTAGGTCCTCAATGGATTCAAATTACAAGCAAGGAGATTCCAACTAAACATTAGGAAGAACTTTCTGGTGGTAAAAGCTGTTTGACAGAGAGGCAGACTAGCTCGGAATGTGGTGGACTTCCTTTCATTGGAGATTTTTAAGCAGAGGTTGGTTGGCCACTTTGCAGAGGGTCGGACTAGACTACCCTTGGAAACCCCTCCAATTCTGTAATTACAGTATATGTTTTCTGTATATGAGGGGGAAATCCCAAGCAGAGAATTCAAATAATATTTTTTTCCTTCCAAATTTCAAATGATCAACTAGGACATGTTATGCTTATAGAAGAAAGTCAATATCATATATTCCAGAAACAAAGAAGGAATGATGATACAGCATTAACGTAGCAAACAATGCAGGGCTACTGTTCATTTCATCCACAGTTTTATCAGGCAGCAAGTAGGGGCCGCTTGTTGATGCAGAGAGAATGCAAGAATGTATACCAGGAGCTCCTGAACATTAAGTGTCTTCCTCCATCAGCCTGGAAAACACTACAGCATGAAAAGGGTTTAGCTGATCAAGGTGCCCATTACTGTGTTTGGTTTGTAACTTGTGGCAGCTTATGTGAGTCAACTGACATCACTCTTTACTATATATGTGTATGATAAGACACAAAGAGTGCTAGAAGAGAGCGGTTTGGTAAAATTACAAACCATTCTCATAGGATCAGTGGTTACTTTCCCAGCATGAACTTCCACTGAAATTTTATTTTATTTCTGATGGAGGAACAGCAGCAACCTCATATGAACATATGAAGCAACCTTACACTGATTCAGACTACTGGGCCATCTAATTTCTGTTTCCTGATGGAAAATGTTGGAGAATTAGGGAATACATGGCGGGGTATGGACAGTGGCTATTCAAGATCCTAGGCAGAGTTTCTGACTCCCATGTACACATGTCCATCTTACCCAATATTACCTACTCTCTGACAGGGAGTAGTCCTCCCAAGTCTCAGGCTCCATTTCTGGTGATGGTCATTTAGAGTGGCAAAACCAGATGGCCTGGTAGCTATACAAATAAAATCCTTGCATTGCCTCACACATACGTGAATGATACTGGCCAGCCTAGCAGCCCCACAAAGCAAATTACTGCATTGTTTAGGGAATGTTAACACTGATGCATCTGTTAGTTGGTTAATATAAAAATAAAATACTCTATTTATGAAATGTGTTTATTTATGACCTTTTGTTGTACATATACAAATGGATGGATGGATGGATGGATGGATGGATGGATAGATAGATAGATAGATTTGTTTACTGTTCTTGTGAGAAGCTTTGAGCACTATTTGGAAAAGCAGAGTAATAATAAATTGCAGGAGGTATTTCCCTGTAGCACAGTATTTCAGTAAATATTAACAAAAGGAAAGAAAAGGACTCTTTTTCTATGCTGCCGGGGGGGGGGGGGGGGGAGAGAAATGCTTCCAGTTTGCATATTTTACTAGCCAATTGGTATTTATTTATTTTGTGCAAATTAGATAATTCTGGGAGTTAAGTAACAAGGCTATATGACATGCTTTCTTTTGCTCACCTTAAGAGCTAAGCACGTGAGTCCTTCTTATGGGTAAACCAGTATTAAGGGAAGGGCTATAGCTCAATTGGAGAGCGTAAGCTTGGCATGCAGAAATTCTGAGATTCATCCCCTAACATCTCCAGGGAGGGCTGAGAAAAGACTCTTGCCTGAAACTACGAAGAGCTACTTGCTACAAGTCAGTCTAGCACCTCTAGCTCGTGAGTAGGCAAACTAAGGCCCAGGGGCCGGATCTGGCCCAATCGCCTTCTAAATCCAGCCCACGGACGGTCCAGGAATCAGCGTGTTTTTACATGAGTAGAAGGTGTTCTTCTTTTTAAAATGCGCCTCTGGGTTATTTGTGGGGCCTGCCTGGTGTTTTTACATGAGTAGAATGTGTGCTTTTACTTAAAATGCACAATGTCTGAGGAACAGTGAACCAGCCCCCTGCTGAAAAAGTTTGCTGACTCCTTGTCTAGCTGATACTGAGCTAGATGTATCCTATGTTCCTATGACAGCTCAAAGCTGCCCTCCAGTACATGTTTAGATGAGCACATGGATTCTGCGCATCTGCATTTCATTGAACGAAGCCAGTCTGTGTCTTCCTTCTGTATTTGCTTTCTCCTATAATAATACAATTTTATTTGGGGCCATACTCTTTATAAGTCCAACAGCAAGCTCCCCTGAGCTAGACTGAACTACAAGTCTTCTAGTTGCTGATAACTATCAAAGTAAGAACATAGGAAGAGCCTGCTGGATCAGACCAACAGGCCATCTAATGTAGCACTCTATTCTTATGGTCAGTGGTGAACTTCGGGCTCTCCAATTTCAGTGGCACCCTGCCTCTCATGCTCAGCTCTACAGCACTGTTGTGGTGCCCCCTGCAGTGTGGTACCCTGTGTGGCTGCACCAGTCTCATTACCCTAAAACCAACTCTGTTACAGTGGCCAATCAGATGCCAATGGGAAGCCTGCATGAATGCCCTCAGCACAAGAGCATTCTCCCCTTCTGCATTTTCCAGCAACTGGAATTCATAAGCATACTGTCCCCCAACAAAGCAATTGTGGTTAGTAGCCATTGATGGCCTTATCCTCTGTGCATTTGTCTAATCCTCTTTTAAAGCCATCCCAGTTGGTGGCCATCACTGCCTTCTTTGGGAGTGTATCCCATAGTTTAATTGTATGCTGTTGTGAAGCATGTCTATTTCCTTTGGCTCAGTATTAAAGGCTTTATTGTGCAACACCAAGTCTGTAGTGCAGACAGAACCACATCCTAGTATAGACTGAAAGCTTGTGAGGAAGGAAACTTTTGTAACGCCTCTCTCAGATTTCTTGAGGAGGCAGTTCGATTCGTCACTAAGCCCTGCTGTGAACTAAATGCTAGGGTTGCTTTACTGGAAAGTGGATTATAATCTTCCACAGTGAGACAAATGAGTTAATGTCTGTTGTAGCACAAGGGAGCTTTCTGGATAGCAAGAAGAAATACACTTCTAATCCTGCAATAAGCTTCCAAGGAGCTGGTCTTGCCACCAGAACTTTCTAATCTTGTTTTTAATCTTACATTAGGAAAGATTAAATAAAATCTGAACCACTCATCTAGCTTAAAAACATGACCAAAGGTTCTTGGTCCATAAGGAGCTTTCAGCGCCAAGCAAGCAGTTACTCTCCATGCTTAAAAATAAATAAATCATAGGGGCCATTTCAATACATAGCTACTGTGCACGTGATGGGCTGACCAGCAACTTAAAATAAGATAAATTAAAATCTGAACTTTACTCACAAAAGGAAAATTATCTAGACTGTTCATCTCAATCACAAATCATAGCTAGGCATACTGCTGTCAGCCTTTTCAAAGCAGGTGACAAAATGGGCACTGCAAACTGTGCTGACATTTGCATTTTAGTGCAGTTTAGAGGTGTTAGTCCAAAACCCCAAGTCAAAAGAAATGGCCCACACTTCCTCATAAACTTTTCTCATGGTAAGGGCAGACATCTGCAGTGGGTATGTTTATTGTGATCTGAGATGAGGAGATCCATTAAAGAGTTGGTGATCCAGGTGACTTCTGTCTGTGATGCACCTTAAAGGTTCCAAGCAAAGAATTCAAAGAAGCAAAAATAAAAATAGAGCTACTGGATTCCCAGTAAATTGCAGCAAGCAATTACTTCCTTCACCCTCTCGGACCAGCAGAAGCAAGCAAGTATTACTGCCATAGGAAGGGTGAGCAGCCACAATGAGAGAGGGCTGGGGGGGGGGCTCTCTGCAACTGGCTGTAGTAGCTGTTGGAATCCTTAGTTGCTGCTACAGTCACCCAGAGCCTTGTTTACACAGGCTCCTGTAAACTAGGACAGTATTTTCCCAGTAACCAGCACTAATAGCAGGAGAAGCTTGAATACATTATCCTTTATCTGGTCCTCTTAAGAGAAAAAAGTAGAAACTACCACTGCCCCTCTCCGACCCATCCCCATACTCAGAAGTATTATTTGTTTTAATATTCAGCTTAAACATTCTTTCAGATGTAATCTGGGCTGGAAAGAATTATATCACAGTGTCAGCCCCCAACAACAGTGACCTTAGGGCAGGCTTCCAAGGACATGCTTCTAATTCCTGAACAAAAAGGATAAAACTGGGATCAGGAGCTGATCGGCTAGTTGAATCAGGACTGCCTGTGCAACAACAAGCATCTCCCAGTCTAGAAGAAGCACAACTCTATCATCTTATGATGATGTGTGCTCCAGGCTTTCAACAGGGACAGCAATGCAGAGGTTTTTCCCTTCCACAATTATAAGCCTTCCTCACCAAAACTGTGGGATCAGCTGTATACATACAAGATGAGTAAGACATTGAGAAGAATTGCCAGTACTCCTTCCAATACATTCTTGTGCCATTGATGAGGGACCTACCAACATCTAACAGGAAAGTACTAGGAGTTTTAAGACAGACCAGGGTGTCTCGTGAGGCCCTAAACTGTACAGCCTCTAAAGCAGGAATGGGGAGCCTGTTTTCTGTTGAAAGTTGCATTTTCTTGGGAATAATTTGTCCAGGCATATATGCTAGAGTTGGGGCTTTTTAATTTCTGCCACCCCTTCTTCTTCTCTCCTGTAGGATCACTCTTGCCAGAGATCTGATCACTTCCAGAGAGCTTTTGAAATTAGGCCCACCCCTGCTCTTAGATGACACAACTCATGACAGATCTTAAGCAATGGGCACTTGACAGTATCGGGAGGGAGGAAAAAAGGATAAGAGCACGACAAACCCTTTAATAATCCACAGCACTCTAAGGATATGCGGCCATCTGGTGCCATCATCTCCTATAACCTAGTTTTCTCAAATGAAAATAGCCAACGTGGTCTCCCTTGCACAAGCACCTTGTTAAAAAGAGGTCATTGGATAACATGCAACAGACACACATCATCCTAAGAAACGGAGTCTTAAGACACAGCCATACCTTCTTCAATGTGTGGGATCATACACTATGCACAACTAAAGGCAGCCACACTTAAGACCAAGCACTAGGCAAGCTTAAATGCATCAACCCCACTGAAGCAAGAAATACTTTTTTCCTACACACAAGAGAAAAGAAGTTAATGAATCCTGAGAAACAGATTGCCAGGCAGTTGGTGGTAGTCAGCAAAAGCCAGAGCAAGCCAAGCAGTCAGAAACCCTGTAAAACACTGCTCAAATGAAAAAGTAAAGTCGTCGTAAATAATTGCTGCATCTTCAGTGGGTACCATCCTCAACAGGCACCACACTTATTTTGTACTGCCTGGGTTACTTGCGTTTCTTAACACAGGAGTACAGAAACAGATGGCAGCCCTGGACTCTTGAAGGGCTGTAGATCAGTGGCAGAGCACCAGCTTTGAGTGCCATGGGATTCAATACCCGATGTCTCCAGATAAGGCTGGGAAACTATGAAACCCTGGAGAGCCCCTGCCAGCCAGCATTGACAACACTGAGCTAGAAGGACCCATGGTTATACCAACCCAAAAGCAGGTGTAATTCGTGTTTAAGGTAGATCATATTCAACACCAAGAAATACTGGATACTGCAATATGCATATACTATGCAAATTTAGAAGATTTATATAAGTTATTCAGGTAGTCATGGGGAAAGGCAAGAAGTTATGTAGGCCACAGAAACCCTGCTGACAGCAAATCCTCTTCCATTTGCTCCCCACAGTTTCTTTTGATAGTATACAGGCATTGCTCACACACTTTCAAGCTTCTCTTTGCTGCCTTGAGGGCTGGAAAGAGGCATTTAAAGAAAAAGGGGGAGGAGATTCTTAGGATTCTAAATCATGCAATCAAAATTTGTGGAGACACAAACGTATACATCCCAGCCTAAAATGCTATAAGAGAGTCTCTGCTGCAAGAGTACCAGAGTGGCCCATTGCTCAAATCAGGGCAAGGATAACTAGATATAAATTTACCAGAGACAGGACTGGCTCAGCCAAACTAAATGTTTGGTTCTGAAGCGGTTATTCAGCAACACCAATACAGTATCATAAATAGTGAAAACAGCAGTATAGCAAGGAATGGGATGGGGAGTACAGAACCACAAGGGAAGAAGGGGAACAGAAACGCTGGCCTTGGCTAGGTTGGCCCCAGCCCTAATGGGTTTATTCAGCTGATTGCCTACACATAGTCACTGGCTCTGCTATTAATAGTATTGCTCCCCTGGCTTCCCAAAACTGTGCTCCACTACTGGTTCCTAAGAGGAAGGGGAAAGGCAGCAGGAAGCTCAGCATTTTGAAACCTAATTGTGACACTTGGGCAATTTTAGAGGCCCTACAGTTGGGGAGGAAGAGTTGTGGCATGTGTGGTGCCCTCAACCATTTTTCTGGTTTGCTAAAGTGCCCACAGGATCAAAAAGGTTGGTAAATCCAGGTCTACAGGAAGAGTCTGGTGAATTGACACATCATGCAAAAATAGATCATGAAGGGCTCCAGATGCATCCACTGATGTTGCTTGATAAATGAACAATACAAAGGAAATTCTGTGCTGCCTTGTTTTAAGTGGGCACTGGCAAGCAGTCAAGCCATTAACAGATCTGGATCTCACCAGGAATGTCACTCCATCTATCTCAGAAAGTTCAGATGACAGACACGTAACTAGACAAATCTCTTGAATTGTAATCATCATGCAATCTCTACAAGATTGGAAACCCCTTTGGTCTAGGATAACACAGCTGTAAGTTAGCTTCCAAATCACTCTGGAAATCAATCTCCTGAAATATCTCAAAATAATGGCTCCCCCAGGAGAGACGTTCCTCATGTACAGCATGCCACAGTATGGGAACTCTGCAAGCTACAAGCCACTGGGCATGAATCCATATAGCTGGTCCAGCAAATCCAATATCAGCAGGTGCTACAAACAGCTGACAGCGGGAAGCTTCCTCCTCATAACCAACTGTCTGAACAGCTTACCATTTAACCAATCAATGCTTGATTGGTTGCTTGAGCTGATTCTCAGGTTTTAGCAGAACCACACAATTCTTCCAGAAAAGAATTTAAGTCCAAACAAGTAACTAATTGGGAAGCATGTTTGGGAACTCCAGGCTGGCACTCTCCCAGAACTGCAGGAGGGAAAGGAGGAGAGGGACAGACAAAGCTACCAATTCTCGGAAAGTCTGGACCACACAAGGGGTGGTGGGAATAAACCAAACATAAACCAGAGCCTGGACAGAATGAAAAGAGGCATATTTGAGCAAGCAGAGTGGGAAGGTCTGCTCGGTTTTTGTAAGAGTTCAGTAAACCTTCTTGTCTTTACAGGAACAGTTGCTCTTAGTTTGTGTTAAATGTAGTAAACTGTATGTTCTCAACTTACAGCACATATAGTTATGGCAGTTATGATGAATACTGGAGATTAAATAAGGCTTCAACTATAAAAGAGTTGAACAATAAACTGATTGAGTTTGTTATGTCTATATCAATACAAATACTAATAGATGTGTTGAAAATGGCTTAGCTTTTATTAGCTTTCAGAACAGTCAGATTTCTCCAGCTGGGAAAGCTTGTCAGAACAAAAAAGTCTTCAGTTGTTTCTGGGAAGAGCAGCTAATGGGCACCTGTCACATCTTGACAAGGAATGCTATTCCACAGAAAAGGAGCAGCCTTCATCTAGCCCACCACTGCATCTCAGCCATTCTCAATTCAGAAGTTACAGAGAAATAGAGTTGGGTATCATCAGTACCAATGACACCTTGCTCTAAAACTCCTAATGAATACTCCCAATGGCTTAATGTAGATGTTAAATAGCACCGGATACATCATTATGCCCTGTGGCACCCTATAGCTCAAAATCCAAGGGGCCAAGGAGCACTCATCCAATGCTACCTTCTGGAACCAGCTGTGGAGATAAGATTGAAACCATGGCAGAGCAGTGCACCTGATGCCCATCTCCCAGGTGGATGCTATGATTGATGATATCAAAAGCTGATGAGAGAAAGGTCACCCATCAGTGACCAAGCAAATTTAATCCCAAACCTGGCTCTGAACCCAGACTGAAATACTGTAGGTGTAGATAATCTGTTTCCTCCAGGAATGTCTATTACTGTGTCATTATGACCCTTTCTAGTACCTTGCTTCTAATAAGATGGAAATTAGGGATATCCATCCAAATACTCATTCATAAATGGTTCTGGATTTTGAAAAATATTCCCTGCCTTACCTTATGTATTTTTACAGTTCATATTTATGCATTTCCAGTAGTAAACACAAACTTATTCAAAAGAAACCCTCCTCCCCATTCATTCCATGTGTACTGTATTCACAAAGTGGTATGCTATCTGAAAAATCATGTGTAAATACTGAAACCAATTGTAGGCCTTAGATGGTATCTGCCTCCTGTCAAAACATATCCAAGAATCAGTGTTCAATGTTGGAGAGGTGGAACTTCTAATGCAAATATATTTTATGTTATATGGGCAGGTCCAGTGATCAGGATTTTATTTTGGGCCATGACCTTCCTAGAAACACTGCTATTATATTGTTTGGATATCTTAGTAGTATTATACCAGAGATATACCGGTATCTAGAAATGACAGTCCATTTATAATCTGAGGCTAAATGTTGGTTTGTCAGAAATGGAAAAACCCCACACCACCTTTTGATTCATGACTAGCTAAAGTTTGGGAAATTAACTAACATGGTGAAACTAACTAACCTTCTGAGAGGCAGGGAGGAGAGACAATAAGCTTACTGAAAAATAGAGTTCATTTGTTTTATATTCACTCCCTTTTTTTTACTTGGAAGAAATAGAAGGCACAGTTGCAACATTTTTCTGAGAATATGTATAAATATTTGGACATTTTTATATTAATATAACAACACTTTTATACAGGATTTTCTGCGGAGCAGAATATTTGTAATAATTTACAGGTGTTAGGTTGAGTCTTTTGGATACTTTCATCAGTTTATATTCATGACAAATGTATCAAGATAATCTATTGTATATTTATTTATGATAAGATTTTGTGTATTTTATAAGATAAAAATATTGTTTTAGAAAAGGAAGAAATTTTCCTTCAGCTGTAAATGGCAAGAAAAAGCCTCGGTCACCATCGAATTGCATCATATGTGTGCATTTAGTATGACAGAAAGAACAGGCCCTTCTGCTGGCTCCATATGCAACTGAATAGATTCACCATATTGCCTGGTGGGTTCAGCAGGTTCCCGTTGTGACCAAAAGGAACATGTATTATTAGTTAAGCTAGTTTGGTTTCTTTCTTTTTCTAGTTTTCCAGGAATGTTTACTTGGGTTATTCACAATGCCCTGCGAGGGGGAAGAGAAAATGGAATTCTTTGCATTATAGCCCAACTTTGCTGCCTTCTACTTAAACAACTTGCCAGTCAGTTGTGATGTAAGGCCAACATATTTTGCTCTCTCTTTAAGCATGGCAAATCACGCTTGTGTCAAAAGGGATCCAAGCCCAAAATATTTTAACTGTCTGTGGAAACCCCATGTATTTATGATGTCAGGACTGTGAACAAATAAGTCTAAAAGTGATGCAACAACTGAGATAGCCTCTTTACTCTTCAGGAGATTCATGCTGCAGAAGTTTTCACACTGTTCTGATGGGAGACTATCCCTCTCATTTTATTAAATGGACTGAGCACCTTCAGAAGGCAAATAAGCTACAATGCGTACTATGCATTCTGTCACATTTAAACCAGAGCAAGAAGCTTTGTGAGTGTGCATTTGTATGCTTGATCTGATATTCTCCACCTTCTCTAAATAAACACATTTATTTTAACAAATACAATACTAGTTTTGTCCCAGTATTATTCAAGGAACTCACCTCAAACTCAAAAAAAACTGTTTGATGTGTGATTTTCAAACTACAGTCATACCTTGGGTTACGGCCACTTCACGTTGTGCGATTTCAGGTTGCACACCACACCGAACCCGGAAGTAACAGAACGGGTTATTTCCAGGTTTCGGTGCCTTGCGCATAAGCGCCGAATTGCATCAGCGCGTGCGCAGACACAGTGGTGCGGGTTGCGAACACGTCTCCCGCACGGATCATGTTCGCAACCTGAGCGTCCACTGTATTTCACTTTATTTTGAAAAAAAAATACTCTCCTGGAGACTCAAAGAAGTTTATACCGGTAATTAATGCACCATAATGGAAAGCGGACATTTTACAGAAAACAATACAGATGCTTAGTAATTCATAGAAACTGACAATGAGAACAGTGTCAAATTCAGCTTGTAATAGAGGTCCAAATATATAGGTCCATTCTCCCCTTTCCCAAAGAAACATCTTTACTACAGGCTATCTGGTTACTAAGAGCAGATTTGCACTCACCCTAGGTAACCAGGCAGGATGTTGGCTTTGCTACATGAGTTCCTAATTCTGCAAAAGTTTCTACCACTGTTCCAGTTGGTTAGCCATAAAGCTCAGCACAAAACCAAGTCAACTACATCAGCATTGCAGGTAGACAAAGAGTCAAGCCCTTCAGATGTTGCTGGACTCCCAACTCCCATCAGCCCCAGCCAGCACGGCCAATGGTCAGGGATAACAGCAGTTGTAACCCAACAGCAACTGAAGGGCACCACATTGGATACCCCTGCCTGAAATGAACAGTTGTATTAAAGTCAGGTGTAGGAGATAAGAAAAAGAGGCAGAGCAAGAAAGGCTTCTGAGCCTCACCATGGAGTGTGCATTTGTCAGGCTGACCTCAACTTTCCACCGCAGGCATGGAGACAGCCTATTTCAGGCTCTTTTCAATGTTCCTCCGTCTTAAAAAGAAAAAAAATGAAAGAAAGAAAGAGGGGGGAGAGACCAGAACACTCTGTCTCTTCAGTAGAGGCCCCTCAGGTCACATGCAGCCTTCACCCACACTCGCTCAATGCTCTCTTCATCTGGGACGCATGAGCACATTCCTCTGTAAATGGATTTCTCTTCTTTTCCAGGAGATAGAACTCTCAGGTGCACTTAAAAACAGTTCCTCTTCTCAGTAAAAGCTGAATTTTCTAGCCTCTATTTATTCCAGTCAAGATTTTCATTGATTTGTTTGTTCATTCTTGCACATACTCACAAATTTAGGCCTCTGTGGGAAATATGTGCAACATTTAATGCATCTCACACATGGTGGGGGTGGTTCTAATAAGACCAGTAGGAAGACAATCTTAAAAATCCAAAAGTTGCTTCCAAAGCACCATCCAAGGAGACAGCCAAATCTTCATATCCAGCCAAAAAAACACAAAATACACAAGTGGGCCAAGGAAAGTGAAACACCTCTTTCAAAGGGCCCTCTAATTTGTGCTGTCTTTGAATTTATTTCATTCATCATGTTATGTTTGAAGCAGCCAGTGTGGCCAAGCATGGAAAACATCAGATTGAATTCTACCTTCCAAGTATTCTTTCTACAGGTAACGAGGGAGCTGGAATGAATAATCCTTTGAAATAGGCATCCAGACCTTTCAAATTTCAAAAAGAAAATCAAATATATCAGTCAATGGAAAGAAGGAAACAACCTTACAGTCTCAGTTGGGTTAGTTTCCTGCTGGGAACGTTCTTCTGTAACTATTGCAGGAAAGTCAAATCCTCAGAAGCCTCAGAAGAACTGTGTCATTTACAGGGATGTATGGAGAAAAAGCATTAACCAAAAGACCTCCTGCTCCCTTGCTGATGCAATCAGCCACCTCTTGAATGCCCCTACTATCAAAGTGTAGTGGAAGTCTACAAGTCGGGACCATTTTTGTAACAGTGTCAAATGTGATAGAGGGATCAAAGAAAAATCACTTTCAGTTTTCTGGGCTCTTACTGGCATTGATAGTTCAATCCTACTCAAAAGAAAACCCAGCAGAGTTCAGTGGAGCTTATTGCCAGATAAGTCAATACAGTACAGGATTGCATCACTTTATTATTATGGCTATATTTTCTTGTTATATGCTATGAATATGTTGTAGTAAGCCATCCAGGGAGTTATGGATTGACAAGTGGGCACAAACGTTAAAGTGACAAACTGCCTGCCTAAAGTTGATGTTTAAAGTATAAATATTTTTAGCACCAAAATATCTGACCGCACAATATTTTACCTGTAAGCTGCCTTGAATCCCTGTCGGGGGGGGGGGAACGGTATAAATAAATATATAATAATGGTAATAATAATACCATAACATCGTAAACACACATCCCTGCTAGTAAAGATAGCCCAGCAAAAGGCATGCCAAATTTCCACTGAGATCAATGAACATATGCACTGAATTCCTGCTTGGTTTTAGATGAGACTTAGGAATGTTTAGTTTTCTTTTAAGGCTGTGCACAGGAACACAGGAAGCTGCCTTACACTGATATATCATTGGTCCATCCAGCTCAATATTGCATGTGTGGACTTTCACCTGATCTCCAGGGCTCCAGAAAGGGGTTTCTCCCAGTCCTACATGGAGATACTGGGAACTGAAGCTGGGGCCTTCTGCATGCAAAGCAGATGCTCTCCCACTGGCATCAGCAAAAACTGTCCCTTTATTTGCACTGCTCCTCCTGCATCCCCACATGGCACACAGCCCTTACATGTTTGGGATACCAATTCCCAAGAGTAAACATGTTTTTGCATTGAGGAGTGGAGGAAAAAATCACACATATTTACGATATCCCAATTTTATTTGGACTGTGTCCCGTGAAGCTGATTTGGTTGAGTCATAGCAAAAAGCTAAGCTTGAGTGTCAAATGGGAAGAAGGCAGATGTTATGGTGTTAGGGGGAGCTTAAATATAAAGGCAGTCTTTGAATATTTATATTATGTTCCTTCCCCCCTGCCTTTTATAATTCTGTATGCCTCCATTTCACACTAACCCAAGCTAATGTCAACCAAAAAACTGTTATGCACCACATCATGTTCCAGGCTAAATAACAAGACCCTTCAAAGTACATTGTGCGTCAAGGTGTTTAAGCCTCATCCCATCTGAAGGTGGTATACATCAGAGAATAAAAGCTGGTGTGAGTCACAAAGCAAAAGGAAGGGGAGGATGTGACGTTGGTGGACCATTTACTCAAGCGACT
The DNA here is from genome assembly GCF_009819535.1 of Lacerta agilis. Taxonomy (NCBI): domain Eukaryota; kingdom Metazoa; phylum Chordata; class Lepidosauria; order Squamata; family Lacertidae; genus Lacerta; species Lacerta agilis. The sequence goes on along the minus strand of NC_046319.1, from coordinate 41,079,536 downwards.
CAACAAATATCCATGACAATAGATTTCAGCCACTCTTTCAAGACAGATAATGCAGCCTACACTTTTAAAATTATGATCAGGAAAGTTTACAAAGTATGTTTTCAGGATTCTTACTTTGCTTCCAGTAACTCTAGACATTTCCTCTAAAACATTCCCCACAGATTCCACTGGGCTTCTTTAGTAAGTAAAAGCAGATCTTCAAGTAAAAGCCAAGGCAAAGTGGATTTGTTAAATTTTTATCCTGCCTTCCTCCATGTTGCTCAGCAAGGCATATATGGTTCTCCCCTTCCCCTGTGAGGTAGGTTAGGCTGACAGACTGAGTGGCCAAGTTTACTCAGTGAACTTCACTGTCATAGTCTGACACTTTTAATCACTGCACCACACTGGTTTTCTCCCCTACCCTTTCTCTCCCCTCTTGTGGAATGCTTTCTCCAGGGAGCCTTGCCTGGCACCTTTGTTACTATCTTTAGGTGTCAGGCAAAAACATCTCTCTTCTCCTAAACAATCTAGGGTCTTTTAAACCTTCAATGGCAGGCATAGTTTTCTTTTCTTTTTATGGTATGTATTGTTGTGTTTTTATAATGTAAACTGCCCTGTGATATTCAGATGAAAGGCAGTATAGAAATTTAATAATAATCTTTGTAACACTCTCCAGATGTCAGCTAGGTTCAAAAGAAATAGTAACTGACTGGCTCAAGGGCACTCTGTGAGCTTCATGGCTCAGTGGGAATTTCAACTCCATTCTCCCCACTCCTAGCCTGACACTCTAACCACTACCATGTTCTGGATCTAAGACAACAAGCACAGAGACAGAGCAGCCAGGAAACACAAACAGTACTGTATACGGAAGAATTTGAGAATGCAGCAGTTCAAGCGAAAGGCACCAAAGAACGTGGGGGCAAGCAGAAATGAAGATACAAAAATGATGCAATTTATTTCAACGATCTTCCAAGTTGTTCTAAGCAAAAATTATTTGCCGGAGAGGCTAGGAGAGGCTGCTGAAAGGCTGAGCCACTGAGGCCAGACTGACTGCATTTAAGATGCATGGCAGCATAGTTGGAGAAAGTGGATAGAGATACTGGTAACTTTTTCTCCCTCTCTCACAATAGAAGCTGAATGTTGATTCAGCACAGAAAACCAATGTACTATACTTCTTCACACGGGGCATAGTTCAACTATGGAATTCAATCCCACAAGATGTATTGGTGGCCATCAACTTGCATGACTTTAAAACAAGATTAGATAAATTAATAAGTGACTATTGGCCATGATAGGTATGTTCTGTCTTCATTGTTGAAGGCTCTAAATACAGCTTGCTAGGTCACAGGTGGGGAGAGTGATGCTGCACTCATATCCTGCTTCTGGGATAATAGGATGCTAGACTAAATGAGCCTTTGGCCTTATCCAACAGGACTCTTTCCTGTTCTTATGACATGCAGCTAGTGGCTTCCATTATGGGTGAATATAACAGTAAAACAACTACCGGTAATTGTTTGCCTGCCACTCTGTCAAACGTAATGGTACCCAAGCAACACAATGGCGAAGATAATACAAACAATTATAACCTAGATGATGTACATTGCTTATCAAATTTATAAGACAAAGACAAATCCTGACACAATGCCACAGAAATTAACGAATTACCCCCATTAAAATGAACTTATAAAGTCTGGTTTCACTAGATTTTTCAAGTGCTTGCTTCTGTTTTTGGTTTTCTTGATGTTTGTAGATAAGTTCATGAGGATTCCAACAATGGGTAAGTTCGTCGTTGTTCGCAACGACCAAGGGATGCTGATGAAAAAATACAGGGTGCCGGCGTTCTGCACCTGTTTTGCACTCCCTTGGCAATTTCGGGCTTCTTCAGTGATATATTCTCGTTGCCTGTATTGATGATCTATAACCTTGAAGATCTAAATACTTGGTTTAAGCGTAAGCTAAGCAGATAAAAAAAAATTACGCTTAAGCCAAGTATTTGCCAAGGGAGTGCGCTATCCACAAGCCCCTATAAACGGGCCCCAATGGGGGCGTAGCAGTCATGTAACTGCTCAGACTGCAAGGGTGAAACAGGTTAAGAACGCCGGCACCCTGTGGTGATGCATGACACGGTAGCATTCAACTAGAAACAGAAACAGACTCTGGCCTGAGCATTGCCACTGTTGTGACCAAAGGACATCTTGATCTCGACTCAGCAGGGGCACTAACAGCAGCGAAGACTGCAGAGATAACCTCCTACCCAAAAAGATGGAAAATCAAGGTAGAAGACATGGCTGATTAGAACCTTGAAGAGGAGCACTCCTCTATGAAGGTGATGATACACTGCAACATTTTGTTGCAAGTCTTAGTACTTTAACATTGGCAAAGTGCTTTCAAGAAGAAGTAGGCATAACTCAGAGGTAGATCATTTGTTTTGCATGCAGAAGGGTCCCAGGTTAAATACCCATCATCTCCAGGTCGAGCTGGGAACAACTCCTGCCTGAGACTGCCTGCCAGTCACTGTGAACAATACTGAGCAAAACAACCATCTGACTTGGCATAAGGTACCTTCCTTGGTTCCACGTATATCTTCCAGTAATATTTTCAAGAATCCTAAGTCTGCATTTTTATCCCCCATACTGCAAATGGGAGAACCGAGACCATGAGAAAGTAACTTGCCTAAAGCAGCTTAATGAGTTCAAGGTATAGGTGACATTTGAAGCTGGGACTTCCTGATTTATACATCAGCCTCTACACTACACCAGCTCCCAAGCACTAAGTTTCCCCACAGGCCAACAGCCTCCAGTACCTGTACTCCACATTTTATGCCAAGTTGCAAATAGCTACTTCTCCCTTAAATTCCAACTTTTAAGTAGTTGGAATTCTTCTAGTTTGTTAGCATCAAATCAGAAATGCAAAAGAGTGACGGGATACATTTATGAAAAGCATGTGAACTCTCCTCTCTAATGGAAACAGTAGAACAATAGAAGCAGTTTTCTGCTATGTTACCTGTAGGATTTTTGACAGTAAAACTAGCCCCTTCAGCTTATTTAGCAAAGCCCTGATAAAGCAAAGAAAGAGCAGCAGGGAGCAGGGGAGAACACAATTAGTTCCTGATGGATAGGCTGTACTGATCCAGCTTCGATAAGCATTGTAACCCTTACCCAGGGAGCTAACATCATCAAAAGGGCTTGCCAAGTCACTTATCCCCAGACTGCCTTAAACGTCACGCCTTTGCCATCAACTCTATACCATCAGGAGCCACAGAATGATAATTAGAGTAGTTGAGGTCAGCAGGACCTAAATGAGCTATTAAGGTATAGCTTTCCCATCAAATGGGACGCGGGTGGCGCTGTGGGTTAAACTACAGAGCCTAGGGCTTGCTGATCAGAAGGTTGGTGGTTTGAATCCCCGCAACGGGGTAAGCTCCCGTTGCTCAGTCCCAGCTCCTGCCCACCTAGCAGTTCGAAAGCACGTCAAAAAAAAAAAAAAGTGCAAGTAGATAAATAGGCACCGCTCCAGCGGGAAGGTAAACGCCGTTTCCGTGCATTGCTCTGGTTCACCAGAAGCGGCTTTGTCATGCTGGCCACATGACCTGGAAGCTGTACGCCGGCTCCCTCAGTCAGTAATGCAAGATGAGTGCCGCAACCCCAGGATTGGATATAACTGGACCTAATGGTCAGGGGCCCCTTTACCTTTACCCATCAAATGCCTACTAGCCTCTTGAAAACAGACACTCTGCTCCAGAAAAAGAACCCAAATTGTAAGCTCTCTTCATTTCTCATCAAGAAAATAGAAATACTTCACAAGTCAGCCTGAATATCAGCTTTCACATCTCTCTCTCAATAGGACTCCACAATCTCTGTTCAGCATTTGAGGCAAGCCTTGTCTAGGAAAGTACACCTTTTCTTTTGGGGATAGGAAGAGAAGGAAAAACATCTAACCTTTTTTGGATTCTTCTATGATGCAAGTTCTCTGCCTGTGAAATTCTATGAGAGCCTATGTTAGCAGACACTCTCCTCCCTGGTTCAAAAGCATATTTCTTATGCTTTAGCCCAGAGGGTCACTGCAGGCGAATCTATAACTCTATGATCGGATCTCCACAGACATGCCTCTTGGGAGTGACACTGTCAGATAAAAGTGTGTTCCATTTCACAGAGTTAAAGCTAAAGGGGGGGGGGAGCTTTCTGTAGCAGCCTTTTTCTCCTGCATTCTCAATCTTACACTCAGTTTGCCACAGTTGCATCCAGTGCAGTTTTAAATGATTTCTGTGTAATAAAAGTTCTCTTCATTTGTTTTTGGAAGGCCAGTGATATAATGAGCTTATGGCTGTTTTCTTCCCATTACGCCAGAAAAGATAAGAAGAAAAAAACTGATTCTCCAAGATTTATCAGGTTAGCCGAAGCATGATTTCTTCATCAAGACACCCATTATTGGGGGGCAGGGTGTGTGCTGTGGGAGCTTGGGAGCCTACCACCTGCTATCAGCTCTTTGACCTACTTCTCCATTGATTATCACTCATTCCTAAACACTGTGCAACATGTTGCTTAAATCAGTGCCAGGACATAGCAGCTGTCAGATTCATTCACAATTTACAAATAGGGAAACTAGTTGGATCATCTGGATTCACTGGCTATAGTCTACAGGAAGCAAAACAGGCATGGCAAAACAACCAACAAAAACAACAACTCTACATAATATAAACTGGGGTGCCTACTTACTGTAGGTTACCTACTTAACTTGTGAAATATGACTGCCTGACACAACCCAGCCACAAACACACAGAAGCTACAAGTCAAATCAAAGAGTGACCAACTGCACATTATTTGGAAGACTTATCAAAACCTGCACAACCATGAAAACTGCCTCAATGTTTTCAAAAGCAACTTATATCCTGATTTAGCATCCAGAACATTACAACCTAAATAATATAGAAATGACTCTTCATCCATTACTGAAATGTCATCACAGCCTGAGAACTATCAAGTACCTCATTTGTTTTTCAGTCAGTTATTTTACTGTCACTTCTCAACCCCCGACTGAAAAATTGCTCTTACACATATAAAACATTTGGCTCAGTTCTTGCTGGGATGCCACTAGGGGCAATACAGTAGTTGAATTATTTCTATTTCTGAGTGTAACTTATTGAAGGAAGTATAGAACTTATCTCCACATTCATATATTCTTCTTTCTATACTATGTGACACACAATGAAGCAGACCAAAGCAGTAAAATGACAGACTGAGTTGATACATGCCAGCATCCCCTAGAAATAGCCTCTAAAGCAATGCCTCTCCAGAGAACGTGTGCCTCTCCAAATATTACTAAATAACAGCTCCCATTAGCCCTGGCCATTGGCTATGCTAGCCAGAGCTGATGGAAGCTGGTGTCCAACAACTTCTGGGGGGTCACAGGTCTTTTGAATAGCACCAGACAAGACTCAGAAGTTAAGACTTAGCTCCGTCTTTCCTGAAGACAGGCAGACTCCTAGAGGGGACTGGCTTTTCAGCTCATCCCATCTGAAGCTGTTGTAAAGACTTGGCAGAGCTCCCATGCATTCTTCTATCTTCCAGAGGATTGAGGTCTCCCAAACTGCTTAAAAGCCAACCATTCCAATGCTAAAATGTTAAGTAATGTTAATTTATGTAAGAAAAATAAGAATTTTTGTATTAGTTTAATACGTCTTCTACATTTTTCTTCTTTGCAAACCATTGTGAGAGGGGTTTTTTTTTCTTTATAGAGGAAAAGCAATATATCTCCAAAGAATGAATAAAGGACTCTCAATTCCATTTCTGAAAAAGCCTGGCCTTACCACCTCCCATTAGCAGGGGCAGAAATTCCCACCAAGACGTTTTGTGCAAAAAGGGGACCTAATTTCTCAAACAAAACAAAAAAAACATACAATATATATTCTGAAAGCAGTAGCATTTAAAGAATCAGGGTTGCAGTAGGCTTCAAGATTTAAGGACGAGGGTGTTTCCTGTAGAGACCAGAGATTTCAGACCATCACAGAATACCCTGGCACAACAGGCAGTCCCTTACTGGAACCTTGACACACTCACCTCCCCTGAGTAACTGTACTTTCCTTTCAGAATTTGCCGATACAAGCGGGTGCGGTTGTCATCTTCAAAAGGCATCGTCCCACTTAGTAGGATGTATGAGATCACACCCAGTGCCCACATGTCTACAGAGTTTGTGTAAGGCTTTCTGACCAAGATCTCTGGGGCAATATACTCTGGTGTCCCACAGGTAGTCTTCATTAAGCAGTCATCTCCCTTCTTTCGAGCACTCGCCAGCCCAAAGTCTGTGATCATTATTTTAGAATCCATGCCTGGGTGGTAATAGAGCAAGTTCTCTGGCTTTAAGTCCCTGTGAGTTATGCCCAATGTATGTAAGTATTTAACTCCATCCAACACCATTTGCAGCACTCGGGTAGCATCCCTTTCCGTGAAGGAACCTTTGGCAATGATACGGTCAAACAACTCCCCTCCAGTGGCCAATTCCATCACCATGTAGACACGCTCCTGAGTCTCAAACACTTCAATGAGCTGGATAATATTGGTGTGCCGAACACGACGCAACACACACAGCTCTGACTCGCACACTTCCCTTCCTTCACGGTACTTGGTCTCTATCAACTTGATTGCGTACGGCTGCTTGGTAGCCTTGTGCTCCACCCGTACTACACGACTAAAGCTGCCTCGGCCAATCAGGGCTTTGATATCATACTTGGCTGTCACTCTGGGATCAAATTTTGCACGGTACTTTGCCACTCTGTTCTTGCGAGGCTCTGCCTGTTCCACATGTGGGTTAGTGTGACGAGGAGGAGAAGGGATAGCAGATTTGATGGCATCTCCATCACCCTTGATGAAGTGCTTATATATGTCCGTTTTATAACCAGTATATGGCTCAACCTTTTTAACGAGATCCAAATGAACATCCTTGGGAGGCTCAGGAAGTACTTTGCTAGTCCCACAGCCCATCACTGAATGGTACTAATCATCCATCAAGGTGTTCTCCCAGAGCAACACCACAGCAACCATGTCTGGAACAATTCCAATCTCCTCGACATCCCAGGAAGCTGGAGCGGAAAAAGAGAGAGAGATATATGAGCATACTATATTTATTCAACAAATGCCCCCTTCCTTTCTGCACATAAGCTTAATTCAGGTTTTAGTGCAATATTTGAATTTTTAAACCACTGTTTGTGATCACCAACAAATCAGAATCAATAACTAAAGTTTGAAGTACCATATTTTTCGCTCCATAGGACGCACTGGACCATAGGGCGTACCTCATTTTTAGAAGAGGAAACAAGGAAAAAAATATTTTTCTGATTTTCCTCCTCTAAAAGCCCTGTTTTTTTGAAGATCAGCTAAAAGTTTTGCAGCTTTTTTGCAAAGGGTAAAGCCCTGTGGTTTTTTTAGGATCAGCTAAATGTTTTGCAGCTTTTTTTGCAAAGGGTAAAGCCCTGGGGTTTTTTTTAGGATCAGCTAAAAGTTTTGCAGCTTTTTTGCAAAGGGTAAAGCCCTGTTTTTTTGAGGATCAGCTAAATGTTTTGCAGCTTTTTTTGCAAAGGGGGGAAAGCAAAGCTCCTTTTGCAAAGGGGGAAAAGCAAAGAGGAAAAGCCCCATTTTTATGGGGTTCAACTCACATTTCTGAAAAATCTTAAGGAAAGGGAGCAGTTTCTACTGTTTCCAGACAGATAATCTAATCAGCCAGTCACATGTCGCTGGGGAAACAAACAACCTCCCTCTGCAGCACATTCAACAAAGGAGGGCGGGGCTGAAAGGGAGCCGGGACTCTTATCTCTCTCCCCATCTCTTGCTGAGCGGGGTCCTTTCAACACCCCCTTTTCTCTTTATAAAATAAAAAGCACAATCTGCTTTTGGCCCCTGGGCAATTTAGCTCCAGAGACCACCATTCGCTCCATAAGACGCACAGGTATTTCCCCTTACTTTTTAGGAGGAAAAAAGTGCATCTTATGGAGCGAAAAATACGGATTTGCAAACCATGGTTTAGCACAGCCTGGCACCCATTAGAATACAACTTCCTCCATCCCTGGAGCTGATAAGAATTGTAGTCCAAAACATCTGGAAGACTCCAGCTTGGAGAAAGACTGACAGAAACCATACCTCTGTGTGATGTCTGAGTTGAACCATTATTAATACTCTCCACTCTTTCTCCTGCTTATTCAATCACTTGGAAATTATCTCTACTATGACTCAGGAGACTTGGCTTCCCAGCAAATATAATTAGGAAGGGGGAGTGTAAATGTGCTTTAAATCACAGGTCTGTCATGAAACCAAAGGGAGAAATGCCACAACATCAGTACTTCCACTGATAAACCAAGACTCACACATTCTTAGTTCTGTGCTAACTCCATCAAGTTAAAAATGAAATGATCCAACAATTCTGAGCATTTCGAGAAAACTTTTAGTAAATATACAGTGCAAACTGTTTCAGTATATCAACCTAAGTCCTCCCAAAACCAGTTGGCTAGAGCTTCCTTACTGCAATCTCCAGTAGAGGAAAACCTGTAAGTTAATTAATTGCATCCAAAAATGTGTAGAGATATAATGAGAAAATCACCAGAATCACTTCACAGGTATGAAGTGCTCACATTTCATGAGCATCTACACCCAAATTATATATAAGTAACCTATGCCGCTGAAGACAGGAAATTGATGTTGGAACAATGAATGTTTTCTGCAAAAAGGGTATGGGAATGCAAAGGGGTCTAGCAGCTGTATAACTAGAAGGTATTAAGGCTTCTAGCTTAGCATACCAGTAGTTACTGTGAGGTCCGCTGGGTGATTGCTTGTGAGTAAACAGCCAAAACTCCGTCCTGTCTTTTAGCAGTTTTATTGTGCATACTATTTACAGTGCAGAGCTACAAATTCATGTCTGTATCAGTCACTTGCAGTATCCGGGAGTGGTGCCTTCTGGCTGTGACCCCAACATAAGAGCTTCGGTATACGATATACGGTATATGAAATCTCCCCTCCTTACGTTTCACCCCTCTGCACACTTGGGGTGACAGAAATGGCGTGTCTCCCCCCTTGCCCACTGGGCGAGGGGAGTGCAAGGTCTCTCCAACATTCCCAGAGCCTCTGCTCTCCAGCCTCTGAGCTGCTTGCCCCTCCCCACTGGTTACATTGCTGCTTCCTCTGCTGGAGGAGGAGGTGCTGCTGGTCAAGTGGGGTCGGGGCTCTCTGTAACATCCCGAGAGCCCTTCCACCACCCTGCGCTGAGCCGGGGACAGTTCCCTGACAGTTACTAAAAGTAAATTCCACAGAAGTCTAGGGATTTCCAAGTGAACTCAATATTTGTCTATTTGTTTGGCTGGTCAGCATATTTGACCTACAGTTTGGTTTGGCATTTTCTTTTCTCTATTGTTCCTTCTAGCAGCTGGAGCTAGAGTTGCACTGGAAAGCCAGATGCTGAAACTGTTGACTCTCAAACAATACTATCAACATTGTCATACAGATTACACAGGTACAAAATTCCATTACAAGCTTTAGCGTTTTCTGCTGCCAGGCTAATATTAAATTGCCAAATAACCCTCCTTATCAGGGTTTTGCGGGACGCGAGTGGTGCTGTGGTCTAAACCACTGAGCCTCTTAGGCTTGCCGTTCAGAAGGTCAGCAGTTCAAATCCCCATGATGGGTTGAGCTCCCGTTGCTCGGTCCCAGCTCCTGCCAACCTAGCAGTTCAAAAGCACATCAAAGTGCAAGTAGATAACTAGGTACCGCTCCGGCGGGAAGGTAAACGGCGTTTCCGTGCGCTGCTTTGGTTTTGCCACATGACCCGGAAAAAACTGTCTGCGGACAAATGTCAGCTCCCTCGGCCAGTAAAGCAAGATGAGTGCCATAACCCCAGTCGTTCGCGACTGGACTTAACTGTCAGGGGTCCTTTACCTATACCTTTTTATCAGAGTTTTAAAATACCGGTATTTCAGATTCCTAGAAATTAAGCATCAAATATTTCAAATAGAATAAAAAATTCTTAGGTGCCAGAATTACATTTTACCATTCTCAGCATTTTTTCAGACAGATTTTTGAATTGGCTTGCTTTTTGGAAAATAAGGACCTCCCATTCATTTTATTGAAAGAGAAAAGCACTCCCATATCCCAACACACCACAGAAGGTTGCTTGATTTTGCACTGTTTGAATATTAAAACAAAAAAACAAAAAAATGCTGGGCAGGAATTTGGTAAATTGCCTACATTATGTCACTTTCTCAGTCTGAGTTTTCCCATTCTGGTCCACGAGACAGGAAAGGATGTCTAAACTCAAGCTACTCAATGGAAAGTACTAGAAAACTGTTGGATCTTCTCAAACATCTTTTGCCATTGTATATTTTACCGTTCCTCAAATGTACCGTAAGAGAATCCCATCTACTAAGAGCAGCTAAACAAGCAGAATTTTAAAGGCATATCAGAAAATGCAGCATTCCACTTTTGAAACAAACAAAAAGCTTAAGGAAGTCAGTGTTCAAAGGTTAACATTTAATCCTAAAAATCTCTTTAAAGCTAAACCTCGATTCACAGGACGGGAATGATCTTAAGGCTCAAGAAGTAGAAGGGGAAGCCAACTGCAGCGTAGAGGACTGTCTCATTCCACCCTCTGCTGATGGCTTACCACATGTCTTTGACAATTTAAAGCACCTGTAACAAACATCAATCATGCACTATTGGCATTCAAAAGTATCAGGAAAATTATCTGAAGTGTGGCATTACTCAGTGTGTTAGAAACCTGCCTTTGAAAATGATTTTTTTTTTAAATGATGAGCACATTTTCTTCACACTGCAAAGTCAAACCAACTAACCTTCCCTAATTTAATGCCCTCCAGACATTTTGGACTCCAACTCCAACAAGCTCCAGTCAATGTGGACAATGGTCTGGGAGGACAGGAGTTGCAGCCCAAATTATCAGGTGGACACCAGTTTGGAAAAGCTGGTGTACATACACATATGAACAGACACACACTTTTCTTCCTTATGAATGCTGTGAGAAAAGTTTGCACCTCAAGTTTTCCTATTTTCATCTTAAAGGTACCTGTCATCATATTTAATTTTTATTCCACCTTCAAATGTCTTTTTTTAAAATCTACTATATTATATAAAAAGATTGCACAAACCTTTCACAGACTGCAATAGAATTTCAACAAGAAAGTGTTTTGAGAACTGTACTTTCATAAGAGTTCAGATGTACCTCCTTCCAATCCTACACAAATCTCGGGGGGGGGGGGGACACACCAATGCTCATCAGTGCAATCAGATATTGTCCCAGAACCTGCCAAGTAAAACATTTCTCAATATTTGCCTGGAAGGCAGTTATAAGCAAGTGATTGGAATGCAAACAGAATAGCCTGGTCTTCATCTGGAGTTGATGCCTCTCCTATTAAAACTATTAAGGCATTGAGAGATAATGCAGTAGCTGCACCATTAGCCACCATCTCTCATATCTAAAGTCAACCTTGCTACTGCAGGCAGGAATGAAGGTAAATAACAAGACTGGTAGACTTACAACCACATCCTCTTAGTAAATCAGAGATTTTAAAGGGGCAGTCACCATCTTGGGGCGGGGGGAACTAGCAATACCACATTTATTTTGTTAATTTATTAATCACCTTCCATATGTATCCCAAGGTAATTTATTCTGTGATGTTACTAAAACTAAGGCAGATACCTTTTCACCCAGTTGGACATGCCTGTCAAAACAAAATGGTCTGCAGTCGATCATGGAAAAATGAAATAATAGGCACTTTTCATATCTCAACAGGAATGCTGTTCCACGGAACAGGGGCATCCATGCTGAAAGCCCAGCTTTAAGCTATTGTGGAGTAGGCTTCTGATATTCTACTGACTTCAAGGAGAAAACTAGTGGGTATACAAGCAAAAAGGTTGTCTCCCAATAAGCTGATTGAAGCATAGTGGTTCTTTTTCTGTATAGAGGTCCTGCGGTTTTAAAACTGTATAACGTCACTCACAGACCCTGAATCAATTCCACTCAAGTTCCATGGAAACCAGGCTTTGACCAGGCCTCTCTTACTTCTTCAAGTGCAGGTAATTCTTGTGCGTCAGCACTTATTACAAAAGCCAATAATGCATAATTTTAAGGTTTAAAGTTCAGGTGTATCAATTACTTTACCAGTGCAAGTTTACTATACCGTAACCGTGCAGTTAACACCCTTCATATTTATTCAGCACATGTGCCCTCCCAAATCTTTCTTGCCACAGGACAGTCTAAGAGATGGCCACTGCTCTGCTCCTCTGAGACTATTTTTGAAAGGGTAGTTTACAAGAGTACCATAGGAGTCAGGTGTTGACCATGTGTACTATGAAATGTTAGCAGATTTCAATCTATGAGAACACAAGAAAATGAAGTGCCCATTAAAACCCTTGTTCTTTGTAAACAGCCTTAACAAGTTTTATTCCAAGGCACATATTTTTAAAGCTTTCAAGGAGTGATCATGTAGGGGGGAAAACTTCAGTAACAAGCTGTTTTTCACCCTTGTTTTTCTATTTTATACAATGGTACAACCTATTCTTCCTCTTGCATGTTGAAGAAAACCGATGTGCACCCACACAACACTGAAGCCTATACTTAATCCTCCTCCACCTTTTTTTCTACAAGCATAAACAGGGCAGCAATATATGATGCATGTATGGAAGCTCATTTGATTTCCTGTGGGGGCCAGATATGTTAAGAAACAGTAACAAGTCATATTTACTCTCATTCATTCTCTCTCACTGCACTCAAGCTATAGAACTGAATAATACTCCCAAATTACTTAATGGCAGACCAATCAGAGAGGAACCAAAACTCCAGCACATGCTTTGCAGGAAGGTGATCCAAGACTGAGTACTTGAAATCTTCAGGTAAAAGGATCAGGGAGCAGGTTATTTGAAAGACCTCTGCCTCACATCCTGAAGAACAACTGCTACCGGTACAAGCAATGGAGAACATGTGTGCTGTACATGCTGTAGGATGGATGATGGATGCTTCCATCATCCCTGACCATTGGCTAAGCTGGTTGTGGGTGATGAACTGGGAGCTCAAAACAGTTAGAGGACACTAAGTTGGGAAATGCTGTAGCAGCCAATGATGGACTAAACGGATAAATGGTCTTACCTGGCACAACGCAACTTCCTATATTTAAGAGATAACAATTACCTTTCCTTGACCTGATGGTGACACCAACTTAACGGGACTAAGTGCCGTCAGCACCAAAGCATCTTCCTTCTTTGCTTACTCGAATTCTAAAGACAAGGCGCTGCCCTACTAGGGCTTTGAGGCTTACGGGGTGGAAGAGCTACGAATGCCAAAGAGGAGCAGCCCGAGGTGCTACTTTGGGCGAACGGAAGGACTACAGTGGCTCACTGCGAAAGCCCTCAAGCTCCCCGCCAAACTGGGGGGCGGGGGAGGGGACGGACCTGCAAAACAGGCCTCGGATACAGAACGAGCAAGAGAGAAGTGCAGGCCCCTTTATGGTCTGGTGCGCCCAAGACACCCCCCCCCCCCGAGTCAAGGCCCCGCCAAGACCACACCGGGTAGTAAGAAAACCACGTCGAGCTCAGTGCCTTCTGGGGCCAAGTCGCCCCACACTGACTCACCTCAGCCCGCGGCGGGGTGGGCGCCGGGTCCAGCCCAAGCCCAAATGGGGGGTTATGGCCTGGCGCTCGCCTCATTGCGTCATCAGTGCGCGCTCGGGATAACAACACACATGGCGCGCGGCCGCTTTCCCCGGCTGTGATTGGTGGAGGCCAGTCGTAGGCGGCGCTTAACGCAGATGGGCGGGAGCGGAGAAAAGAGGTGGCCGTGGTTGTCATAGAAACCGAGGCGAGGCCAGGAAGGAAGGGGTGCCAACAAGAGCGGAGCTGGAACCCTTTACAGGCCCGTGCGGGCTGCCTTTGAAAAGAGGAGGCGGCGACTGGCGCGCCCCTTGGTCTCTCTCCCTTCACGGTTGTTTTCTTCTCTGTTTTTGTTTTCCTTCATACGAATACATTGTACACATGCGCCTCTTTTAATATGAGTTTGTTTGCTTAATGCGTTTTTAAAATCTCGTCTCACCAAACCGTGGCAGTTAAAAAAAACAAAAAACAAACCACCGTTTAAGTTCTTTGAGATTTATATGCGAGGGTTACAGCAAATGCAGGGCACGTAAATTATAAGAACGACACAAAACCCCTCCATATTCCGTGACTTTGGAAATACTTGCATTTTTTCCAAGCTGGGTGTGATAGAATTACCAACCAGCAAAAAAGACCAGCAGCTGAGATGTACTTTATCACATCTGGAGGTCCGAGCAATAAGGAATAATGAATAGCAGTAAGAGAACAAAAACGCAGCCGAATCGAGACAATTTGCTCCCCACCCACACCAAGTCAAAGCACCCATAGCAGAAATTCTAAGCGCTTCTTCCCTTCCCTGGTACTAAAAATACAGTAATAATAAATCCAATAACTGTTTGCTGCCCTTCCATGCCAACCAAAACTAACCGCCTCTGCCTAAAAAAAATACTAAATAAAGCATATCCAGACTCATCAAAATAAGTACAGCTTTAAAGGCTGCAATCCTATACAGGTTTACCTGAGTGTAGATCCTATTGAATGAAGCTGTATATCTGAACAGATGTGTATAGGATTGTGCAGGAAAATGACAGAAAGCTCCCTGACAACTCAACATGGGATGCAGCAGTTGGTTTTATTTAAGCGGGCCCTTTAAGGGTTTTTTAATGTGTTGCCTAGTGCTGCATTTTTGCTTTAGCTTGTAAATTTAGTTGCACACGCATCTAAAAATTTTATTTACGATCTAACCTGACATAGAGTTGAGAACAGCCAATTGTACTAGATGACTCTCTTGGTCCCTTCCAACACTACAATTCTATGATTCTATTTGATGATAAAATTATTTCTTTAATATGGATTTTGGTGTTACAGTGTAATCTCACCTTTTGGCCGTATTGCTCTTCTTTTCTAGAGTTTCTGTCAGCAAGCCATGCCCTCTTGTATAAGAGCATAAAGAGCAGGGTAATCAATTTTCCGTAACCCCCAATTTTCTGGTTTCCTCCTTTCATTAACAGTCAACATTCTTTGGTACGATCCTCACTGAGCTGGTTTTTGTGGGTTCCCCATTAGTTTTGTGCTTTGGATTCCCATGAGGATGCTCATAGCACTCCATCTTATTTTCTAATGCCCTTGTTTTTAGCTCAATCTCTTTTGGCACTTACCACCTGAATTTGCTATTAGAGAGAACAATAAACAATAAATAGAAGCCATCACCGTAATCCAGATCCTAGCATGGCAAAGAAGTCAGGGTTCACCATGGAGACTTCTGTGACAACTAATAAATACATGTGATTGGATAAGAAAGAAACATACTAGACCGCTTCTTGAGTGCCCAGTTCTAGGACTACTAACTCACTGAAGTTTGTTCCCAGAGTTACTTTCTCATTGCTCAAAATTGGTACAGTTTGTTTTAATGGGGCTACTTTAGTATAAGAGGATTGTGGCTTTATTTCTGGATTAACACATACTCTTCCAATTTAACAAAGCTGAAAGTAGAACAGCATGGGACAATATTTATTTATTTATTTATTTATTTATTTATTTAATAATAATTGTTATTGAGTATACATTTTTACCATAATCACCATTCATTCATTAATCTAATCACCAAAAACATTGCTCAAACTGAGCTTCAACTTCCCCCCATCCCACACTCTGGCTTTCATAAATAATCACTTACATCTTAGCATTTCTATTACAACATATTTACCTTCTTTCTGTCTTAATAAAATTTACCTTATTAATTGTAAACCAGTTCCAAATATTAACATTACAAAATATTTTAACTCAAACCAACAAACGTTTTCAGATGTTTACAATGTTCTTTCATGTATTGTATAAATTTACTTCAGTCCTTTTCGAACAGCTCATCATGCTGGTTTCAGATCTTCCCCGTCAGCTTTGCCAATTCTGCATATTCCATCATTTTGATCTGCCATTCTTCCAATGTTGGAAGTTCCTGCTGCTTCCATTTCTGGGCCAAGAGTGTCCTTGCTGCCGTTGTAGCATACATAAACAGATCTATATCTTTTTTCGGAATTTCATCTCCGATTATACCGAACAAAAACCCCTCTGGTTTTTTTTTATTAAAGTTATATTTAAAAACCTTTTTTCAATTCATAATATATCATATCCCAATAGGCTTTAACCTTAGTACACGTCCACCACATACGGAACAAATTCCCCTCCTTCTCCTTACATTTCCAGCATTCTTTATCTTGATTTCTATACATTTTAGCAAGTTTAGCCGATATCAAATACCATCTATACATCATCTTCATTAAATTTTCCTTAAGTGACATACATGCTGTAAATTTAATTGTTTTTGTCCACAATTTTTCCAATTTTTTCAAAATCAGTATTATGGCCCAAATCTTGTGCCCATTTAACCATAACCGCCTTTATTTCTTCATCTTTTATACACCACTCCAATAATAACTTATAAATTTTCAACAATGTTTTCCTTTTACTGTCTAGCAGCTCGGTCTCTATTTTTGATTTAGTACTACCAAACCCATTCTTCTTCTTATCTTCTTTAAATACATCCTGCAATTTGTGATACTGCAACCAGCATGGGACAATATTTAAATCAGAGAGGAGGTTAACTGAAAGCTTTGATGCACAAGCAATAAAGTTTGCTCCAACTGCATTTACCTTTTGCAATAGCAACATGTGTATTTCCCTTCTGACACATGATATCCTACAAGGGTGGCATGTCCTCTCTCCTTTCAAGGACTGCAGGTCTCTTCATTGTTCAAAGGCAAAGAGAGAGAAACCATGTGCAGCAGCTGGGCCTTGGAGGCAAGCACCTACTTTAACAGATGCTTGAAAGTGCCAGTCAGGGCTGGCGACAGCAGTATTATTTACGTATTATGTTATTAATTAAATTTCTATACTGTCCTTCATCTGAAGATCACAGGGATATTTACAAAAATTGTTGGGCACCCCTTGCAGCCGATACCCCTGCAAAGGGCCCACTGCCATTCCCTAGAGACTGCTGGTCTTGCTCCTCATCCTCATTGCTGTCAATGCCTGTGTTAACCTGTCATTTCTAGCATGCAAACAATCAGAAGATTGAGGTGATACAGCAGCATCCTCTGCCTGCTTTCTCTCTCTCTCTCTCTCTCTCTCTCTCTCTCTCTCTCTCTCTTTATCTGAATGGTTGCATGGATTGGGCACAGAAGAGAAAAGCAAACAAGTTTGCAGATGTGCATTGCAGAACAGGAGTGCTAAGGTTGAGGCCTGCTGAGACCACCTGACTGACCCCCAGAACTGGAGCCGGCTGCACTGTGAAGACAAATCATACATTTATCAAATTAATTGCAGTAAATGAGACTGAGTCACATGCATTCAATAAGCCCAAAGTTGGAGATGGGTCTGGACTACCTAGGAAGCTTGTGCTCAATTTGTCTGTTGTCATATGTGAGAGATACTGTTTGTGCCAACTGAACCAACCTAAAAATCACAATAGAGGTCAAAAGAAATTGTGTCAAATCAATCAACAAACTCCAGGTCAGCAGCTCTACTAGCATTGAAAACATTCAGGGTTTTTGTGTGTGTTTAGTATAAAGTCTTTAAATTCAGAAAAAGACCACCTCAGAAACAGGAATGTTCACTGGTTTCTATGAATTGTCATTTCTAAGACCCAATTAGTATTCATTAATTCTTTTGCAGAAATACCATCCTGTTTGTCCTTTGGAAATTGTAAACAGACACTGACATGTTGTGTGATGTGGAGGCAAGAGTTGGCCCCACTCCTGGATTAAGCCTCTACTTGACTCAAAAGCAAGCTTCTCTCATCTGTACTCACCAATTCTTTGGATACTTCTCTTAACAAAACAACTTGTTTTATTGTGGGAAAAATCATCTATTGTGTGACATCAGTAGAAAAATAATGCTGTTTGCAAACACCATTCTTTTGAAAACGAATACAATCCAGTTCATTATCCCATTAATACTAGGTCACCTAAATATTGTGTGATAATGTTTCTGTGCGCTGCAGAGATATTTTGTTGTCTGCATTATAAAATGGTTAGTTATAAAAACTTTATGTCAAACAATAGTGTGTGGGTATTTTTCAGTTTTTGAAAACTCTCATTTGGAAAATCAGTTTCCTACCCCTGTTCAGATCTATTGTTGGGATGGGGACTCTGGTCACTTCAAGACAAACTGCTTATTGAGTATTCATCCTGATTTATTCGCACAAAGTTTGCAGGGAGGTTAGATGATGCTGTGTCAAGCAAATGTTACCCCAAATTTCCTGCAAATCATTTTAATTATGTGACCTGAATTTACCAATATGTGAATGAATCCCACCCCAAAATAGCAAAACTCTGGAAGTGCCCAAAGTCTACTAGTCACAAACTATTATTCCAGGGAATCTCAAGGTAAGGGGAATGAATGACTGTTGCCCAGTGAGCATATTTTTTAGAATTCCAGAGTACACCATATATGAAGCTGCTAGCATTCTGTGTTTTAATTACTGACATAATACAAGTGGAGCTGCTTTCCCTCACCAGAACTTAGTTCTCTGCCAGTAACAAGGGCAGGCTACATGAGGCACCTGATTTTGCCAGATGCCTGGGGCAAGGAGTGTTAGGGTTTAAAACCTGAAACGCTGGCAGACTAGCAAGGTCACATGATTTAGGTCGTTAAGTTGTTAAGCTGCTCAGTAAATACAGAGCGTTTTTTTTGTTTGCCTCTTGGGCGTGGCTCAGTGAAAGCTCCGGAGGTGTTTCTGTTATCAGCCTGCAATAAACCTCTCTTTAAGAAGCTGAGCTCCCGTTTGTCATTTGATCGTCTCTGCACTAAGATCCCGCTGCTGGAAGTGTTTTAATGCTCTGCAAGAGAAGTGTTGCTGGTTTGCGCAGCAGAAGCATTTTTCTGGACCAGTACACTAAAACCTATAAGGTTATGGTCACCAGAACGTTTTTGTGGCTGTGTTGTGTGCAGAGACAGTGAAAGTAGCCTTCCTGTGAAAGAAGACTGGCTTGGTTGTAAATCCAGGAACGGAGAGGTTGTGAAAGTTAAAGGAGCTTGCTTAAGAGAAGATTAACAGCTAATTAGCTGCAAAAGGCTAGCTTAACCTCCCGTTGTGAGTGTGTGTTTTTTTTTGCTACTAAAGACAGCAGACGGTGGAAGGTTGCTAGTGAAGAAATAGAGGGAAGTTTAAAGGCTTCAGAGAAGGCTCCTAGCATCTGAAAAGTGAGTAATTTAAATCTCAAAGGGGAAGAGAAGCCAGGGCACACGGAGGGAGTAGCAGCAGACCTCAAGAATGGCAGCAGAAAATTTCAGGTACCTTTTCCAAAGTTGAACTCCACTAATTATGTGCAGTGGTCTAAGAGGGCACAAGTTTGGTTAGAAGCTAAAGAGTGTGGACAGACTACGTCCAGAGGCGAAAGCCATTTGTGGCTGTTGAAGCAGATGCCACACCAGAGCAACAGGCTGCTGCACATGTTCAGAATAGAGAACATGATAAAATGGATACCAAAGCTAGATGTATGTTGATGGTATCGATAGAGGACTCTCAATTACCCCATGTTGAAGACCTACGATCTGCATTTGAAATTTGGAATGCCCTTAGGCGTATTCACCATAGAACCACGCCCGGAGAGAAGGTGAATATTATACGTGCTTTGTATGGGTTAAAATTGAAGCCGGGGGACAGTGTGGTTGAGCACACATCACAAATGACTGAATACTTTAACCGGTTGTCGTCTTTAGGCGTGAATTTTCCTGAAAATATTAAAGTTTATACTCTGCTTAGCAGCCTGCATGCAGGGTTTGAAAACTTGGTACTAACTTTACAAGTTTGCCAGAGGACCAGCTGAATGTGAATTATGTGACTGGTAGATTGGTGTGAGCAAGAGTATCAATATCATCGAAAGCATACTGATAATCCAAGTGTTGGGTGTTCAGATAATTCCCAACGTGGGGGAACTGGCAAGCAGAGCTGTAAGGAAGCTTCACAGGTGTCTGCTATGACCAGCAAGTCATGTTTTCAATGTGGCAGCAGGTTTCATCTAATAGCAAAGTGTCCAGAAAAGCAACAGGAATTTCAACAGCCAAAAGCCAATTTCAGGAGCTACCGGGGAAGACGATGTGAGAACTACAAGATCAACGACCCAGAGGGGGAGGGGTACTGATAATGGACTATCTGCAATGGCAGCGCAACAAAGCCCTAAAAGGAAGCTACAAACCTTGAAATGGATTATAGACAGTGTGCCAGTCACAGTTTGGTTCCAGCGACATCTTGTGGCAGCCTGATGAACTGCAAGACCTTACCAGTTGCAAAAACTGTGACTATAGCAGACAATAGTAAACGAGAAATGAACCTTAAAGGCACAATTTATGTTAATTGTTTGCAAACTAACCTTCCTGTTTTTGTTCTTCCAGGAATGAAGAATGGACTTTTGAGTGTGTCATGCCTGGTAAAAAGTGGTTTTAAGGTTGAATTTGAAAATGATGTGTGCACCATTTCAGAACAGGGGAGGGAGCTGGTTAAAATTCCCTGTGAAGATGGGCTTTTTGTTTTGGATGAAGAGCAGTTAGCAGCAGGCAGGTGTTCAACAGGTGAAGCACAAGCTAAGTGTGTAAATAAGGCTCCTCATACAGGTTGTGCACATCTACTACACAGAAGGTTAGCTCATATATGCTTTAAGTATGTAAGCAAGATGCCAGATTTAGCTGAGGGGTGTAACATTAAACCCTGTTCAAATTTTTTGGATTGTTGTGCTTGTAAGCAGGCTAAGGTTAAAACATGTAACTACCCTAGATCTGATAGAGTAAGCAAGAAACCCTTTGAACTGGTACACACAGATGTGTGTGGACCAATGCCAATCAAATCGCTTGGAGGTGCGAGATTTATGCAAATTCTGGTGGATGATTTTTCGAGGGCTAGTTGGGTTTTCTTTCTGAAAGAAAAATCACAAGCAGCTTCAATTCTAATGGATTGGATTGAAGAAGTTGAGTGTAAATTTGACACTAAGGTACGTAAAATACAATCAGATCGTGGTGGGGAGTTTGTAAACCACAAGCTAGAGACATGGTTAAAAAGGAAAGGTATAGTTCATAGGCTTACCAATCCTTATTCACCCCAAGAGAACGCGGTTGCGGAAAGAAAATTCCGAACATTACAAGAAGCCATTGCTGCTTTATTGTTTGATTCTGGACTTCCACAGCGTTTTTGGGCTGAGGCTGCACTGTATGCAAATTATACTTTTAACAGAGTGTACAATGTCACAGTAGGCAACACTCCTTACTTCATGTTATTTGGGAAAAAACCAAAAATTGATCATTTAAGAGTCTTTGGATGTCGTGCTTATGTACTGGTGCCTAGGGCACAACGTAAGAAAGGTGATCCCAGATCTAAAGAAATGTTTTTCTGTGGTTATCAAACAAACACAAAAGGTTGGAGATTTGTGAATGTGGAAGGCAATCAAACGAAAATCACAATCAGCAGAAGTGCTGAATTTTGTGAACAGGATGGTTGGAATAGAATACATGGAAATTCTGACATATTATTTGATGTGGTGAACAGTAACAATCAAACACAGGCCCCAGGGCAGTTATTAGTTCCAGAACAGGCTGAGGAATTTGAGTCTGAGGACGAGGGTGAAAAACTGTCAAGTTCACACAAGTCTGTAAAGTCAGAATCATCTAGCTCTGAAAGCTCACCTGTACAGCAAGGGAGACGTATAAAATCAGAATCAGAAAGTTCCTCAACTACTAGTGACAAACAAGTGACGACAGGTGATTCTGAGTCAGAGGGGGAAACTGAAGGAACATCGCAGGAGCTGTTAAGACGCTCCAAGCGAACCACCAAAGGAAAACCTCCTGAGAGGTATCAAGCTATTAGTGTTTGGGCAGGGTTGGCGAATTCCGAACCCGAAAGTTTTGAGGAGGTTGAGCAATTACCCCAGGAGGAGGCCAGTAGGTGGCATGAGGCCATGAAAAAGGAATTAAATTCTATGAAGGAACTTGGTGTGTTTTCCATCGCCAAACTGCCAGAAGGTACCAAGGCAGTAAGTTGCCGATGGGTGTATAGAATAAAGACAACAGCAATGGGGAAACCAGAGTACAAAGCAAGGCTTGTAGCTCGAGGTTTTACCCAAAGAAAGGGGTTACATTACACCGAAGTTTATGCACCCACTTCAAGGAGTGAAACCCTGAGAGCACTATTAGTGGTTGCTGCTCAGAAAGGATTAAAAGTGAGTCAATTTGATGTCTCAACTGCTTATCTTCATTCAGACTTGGCTGAAGAGCTTTATATGGAGCTACCACCAGGTTTGAAAGACAATAAATTAAATCAGGTTTGGAGACTACATAAATCCATTTACGGACTCAGGCAATCTGCTCATAATTGGAATGAATGTCTGAATGACGTTTTGGTAGGCATTGGTTTTAGTAGAAGCAAGGCTGACAATTGCTTATATTTCCGAGGTTCAGGAGACGCTCGAGAATCTTTGCTTGTTTATGTAGATGACCTGATTTATACTTCAAAGACGCAAGAACAAGTAAAAAAAATTGGCCAAAGAGTTAAATAAACACTTCAAAATTAAGAATCTTGGTGATGTAAGGTCCTATCTTGGTGTTCAGATAGATAGAACCAAAAATGGCAGTTTCCTACTGAATCAAAAAGGCAAGATATTGCAAATGTTGAAAAAGTTTAGCATGACAGAATGTGCAGGTGTTAAAACTCCAATGGAAATGGGTTTCGTAAAAGACAATGAGTTCAAGGAGAGTGCTGAATTCAAGCGTCCTGAAATTTTTCAGTCAGCACTGGGAAGCTTACTTCACATCTCGCAATGGAGTAGACCAGACATTGCGTATGCTGTTAATGTGCTGAGTAGGGAAGCATCAAAACCTAGCGTAAATGCATGGAAAGGAATCCAAAGAGTCTTAAGATACTTACAATACACCAAGATATCTGTCTTGAATTATCTTCTGAAGGACAAGCACAGGTTACTTGCTGGGCAGATAGTGATTGGGCAAACTTAAAAGATAGAAAATCAGTGTCTGGCTGTGTAATAAAATTTGGTAACTCTCTGATTGGATGGAGATCTAAAAAAACAAACCTGATTGCTTTGTCATCGACAGAAGCTGAGTTCTGTGCTTTATCCGAATTATGTAGAGACTTAGAATTTTACAAATGCTTGGCACAAGAGATGTATGAAAAAGTAATCACGCCAATCACTGTATACGGCGATAATCAACCGTGTCTTAAGTTAGCACAAAATGGACAGTTTAAAGGTCGTACAAAACATTTAGATATCCGATTTCAAAATGTGTGTCAAACAGTGAGAGCAGGAATTGTTAAATTAAATTACTGTCCTAGTCATGAAAATCAAGCTGATGGTTTTACAAAACCACTTGGGTTTCAGCGTCATGAAAAATTTTGTGAAGAAATGGGTCTGAAGTAATCCTGTTCTTGTTTGCCAGCGAGAGGGGGTGTTAGGGTTTAAAACCTGAAACGCTGGCAGACTAGCAAGGTCACATGATTTAGGTCGTTAAGTTGTTAAGCTGCTCAGTAAATACAGAGCGTTTTTTTGTTTGCCTCTTGGGCGTGGCTCAGTGAAAGCTCCGGAGGTGTTTTCTGTTATCAGCCTGCAATAAACCTCTCTTTAAGAAGCTGAGCTCCCGTTTGTCATTTGATCGTCTCTGCACTAAGAATCCCGCTGCTGGAAGTGTTTTAATGCTCTGCAAAGAGAAGTGTTGCTGGTTTGCGCAGCAGAAGCATTTTCTGGACCAGTACACTAAAACCTATAAAGGGAGAACATGTGGCAAAGAAGGTGCCCTTCTCAGAGTGCAAAAAAAGGGCCACTATCAGTATCTGCAAATCTGGATGGAGGCCAAAAGGAATGGATTCATGTTCAGTTAATTCTATTTAAATCCAGCTTCACACTGAATGGGGGCAGGGGTCTTCTAGAACTGAGCTTATTTGGTAACAGCTTGAGGAAATAGCAGCTTGATCCCCTGCAGAGTTAGGTACACCAAAGCATGTTGAAATCAAAAGCTTGAGTGGTGTGCCTACATTGAGTTAGGATCAGACCTGCAACCAGAACTGATGTATTTGTGAGGAAAGATGACTAGATCAGCTGTGGCCCCTCACCAATCTGCAACCTACTGTTTGCCGTATGTTTTATATAAAACCTCCATGCACATGATACATTTAAAGCACCCAGAATACTGGGAACTGCAGTTTGCCCCTCATAGAACTATTGCCAGCAGCTTTAACAAACTATAGTTCCCAGATTCACATGCACATGCACGTACACAAATGTACATTCACACAGTTTCTCTCCTAAAAACAAAATAGGAATCCTATTTTACCAGGGATTAGTATTCAAAAGTAGGAACTACCCCTGCTATAAAGAGATATAGGAATCACATGGAAAACTACCGCTTCCTGGAGGTTTTCATGGATTATGACTTACTAAAATCATATGACATGATGGAGGGAAGTACATCTGGTTTTGAAAAAAAGCTTGTTATTTACCAAACTGAAATGCCAGAAACTATCCTGATGATAGGACCTATGGCGGTGTAACCATAACATCCCATTCCTTTTTCTCCCCAGTGTCCTGAGAAAGAAGGTTCTTTTTTGTCATTGAAGTAACACATCCAGGGACATTGCAGGAAACTAATTGCAGGAAGTCCTACCCCTTGGAGAATGATTACCTGGTAACCATTAGCAGGACAAAACAGAGTAGGGCTCTCCTTGGCTCAAGGGATTCATAAAGATTCAAATATGGCTTAAGATGGTGTTGGCCAAGCAGTGATTCCACCTTGTAACAACACCTGCTCTGATCTTGGACTCTTTGTGCAAGACCTCTGTGTTGTTGTTGTTGTTGTTGTTGTTGTTGTTGTTGTTTGTTTGTTTAAAAGAAAAATTGTTTGACGTATGTGCTGCAGTTCCACAGAGTTCCTTGAGTTGTTTGTTAAACCACACTAGGAATTGTAGCCCTGTGAGAATGCCCTGTGAGAATGTGAGTCTCCTAACAGCTCTCAGCACCCTTAACAAACTACAGTTCCCATGATTCTTTGGGGGAAATCATGACTGTTTAAAGTGGTATAATAGTGCTTTAAATGTATGGTATGGATGTGGCCCCAGTGTATGCTAAAGTGAGAGAGGATTTAATGTTTCACACAGAGAACCATACCATTCTAGCCAACTCTGACTTTCGGTCAATCTATCCTCTCAATGCAAGGCCTGTAAGGATCATCAATATTCCAGCATGATCTTAAGAGGGCACTGTCATGGGAATGGTCTTGGCCCCTACAGCTCTACTCCACGTGTGCCCGCTGCTGTCACACAGCTGCCCAGAATAGTCTCACCATCTGGTGCCCGCTTCTCAACAATGGCTGCAGTGCAGCATCTTCCCCCCACCCCCCGCTTCACAATTACAAAGAGTGAATTTAAACATCATCTCCTTTAAACTCTCCCTTCTTTAATCCTTCCCCCCCCCCACCCCTGTCCCTCCAATTCTGAGAGGTTTGTCCCTTAGCAAAGGAGAGAGGAGGAGGAGGAGAGGATAATGTCTGCAAAGCATTTAATCTTCTGGCCAAAGAACAGCAGAGAGCAAATTAGGATTGACTCCAATTATTGCCTTGATGGGCAAAATCTGAGCGCAGCCATTTCTAGGAATTAAGAACAAAGGCAGGGAGGGTAAAGTAGGTCGCTGGAGAGTTTTGTAATGGACAAGAGGGGTGTTTGCTATCCACAGGATGCGCTGTGCCCATTTCCCTTGACTGAGGAATCAATCACCCACCAATTCAAACTAGCTTTCACATAGCTGTACAAATTGCAGGCTGAGTCCTCACCTGCAACTGGAGACAAGAAAATGCATTCAAGAGTCTCTATTGGGTGGATTCATTTGTGTGCGCACACAGGTAACAAATGATGGCTGAGAATGGAAGCTAAATCCATGCTGGGAGTTTCCTAAGCTTGAGCCTCTTTGCCTATATTGCTTTTGCTGCCCTCTTAGCCCAGTTGCCTCCACCGCGCTCTCTTCCACCCCCTGATGGTGTCTCTAGAAGGGTAATTTCAGATCGAGGGTGTCCTCACTATACCATTGAAATGCATTCTTTCCCTCAAAGAACTATGGGCACTGAAGCTTACCCCTCACAGAATTACAGTTCCCAGCAATCCTTAACACACCACAGTGCCCAGAATTCTTTGAGGGAAATAATGTGTTCAAAGTGTGCTTTAAAAATATACCATGTACACAGTCTAAGTGTCAGCAGAAAAGGAGAGAGTGGGAGAATAATATTTCCCACAAGCCACAAGGGGGCTGTTCAAACTGTGCTAGTTCACATACCGGTATTTGACTGGGCAATATGGGGATTACTGTAAGTGGCACAGGCCAAAGCAAACAGGCTTGAGCACAAAATCCTGCTTGAGCACCAGAACAGCATTGCCCTGAAGTTTCCTCCTGTGTTAATTCTGCTAGTCCGTGTGAACTATTCTGTCCTGGCCACAGGTGGGACAGGGCATGAGAGGTGGTTAGACTGGCAATAGTCCAGAGGTGGGCAGACTTCAGATTTGGCAAGTCTACTTTAAGATCAAGGGCAAATGGATAGCTTCATGCTTTAGTTAAGGATGGAGAACTTGCAGCTTGAATTTGTGTCTGAAAGCAGAAAGGCCATAGCTCAGTGGCAGAGCACATGCTTCCACGGGAGAAGACCAAAGGTCTGTCAGCCAGAGTCATGCATGCGCGCACACAATCAAATTAAATTAAAGAACAGGAGTGCCTCTGTGCATATTCTGAGCCTATAAGTTTTTTCCCCCAGTATCATAACTGAATTGAGCTCACAAGATTGTAGTCATTGTGCCCGCTAACTTACATTTATTAGTGTTATGTGTCTACTCTAACTAAAAGTTGGCTAAAACCCACAGTCCTTTACACAGCAGTCTATTCCTGGTTACTCCGCACACCTTTAAATTTCAACCAACTAATTTAAGTGGGGAAAGTCATTTTGTTGAGAACAATTTTGTTAGCAGCAACTGGGAGCCAGAAACCCTTGCAAATCACCCAGAGATCTACAAGCAAAACCGGATGTACGGCACCTTCTGCCCACCTCTGGAATAGTCAGTCCAGCAACAGTAGGGCTCAGATCACAGGACCTTGGACAGCTCCAAGCCAGAAACTTGCTCCTTCCAGGTCTGGGGATTTATTTATTTATTTATTGTTTAAAAATCATATACCCCTCCCAATGCATCTAAATTGCTTATAACAATTAAAAAACGAAGCAATCCATGAACACAATAAAATAAGAGCATATAAATAGAAACAGACCCAGCAGATAATTATAAAAATGAGGGTCAACCTTAAAATGATCATCTGCCCACCAATATAAAGGGCATTCATTCATTTATTTATTTGATTAATTTATAGATTGCCCTTCATCCAGTTAGGGTTACAGGGTGATTCACAGACAATAATATAATGCAATTTTTAAATCATACATAAAATGTTAAACGAAACCCAGAGTTTACAATTTTTCATATTGACCCAGAATCTTAATTCTGGCAGAACTCAAGGACCCTCCTGGTTTTCAGGCTTAGTTCTCTCGGCTGGTCATCCGGTGCTGGACTGTACCATGGTTCACAGAAGAGAGGGGGATCCTGTGTCTGAAGGCTCATCCAGACAAAAAAAAATAAAAAAAATGGAGTCTGAATTGATGGTGACTGACCAGAAACGAGCTTGTAGTGGATAGCACAATTAATACATTAACCCAGTGTGTGGCAGCTATAGAAAAAGAGAGTCAACTTCCTTGCTGGAGATCATCAGGAAAGGAATTGAAAACAAAACTCCCAATATCCTAATGCTGTTATACAAATCTATGATGCAACTACATTTGGAATACTCTGTGTAGTTCTGGTCTCCTCTCCTGAGAAAATATATTGCAGAGCTAGAAAAGGGCAAGTAAGAATGATCAAGGGGGTGGAGTAACTTCCCTGTGAGGAAAAGATGCAGCATCTGAACCCATTTAGAGAAAAGGCGAGGAAGAGGCGAAACAGTAAAGGTGTATAAAATAATGCGTGGCATGGAGAAAACTGGGCAGCGGAAAGTTTTTCTTCCTCTCTCGCATCCCTAGAACTTGTGGACATGCAATGAAGCTGAATGTTGAAGTACTCAGGGCAGATGAAAGAAAATGCTTCTTCCCACAGTGCAAGTTACACTGCGGAACTCACTCCCACAGGAGGCAGTGATGGGCACCAGTTTGGATGGCTTTAAAAGAGGATTCAGAGGCAAATGGTATCAATGGCTGCTGGCCATGATGGTCATACTCTGTTTCCAAGGTTCTATGCTTCTGATCATCAGTTGTGGGAAACCGCAGGAGGGAGAGTGCTCTTGTGCTTGGGTTCTGCTTGTGGGCTTCTCCTAGCTAGGCACCTGTGACCACAGGATGTTGGACTAAATGGACCGCTGGCCTGATCCAGCAGGCTCTTCTTCAGTTCTTCTGCATGTTGGTGAAGTAATAATGAGTTGTTTTCTGTAGCTCCAGAGAGCTGAACCTGAACCAAGGGGTTCAATGACAAGAAAGGATATTTGACTGAACGGTAGGAAGAACTTTATTGACATCTCAGGACTTTTACAAAACGCTCTTCTACCCTATCAAGGATGTTGTACAGTGTTGTCATCATGGCTGGACTTTGGGGCAAGATCCCAGGGCCCATTCAGCAGAATGAGCAGGAGGACCCCCCACCACAAACATAGCAGGGGCGGCTTACTACATTTTTAAGTGATAAAATGCACATTACCATCTAAACAGCAGCCTCCCATCAACCCATGTAAGATCATATACGTAGTTCAAAGTCTAAAATGTATAATTGCTACACTGGGGATAGAGTAGTGGATCTCCTACACCGGCAACAGATTAGACTAGATGCATTGATGGATGGTCCACTAGGATAAATGGGACATTGCCCCACCAACCTCGGTTTGCTCCCACTTGCCTGCTTTCTTAGTTACATCTTGTCTAGGATGACACTGGATGTCAGATTCCTCAGCAGAGAAGAGGATGGTGGAAGTACTTGGCTCTGTCTGTCACTGTCTCTGGTGCCACCGACTGATGGGCCCTGCCTTCTGCCTCTCCAGTCTCAATGGGCACCAGTCACTACTGACTAGATGACAGTTGAGTGCTTCCCAAATCTACTGTACAATTAAGGCTGTGATCCTATGCACACTTAGCTGGAGCAAGCCCCACTGAACACAGAAGTACGTAATTAGAGTATAGTACACACATAGGGCTGGACTGTTATCAGAGTCCGCTTCCATGGTGCCTGAGATGCCCTTTCACAGCAAGTTTCTAACACTGATAGTTTGGTTAGCTTCTTTCTTTCTTTCTTTCTTTTTCTTTCCTTTTCTTTTCTTTCTTTTCTTCTTTCTTTTTTTTTCTTTCTTTCTTTCTTTCTTTCTTCTTTCTTTTTCTTTCTTTCTTTCGTTCTTGCTTGCTTGCTTTGTGTATATCTGAATGTTGGAGAGAACCTTGTATTTGTTCCATCTTGCTGCCTTTATGGATTCCCAACTTCTTCCTTCAGAAGTGTAGTTGGTATTCAGCGCACTTTGTATTGTTCAATCAAGCACCATCTAGGGGCAGATAGTTGTCCACACCCAGCCGCAGCCTCTTCCCAGCACAGTCCCTCTTACCTCCTACACAATGCATTCTCACTATGTCAATAAAATCAAACCCAAATGAAATAAACAAGAACAGCTAATGTGAGAGGGCTCTTGGTTCACCTATGAATAGTGACTGATGGGGATGCAGGGAGTGCAGCCAAACAGGTTGATGAACGACCAGCAGAGTACAGTTTGTGTAGGTTGTCACAGCTCCAAAAGAAATTTTGTTTGTCTATTATAGGCAAAAACAGGGGCCAGCTAATTGGTCTCTAGCAGTAGTTCAACTCGCGGGATTTGGATCCCAGTCTAATAACAACAACAACAACAACAACAACAAATGTAAACACTTTTCTGTTTACATGCTCAAAGCATTACCAGTATAGTCCAGAAATTTATCAGAACAAAATGCAGGCACCCGAGAAAGTCACCAGTGTTTCCTAGGGCCTGTGTAGCATTAGAAACCTACACCTGCTATGTCAAGATAGATAATATTTTCTGTTTTCCCATCAGAGGAAAAAGGGTTTTGACACAAAATGCATACCTATCTGTTTTGGATACGGGTATAATTTTCTGATAACCAAGTCTTTAGTTGCACCCAGCATCATAAACATACCTGCCAGCTTTGTAATGCAGCAGTATACAGTTGTAGCTTCCGAGACATGTTAGGCTGTTGCATCAAAAAGTAACACATTTATTAAGAAACAAATAGGAAATTCTTGCAGTAGCAAGACCAACTGAGTTTGTTCTTGGTATGAGCTTTCGTGTGCATGCACACTTCTTCAGATACACTGAAACAGAAGTCACCAGATCCTTAAATATAGTGGGGGAGTGGGGAGGGTATTACTCAGAAGGGTGGTGGGAATGGGTGATCGGCTGATAAGTGTGGAAAACCTGTTGACGACCTAAATGGCTGCAATTAGTCTTGCAGGGAAAGGCAAGGGTGAGATGGCTAAAGATAGCTTTGTTATGTATAATGAGATAAGAATCCAATGTCTTTGTTCAAAACCAGGTTTCTCCATGGTTTAGAGTCGTCAACAGGTTTTCCACACTTATCAGCCGATCACCCATTCCCACCACCCTTCTGAGTAATACCCCTCCCCACTCCCCCACTATATTTAAGGATCTGGTGACTTCTGTTTCAGTGTATCTGAAGAAGTGTGCATGCACACGAAAGCTCATACCAAGAACAAACTCAGTTGGTCTCTAAAGTGCTACTGGAAAGAATTTCCTATTTTGTTTCGACTATGGCGACCAACACGGCTACCCACCTGTAACTACATTTATTAAGGCATAAGTTGAACCTTTCTTCAATACTGAGGACAGGATAATATCTTCCATTGCACCTGAGGGCAGGAGGCTAATTTAGGAGGGCCAGGACAGACTGTATGACATACAGCTCTGTCCTCCATCAGAGGGTAATGGCTGGGAGGCTCAGAGGGATGCTATTGCTGTCTCCCCAGCGTCTGCCACCTGAAGGAGTCATTCCATTCTGCCTAGTGTTAGGGCTGGCTCTGGCATATAGAAAGATTAAAAAAAAATCCAGCAAAACCACAAAATAAAACTGGTGGTTAATTCATGTTAAGTGATCTATAGTGTGCCCTGGATAAGTGATTCATCTAGTAACTACTCGGGCTGAGCTGGGTATCCTCTGTTGTTCACACAACTATCAGCCTGGCTTATCCTCTTAGCTGAATCCTGCAGATATCCAGCACTAATTCACCCTTAAACACAGGCTTGTTGAAATTCTAAATGAAGAATAGGCAGATTATCTGCCCTGCTGGCTGCTTTTAAATGCTGAGGGACCTTGCAGAGAACTGCTGAATGTGCACATTTACAAAGGGCAGCCCTCTTCCTGTCCCCCCCCCTTGCTATGCACAGGGCAGTTTTAAAAAAAAAATTGTTGGTCATATTGCTTGATTTGATTTTGGCCTTTCTCCCTTTTCAACAGATTTCATCACACCAATTGTGGATTTTGGATCAGTGGGACTTTGTGTGCTCCCTTCCCTGACCAAAAAAGACAGTTTAAAACTAAAAGTAAAAGCTTAGGATATATAATTGATCCTGGCTGCAAAGGGAGGACCCTTAAAATAACCAGACCATATTGTTATTGCTATGCATCTCCTGGTCTCTGTACTTGGTTTCTTTCCTTGTATGCAGCTTGGGAAAAGGTGGGTGCAAGGCAGTGGAATGTGGAAGAATCAAGCACCGCAATCAAAAGTTGCTTTCCCCCTCTAATGTGGTCTAGCATGATTGTGATACCAAGACAATGTCCCTGTTTGTCTGGGCATATAGCAACATAGCAACCTATGCCTGGGCCTTAAGGATGGTTGCAGAGGTCCTGCTCGTACAATCAAAGTCAGATGAGGCACAAGTGATAAGGTCCTTTCAGTGGTAGCTCCACATTTGTGTACTTCATCCAGTTTGGCTCCTCTTTCGCTCTGATTTTAAGAGAGTGCTGCTGTATCAGGCCTTAGTCCCATCTAGTTCAGCACTCTGTTCTCGCAGTGGCCAACCAGCTGCCCATGAGCCTTAATTTTTATTTAGATTTAAATAAGTTAGACCTGATATCTAGATCCGCTTAAAGGTGTTGTGCTGGGTTTTAAATTGTTGCTGGTTTGGTTTGATAATTTTTTACCTAGGTTGCTGCACTGAACCAGGGTGTGTTTTATGCTTCTAGATTCCCATTTGACGGAGTCCTGTTCTGGACATGGAACAGATAAGGGGAATTTGGGGTAAGGGGAACTGGCAATTTGCCTTCCCATTTTTCCATTGGAATACACAAACATCCCTAGCAGGAGATGGGGAGAGCTGCTGTCTGAGATCCTGGACAGCTACTGTCAGCCAGACTAAACAATACAGGGCTAGATGGATGAGTAGTCTGCTCAGGTATAAAGCAGCTTCCAGCATCTAGTTTGCATGAAAGGACCTGGAGAAATTGCTGCAGGATTTAAGAAGAGTGTGGAATTTCAAGTTTGATACCTGGTGAAGGGACTTAGGAGATTAGAAGAAGACACTTTACCTGCCTTAGCCCATTTTTCCATTCAGTGGGATATAGCCTGGTGAACAGAGCATCTTTCCTCCCCTGCTTGTCCCAGTGCACACCTGCTGCTATATTAGGCCTTAACAGGGAAGAGACCGTTTCTCCCTGAAGCGTGCCAGCACAGAGCGTGGAATGGAAATAAGCAGGGGGCCTTTGGGGGCAGAGGCTCTCTGGAGGCACCAGACTCTTGTTTGTGCCTTTCAGAAAATGCTGAGCTCATTGCCCCAGAGACAGCAGCTCGCAAGGCCAGATTTCTGTCATGTTCAGGTACAAGAAGCACAGGCTAATGAAAGCCAACGATTTAGGGCTGCTTTGTACAGGCCAACAACCACCCCCAGGTCACTCCCCACCTATCCCTGAGTACCAAGTAAAGGTAAAGGACCCCTGGACAGTTAAGTCCTGTTGAATTAGACTATGGGGAACGGTGCTCATCTTCGCTTTCAGGCCGAAGAAGCCGGCATTTGTCTGCAGACAGGTTTTCCAGGTCATGTGGCCAGCATGACTAAACTGCTTCTGGCGCATGGAACGCCTTGACAAGTGTCGGAGCACAGCACTGCATTGGCACACTCCTGCTACAACTCAGCAACCACTGCAGCTCTTAAAAACCTTCAACCAACATTGCGGAAAGCACAGGGATAAAGCTTTGGAGCCTTGGTGTTGTGCAACCCATTTATCTAGCAGAATATAAGAGTCCTGCTGGATCAGGCCAAAGACCCATCTTGTCCTGCATCCTGTTTTTGTACTGACCAATATGATGCCTCTGGGAAACCTTAAAGCAGGACAAAATGCAACAACACTTCCCTCACTTGTGATTCTCCAGCCACCGACAATCACAGGCACCTTGCTTCTGACAGTGAAGGTAAAACATAGTCATCATGGCTAGTAGCCGATAGCCATTGACATTAATATGCCTAATCATTTTTTAAAGTTACCCACACCAATTACATTGGTGGCCAACGTTGCTTCGTATAAGAGCCATTTCCAGTTTAACTATGTGCTATTATAGTACTGACTTTTGTCTGCCTTAATCTTCAGCTTCATTTGATGTCCATAAGTTCTAGCATTATGGGAGAGGGAGAGAAACTTTCCTCTATTCACTGCCATGCATACCTTTCTCCTCTTCTGTCATGGGCTACTGGACTTCATTTCAGTGCACAGTCCCATATCTTTGCTCGAAACCTGAAATGCAGGAACCAAGTAGTGGAAGTGGACTGAAGTTTCCTTCATCATTCTAACCATAACATTTAACTTCTGTTTCCCACCTCCTCAACATAGCCCAACCATCTTTAAGGTATCATCACAGGAGAAAGGCCCAGGGGGACAAAACAGCAACAATTTCCTGTACAGAATCTGTGCCTCAAGTGATTAAAGTAGTATAGAGGATCTGGCCTGAGCAGAAGCTGACTGTACAATCCAGCTAGGATTTGGCCCATTCAAGAAAAATAACAAAAGAAAGAGGCATTTGAAAACTGAATAACGAGCAAGATCTGTGCCATAGTGGCGGACGTTTGCCCCAAGGTTGGAAGCAGCCATTGTACCTGTATGCCCTGGGCACATGGCAAATGTGTAGAGGGTGCCAGGAGATGTATCAGAACTGCAGCCACGCTATGGAAGGGCTTAATTGGGCTAGAAACAGAGGTGGGTCGTGGGGCTCAGGAGAGGCTTTAAGCAAAAAGGCAGATTAATTACATTATGGGCAAGCAGCGCTGGGAACACAGAGCTGAAATCCAAGCAAAGCCGTTAATACCCTTAATGGGGGGAAACATGTGCCAGTTAGCACACCTCTCTCCTCCCCTCCCACCAAACACCAGAATGTATATATCCAGTGTCCTATAGCTGCAGACACACCACAGAGTTAAAAACACATCTGGCTCCAACAACCCTGGCCACTGGAGTTTGTTAAAGGGCGCTGGGAATTGCAAGTAAACTGTGAGGTGTACACTACGGTTCCCAGGATTCTTGGGAAGAAGCTGCGTACTTTATAAAGGACTGGCACTCAGAAGCAAGATTGCTATTAGCATATATAAAGAGGATGGTGTGCCTGAACAATAAAAACTTTTGGAGGTTTGATATCCTTGTAACAAAAATGTATTTAAAAAAAAAGGCCAAGGAAGACAGCTCTCACTCCAGGAGGCATGGAATCCCCTTATGTTGCAGTTCTCTGAGCTTGTTTACCCCAAAACGCTGACTTCTTCACAAGACACGACAGGCAGAAATGCTCCCAGCAGCAGCACCCTGCAGGAACAGTAAAAGCCACCACACAGGACAAGGCAAGAGAAATGTAAAAGTGCCTTTTAATATAAATATAGATACATTTGAACAGCTGACACCAGCAAAAAGGGAGGCCCAAGACTTCCATTGTTTACACATTTGTCGTTACACGTCTTGGCCAACAGATACCTGTGTGCTGGGAACAGAGGGGATCTCTGAACTGAGACTGGGCTGCACAGTTAAGGCAGCCCTGGACACCCCCTTTAGGAAAGTGCCTGCAGCCAAATGGGACAAAACACGCCTACCTCCAAAAAGCCCATCTCCACAAGGAAAAGAATAGTGCAGAAGTACCGGTATATTCAGGATATGACCTTATGAATGGCAAGAGCCTATATCAACCTGGTGCCCTCCGGCTGTTTTGGACCACAACTCCCATCAGGGCTGATGGTATTGTCACCCCTAAACATCTGGAGAGCACCAGGTTGAGGAAGGCTGCCATAGACCCCCTCTCCTGGCAAAAGAGTTGATGGGTGCTCCGTTTATCATCAGGTCCAAACCAGCTCCCCTGCCAGCTGATCCTGGTGGGTGAGAAGCATGTCTGGAAGGGCATTGGGCTGGGAAATGACCTGCCCATGGGGAAATGCTGTACGCTGTAGGCATAAGATGTCAAAAAACCCTGCAGAGAAGTAGACGGCAGATGGAACTTAAGTGACTGCTGTTATCCATGCACAGGGTAACCTGGAGGGCTTGAACTTCTAGGGCAGAGAATTATAATTGCCAAATAAATATACTGTAGCACCCACCTGCAGCCAGTATAGATCCCTAAGGTGTCCAAGCTCACCGGTGACAGCTGTGCTCCCACTCGATCAGGTACATAGAGTGCTGCAGGATGGGGGAAGGCTAGGACAAGAGTGCTGATGTCATTTCACACCCACACGCACTACCTTTGGCACTCTTGGGGACACTAGTCACTCAGCAAGGATGCTGTAAGCAGCTGGACGTACTGATGCCTTTCTTTCTGGAATAAGGAAGCAGGGAGGTGGTGGCTTTGAGATATTACCCCTAGGCAAAGTTTCTTGGGTGGTACAGGATGGGGAAGGACCATGGCTCAGTGGGCGAGCATCTGCTTTGCATGCAGAAGGTCCCAGTTTCCATCCTCAGCATCTCCAGAGCTGCTGCCAGAGTGTGGGCAATAATGAGCTAGATGGACAAGGCAGTACAAGGCAGCTTCCTATGTTCCTAGCATGAAGGGCTGGGGAGCAATGGAGATGGACACAAGGGGCAGTGTAGGCAGGAGGACAGGGCACTAGAGCTGCCGCAAAGTGCCGGCTGGTAAAAGTAGGGCACACGGGGACAGGAAGAGCACCATTAGCCCAACCCAGCCTCTTTGAGCAGGGCAAGACACAAGGCAGGCAAGCCCATGGCATCCTGCCTCTTCCACCCAGTGGGCCTTGTGCCCCCGTCATCAGGACACGCTGAGCACCGCTGCCGACTGCCAGGCCAGATCCCAATTTCCCTGGCAGGCGGCGGTGCTGGGCCACTGGTCTGCACTGTGGTGGACAGGAGGGAGGGAGGCCTCCCACTGCTCCCTGGCTAGGCAAAGGGCACCAAAGCCAAGAGAGCCACAAGAGTCAGGCTGCCCACAAAGCTGGGCCGGGGGAGCCAGGCTTCCCCCCGCAAGGTCTCCTTGTTGGTCTCATCCATATCCGAAGCCCTCCCGCTGCCGGCCAGCTGGGCCCGTGAGCTGCAGAGGTCGTGAAGGTTGCCTTGGAACTGGATCTTCCGGGACTCCTGCCGAAGCGACTCCCAGATTTTCGCCGCCTCCTCGGGGCACCTGGACAGAACCTGGGTGGCACAGGTGTGGAAGTCGTCCCAGGACCTGCAAGAAGAGGAATCCACATGAGGAGCAAGCAAGGCACCCCGCAGAAGCAGAAGGAGAGCTTCAGCTAGGCCTGGGGTGGAGAAGTGGTAGGCCTGCAACCCCAATCAGCCCCCAGAATGGTGAATGGCAGCCTTTGTCAACCTGGTGGACTCCAGGTGTTCTGGATGACAACTCTCATCAGCCCAGCCTGGCTGTTGGGCACCTGGCTGGCTTAACCACATAGCTGACGGCTACAGACCTGCCCCTATGACTATAGTTGCTCTGCAGCAATATTTAAGAACCACTGAGAGTCTGCGTGGGGTAGTGATTAGACTGCCAGGCTAAGACTGAAAGGAGCCAGATTCAAACCCCACTGAGCCATGATGTTGATTGGGTGATCCTGCTTGCGTATTTCCCAGCTGGCTACTGTAGGAACAGGATGCTGAACTAGATGGGTCTTTGGTCTGATCCAGCAGGGGTCTTCTTATGTTCTTATCCTAAATCAGTCCCATTCTCTTAGCCCAATGTAGCTCAGGGGGTTGTTCTGAGAATAAAATGGGGATGGCCAGGGAAGGGAAGGGGACTTTGTCCAGTGCTATGAACTCTTTGGAGGAAGAGCAAGGAGGCAAAGATGTAAGAACATAAGAGGAGCCATCATGGGTCAAAGCAAAGGCCTACCTGGTCCAGCAGGCAACCAGATGCCTATGGGAAGCCCACAAGCAGGACAAGAGGACAACAGTTGTCTCCTGCTGTTGTTTCCCAGTAACTGGTGTTCTTCCTCTGAGGTTCTATATACCTGCTGCCATAGCTTAGCCTCAGAGAGCTACAATTCCCAGAGCGGCTTAACAATCCATCCCTCTTCCCAGGGAACTCTGGGAATTGTAGCTCTGAGAGGAGAACAGAGGGTCTCCTATCAACTCCCAGCACCCTTAGCAAACTACCGTTCCCAGGATTCTTGGGGGGGGGGGGAACCATGACTCTTAATGGTGGCATGATACAGCTTTAAATGAATTGTGTAGATGTGGCCATAGTATTATGTTCTATAAGGCAGCTGTCTGTGGTGACCCACTATGGGCATTCTTATCTACAGGTATTGGGAGAAGGATCCTGTACTCACTTGCAGATGATGTCCAGCTCCTGCTGCTCCTGGATGCTATCATCATCCGGCTGCTGCTCCTGCTGTGCACTTGAGCCATGCTGTCCCCGAGGCTGATGAGGCACTCAGCAAAACCTTTGTAGATGGTGTTGCACTTACTGCTGGCCACACTCACCGGCTCCTCAGACAGAACTGCAGAGGAAACAAGCAACACTCAGCTTGTATCATCCCCAACACAACCTGTGTCCCTAGGGTTACATACGGCTCGTACTTCGGTTCATGGGCCTTCAGCATAGCCTGAAGTCGCCTGTTTCCGTCTCATCAGGCTCCTCCCTTCCTTGCTATTTCCTCCTATTTTTTCTGGCTTTTAAAAACATTTCCCGATATTTCTGTGTACTTTTGGAACAAGTAGAAAGGGTGGCATGTTCCTTAGTGCAAAATAATTAGACATTTTGTTTGGATTCTGCCCCTCAGTTTCATTGTTTTCCCCCAGCTGTGAGAAAACAAATCTGCAGACTTTAGTCGTGTTAAGTGTGCACATCTGTGCATTTTACATATAACACTAAAGTCAGAGAGGAGTTCTTGTAATAAGAATAAGAAAATGCTAAAGACTACCTGTTATAACAAGGGATGGTTA
This sequence comes from Lacerta agilis, assembly GCF_009819535.1. NCBI lineage: Eukaryota > Metazoa > Chordata > Lepidosauria > Squamata > Lacertidae > Lacerta > Lacerta agilis. The sequence goes on along the minus strand of NC_046319.1, from coordinate 41,041,017 downwards.
ACTTACAATATAGTCAGCGAACGCTCATCTTAGAAAACCTCCTAAATATGGAAAGTCTGAAAAACAGGCAAATCTAATTAAATTTTAGACTGGTCAAATTGATTCAAAGCCCGATGACAAATCAGCTTAAAAAACCCTCTTTAAATCACTAGCAGCCCTCATAGTGCACCCATACTGGTTTAAAATATATATAGGTGCCGGTACCAGCAGTCACAGTAATTCTGACATTGCTGCCATTGGGACCTCTTGTTAAGATGCTAGTCTGACTGCCCTCACACAGACACCCTCCATTAAAGCTGAATTGGACCAATCTTGGCTGGGAGACACTTACCTTACTCAAGACTGACAGAGAAAACACAGTAAGGTGTTTAGGTGTCCGCAAAGTAGAAAAATTATTAATATTTTAAGTGAGCTGGCCTAGTTCAGTCTGATCAAAACACATCCGTAGGCTGCCTCACTCCTCTGAACACACCAGCAGGAAAAGGAACAGCCAGAAGATTTGAACAACAAATCTAGGATGATGGGATTCCCCTCGGAACCGGCAGGGAGCCCCCAAGAAGCTGATTAGCAAACTCTGAAACCGCTCTCATCTCTGATGACCTCTGGCCTAGGCAGACGTAATGGGAACAGGCTGAATCAGGCCCAGAATAACAAAGGTCCCCAGTCCCCATCTGAACTATACATTTTTAAGTAGTATCATACCACTTTGAACAGTTGTGGCTTCCCCAAAGGAATCCTGGGAACTGTAGTTTGTTAAGGGTGCTGAGAGTGGTTAGGAGACATATATTCCCCTCACAGAGCTATAATTCCTAGAGTTCCTTGGGAAGAGGGACCGATTGTTAAACCACCCTGAGAATTATTCAGAACCTTATCTTTTTGTTTGTGTGCAAGTACTAAGAGTGTGCTATCTGCCTATAGAAGGGCAGTAGGTTAAAGGACTATGGTGCTGGAGGAGACTCTTGAGAGTCCCATGGACTGCAAGAAGATCAAACCTATCCATTCTCAAAGAAATCAGCCCTGAGTGCTCACTAGAAGGACAGATCCTGAAGTTGAGGCGCCAGTACTTTGGCCACCTCATGAGAAGAGAAGACTCCCTAGAAAAGACCCTGATGTTGGGAAAGATGGAGGGCACAAGGAGAAGGGGACGACAGAGGATGAGATTGTTGGACAGTGTTCTCGAAGCTACTAACACGAGTTTGGCCAAACTGCGAGAGGCGTGCCTGGCGTGCTCTGGTCCATGGGGTCACGAAGAGTCGGACACGACTGAACGACTGAACAACAACAACAACAACAGGTTAAAGGACAGGGGACAGTTGTTTTGGGCAAAGTGCAGAAAATCAGTAGAAGGTTCAGCACCCCAAGGATCTTCACTTTCAGTTTAACAGCAACAAAAGAAGTTTCTAGTCCTTAAGATGTTGAGTTATGCTCAGGAGTGTGGGGGCCATGCCTCATGAAGCCTGAAAAGCCAGAAAGAGAAGCAAGCCGCCAACCTGTATTTGCAATAACAAAGAACTGGGATCTAGTGCCTTGCATACATTCTTGCCCTCCTGCCGCTACCGCTATGTCACTAGTAGTGCAACAACTACAGGCACATCTCAGCCAAACAACAGCCAGACATCTTCCGTGCTGCCCAAGAAGATGGGACCAAGCACAGGATGTAGGTGAAGAGCATATTTCAGACAAAAAGCAATTCACATGCTATGTTATATCACTTGTACATTAGTGATAGAAGCCTCAAGGGCTAGTAACCCGTGTCATCGTTTAAATGCAATATGCTCATGGTTCTTAAAAGATGCTGCTGTAAGAATCCAAACTTCCACAGATTGCACATTAAAACATAATAAGAGGCCTGCTGGATCAGGCCAACAGCTCATCTCCCAGTAGCCAACCAGATGCCTCTCAAAAGCCCGAAAACAGAACCTGAGTGCAATAGCGCTCTCCCACTAAGGGCAACATTGCCACCATGGCTATCGCTGTATGCAGATGATAGGGCATTTGCCACACATGTTTACTGTAGAGTAACCTTGCAAGAGGCTGTGCAACAACCTTTGCTGGTCACCCAGGGCAACCTGCCATTCAGGATGGGAAGTCTGTAGCACCCGCAGGTGGCAAGCCATATGTCAGCTTGAGCCCACAGTCCCACCATGAGATTAGCATTAATCAAATGAAAGTCACATTGCAACTCAAGGACTCTAATTATTATTTAAAGACATTTTAACCTCTACATCCATGAGGTTGGCACAGAGCTACAGTGTCACTCCAGATTTTTAGGGTCCCTTGGACAAGATGAGCCCATCACTTTGCTGCTGTCAATTCTGTCATTTGCCTGCCCTTCTCCCTTGGGGCCCTATCCATACCCTTGTCCAGAATAAGAAGGCCAAGCAAGGAGGAGGAGGGGAGGTGTAACAGAACAGTCCGAACCCCAATGGTTGCAGAGGAAGTCACTGGTGGAGCGTGAAAGATGACGAATAGCAAACTTTTAAAGTTTCTGTTCCATGGTCTCACCCAGATTCGGAGGCACTGATACATCTCCTTGCCAATTGTGCAAGGGACAAGGTGCGTGTGCACTGATATAGCTCCCTGCCAAGGGTGTAAGGGAGCCTAGGTATACCTCTGCCCATCCCTACTCTAGGGATTAGTCAAATGTGGGATAAGCCGCCTCATATAACTAACATTTTAAAGTCTAATTAATGCATGAAGGGAGTAAGCTGTCCTTCCAGGCTTAACTCGTCTTGGGAGGGACTAGGTAATGAAGACTTTGTTCCTCTTGAGTCTACAGGATTAACTCAGCATGTGAAGAGGCCAAGATGGTTGTTCCATATTATCTGCATGGCTCTCACAAGCCATTCTTGGGTTCCTTTACCAACAATTTATTAACTTCCACCATCTTGGAACTAAACTAAGTCTTACTGCCTGTGCAACTTTTCTGACTGATTTATGGAAAAAGCACATGAACCTGACATTTGAAGAGTCTGTAAGTAAACCAATTTTAAACTTACCAAATGTGTGGTCTTTTCCTATGCTGGGTGAAGAGGGAAATTTTGGAACTCAGAAAGGCATATTTTAAAGGTCTAACAACCTATACTTCCATGCTTTACTTTGCTGCATATTTTGTGATTTTAAATCTCTGCTGGGGTTCTCTCGTCAAAAAGTACTTGCCCCAGACTTGGATCTTGGCATCCAGGAATTCTTATTTATACCGCCCCTTGAGCCTTCATAATACGGCAGGTGATGGTGATTATTATAAATGGTAACACCGAGTTTTAGCCTCTTTTTTGGTTGCGTTGATAGGAAGTGCAGAGATCTAAATTCCAATCCTGCTTTCTCTCCCCCCTCCACCCCCCAACCTTTGCATGAAGCTTGTAACTTAAAAAAAAAAATGGGGAGGAGAGGGAGTTCAGAGCATATACTGCGAAGGCAGAAGCTCTCAACTTCGATCTAAGTATCTTTAGTTCAAAGCCTTTCACGTAACAGAACTACCTTCTGCTTGTAAAGCATGTGTTTTGCCATTGAGTTATGACTCATTGGCTAGAAGGCTCAATGGCCTCATGGTAAAAGGCAGTGCCATAAGCTACTTCTACTGTTCTTCTCGGTGAAGAACTGAAAGCCTAAATATCCCAGTGCCCATAAGATTCAAAGCAATAAAATAATTATTTGGAACCCACAGATGGGCAGTGCCCTGAAACAAGTTGAAGCTGCTGGTTTAGGCAGCAGGTTTTGGATGCCACTCAGGGGTGGGTGGGTGGGGGGGAGAGAAATATGATTTGTGGCAGAGTCTGCTGTGACATTCTCTCAATTGAGCCACAGGAGCTGAGTAAGGGCACAGTTGTGGATGAATGCACAGGTCCCATTTAAACCAATAATGGTTGTGCAGGGGAACATCTGAGCAGGATGTGGCCCATGTTAATTAAAGAAAGAGAGTGGGGCTTGTCATGGGATTATTCATGTTGGGTATCAAAATATCTGATGCTGGCTCTTTTGGGATCTCCTGTGAAACTCAAGCAACATGCCAAATAGTATCTGTATCAAGTTGCTGCTAAACTATGTGGACTGAGTTTTCTGCTTCCCAAGTAACGAAAAGGACAACTGACTTTGGGACTTAGGCTGAAATCCTATACCCACATACTTGGGTATAAGCCCCATAGGATTGACTTTTGAGTATAGGCCTGCACTGTTATTTACTTAGCAATCCACTGTCAATATCTCATTGAAATGAATGAAGCTAGGCTATATCCATTAGCTATAATTAACAGTCTATTGAAACCTATTTCTAGCACCAGGATTCTGTACTGGAAAATTTCAAGCAAAGTCTAGAATCAACCAAAAGGATGGTAAACGGGATAAAGCATAAAAATAAAAAGCAACAGAAGCATATTTAAACACATAACACAGATGGGCATAAATGCATAATGGATTTCCAGTTACAGAATTTGGGATTCTGGTTGAAATTTAGTGCAGGATTATTATGCTTGATCCTGCAAGCATCTGGGGGTGGAAAGGAGACTCATTTGACACAATTTAAGCTTTTTGCACCAAGTCTGGAAGCCAAATTTCAGTGACTGAAATTCAGTAATAAAACCAGCTAATTCATGCTTCTCACTCTAAATCAGGAAGAGGTTCAATATGAGAAATAAGATGTAAGGATCTGAAGTTGGTGCTACAAGTATAGGTTGCAAATGTAAACACACTGCTCCAACCCCGTGTGTGTGTGTGTGTGTGTGTGTGTGTGTGTAGATTAAGAAAATGAACTCCCTCCCCACCATTAGCATCCAAGAAAAGTTTGCGGCGGGTTATGGGGGGTGGGAGATGCCATCCATAGAACATTCTGTGGGCATACAAATACACAACAGGAATTTAGAACTATACCAGATCCAGCTACTAACATGAGTTTGGCCAAACTGCGAGAGGCAGTGAAGGATAGGCGTGCCTGGCGTGCTCTGGTCCATGGGGTCACGAAGAGTCGGACACGACTGAACGACTGAACAACAACAACAACAACAAGATCCAGCCAAAGAAGGCACTTTACATGGAAGAATACTCCATGTTTCCATACCCAAATGTTGTGGTAATTAATGGCTGGATTCTGCCATTTAACTTCCCAAAACATTGTGTTTTATCCAATAATTTCCCCAAATATGTATTTCAATCAGGATGAGCGGCTGCAGCTTCCTGAAGCCGCAAAAATTTCTACCAAACACTTCAATCCACCAGAAATTGCTTTTCTTTGCAACTTTCTGAAGGAATCTTTTTTAAACAAATTGCATCTTTCATATGCTTCACAGCAATGAGAACTTCTGCTTGAGCCATCATTCATCCTTAATACAGTACAGTGGTACCTCTGGTTATGTACTTAATTCGTTCCACAGGCCCGTTCTTAACCTGAAACTGTTCTTAACCTATGGGACCTCCCGCTGCCACCGTGCCACCGCTGCCCGATTTCTGTTATTATCCTGAAGCAAAGTTCTTAACCTGAAGCGTTATTTATGGGTTAGCGTAGTATGTAACCTGAAGCGTATGTAACCTGAAACGAATGTAACCCGAGGTACCACTGTAAATGCCCTGAATTCTTCTAGAGAGGACCTGGCTCTTCTCAACTGACACCAGGGATGGGAAATCCATGGCCTTCCAGAGGTTATCAAGACTGCACCTCCTGCAAGACCCAATGAGCTAGCATGACCTCTGGTCAGGGATGGTGGTAGTGGTGCAATATATAGAGGGCCACAGGTTGCCCACCCCTGTCCCAGAATCACAGGGTCAGAAGGCCCCTACAGTTAACACTGCTGAATAAATATTCCATTTCTCTCTCTTTCTTTCTTTCTTTCTTGCACTGACTTCTAGGGTGTCTGTCTGCACAGCAAATCCTAAAGATGAGGTTCCTTAGCATTGTACCACATTAATTGTATATGGAAAGGAAGGATGAGCTTGAAGTGTGTGTTACCTTTGTGGTCTGAAGCGTACGGATAGCAGAGAAAGAGATGGGACCCCTCTGTGGGCAACAGGAAAAAGAGAAAGCTGTACAAATTCCCCCCTTAAAATATACTGGTAGGTCCCTTTCCAAGCAAGAGACAGGCATAGAAAGGGGGGCAGAAAAAAATGTAAGTAGCCAAAGGTGGAAGAAGACAATTGTTGCTGAGATTGCATTCATGTCTGCTTCTTTTTTTGTTGCCAGCTATTTATTAATACCAGTTCCTGAGCAACACTTGGAAGAAAAGTCCCTTATTAGATATCTCAGAGGCTGCTGACTCTATAAAGGGCTGAGAGAGCTCCTTCACGGCTTGTCCAGATCTTATTAGGTGGAATAATGAAAGAAAAGACGACCCAGTGGCCCCATAATAGAATAGATAGGTACTTGATGCTCACGATCGTAATATTAAAACGTCTTTTTAAAAAAGGGTAGGATGGAACTACAGAATACTCCTTCTCTAACACACACACACACAATTATGGCATAGCTACACCACAGACTTAACACTGATTTAATTGTCATTTCCTCTCCTGAGAGAACACTGAATTTTTAACTTCTGGGAGGAGAGAGGCTAGGTATCTCAACCTTGGAATTTTCTGTGCTCTCACCAAAACTATAGTTCCCAGGATTCTTCGGAGGGAACCATGACATTTAAATCTGGTGTGTGCACACACACACACACTTACAGAGAGAGAGGTTTGAGGTGTAGATAGAGGTAGAAAGATCTGTCAATTTTTTGTTTCTCTTAATTTCTCCTTTTTTCCTAATCTTAAATTCAACTCTCCGTACTTCAGCATCAGTTTGTGAATTTTGTTTAAGCCCTCATAAAAAGTCACCAGTATTTTAGTGCACATTATCCTGATTTGTGTATACAATTTCCCCTAGAAACACATTTTTGCTAGCAATTTCCCCATTTGTATTTGTTTTTCACTCATTTATATATTTTATGCACATTTTACTCTAGAATATAGATTTCTGTAGACACTACTTGGCTGGAGGACTGCATCACAAAATTTGGAGAAGTGCAATTTTAGAAAGATGGCCACGTTTCAGTTTGCATATTATTTCAGAAAGTGTGAATTAAGTAGATTCACATGAAAATGCCAAGCAAATTTCTCCCCCTTCCAATGTGTACTACTACTACTACTAATAATAATAATAATTTATTTGTACCCTGCCCATCTGACTGGGTTGCCCCAGCCACTCTGGGCGGCTTACACATAGTAAAACATTAAACCATAAAAAGCTTCCCTATACAGGCTGCCTTCAGATGTTTCCTAAATGTTATATAATTACTACTACTACTACTACTACCACTATTTATTTATTTATTTATTTATTCATTCCCCGCCCATCTGGCCGGGTTTCCCATTTGATGGGAGGGCATTCCACAGGGTGGGCGCCACTACCAAGAAGGCCCTCTGCCTGGTTCCCTGTAACCTTACTTCTCACAGTGTGGGAACCACCAGAAGGCCCTTGGTGCTGGATCTCAGTGTCCGGGCTGAATGATGGGGTTGGAGATGCTCCTTCAGGTATACTGGGCTGAGGCGGTTTAGGGCTTTAAAGGTCAGCACCACCAACACTTTGAATTGTGCTTGGAAACGTACTGGGAGCCAATGTAGGTCTTTCAGAACCTGTGTTGTGTGTTATATGCCCACATATTAACCAACTGAAACAAGGTGAGTCAACAACTCACAGATTTGTAAAGCTTCCTAATTACCTCGCTGCCTGTCGGTCACTGGGAACATTGCCATGACGTTGGGGAGGGGCAGAACAAGAGTGTACTCGGCCTCAAATGTCAGCTGCGCTGCAAATCCTCATTCATTCTTGTCCTTTCCAAACTGATAGTGCCACACCCCAGGCTGGGCAAAAACCAGAGAGTGCCACTATGGCAGGGCCAGAAGACAGATTGACAGCACAACCCTAGGCATATATACTCAGAAGTAAGTACTGTTGAACTCAAGTAAATGTCTATAGGATCACAGCCTAAGAGGATAACCAAAACAAGGTGTGAAATATTCCATGAATGGTTATGCCAGCTTTTGCCAACTATTTTTGATTATTACAAATAACCAACTACAACAGATGTTCTAGAGATGATCTTGCAATTTATGCTTGAATGTGAGGGATCACAGCTCAGGGGCAGATCACATGCTTTGCATGCTGAAGGCCTGACATTCAGCCCCTAAGCAGATCTCCAGATAAAAGGGTCGGGTAGAACAGACAACCAGCCTGGGATCCTGAAGATCAGTTACCAGAATACACAATAAAGCAGCTAGATTAACAGACTTGAAGCCAGGAGATCCAGGTTCAAACCCCTGCTCTGTCATGAAGTCTCCTGGGTGATGTTGAACTAGCCACACTCTCAGTTTAGCCCACCTCACAGGGTTGTTGTGATGATAAAATAGGAAGAAAGGCTGGAACAAAAATAGCACATCATAATATGGCAGCTTCATGTATTCCAAGTAAGACCATCAGTCCATGTAACTCAGAATTTTGTGCACCAGGGATTCCCAATCTATTCCCCACATGGACCACCTGAAAATTGCTGAGGACCTTGGCAGAACACTTAAGGGTTTTTCTGACAATTGTGGCAACTATAATGTGCTGTGTGATCTTTTATTGTATTTTTTATTGCTTCTTTCTTATATAGTATTTGATGGCATTACAATTTGCATTCCATGGAATTCAGAAACAATATAAGAAACAAAGAATCAATAAAACATGATTAAAGATAATGCTGCAGGCTACCTGAATGAAATTTGAATACAACTGGTAGTCCATGGACCAGCTTGGGAACCCCTGGACTACACTCAGGGTTTCACTCTGAGGTCTCTCTCAGCCCCACCTGGAGATGCCAAGGAGTCAGCCCGAGACCTTCTGGATGCAAAGCAGATGCTCTAGCCACTGAGCTACAGCCTTTTCCCTAATGATAAATAATTAATGCTAGGCTAGAGGAACAAACAAAGGATTGTAATTAACTATCTTTTACTCAGGGTATATCCACTGAAACAAACATTCCTACATCAGTAATGTTCATTAATTTTAACAGGTCTAGACGGATGGAAGGCAACATACTTTGCAATACAGTCAGAAGGAGACTTTTGTCTCTTGCTGGAATTGTTGCCTCCCCCCCTATACACAGATACATCGCCTCAACTGAGGGCACATTGGGGTCACTCACCGTCTTTTCAGTGTCAGGAAATAACTCTATGCCAGTTATGCCAAACTCAACTGAAACACCACAATTCATCAAGCCACAATGAAAACACCATCCATCTGAAAAGACGTTGCCAAGCTGAGCTAAAGACAGCTCAAACTCCACCAGTAAACCCCCAGAGGATCCATTGTGGGCAATTGCATGGCAATGTGGTGCCCTCTTGCTCCAGATTCCAGATTAACAAGGACACCCTGCTTCTCTCTCTCACACACACACTCATTAAAAGTGCTGCCACAACAAGCCTGTTAGTCTTTTAAGGGGCCATTAGATTTTCTTTTATTCTTGCTGTAGCAGACTGGCACAGCTACCACCCCACCCCACCCCACCCCCAGAACAAATTCAAAATACAGTCCACACATAGGAAGGCATTTGAAAGGGGGTGGAAATAAATTCAACCCCTTTTTCTCCACCTTGATCATGCAAAAAAAGGGGGGGGTGCTTTCAACATGTGAAGCAATCTGTTAGAAATATTGGATTGTACTTAAGCAAGTTATACTCCTAGCAGACACATTGAGATTGATGGACCTAAGTCATGTCAGTTAATTCCAGTAAGTCTACTCTGCATAGGGGTAACACTGGATACAACCCACAATGTAGGATTCCATATCCTTTGTTTGCCAACGTGACAGAGGATGCAGCTGTGCCAAACTTCTCCAACCTGGTGCTCCTCCAGATGTTCATTGGACTCCAACTCCCACCTGCCCCTACATGCCGCATGGTCAGAGATGATGGGAGTTGTAGTCCAACAACATCTGAAAGGCGCTCGGTTGGAGAAGGCTGATCCATACCACCAGAAAACGGGCCGGTTGTTGGAGATGGTGGTGCTGAAGAAAAGTCACCCCGGGAAAGGGCTTCCTTCCATACGAGCGTGCAGGGTTTCTAAGGAGCAGAAGAACAAACTGGCGAGCCAGAGGTCTCCCCTGCTGGCCTGGCAACGCACCCGGGGTTTGAGGGGAGGATCGGAAGGAACACTGGTCTCCGGTGTTCACACACACTTAGGAGAAGGCGCGAACGGCGCCTCCATTCATAGCATGCAGACCGCAGACAGGAAGCAGGGAGATCCTCCTGGCGCGGAGCCCTGGGCAGGGGGGGGGGGAGGGAGAGAGGCAGTCTAAAGCGCTCCTATCTCTTTGCAGCGCAGGACTTGGAGGCCGATGTTCTGGGTCCTATTTAGCAGGATGAGCTGAGGGTCCACCAAACGCAGCGGGGCTTACATCCTTAAGTAATGCACTTTTGCCATTAGATCGCAAAAATAGATGCACCGCTGTTTGCACCACAAGATCGCCAAGCCACAGTTTTGCAGGCGCACAGCTGCAGAAGCAAGCAGCGGCATCTTCACGAACACTTGTGACAGAACTGTAGAGTTGGAAGGGACTCCAAGGGTCATCTAGTCAAACCTCCTGCAATGCAGGAATCTCAACTTAAGCATCCAGGACAGATGGCCATCCAATCTCTGCTTAGGAACCCCCCCCCCCAAAGGAAGGAGAGTCTGCCGCCTCTCATGGGAGTCTGCTCCACTGTCAAACAGCTCATACTGTCAGGAAGTTCTTCCTGATGTTTAGTCGGAATTCCCTTTGTGTAACTCGAATCCATTGGTTTGGGTCCTAGCCTCCGGAGCAGCAGAAAACAAGCTTGCTCCATCCTTCCTGTGGCAGTCCTTTAGATATTTGAAAATGGCTATCATATTTCCTCTCAGTCTCCTCTTCTCCAGGCTAAACATACCTAACTCCCTCAACCGTTCCTCATAAGGCTTGGGTTCCAGGCCTATTATCATCTTGGTCACCCTCCCTTGCACATGTTCCAGCTTGTCAATATTCTTAAATTGTAGTGTCTAGAACTGAACACAGTACTCCAGGTGTGGACTGACTAAGGCAAAATAGAGCGGTCCTATGACTTTCCTTGTTCGGGACACTATACTTCTGTTGATACAGCCTAGAATAGCATTAGCCTTTTTTGCTGCTGCATCACACTGGGGCCTCATGCTCAGCTTGTGGTCTACTAAGACCCCTAGTTCCTTTCCGCATGTCCTACAGGCAATCCAGGTGTCCCCCGCCTTATAACTGTGCAACTGGTTCTTCCTGCCTAAGTGTAGAACCTGACATTTGTCCCTATTGAAAATCATTTTGCTCGTTTTGGCCCCGTTCTTTCATCGCGAGCATCACACACACGTGCAGCCCAAGCCGACCCGCGCCCACTGGGACACAAGCCCCGCTCCGGAGCTACCAAGCAGGTGCAGCGAGGCTCACGGTCTTCCTTTGCTCGAAAGACTTAGCAGTTAGCACGCCTCTCCCCTCCAAGCGCCGGGCTGCCCTCTCCCCCCACTCCTTACACTGGTGGCAGGTTGCACACTCGACTCCCTCGCCTTGCCTCTTGCACTCCCGTTGCACACTCGCCGCCCTGGCCCTGCTTAGACACGAGTACACACCCCGCATCCCGCGTCTCGAATACTCACCCAGGTGCAGCGGGAGCAACAGCGCCAAGAAGGACCCCAGCAGCGCCCCGCAGCCCATGGTGGTGCCGGCGCCCAGTTCCAGCGGCAGCAGCAGCTCACTGCTGAGCCAGGCGGGAGAGCAAGAGAGCTGCCTGCAAGAAGCCGAGTTGCGCCAGGCACCTCCCCTCTCGGCCCCGCCCCTCGCGCCCCGCCCCTCGGATCCGGCCCGCGGAGCTTCGCTTCGCGGCCTCTAGGAGCGGGCCGAGGTGGGACTGCTCCGCGCACCCGCCTTTTGTCGTGCGCCCTGTTGGTCTGCCCCACGTTCACTCCGAGCGCGCGCGTGGATACCTGGAGCAAACTTTTGTCAAAAGGCGCAGGATCCGTGCAAGTTCCTGGTGTCGTCGTCCTGCACTGCAGCTCGTAAGGAACTGAAGTTTTCTCTCTCTCTTGCCTCATCTTAACGTCTCTAGCCCCGCCGGATCCGCAGTGCGGTGGCTGCCCGGGCGACAAGCTTGTAAAAAGTCGCTCTTCCCTCCTCAACCCTCGAAGCGGCTGGCAGCAGATGGAGGAGAGAAAGAGGCGGCGGCGGCAGCAGCAGCAGCAACAACTAGGGCGCTGGCGTTGCTTAGATCAGGGAGCAGCAAATAGCCCGACGACCTAGCACCGCCAAAATAACGGCCAAGTCCAGCCAACTTATTTTAACACTTGGAGCAGAAAACCCTGCAAGCACCTCTCCCCTTCCTGGCCGTAAAAACCGGTTTTAGGTTGTAATCGAACTGTAGAGCTGTTGAAATTAATGGGTCTGAATTAGTCGTTTCTATTAACTTCAATGTATTCCTCTGAGTGAGCAGAACTTAGCTGGTTACAACCATTAATAACAAATAAAATAGCTAATAATTAGTTGCCTAGGCAGCCACCCTACACAGTACGGTTAGTCGGTGTTGGGTTTTGATTAAAGGCTGTGATTTTGAACCTAAATGTATTTAGGCAGGGGGACTGACAGACCAGTGCAGAGGAAGGCAGGGAGACAATAGGTTGCCTTCAGTGTAGCGCCAAGGCCATGGAGTTCCATCAAAACAAGGGTTTTCCTTGCAGATTGGAACCTCTTTCCCCACCGCCACCCCCAGCGTGCCCCCAAATCTATTTTTTGGTATCTTCCCAACCCTCCAGAGCAGGGTATGGTCTGGGGAGAACTTGGGGGAGGAGAGAGGGAATTCCCATTGCTCTAGCAGGAATCATTTGGGTGGCTCCTGCTAGTGCAATAAATTACTTGAACTTGGCCTAAACAGTATGTGAAACCAGAGCCACATGATCTGTACAAAAGTGTGCCCACGTGTCCATTCCTAGTCCATAGACCACAAGTGAGACCTTGAGGTCATAGTAAATAGATCAAAGAAGATGTTGCCCCAGCTTGTGGCAGCCATGAAAAATGCAAATTCCATGCTAGGCATCCTTAAGAAAGGAACTGAAAATAAATTACTGTATACGAATCTATGGTGCAACAACATTTGGAATACAGTATACAGAGCTGGTCACCTCACCTAAAAAGGGGTAGTACAGTGGTACCTCTGGTTACATACTTAATTTGTTCCAGAGGTCTGTTCTTAACCTGAAACTGTTATTAACCTGAAGCACCACTTTAGCTAATGGGACCTCCCGCTGCCGCTGCGCCGCCAGAGCACGATTTCTGTTCTTATCCTGAAGCAAAGTTCTTAACCTGAAGCGTTATTTCTGGGTTAGCGGAGTATGTAACCTGAAGTGTATGTAACCTGAAGCGTAGGTAACCCGAGGTACCACTGTACAGAGTTGGAAAAGTTTTCGAACAGGGCAACCAAAATGATCAAGGGCTTGGAGTGACTCTTCTGTGAAGAAAGGTTGACATGTTTAGTTTGGAGAAAAGGTGAGTAAGAGGTGACGTGATAGAAATGGATAAAATGATGCCTGCCATGAAGAAAGTGGATAAAGGTAAAGGGACCCCTGACCATTAGGTCCAGTCGTGTCCAACTCTGGGGTTGCGGTGCTCATCACACGTTACTGGCCGAGGGAGCCAGCATACAGCTTCCGGGTCATGTGGCCAGCATGACAAAGACGCTTCTGGCGAACCAGAGCAGCGCACGGAAACACCATTTACCTTCCCGCTGGAGCGGTACCTATTTATCTACTTGCACTTTTCATGAGCTTTTGAACTGCTAGGTGGGCAGGGGCTGGGACCGAGCAACAGGAGCTCACCCCATCGCGGGGATTCAAACCTCTGACTTTATGATCAGCAAGCCCTAGGCTCTGTGGTTTAACCCACAGGATAGAGAAAAGCTTTTCTCCCTCTCTCACAAAATTAGAACTCGTAGACATGCAGCGAAGCTGAATGTTGGAAGATTCTGGACAGATAAAAGAAAGCACTTCCTCAGGCAGCACATAAGGAACTGGTTTCTACAGGAGGCAGTGATGGCCACCAACGTGAATGGCTTTAAAATAAATTAACGGAGGAGAGAGCTATCCGTGGCTACTAGCTGCAGCTGTAGCAATGCTTCTAAAATACCAGTTGCTTGAAACCACAGGAGGGGAGAGTGCTCTTGGGTTCAAACCCTGCTTGCTTGGTTCCCAGAGGCAACTATTCAACCACTGTGTGAACAGGATGCTGGACATCTAGTGTCCAGCCACTGGCCTGATCTAGCAGATCTTCCTTGTCCTTAAAGGTAAAGGGACCCCTGACAATTTAGTCCAGTCACGAACGACTCTGGGGTTGCAGTGCTCATCTCGTTTTACAGGCCGAGGGAGCTGGCGTTTGTTTCTGCAGACAGTTTTTTCTGGGTCATGTGGCCAGCATGACTAAGCCGCTTCTGGCGAAACCAGAGCAGCACACGGAAACGCCATTTAGCTTCCCACCGGAGAAGCTATTTATCTACTTGCACTTTTTGGTGTGCTTTCGAACTGCTAGGTTGGCAGGAGCTGGGACCAAGCAACGGGAGCTCACCCCATCACAGGGATTCGAAAAGGAGACCTTTCGATCGGCAAGCCCTAGGCTCAGTGGTTTAACCCACAGCGCCACCCGCCTCCCCTTGTTCTTAGGCAGAGCCAACTCATCCTAGTTTTGTCTACACCTGTTTCCCTACTGTCTTGTCCAATGGCAACACTGGGATTGAAGGAGAGGAAGCTGACAGTGAGTGCCACCCCATGGACCGGAGGATGCAATTGAGCAGGCAGGCAGGCAGGTGTGCGCTGGAAGAGGGCAGCTTGCGATTGATTGATGGGGCTTGCATCAATAAGGAAGATGGATGCATGAGAGAATTGCCCTTCTTTGCTAGCCCACACATCACTTGCTACCAGATCTGAGCTAGCCAGCCAGCCAGCCTCCGAGAGGCAGGCATCTCAGCCCTTCCCCATCCCCCAGCCCTGGCACAGAAGCCAGCTGGGAAAGGGATATTTCCCGTCAGAATATACTTTAATCCCTAAAGCCTCATTCCCAACTGCTTTCTGCTCCAGCCTCTTCATACACACAATTGTATTTATTGTTAAATCACTTCCAAGATGTTTTATACTAGGAACGATTCATAAATGTAATGGAAGTGGTATTGAAATGGGAGGTTAAATGGTCTTTTACAATGAGGGATTTTTATTTTAAAAAATAACAATCCTGTTACTCAGGAACAACTCCTTGTGAAAACTGGAGACCTGGGCATGGGTGGGTTGCATTTACATCGAGTATCTCATTTGTTGTCAGACGCTCAGATCCGTGTCCAGGCTCCCTGGCTTCTTACACAAGTTCAGAGGGTATTATATTGAATAAGGGTTATTCTGGGGAAGGATTGGTTGCTGAACTTTATGCAGAATTATTTAATGTTATTTTGGGCCCAGTGACAGGACGAAACTATTTCGGAGACAAATTTGAAAGCTAGATTAGAGGGGTGGAAATCAGGTTGGAGAAGCCAGCAATATCTATATTGGCAAATATTAGGAAAACTTAAATATTTAACGTAGATGATATAGGACCCCCAGTTCAGACCTCAATAATAATATGAAATCTTGCCCTAGCCTGCTGACTGATTAGTATTCTACAGCCTTTAAATGTGTTTGTGGGAGGCGGTTATTGCTTTGTTGTTTCGGTTTTAACTATTTATTTGTGCTTTTATCTTGTGTGATCTATTAGATATAATATATAAATCTAATAAATCACACACACATATACACATGCATGTAAATAACTTGTAAATTTTTACTAGTTGCTGTGCATTTATCTATTGTACAAAAAAATGGAAAATGTTACAGGAGTCAGATGTGATGCTCTGGTATAAAAACAAATGGAATAATCCTATATATGAGATTACATACTATCTTAAGGCCTTACAAGGATTGGCTTAACCTTCAGGATTTATAGTGGAATTTTATTGTGTATGTAAACATGCATCATCTACATCAACAGCTCCCAAGAGTTTGTTTTGAACTTTGGAATTACTGATCTATTGGGTTTATATGATGACTTGTTATGTTTTCCAGGTTGAAGAAGAAACCATAAGAAACTCATAGTAAATATTGCTTTAGAGTACACTGCATGTGCGCAGGTGGAAAAGCAGACTTGCAAACTGGTCCCAAGCACATTTTAGACAGTGGTAGGAAGAACAAGAAAAAAGCATGCTCTAGCATTCAAACTGCACCATGTGTTCTGGTGAAAGAAAAACCCTCTCCACAGCAGCTTTCTTGTTCTACTTGTGATAAAAATTAAAAAAAAAATGTATCCCAGGGATGTTGGATGCTGCAACATCTGCCTTAGCCCGCAAAAAGCTTGATGCCCTGGCAACAGGAATAATCTCATTGGTTTGTCACAGCTCTAAAGCCTGTTAAATGGTTTTCTTGCTTCTTGGGTTGGGAGCAACTGGGGGCTCTAGAGTCTCACAAAAAAGGGGAGATGCATTCAACTAATGAAATACTGAGGAAGGAGCCAACAGCTGGTGATCTGCAGTTGTTTACTTTAATTTTGGGGGTGCAGTTGAATTAATTAAATTCCAGCCATTGACACTGTGCATCCCCTCTCAGACTGGGCCATCTGTATCCTGCTTGATGTTCCAGTGTCAGCAAAAGTGTACATTACATTCTAGCTGTGATTTTGTGCATCAGGTTTGTGTCCGTAAAGAACAACACCGACAAGGATAGAGACAGATTTAAGAGGAGGGGTGGGGCAAGAAGACTGCTGAAGGTTTACTCCAGGAAAATGCATGTCAGATGTCACAGAGGCACCCCACCGTGGGATTGATAGCAATGTAATGAGGGATGCCATGAGGAAGAGGCAACAGGAATAGCTAAGGCTGCAACTAAATAAACATGGCATGATGAAGCTTCTCTTTGAATGAATGACTTGTATATTCAACAGGGTTCATGGAGACGGGCCCTCTGGCTGTGATAACTGGGAGAGGGGGAGGAAATGCAGTCTTGCTCAAAAAAAGCCTTTCCAATTTACCTGATATCATTCTGGCTCCTCCCTGAGGATGGGTGATGGTGGGGATAAATCTCTCAGCCAAAGGGCCACATTTCTTCATAGCTAACCTTCCAGGGGCTGCTTGCCAATAAGTACATTTGTTCATACATATCAATGCCCCACTAATTCTCTTTTACACATGCACGCATCGCCCCCCAGCAACAACGATCAAGCTTGGAGACTATCCCCTAAGGAGAGGCTATTAGGCTTCAAGTCCCCACCCTGGACATCTATACATTTGAGAACAGCCTCTCGGACAATGAAACTTCTTTTCCAAGACTACTTGGGGAGGATTTTGGCAGAGGCACAGCACACAGAGAGGTTTAACCCTTACCTACCTAAAGGCAACCCCACAAGGGTCCTTCCCAAAGCAATTAGGCTTGAAAACAGCTTGCTATTGGCTCAGAGGCTGCTTTCAGGCCTAATTGCAGCATGCAGGGGTGAGGGTGAGGAGGAGTGCTGTAGGCCATATCGGGTCAGTGGCCTCAAATTTTCTACCCATCAGTTGCACTGTGACCAGCGCTGACTAAGAGAGTGGGCTCCCCCACCAGGCCCATCATGAAACAGAAGCAGTTTTTTTTTCCTCCAAAAAAGTCATTTATTGAACTTGTTAAACATTATTCAAAAATGAAGATTAAGAGTCTAGATAAAAAGGAAAAAAGTGGTGTAAAAGCAAAATAATAATAATAATGAAAGGAGTTGTCTAACTCATGAACATGCTCCACCACACAAAGAACCAACGCTGCTTCCCAGGACGGGTGGGCTTCATGAACTTTTCATCCCTCGCCCACAAGCAGCGCAGGTGGAGGCAATACTTCACTATGGCTGCTGTGACTCACAACCCGCCGGCACCTTTGACCTCCAACTACCTTGGCAGGGTAATCCTGAAACGAAAGGGCAAGGCTTGCCAAGCTCTGCCAAACCCCTCAAATTCTTGGGGAGGGGGCTCCAAGCTAGGAAATAGGAGGAAGATGGGATTAGTGTCTGCGCATCTAACTTGTACAGTACAAAGAGAGGCAGGTGGTGGGTAGGGCCATGGTCTGCTCACACAGAAAAGAACTGGATTATACGGGGCTAACACAGCTGGGGCTCATACCCTTCTATCCATCCCACACATCTGTAGTGCGGACATTATTTTCCCAGCAAGAGCAATAGAAAAAGAAAAGAAAAAGCCACATTTGGTTAGCAATGATGGGCGCCCTTGTGGAGAGGCCGCTCGAGCCTTGTTAGGACATGCTGGGTGCGACCAGGCCTTGAAGCATGATCATGAGTCGGCGGGCCGGCTTGCTCAGGTTGTTGTGCGGCTCTGCCTGCAGGAACTGGAAGAGCTTCTGCCGCACTTGGTTCATCACAGAGCCCATGTGGTCGCGGGTGATGGGGTCGCTGTGGTCTAGATGCATCACTGCCTCCTCCAGGTAACTGCAAAGGAGAGAGAGAGCACAGCACGGTTGTGATCCTGGCTGCAAAACTGCAGGCATGTGTATACAATGACATTCCATGGGCAGAATTGAGCTCCCCGGGTTTCTCGGTTTTATGTGTGAAGAAAGCAAGTTTCCAGACCTTACGGATGCAAAGATGCACTTGAAGGTATGTGTACAACATCTGTTAAACTCAGAAATAAGAGAGATAGCTGAGTAAGATGTCTAGCAGGTGCAGCTGGGCCTTTAGTGTTCCGCACGGCATCCTTCAATGGCCAGCAAAAACAGACTTGTACAAAGTAAGATAAATAACGCAAGTTTTTCCCAGATGCAGGAATTTTGTCTGCATTTTAAAGGGTAGAACATACAGGTCCCTGGTGTAGGAAGCACTTGCCACTTCCCTGTGGAAGGAAAGGATGCATCTACTGTTAGGCACCACTGGGCGATACTCACTTCAGTTTCAGTTCTGTCCGAGCTCCCAAATCTGAGGAGAGCTGCTGAATGAGAGACAAGAGGACAGGCTGGGACAGTGGGCAAGGATGCTGCCCAAACACTTGCTGAGGATCAACTGTCTCACAGACATAGAGGACTAGGTTCAAATCGGCTGCAGTGAGAGCCTGTAGAGAGAAGAGAGTGGTGTCCTGGTTAGAAATCTACATTTCTAGAGAAGCTCAATATGGCTGAATAAGGCTTTGAGCACAATAATGCAGTACTCTTGGCCGTTCTCTCCACCTGTCTCTCTCCACTTTGCTAGGGCACTGGGAGAAGACAGCCTCCGTTTCTAGGTGCATGTGACTATCCCATACCCATGGCCCAAGGTCTTGTGAAGACACCTAAGGATTAGAGCAGAATTGGAGCACTGGAAGGATTTTAGGATCAAAGCATAACAAAAGGTGCACACAGTCCACCAGCACAGACCTGAACTCACATATTGTAAGAAAGTAAGAGCGGCCAGGTACTTCCAGGTAGCCTACAAAGGCAAGGCATGAAGGCAATACCTGACTTTTTGCCTCCAGGTACAATTAGGCCCACCACGCCTCCCCACTTGACCAGCCAGGCTGTTTTGGTTAAGCCACGGCCACCTGTCCTACATTTGATGTCAGGTGTGGAGTAGGTAAAGATGCAGCTGAGCCAAAGTGCAATTGTAGGTACTGCCAGTCGGTGGCACCTGCAAAGCTTTGTGTGAAGCCCAGTGTGTGGCACTTGGCAAGTGCTGACTATCAGCTGCTGCTGTTGGGGCTTCCCTGCACTGAACTACGGATAGCAGGTCACACAGTGTCATTGTGGAAGGTGGGCAACTCCACCTACCTGTCAAACTTGGGTCGGGGGAGATAAGGATCTGATTTACCAACCAGATCTAGTTTCCCACCCCTTGATGGTGGGAGTAACATCAACAGGTTGGAATTTTTCACTTGCCTTGCCCCACAACTTTCACTATGGAGCCTGCTAAAGTATGCCGCCTTGCAGACAGTGCTGGAAGGGGTGTTTGGTAGAGAAAAAGCAACTAACATAAAAACTGAGCATATGTGAGGCTTGAAAGAGGAGCAGCAATATTAACCTCCCCAGATGAGGGCTGGAGAAAAGACAGAGATAGACCCAGGTGAGAGCTGGAAGAAAGGCTTCCTTTAAGTGAAAGGTGTGGCTGCCAACAAGTGTGTGTAGAATGGAGAACAGATATCTATTTGGCCTTATACATAGTGTATTTTTATTTCTTGGTCCAGGTTCATTTTTTCTCATGTTTAGTGTTAAGCAGCTATGTTAGCTAAATTTATTTGCACTGCTTTACAGTAAGCTGTTATGAATTGACTGTTTTTTTTATTATGTATTTAGATACTGACACTGCCATTATTTGCAACTATAATTTTTGTTTTCCACCATCTTGTGGAAAAGAAGGACACAAACAAATGAGTGACTGATGTTAAATAGCCTGCTATTGCTGTTGGCACACATACCACCATCCAACTGTGTGCATGTACATATAGCGGCCAATTTAGGATTACACTTTGTGCAACTGATGAAGTGGAGTCTGGTCCACTAAAACATATGGCGTCATAAATGTGTTAGGTCTCTAAAAAGGTGCCACAAGCCTCTGCTGTATTTGCTGTGACGGATTAACACAGCAATCCCTCTGAATACTGCCAGTCAGTTTCACTGGAGATCCCAAGTTCTACTATAATGAGAGAAGAATAAAAATCTCTCTATCCACTTTCTCCACACCATACCCTATCTTATCAACCTCACAGACTTAAAAACATTGATGGAAAACAACCCTTTCCTCAAACTTGAGTGGAAGTATGAAAGAGACAGCAAAAGTATGCTAAGGAGTAATTAATCCATGCCAAACCCCCTTGAACACACAACATATAGGTTGGTTATATATACACCAGCAGTGCTACGTAGTCATGCTTAAATGATACACTTTGAACTACTGTATAAGACAGCTACTCTAGGCGCCCCCTGCTGGTTCTAAGGCAGACCATCAGCTGCCCCTTCGTGACTCCCAGAAAGATGCCTCCAGAAAGGATGGGGAACCTGTGACCCATCAGAAGCTGTTGGGACTACAACTCCCAGCATGCCAGCCCATTGGCTATCAGGTCAGGGCTGATGGGAGTTGGAGTCCAACAAAACCTGGAGAGTCACAGGTTTCTTCTCTTTAAAAACCTCATGGTTCTCTCTCTGCAGAGCTTTGTGTCTGCTTCCTTGAGGATGTGGCCATCTGGGTCCTTCAGAGAGCAATTGCGTAGCCAGTGTGTTGCCTCTATGGTTGGAGAGATGCATACCTGCTGGAAGGCTTGATTCAGGTGCCCCTGCTGCAACACCTGTAACACATGAGCCTGCTGGGACTGGAAGTCGAGGTGAGTGGCAGGGATTGGAGTGCCTGCAGCAGAGCGCATGGCCTGCATGATGCTGGAGGTGACGGCAGCCTGCTGCTCCTTCATGGCCATGCTCACCTCCCCTTTGATCACCCGCTGGACCTGGGCCAGGATGGACTCCTGCATGCTGGAGAGAAGGAAAAAAAGGGAACTTGGAGGGGCTGTGTAATCCAGAGGGAACAGGGTGGGCCGGGGGGGGGGGACAGAAGTGGGAAGTCTGCAGGAGCAAGAGACTGGCTGTACAAAATTCCAGATAACGTTCCCATTTCGTTCTCTGAACATTGTGCCCATTCCCAAGACAGAGCAGAGAAGACCCTGGACATAGGGAAGCTTCCAATACTGATATTGTCCAGCTGCTATGAACAGAAAACTGCACTGCTTATGACCAGTGTGGCAGGGCAGAGGTATTTCAAAGGGTGTGTGCGCCCTGTTTTCTCATCTTATATGTGAAGGATCAGATGAGTCAGTTGCATGCAGATCTCAAGACCCACTGCTATTAATCTAGCACAAGACTCTCTGTTTTGCCATTCTTTGAATGGGAGATGCCCCCATCTGCTCTGCCACTCACTTGCCCACGATGACGTGAAGCTGATGCTGCACCTCGGAGTGCATGCTGGTCGTAATGGTGGCTGCCAGCTGATCAGTTGTGCTCTGGAAGTTGTTGACCAGCTGCCGGAGCTGGCTCACCACAGAGTCCCGGGCATCCTGCTCTCGCGCTTTCTTACTCTTCATGTGGGTCTCCAGCTGCTGAATATCTACAAGAGAAGATTCACAATTACTCAAAAGCCAGCTGGGTACCATTGGAGTCCATTCCCATGGCCTCTGGCCTCTCTTCCACATCATCCTCAAATCCAACTCCCCTTCATGTTCCTGAAGCCTTCATATTTTAAACTCTGCAGCAGGGCACGAAAAAACACACAGGAGTTTCGTCTAATGCAGGGGTGGGCTTCACTTGTGGCCCTCTGGGTGTTGCTGGACTACGAACCCCATCATTATGTTTTTATATGAGCTGGAAGCTGTCCAGAGTGGCTGCAGAAACCCAGCCGAATGGGTGGGGTATAAATAATAAAATCATCATCATCATCCCTGGCCATTGGGCCATGCAGGCAGGAAATGATGGGAGTTATAGTCCAATAACATCTGAAGGGATGCAGGTTCCCACCCCTGATCTAAGGCACCTTTTTATTTCTGCTGAGGAACAGGGGTTTTCTGAATGCACAATGTGAAAATGTTTGAGAGAGATTTGGGCCATTGCCTAAAGTGCTGGTCTGGTACGCTCACACTGCGTTTCTCCAATGGCAACCACAAGACTCTTTACCAGGAGCATTGCCCCATTCTTAAAAGTTCTGGGCAGTAATAAAGGAGAAAGCATCTCACTAACAATTCCATTTGAACCCCATTCAAGAACCTTAAAGATTTAACAAGTATTAGGTATCCTAACCTACCAGCTGAACCCTGACTCCTAAAAGCTGACCTGAAGAGGAAGACCTTCTCAAGGGATGCTCAGGCATTTTTTTTTTCCAAATGGAGAGGGCACTAGTGTCTTGAAGCAACCACTGAGAATGCCTCCTGGTTCACCCTTTTTATCATAAAGGGTACTGCTAAGAAGGCACTTGTAGTTTAGGAGAACGAGAAGGGATCTCGTGGAGCAAGCAGGCTCCAAAATATACTGCTGTTCAAGTCAAGGAAGTGCTTCATCAGTCAAAATCTGAACCATGAATTGTGCCCTAAAATCAACAGGAAAATAGTCTGTAGGACTGGAGCAATGTGCCACTCCTGTGTTCTGCACCAGCTGCTTAGGCCTGAGCTTGACAAAAGGTGTTGCAGCTTTATCACCTTAAGAGCAGTCCCGGCTAGCAGCCATCACTGGACCACCAGTCTACATAGCCCAGAATCCTGTTCCCATACTACTTAGCTGCTTCCAGGAAGCCTACATGCTGGAGAAAAAGGTATGAGTCTTTCTACATAGCCTTCTGGTAGCCTCCAAGCACAGGATGTTCCATTTAACCATAGTGGCTGGTAGCCTTAAGAAACACTCCTCTCCAGATTCATGAAAGAGAAGCCTATCAAGGCTACTGGATATGATGATGGCTTTTCAAAAGGGCATTCCTGCTTTCTGGAGGCTCTTCTTTGCCCCACAGTTCTGTAAGTGTTTCCCACGGCTGACAGTATACAAAGTTGAAAAGGAGAGAAGGAGAAAAGCAGAGAGTGGGGCATACATTCTTGTGTGCCTTGCTTGAAGGTGTCATTGATCTGCTGGAACATTGATTGACAGCTCTTCTCAAAAGCAGGAAGCACCACACTCTGGAACGCCTCCCTGTATGCCAACTGCATAGGGCCCTGCAAGGCATCGGCAGCCGCCCGAGCAATGGCATCCGTAAGGTTCTGCAATTAAAACAGAATCACAGCTCCGTTCACTGAGGTTTCTGGTCTAAAAAGGTGTCACAGTCATCAAAAATATGGGCACATCAACACCTTGAAAAGGCACTAGGAGGCAGCAGTGTTGCAGCTGAATGGGCAGCCTGACCAGCACTTGCTACCCCAGCACCACAAACCAGCTTCCCTCCCAGCAGCCAACCCCACCCATTACCTTTGATTTCACCAGTTTGGTGACGTTCTCCTTCAGTGTCCCCTCAATGGCTGTAAGCTTAGTGGCAATGGTGTTATTCAGCTGCCCAGTGATGGGATCCAAAGTCTTGGAAACGCCTTGTTAGCAGAGAGACAGCAAAACAAAAGTCATGCCCCCATTTTATCCCTCTTAAATAAATGAAGAAATATATGAGGACCTTGGGAGAGGTCCAAGCATGGACCATCCCCTGAAACAATGGCATCAACCATTCCTGCTTTGTTAACTCTCCAGGGAGAAAGAAACTGGAACGGGTCGCTTATCTGTAGCAGAGAAAACTCTCAGGCTCTGCTCTCAGCAAATCCTGGGAACCCAGGTCTTCACTGGGCTGGCTGCATTGCCTTTCCTGTTTTTCTCTTCAAAATCCAAAGCCCATGCCAGAAAGTTTTCTGGGCACCACAGGATAACCACTTACTCCCGCCTTTGTCAGCTTGGTGCCCTACAGATGGACCAACACTCCCATCAGTCCCAGCCAGCACCGATGGGAGTTGTAGTCTAAAGCATCGGGGGGATGGAGAAGGCTGCTCTATTTCCAAAGAAGCACCTCTTTTGTTGTTTTGCAAACTGATCAGAATCCAAGATGCAGGACTTACACGGGGGCACCGTCTTTTTCATCTCCTCGCGGATGGTCCTTTCCAGCCGGTTGCAGGCAGCCGTGGAGAGGGACTGGGAAAGCTGCTGGGACAGGTGCTCCTGCAGTTGCCCACTGCGCTGCTGTCCCTCAGCTAAGGCCTGGTCCAGCCTCCGCTCTGAAACCACAGGAGTTAAGGAAAGCAAAGGGAGAGACCATGGCTCTGTGGTAGGGGACATGCATGGCATACGAATGGTCTCTGTCACCTCCGGCTACAAAGAAAGATGCAGCAGGTACTGGGAGAGGCCTTGGCCCTAAACTAGATGACAGCTAGATGATCAACAGCCTGACCTAGCATGGGGGCAGCTTCCTCCCAAACCATCAGGAGGGATCCTCATTCCACATACCTTACAAGCACCACTGCCACCAACACAAGCAAAAAATAAATGGGGGGGGGGAGTTTTTATATACACCTATCTGCATATATTGCCTTTGGAGTATAAACCCTACTTCACAGGGCTTTTGCAAGGAAAAAATAGTAGAGTGCTTGGAAGAAAAGCAGGATGCAAATGTAAGAACGTAAGAACAGCTCTGCTGGATCAAGCCAAAAGCACATCTAAGTCCAGCTTCCTGCTCTCACAGTGGCCAACCAGAAGCTTATGGCAAGCAGGACCTGAATGTTATTCATTAAAAAACTTTTTATAATGAAGGTTAACAGAATATATTTAGTTTTATTTTCTACAACTGGTATTTTACGCCTTTTCTTTCAGGACTGGAACTTAAGAGGCTCTTCTCATTGAAGGGGACCCAAGCACTAAGGCAGTTGTTTAGCCTTACCTACAAAGAGAGAGAAGGCAGAAATAACCATTCCTGGATAACCTCCACCACTGAAGGAAGAGAGGAAACTATGGAATAAATTCTATGGCCAAATATAACAAAGGTCTTAAAAGGTGTGCACGATCAACACATTATATTGCACTCATTGTTCCAATGCATTCTAAAATTAATCATGATTTAATATTAAGAATATCACCCATTTTCTTTGTTAAGACTGGTATGGGTTTTTGTTTGCTGTATATTTTCTCCTCTGTCACTCTTTTATAGCAGGGGCCACATTTCCTTGGCAGCCATCTCCTGGGGCCCAAATGTTGGCGGTGGGTGTGGCCAGAGACAAAAAAGTGGGTGGAGCAATGGATACAACTCCCGCCTTTGGACAGCAGGCAACATTCCAGCCTTGCAAAAGTCAGAGGTTTTACACGCACAGATCCCCCGCCCCCAATCTCTCTGCTGTTCACCCAGAGAAGGAGGAGGCCAGTGTCTTATTCTAGCTAAGCAAAAGCATTCAAAAGCATGAAGTAGGACTGATGAGAGGCGTGGCTTGGGAATGGGGTTCCCCACTCCGGGACAGAGCAATGGCTAAACTAGACACAATAAAATTTAATGGACCTTTTCCTTCACTCCATAAGGCAGTCAGCTATATTTAAACATGTGGTTTTAAAAAAGGATCAGGGATTCCAACAGAAACTGGCCACAGTCCTCATAAGCGCTCAGCTTTGAATGGGACAAACCCATGACAGAGAAGGGCCCAGAAAGCGCTTTTCTGGGAAGGATACGCTCCTGCTCTTGCTGGGAATCCACCACTCGCTCAATGTGGCCCATGAGGGAGCTCTGCACAGCATCCAGGTGGTCAGTGAGCCTCTGCATGAGTTCCATCTGGTTCTGTCTCAGTTCAACAATCTCCCTCTGCTGGGTCCTCAGAAGAGACAACAACTCATCCTGGTACTCAGGAGCGACCTATTGGAAGAGGGGGCAGGGGAAATGTAAGCACTCCAAGCACTATCAGTCCATCCTCTCTGTGGGAGGCAGCAACATAAAGAGTTCAACCCACTGATAGGGAGCCACTTTAGAGAAGGGCAAACAAAGCAAATTTAGCAAATCTCAAGGTGCATAAAGTCCCAGGCTCAGATGAGTATCCTAGTGGAGGAAATGTGGTAGGTAAACCACAGGCAAATAAAAATATGAAGAAATATTTTAACTATTTATTTGTGCTTTTACCGTGTGTCTTTATTTTGTGAACTGCCATGAGATATTTTGATGAATGGTAGTATATTGTAGTAGTAGTAGTAGTAGTAGTAGTAGTAGTAGTAGTAATACGAGGAGGATCAACTACCTAAATTATTGAGTGTTGTCTCAATACTGGGTCGTTTTAAAGAATAGCATGGAATAATCAAGCTCCAAAAAGATTTCTTGTTTTGGTATGGAAATAATAATAATAATAATAATAATAATAATAATAATAATAATAATAATAATAATAATTTATTTATACCCCGCCCATCTGGCTGGGTTTCAAAACTCTTGACATCTGTTTTACTAAACAGGTTCCACTAGTGCTTCTAGGCTTGATCTGCAACACAGACCAGGTGGAGTGTGTGAGGCAGAAGCAAGA
Organism: Lacerta agilis; assembly: GCF_009819535.1. NCBI lineage: Eukaryota > Metazoa > Chordata > Lepidosauria > Squamata > Lacertidae > Lacerta > Lacerta agilis. The sequence continues at coordinate 41,013,997 of NC_046319.1, read as the reverse complement.
AGAAAATCATATTCGGTCTCTGCCAGACATCAATGCAATCGCAGAAGAGCAATTGAGTTTTGAGTCAACATTTCTCTTGAGGCAGACAAAGCTTTTGATTGCCATGAACAGATCTCACATAATCCTTCATTTTTGGATTCCTAAAACAAATTTAGACAATGGATGAGGACAATCTATAACAGCTGTAATTGACTTGGTGTACCCCAAAACATCTGGACGGCACTAGGTTGGTGATGGGTGAACTATATATAAAAAAGCAGTGGCCAGAGTCTTAGCAAAAGGCGTCAGACTAGAACATAATAATGTTAAAAGGGGGCATAAGACATGGGGGTGTCCATTTACCCACTTCTCCACCTTTTAAAAATTGAGTCTTCGAACCCTAAGTCTGTACAATCCCATAGGAGGAAGAGATGTAGGGCATCCCCTATGGCAGGAATGTGGCACTGGAACGCCTTGTCCCGATTTCATGTGGTGAGTGAGGGGAGCATGGAGAGAGAGAGAGAGAGAGCCAAAATGAACAGAGCTATAGAAGGAAGGGAAGCTCAGTGCAAGCAGTGAGTTGGAATCTCTGGCAAAAGTGACTTTTCCCTTTCCCTGCAGCCTGCTAGACTAGGAGGAAGATGGTTGAGGAGGAAGAGAGAGAAGAGTCCTATTTTTGATCCCTGACACAAGAAAAAGTTCCCCACTCCACCTTTTGGGAAGGAAGAACTGAAGGCTTTGCTGTATATGGAATTTCTAAAAGAAAAATACTCACCTGCTGATCAAAGGATCTTGGGGACTGTTGCACATCCCTGGAACTGAAAGGAAGATGTTAATGTGACAACTGTGTGAATTGCACATCACAAACACTGCATGCATAACCAGGGGGATTATACCAGAAATGTGGCCTGCTACAAATGTCCTGGCTGCTTCAAAAAAACAAAGTGTGTCTTTTCTGACTTGGAAATGGCTCTGCTACAGGGTGGTTACCTCTCTCCACACACACACACCCGCCAATTGAAAAGTACAGAGAGCTGAATGAAGACTTAAGAACATATTTTCTACACTTCTGCTCACCTCTTCCTCCCTAATGACCAAGAGGAGGAACAAATGCAGGATTCATTTCTAATTTCGCCAGTTCCGGGCTCGTTGATATGTGCAAAACAAGGTTCATGGTTTAAAATAAATTCCAATCAGCTTCAAAACAAGCCGCCTTCAAGTCATCCATGGGTTATGAAGCTGGCTTGTTTTGTGAACTAGGTTTTATTTTAAACCCTGATTCCTGGCTTGTATGTAATGACAAGCCAGGAATCAGGGAAGAAGCACAGAATCCTGATTTATTCCTCCTCCTGGCTGAGAAGCAGAAGAGGGGAAAGCTAGAGCCTAAGGCTTCACAAGTTCGCAGAGGCTTGGTCACTTAATAAAAACCCTACCACCGTTTCCAGCCTTATAAGGAGGCTCCACTTTGCCATCATTCCCAACCTTCCAAGCAGCATATTCTCACCCATCATCTTTCTTTCCCTTCCTCTTTAGCTTTGGGGAGGCTCGAGGCGACACTTTGGCTTTCCAGTCCTTCACAGGGAGTCGCTGTGCAGCTGCTTTGGCACTAAATCCACCAGACGTAGAAGCCAAGCTTGCAACTTCATCATCATGGTCACTGCAGAGGGAAGCCAGTCCTGATGAGTACTTGCCCCAACACAGCAGTCTTAAGGCAGACCCTGTGGTCAGCAACAGAAAAGGGGCAGAAGCCAAAGTGGAACTGGGGCAATGTGCCAATTGACGCTGCCACAATCTTCTACAAGAAAGCCGCCTCTAGTTTCAAAATTTAACAAAGATAGCTCCACTCTTATCTAAGGGATCCAGCTTTTTACCATCATGATTAGCCAGTCTGTGGCACTAGTGTCACAGGCGGAATGAGCCTGAGTTATTGCACATGCCAGTAAGGAACACTCTTGGCTTGCATATGCTACATCCAAATTCCTAGTTATAACCAACCAGTTGCTGCAGAGGGCACCATGTGTCCTCAGTGAGCAAAACAAGGTGGAAATTCAACTGATTCCCTGTGCCCAGAAACGTCTGCTGAGCACAGCAGAGAACTGCAAAGGGGAAAGAGAGGGGGATTGGCACCTGCCAATACCTTTGTTCAGCACTGGCATCCTGGCTGTCATGCTGCAGGAGGTGGTAGCTGTGCCTGTGGTAGGAGCTCTTGTGTTTCTCTTCCACTTCATTCCTGGGGCTAAGGGCAGGGGAGACAGGGGAAGAGGAGGAAACAATTCCACCACACTGAATTTATTCTGCCTCATTTTATTTATCTAACTTTCTTATATGCCCCTTTATGTTACACAGACTTCAAAGTGAGCTTCCATAGAAATATACAGCTATAGTGAGAAAGGGTTGTATAAGTACTCAGAGGAGACCCACTGAAATTCACGGGCCTATGTTAGTTATGTCCATCTACTCTGAGCAGAACTAACATTGGCTAGAACTCAAAACAAACAAAGTATCATACCATTCAAAGTATACAAAATAATTATTAGCAGTTTTCACGCCACTCAACAACGGAACAAGAAAGAGGGCCGAATTGGAGAAAACAGAGTCAGCTCCAAAGGCTTTTATAAGCAAATGGGTCTGATAAAACCCATTAATGTTGTGACAATCCATGCTTATGAGTGGAGGAAGTTCCATAACTGGGGTGCCACCACAGATAAGCCCCTCTTCCAGGCCCCTGCATAATGAGCAGCGCTCACAGGCAGGACCACTAGTAGCACCCCTACTGCTGGCTTCAGGGCTTGAGACAGTTGGTATAGTGGGGTACTCTGGCAAGTACTGAAGTCTCAGATCTCATCCATGCAAAGGATGGGAGCTGAGCACTCAGGTACAAAGTAAATGCTGAAGCTTTCATTTCTGTGTGAAACACCCAGAGCAAGTAGGATTTTCTTTCAGGCTGGTCTGTGGGCTCAAACCAAATGTAGCCATTAAAAGAAAGGGTCAAACAGTAGAGCTGGGGTTAGGCAGCAATTGAGTCAATGAAGACTTATTATCTCTTATTTTATTTATAGCCTCCAAGGCAAGGCACATCACTCTCATCCTCCTCCTCCATTTTAGCCCTACAACAACCTTCTGAATTAGGTTAAGCAGAGAGATAACAAGGCCACCCAGTGAGCCTCGTGGCCAAAAGGGGATTTGAGCCTGGGTCTCTACAGCCTTAGCTCAACAAACTAATAAACACTATACAACACTAGACATGACTGCAACAGGTGGAGGGGAAGTGGCAGAGCACAGGCTTTGCATGCAGAAATCCCCAGGTTCAATTCCTGGCATCTCCATTTTAAAAGAATCACGTGACAGGGCTGGCATAGGCTTCTCTATCCCGGACATTCCTGGAGAGCCACTGTCACCACTGCCTACTCAATGGGCCAGATGGACAAATAGGCTGACCTGGGATAAGGCAGCTGCTGATCTTCCAGTGTAGAAAGGAGATGGGAGTTCAAGACAACATGTGATGGCCCATATCAGCAGTAGGGAACTTGTGACCCTGGACATCATCTTGCTGGACTACAACTCCCAACATCCAAAGCCATTGGCTGTGCTGGCTGTGGCTGATGGAAAGAGGACTCCAAAAACATCTGAAGGGCCAAGATTGGTGCTTCCCCCCCAAAAAAGAAAGGAGATAGCAGGTACCTGTCTGCCATGCTGTTCCTGGTCTCCCTGGTGATGTCAGGGGCAGCTGGCCACGGTTGGCTCACGCCAGCATCAGAAGCCACATTTTCCTGAGGTAAGGCCGCCTCCAGCAGCGAAGGCGCAGTCAGCATGTCCACTTCATTGGGGGCCATGTCCAAGGAGTGATGGCTATGCTCCGAGCTGTGACGATTCCGCGGGGAGAGCAAGTGCAAGGCTGATGCCGCGGAAGCCATACTGTCCGCGTGATGGTTTGAATCCAGGATCTCTGCGGGGAGCCCAGGGGGCCCCCCTCCAAAGCTGCGCTGCAGGGTCTCAGAGGCAATCTCTGGGATGTCCTGAGACATGGCGGTAGAGGCAGAGGAAATGACGTCTGGGGAGCGCTCACGGGTAGGCGAAGACTGGGGCACCACCAGAGGCTCCACTTCCTGCCGCTCTAGCGCAAGAGGGGCATTCCCTGGAGAAACCTTGACCAGAGAGGGGGAAAAGTTAACCTTTTCCCTTCCATTCTCCACACTACCGAGGAAGTTTAGAAATCAGACACTATACCCGAGACCAGTGCACTCTAGTGCAGCCATGGGGAACCTTTGGGCCTCCAGATGTTGGCTGAACTCCAACTCCCATCAGCCCTAGCCAGCATGGCCAATTGTTAAGGTTGATGGGAGTTGTAGTCAGTAACATCTGGGAAGGTGGACTGGTTCCCCACCCCCTGCTCCAGTGGCTTTGGGCACCCATACCACATGCACACCGTGTGGACAATGACACAGCCAGAGAGAAAGGTAAATCTTTGCATGCTCATAGAGAATCCACCTTACCGGGATGGGGGCTTTTGGGGTCAGTTTCTCAGGAAGGCCAGGGAGGAGAACTGAATGACTTCGAGGGCTTGTCTGCAGACTTCCACTGCTGCCACTTAGGGTAAGGCTACTATCCAGCTGCATCTTTGGGCTCAGAGACACTTCTTCAGCCGGCCTGCAGCAGGCAAAAGGCAAATTTGTCCATAGAGGTTACAAAAGAGAGTGGTCTTGCAAACCCCAATTAAAAATCAGCCCAGGGAGAAGGGTTCCAACCACAGCATGCTTAAGGAACTGTGCCATTGACTTTACTGTCCTATGGGACGGTCACCCAAGCAACACTCTCAGAAAGAAGACTTCCTTGGGGGACACTGTATGGGAGAAGCTGAGACAATGAATGCTGAAAAGCTAGAAGGGGACCTACAAGAGGTGGTCTTCCATTCCCTCAAGTAATTCAGAGCTGTGGTGAGAAGCTAGTGGGAGAGCAGTGACTGCAGTCTTACTTGTCTCACTACCTGTTAGTACATGAGAAATCTCAGAACGGGAACAGACCAAATGCTGGAGGCTGGCATCCAACGCCTCTTGTCCCAATAACAATTACAAGATCTTCAGGTGACCATGAAGATGGATAAGAGGCACTTAAGAGACTGTCTCTTTGGGTCCGATGCAGAAAGGGATCTAACCATGATTGCTTCTACCAAGAGCTCACCATGGTTCCCACTTATCAAAAAGGAGCATGCCCAAGCCAGATACCTGACAAAGCTCCCACTTGCCATACTAAGAATCGCTTTTACAGAACTACGATTTCAATCAATGCCCTCGGCGGTGGTGGATGGACGGTACGGCAAAGTACATTACGAAGAGAGACTCTGTCTGTGTGGACAACCCTGCGTCAAGAACTTGTGCCATTATTTATTGCAGTGCCCATTATATATAGACCCAAGAGACCAATTTACAAAACCCGTTTACAAATGGAACATATTTGAATAGGTGGAAAGGGTGAAATGGCTGCTGAGCGACACTGACGGCTTCGTTACTTATAAAGTAGCACTCTATGCGCTGGCAGCTAAGCAGATCAGGAGGAAAGAACTTGATAAAATAGCGGTCAACTGCAAAGGGGATTCGGATATTTAATTTGGCACATCTTACCTGAGAATCTTCTGCTATTCTATTCTATTTAATGCAACAAATAATTTTAGTAGCCGTGACCATGGTTTTATTGCATGTGTGGTGCCTGATGATTTTTATGGTTATTGTTGTTGTTCTTGTTGTTTTGTTTTTTTGCTCTCCTTCTGAATGATGCCATGGCCTATGGCTAGTGCAATAAAACGTTTAATTGAAACATGAGAAATCTGAAGCCTAATGGCCCCTTGTGGTTCTTGCCTGGTAAACAATGCTGAACTGGCCTCTGTGCTCTTCTATATCCTACAGCTATATTCCAAGGAACAGGGGTTCCTCCCCTGTCCTGCAAGTCTAGGATTCTCCACTATCTGCCTACAAGATCACTTCATTAACAGCCTCTGCTATTTATTCCATTTATATGAAGCAAAACCTACAAATCTCAGGAAATGTTCTGGGGAATTGAGCTGAAGAACAAAGGGGATGCCTCTCCTTGGGAACAGGGATAGCGCATTTGACAGCTGCCACTCTGAAAATGACAGAAGCTCCGCCTTTAAAAAAAAGCTCCCTGAGATATCCGTGTGAGCCATTTCATTTTCATGCCTGATTCTGAAGGGAGTCTACTTGGCCTTGAAAGCACTCAGTGGGTAGCACTAGGAAGGAGTCCTTGCCTAGGGCTTACCTGGGAATGGAGGGGTCACTGACGGAAGAAGTGCTCATGGTTGTGACAGCTGTGAGGGAACTAATGCTGCTTCCAGGTGACACCGTGACCTGGCACAGAAAATTCAATGGTGTTAGAAAACTCTGCCAGCAAGCATTTTAAATGAATACATACACAGTATTGGCTGCTGGTAAACACTCCTCTTGTACTACATTTTATACACACACACACACACGGAGTAAATTAACTCTGCACCACCTGAAAACTATTTTGCCATTATAAGAAGCACCATACTTCTCCTTCTGCTTACAATTCTGATTTTTTAAAGCTTGTTTTTAACTTTGACTTTTACTGACATTTTAAATGTATATTTTATATTCTTTGTAAACAGCTCAGAAGTTTTACTTAAAATTAAGTGGCATACAAAGTGGTATACAAATTGGGTCAAATAGTTAGTTCCAATTAGTGCTTAGAACAGATTTGAGTAACTGCTGGCTTAAAAATATATACAAGGAACAGTGGAAATTGCTTCTCTGTGCTTTGTTGTCCTGAGCACCATCTACTCCAGCTTTCCCCAACATGGTGCTCTCTAGATGTTTTGGATGACAACTCTCATCAGCCCCGGCCAGTAGAGCCAGTAGTCTAGAAGTCCCATCATTCCAAGCAACATCTGGAGGGCCACAGGTTCTCCACTCCTGCTATAAGCAATCCCAGGTCTTTTACGTTATAATGTCCAAATTGAAGGCAGCAAAGGAATTTGCTCCCATCTGAAACACACTCTAAGGAGGTTACCTGCTGCAGAGATGTACTGGGAGTCATGAATGCATCTGGAGTCATGAGCTTGGGTTTTGTGTCATTGGAAGGGGAGAGGAAATCCACGGGAACAGATAGCTCTGAAATGCGGCGCAAGTCAGGCTGTGAGCCATGCACTGATCCCTTCTCTGATCCAAGCCCTTCTGTGCCCAGGTCAGCAAGGTGATCTGGGAATGCTTCAAAACACACCAAACAGTTTAAAAGCAACTTGTACAAAGAGAGAAAACAGACATTTAAAACCACACAGGCTCCTTCCACCAGCCACTCAGTTAGATTAATATTAACACACACAGGTTGGAGAGGGGTGGGGGTACAGATTGCAAGACAAACCAAAGTCCCTGGCTTTTCCCAGAGACTTGGCAGCAGAAGTCAGGGTCAGGCAAGATTTTGCCCAGAGGCAGAGAAACCTAGGCTAGACAAAGGTGCCTTATACCAGATCAGACTCTTTGTTCATATAGCCCAGCATGGTCTGCTCTGCCTGGCAGCAACTGGAAATGCCAGGGACTAAACTTAGATATAAATAAATGTAATAAACAAGCCAATACATCTTCTGATGTACTCTACCGCTGAATTAAGGTCCCTTTCCTGAAATGAAGTCCAATAATTGACAAAAGGATTACCTGCCGTCCAAAAATAACCCAGCAACTACAACAGACTTAGGATCCAGAATTCTCGAGCACTAGCAAGAATTTCCATTGTCAGATTTGAGAGATAGCAAACTTTCAAATTAGGGTACCTTGATATCAGATGGGATAGTCAAATTAACAAGGAAACACAAATATATTTCAGAACAGAGGACTCACCAAAATCTTCATGGGAGCCATGGGGAGGAATTGGAGCAGCTGTGTCTGGACTATGGAGAGGCTGGAATCTGATCTGCACATCCTGAAGGGCCCTGCAACATCCAGATAGATTGTTTTGGTTTACAAACTCGGCCTCAACAGGCAAACACCATGCTAAACAAGCAATGCTGCTTTGTGCAAAAGAAGACCAGTAGCAGACAGAGATTCAATTAAAACAGGGTACTCCACTGCCACTTCTCATTTGCATCTGACACTTGTAGCTTGTTTGCTAAAGCTTTACGCACAGGTGCAATTGGGTCCCCACTGCTCCCCTGCACACGCATGCCTTGTGATCCTGCAATCCACAACATCCCCCATTAAAAAGATGTTTGCATTATCTGCACCTAATATTTGCATTGCATTCCAAGTGCAGAATGAGGGTTTATTTGGTACATAACTGGAATTATTTTGGTGCAAACCACTTGCATTATGACTTAACCCTTTGGTCACAAAGCCTAGGACTGCTGTTTTGGGAGCAGCAAGCAAAAGTCATCTCTGCTTGGAGGAAAAGCATGAAAGGTCACTCCAGAGCAGCTGAGAGGCAGTTAGTTACCTATGGTATCATCCCATCTTGTGGGCTGGCAAAAACTGAGCCTGTATTAAGTCAGTAAAGTCTTGTGACAGAATTAAAAGGCAGGCCTGGAGAATAGCTGTCCTACAAAATACTCACTTGGTGTGGACACAAAAGAGTTTGATCAGCACCCCTGCTGCTGATTCTACTGCTCCAGCACCTTGAGTACCTTCTAGGAAGAAGAAAAAAAAGATTAAATTTTATTTTTATAACAAAATATATATATTGCTTGGTTTTAATAAAACTTCTAAGTGGTTTACAAGAAATATTAAAATAATCAGTAAAAACAGAAACATTTTAAAATATATTTTAAAAAAATGCATGCTTCCTTCCATGTTTAGCAGGTAAAGCCTCCTTGTTCCCCTTCTGAGTAAAGTAGGATAAGGCTGCTCACATTGTAAGAAAATGCTCAGGATGGTTGCTCTGGGACAAAAGTACAAGCCTGTCCTGCTCTTAGGCAGAAGGAGCCAAGAGGGTATGTACCATTCTAACACTCAACACTAGAGAAGGAAGACTGACAGAATTCCAGTATCCCACCAAACCATGGTTTGTGCTAACAGCAGTTTAAAAACAAACCATGGTGTGCTCCAAAGATACAATGAAGCAATCATTTATACTGTGTGTTTTCTTGCCTACTTCCCGTGTAACCCCTGGGATGTTGTCCCTAAATGCTCTGCTTTGGCCTATTGCAAAAAACTGACAGCACATGTGCTGGCTTGTTACTACTAGGCAGTCAAACTGAAGCATCATCTGCTCAGAACTCTTTTGGCTGGTCCTGCGCTGATCACCCAGGGCATTACAGCATCATCTGTTGTTTGCTTCTGTTTTGACATCTTTGTCTTATACTGTTGATATATTGGCAATCACATTAACAGCTGAGACTAAAGCAGAGGACAAACTGTTAGCTGGGTGACCACCAGGAACCCAAACTGAGAGCCACTCAAGTACTTCTGTTTCCATCCAATCAGGCATGGCAGACTCCCAAACCAACAATTCAGACTTCAGTCCAAATGGCAGGTTTCAAGTCAGCTTCAAACTATGGGTTTCACATTATAGTTTGTGGGCCAATGACCAATCATGGTTTACAGGTTTGGACACCATGACAGACCAGTTAAACTTTGTAAACCATGGTTTTGTGTGACTAGAGAGGCAAAGCTTGCACAGTATTTGGGGAATCAGGCTAGCTACCAGAGAGACAATCATCTTTCTCTTCCTTACTTTTGAAGAGACACATCTTTTATCACTCACCTGCAGTAAGACCATCGGTCTCCTCTTCCGCTGGCAGGACCTCTGTGTGTCTCAGCCGGCAGCGGCTGACCACCTGGATGCCAAAACTCAAGACTGGATGGGTCAGCAGAAACTCTGAGATGGAGCTGAAATAAGCTTTGCCCTCCTCCTGGTTCTGCACAAGTTCCATCACATACAAGACCTAAGAGGAAAGCACCAGGTAGATACCCTGTAGTAACGTAAGCAATAAGGGGCTCTTGTACCAGGAAGGTCACATGTGCACCTGCACCTTGGGCTGAGGAACAGGCTAGGCACAATGGGAGAAGAAAACACACAGCCTCTCCCCAAACCCAGCATGAAAGTTGGTCAGCAGTACTGAACAAATTCCGGATTCACAGATCTTTTCTGAAAATGAGAACTTTTAAAAGTTTACCCCCACTAAAAGGAACCGAATGCTTTGCTTAATCAAACAGCTGCTGCCAGCCCCAACCATCTCTTTTATATGTTAACAACAGACCCCACACTACCTAGCCTAGCACTATTGCAGATGCCTTTTCCTCTTGCACCCAGCCTCTCAACAGAACTTGCCTACCTTTCTCTGCACATCACTCAAAATCAGGTATTCAGCTGAGAGATCCAAGCAGGCCTTCAAACTAGGAAGGACACTCATGGAGCTGAATATATCCGGAGAAAATCTGAAAATGACACAGTGAAAACAGTTTCCCTCAGATGTCTACTAATAATCTTTCTCTTTAGTGGCATGTTGTGCGCATTGCTGAAACCTGCCTTTTTAGGTACATAAGAGTGCCGCCTTATACAGAATCAGACCATTGGTCCATCTAGTTCAGCATGGTCTACTCTGATTCTCCAGAATTTCAACCAGAAGCATTCCACAATCATACCTAGAAACACGAGGGACGGAATCTGGGAAGTTCTGCATGCAAGACAGATGCTCTAACACAGAGCTACATCATTGGCAGGGTGACGAAGACTGTTAGTTGCCCTTCTTGGTAATCCTTCCACACACACACATTCATTACGGGCTCCTACCATGCACAGCTGATGACTAGAGCACTATTTACCGGACAGTCTGTAGGCAGGTCCATGATACAGTGCACCACATCTTCAGCTCTCGATTCTGTTCTGCCCCTGTGATGAGAAACCTCCAGAAGGGAACTCTGCAGAAATGAAAGGATGGATGAGAAGGAACAAGTGATGACTAGAAAAGGCCCTTTTGCTTACTCCATAGCTTTATTAATTTATTTGCCTTCACACTATTCCAGCCACGTGAGTGGGGAGTCAGGATGTGGGGAGATGTTGGCTGTGCTCTGTCACGTTCCCAACAGGCCATCTCTTCAAGTCCTCCACACATTCAGGCTCAACTTCTGCCATGAGACGCCTCCTCTATCTGTGTAGGCTTCCTGCGCTATACAGAACTCTCAACACGCAGGGACCTAAATCATGTGGGGTGCCTATAGAAGTAGAAAAGGCTCCCCACTGCAAGACCTCAGCCAAAACCCATGGAAGTCAAGATAGCTATGAGCCCTCAGGAACATAATGGAGGTGGTGGGGCCAATGAGCACACCCCTGCTTTCCTTCTCCAATTGTGTAGAGGGGTGAAAGTGTGAACAGCAAGCCTCTGAGAATTCTTAACTAGCAGATTTTCTCTCACACAAGTTGATGCCTCTCCTCAAAAACAACTAGATACCAGATTCTCTTAAATGTCTGGTTCTCTTTGTTCAAACCAAAGCATTACAAGATTGTGGTACAGAGACTGGACCTACAGGACATGTGAATTGTACTCATGTGTGCATAGGGAATCCAGAAGCATACCATCAGCTGCTGGGAGCCTTCACCCATTCTCCTGTGGGTCTGCTCCCCTTTCTGTTAATTCCTTGCAAGGAGGGGGAAGGAAGAGGAAAGAGGGGTTGTTCTTTCTGCTGGGCACATGGGTAAAACTCACACTCAGAATCTGCTCCTCATTCCGTGCTGTACTTTGGAATGAGGGGCAGGTAGGCAGGTATATCAGCATTTTCTGGCACACCAGCAGTGCTAGGTCACACCATCATATTATGCCACTCTACTCTTATTGCAAACACAGGGGAGTTCATTTTCCAGTAACTTGTTCCCAATAATTTACACAATCTTAAAAAGAGTACAGAACTCAGGAACCTTAATAAAGCTTATGGCTCAACAGGCAGCCAGAACTGACGCCAAATTTGAAGCCAGAGACTAGGTTCACAGTTCACGTCAGGCTCATAGACACTCCAGCCACAAGTGTTCAGGTAATGAGGGGAACACTACAAGGCATGCCTATGTTGCATCCCACAATGCTTCAGAAATAATCTTTAAGTTAAAATTACAGACATGAAGGCTCCTCCTTGCCAGCACTTACACCTGGAGGAATAGAGGAACTATATTAGAAAGTTGTAAATGACTGATCTGTAGGGTCCTGTTCCTTTATTATAGCAATGAACCTTCATGGGGTAAATACAGAGCAAATGTATTTATTTTTCCATACAGTCCTGCTTCCCACCGGAAATGGGACACTCTTAGCAAAAAAACAGAATCATGTCTTACTCTGGATCTTGTTTTTTATGGTTGTCACAGAACAGCAAGCAGGAGAGAGGTCTACCATCATGAGGCTTCCATTCATGCAGGCACCTAGGTAGGAAATCAAAGAAATAATGACTGAGAGCCCACTCCTTCATAATTGCGAAATTATGTGAAATGGCTCCTTTGGTCAGCAACTTGCTCTCAACAATCCAAACATTATTTACAAGTGGACAGTCAGACAATAGAGCACAAGAACTTTAATAAAGCTTGGAGGTCAGATGCTTTGGACAACAATTTCATCAGCCCCGGTCAGCATGGGAGAGAGGATGATGTGAGTTGTAACCCAAAATATCTGGAGAGCACAAGGAATATTGTTGTAGATCAACAAAGTCATGCCAAATTGAGACTATGTTTAGAGCAAGGGACTGGGCATGTAAGTAAGCTTGAGGCACACGAAATCAAGAGACACTGAGCTTCTGAAGTTACCTTGGTTCATCCTGCCCTTCTATGTAAATCTGCCAGAATTTGACAAAGCCATCATGGCTTGCGGTGGCCAAGACAGTTCCATCTGGGGAAAGGGCTCCTTCACTCAGACGCTAGATAGGGACAGGGGGGAAAATCAGCTTTCACTCAGCAATACAACTTCATTGAAATACACAAAGCAATGACCTGGTTTGCACCCAATGCTAAGCTGTGGTTTATTTAGATTAAGTGTGCTTGCTCGTATGCCCGAACCCAACCTGGTCAACTGTGGTTTGTTTGTGGCCAAGAAACTAGAATATGTAATCATGGTTTAAAACTGGCTTATGAATCGTGGCTTGCAATAACCATGGCTTCTTATTACATCTGAATTTAATCATGGTTTGTTTTGGTACCCCACCCCAGACCATGACCCAGCTACAGATGCACAAGTGTTTAAGTCTAATAAACTTTTGGTCCTCCAAACATTACTGAAATACAACTCCCATGAGCCCCAGCAAATATGTTTATGATCAGGGATGATAGCCGTAGTAGTTCAGCAAAATCTGCAGAGCCAAAGGTTCTCTACTTCTGGTCTAATAGCTCACTTACTCAGACCCTTTTGCCATTGATCCCATAAACCAAGTGGATGAAGCCACAGGCCTCTTCAGAATACTGAAAACTGTTGGATTAAGGAATTAAACATACATAACAGATGGCTCAGCTCTGTAACGGGAGACGCAACATCAATGACAGCAACAGAACTCTTACCGTGCTGTGACCTTTTACCACAATAAAGCCCTCTTTGATGCTGGTCACTTCCACTGGCCATGAATTATGATTGGCTCGGATTATATCAAGGTCCCAAACCTCTGCCTGCAAAACGAAAAGAAGGAAGCACACAAACTGCACATTGAAGCTCTGCCAGGAGTGAACATAAAGTCACCTACCGTTCCAGTTACCACCTTGCTCTGCATTTACTATCCTTTCATGAACTCTGCACCATCTCCTGTGTTTATTTCTCACAAGTACCACACACAAAAATAGCACAACACAACCACATTTGCCAGACTTAGTTAAATAAAAGCAGAGCCCGACTTGATAAACTTGTACCAGTTTACATGCTGTGAGATGCTTTGTGCATGGATGTACAAGAACCTGGAAAATTGACCTAACCATGGGGCACATCCAGGGCCGTCTTAAGGAGATCGGCCGCTGTGGCGCAGTGATCCCTCCGGCGCCCCCGGTGTACTGCCTCTCCGCTGCCTCCCTCCCGCGCTTACTGCCCCTTGGGAGGGGGAGGGGGCGAGCAGGGGATGAGGGGCGTGGCGCTGGAGCGGCGCGGGGCTCTGCGCGCCCTTCCAGTGCTCCTGGGACGGGAGGCGAGGGCGGCTAGCTCGCAGCCCGCCCGGGATCGGCATGGGCGACAGCGGCTGCACCGCCGGCGCGCGAGCGCCCGGCCGACAGCCCGCCCTTGGGGGCGGGTTGGGGAGGGGGGCGGCTGGTATGCCGGTGGGCTCGATCCTTCCGGCGCCCCCATGCGTCTGGCGCGTCCGGGGGAGAGCGCTGGCGGCGCAAGCACCCGGCCGCCCATGGGGGCGGGGGGGAGGCCGCCGGCGGGGCCACGCTACTCTCCCCCGCTCGCTGCGCTCGAAGATGGGACTGTGCCACTGGCATGCGAGCGTCTGCCCGCCCACCCGCCCATGGGGTCGGGTTGGGGAGGGGGCGCCCGGTATGCCAGCGGGCTCACAGGGGCGCCCCTGGGGGCCCGGCGCACTGCGCCACCAGCCCAAATGGACAAGACGGCCCTGGGCACATCTTTCTAATTCTTTATCTACAACTTATTAGTATCTCAATACGAACGAACACCTTACGAACAAAAAAAATTCAAAGCTGCTTACCCTATCCTCATGTAAGAGTGCCAGGGTCTGACTGCCTTCCTCACAGCTCTCCTCGTTTTCATCTGGGATGAAGGGACACCATATGATCCTCCGAGAGCTGTTCAGAGGAGTCCCATCAGGTCGCTTGATGTTTACCAGGATCTCCTCTCTGATCACCAAGTTAAGGAACAGCTACAAATCACTTTCTTTTGTAGTATCAACAGCTTTGTGATTTATCCCAGATGTAGTAGAAACAAACACAAAGAACTTGCTGTCACTTGCCTGCAGCAAAGAGCAAGCTGGACCAAGTTCTCCAAGGAGGTTTACAGAAGTAGACACGGTGACCCTGCAACTCACCCTGTAAGCTTCAGCTGCCCTAAAAGAACTTATGTATATGTATGTATAATGCTTGTATGTTGGCTGGCAGAAATAAATACTAGTACATCTCTTTAAGGCAGGGATGGGGAAACTTTGGCCTTCCAGATTTTCTCAGTCACCAACACCCATCACCCCCAGGCACCATGGTCAGTGGCTAAGAATGACAATATCTGGAAGGTCACAGGTTCCCTGCCTAAGATATAGAAATAAACAGTGCCCGCTTCCTATCTTGCGATTCTTCTTGTAGTTACAAAGTTGCCCCTGTATCTAACAACACTGCAGCTATCTCCTACAAAGATAAGATACTGGATTTTTCCATTCTCCATGGCCAGGCGCCAGACAAAGAGGTTGCCAGCTTCATCCAGGCAAGCGAGCTGGTTGGAGTTGAGGTGAGCAAAAGCCAGGTCTGCCACTCCACCTGTGAAGCCCTTCAGCAGGGTTCGCTCCGCTGTGCTAACACTCAGGACTCGAACCATTGCAGAGCCATTGCTAGCACCTATCAAGGAACAGCAACAAGAAAATGACAGTTAAGATGGCTGAGGAAATGCCAGTGCACTCTCTACAGCTGGGGGAAAAGCAAGGGGACCTCAGCCCGGCACAAGGCCACTACAAGAAACCTAAAAGCAAAAACAGCCCAGCCAAAAGAACCAAGTTGATGGAGAGATGCCTCACCTCTAATGGCATATGCCAGGTAGGCATTTGACACAGCAATCAGGTTACCATAGTAATATTTCTGCTCCCAATCATACCTGGCCACTGGCTGGATTTTTACCTGGATGGCAAAAAGGAAAACAAAGAGCAGCTGAAGTGTGGAATTAAATTCAACATTTGCCAAAACAGGGACAAGGCATCCATCACTGAACATAAAACTGCAATATCATCTATATATGCTGTGGAGAGAGGAAATAGCCAACACCTAGTTCAGGAGTCACCAATCCTGTTCCCTTCTTCAGGAGATGCTGGGGACTGAACAGGAGACCTTCTGCATGGAAAGTATGTGCTCTACCACTGTGGCACTATGTGAATGAGTCTTTAGGGACCTTTGGGCTCTTACACCGTAATCCTTCTTCCCAGGTACCACGATTCCCACTGCCTTCTCTGGTTTGCAGAAACTGTTTCGGATGAAATTGCAAGCTACAGTTTGTCATAAACCAGGAGAAGGCAGGAGGGAATCATGGCACGTGAAAGGAAGGCGATAGGAAAGGAACTCAGGGATGTGGGAATTCTTAAGGACTTTTTCATATATCATCAAGTGGTTAAAGGCTACATCTGAACCAGCCCAAGACAGCAGTTTGAACAAAGGCTTCCCATGGCACTTAGGTTTCCCCAGGCCTATCACCACTGAACATTAGGGGATGCTAATATGCACAGAAAACAGGCTATTCCAAGGCTGAGGCATGAATGCCTGCTTTAAAAAAGTCTAAGAGAAGCACCACAATACTCAACCTACCCCTCCAACTTATTACGCTCTTCAGCCTCATTCACCAGCAATCCAGGCACTGACTCCTTGAATCAGGGATGAGGAACCAGGGGTCTCCAGATGTTGGACTCCATCTCCCATCTGCCCCATTCAGCATGGCCAATGGTAAGAGATGGTGAGTGTTGTAGTCCCATGACATCTGGAAGATCTCAGGTTCCCCATCCATTTTACACACTTGAAAAGAGGGCAAGTGGTGCCCCAACTGGTTTTGTACATTGTCCAGATGAATCTTTCCCCTTTTACCTTGTTGCTCCCTCTAGCTTTACTGGTGATGCTGGAGTCACTGCTGGCTACTATCTCAACATCTTTAGCAGTTATCACCATACAGGTAGAGCTATCATCTCCAGAGAGGCAGCTAAAAGAAAAGGAGGAGGAGAAGTCAAAACAAAAGACCTTAAGGACAAGCAGCTTTTGTTATGGAGAGCTGGGAAAAAAGCTAGGGATATGCCTACTGAAGGCCCCCAATTAAACAAACATGCCTGTTACTATGAAGTAGCAATTTTATCACTTGTCTTTCCTGCTGCAAATGATCTTTCATGGGCAAATGAGTTTTACTGGAAGCAACACAAGACAGCAAACAATGCAAACCACAAGTTGCAAACCTCAGTCTCAGTCACTGTCAATGAAGCCACCATTACTATACAAAATTTATCCCCGTTAAGCTGTGTATGAATGTGTAGTCCCTCAACTATGGAGACAACACATTATCTTAAATTTGTGTCTCTCTGGAACAGAAGCTACAAACAATGTTACACAACTTTAAAGCAGTAATCCAGATAGCTGGAAGCCCAGTCTTTGTAGGAGCAATTACCGAGCTGAGATTTTTCAGCAGACCCATGACAAGCTCTCCACTTTCTCCCACCAAGATACCTACATGACTTGCTTCTCCTGAAGTGCTCCCAGAGGAACTGCTTGGGGTACTGGCTTCGTCAATGAAGCTCCATCTCCAGATGCTATGGGATCTGGCACCAGCAAACCATTCAGGTCTCCATTGTATGAAGTGGACGATCTCTGGTTTTCGTTGACTGAACCTAAATGGGGGGTGGGGGGGGAACAGAGCCAATGTTCACATTTACGCAGCCATTTAAAGGGTCATGAAAGTTTCTGAACCATACAGTCTCCCTTTGATGGTCCCCTGTCCCAAATGAAAAGAACATAACATGGGAGAGTGGTTTCATTCAAAAGAAATGCCAAACTCTCTCTCTTTCTACTGAAACAGGAAACAAGGAGCCCATCAAGATAGTAACGTTCTAGAGAAGATATGAAAAACATTCTGTCCAAGGACAGAAAACCTGAATCAGTGGTTCTCCTCTACAATAAAAAGGTAAGTGTTTTGCTCAAGGAAAGACAGCTTGAGCATATACCGTGTTTCTCCTAAAATAAGACACCGTCTTATATTTTTTTTCCCTCAACAAAACACAGTATGGCTTATTTTCAGGGGATGTCTTATTTTAACTGCATCGCATCAGTACTCTGCATAGCCACGCCTCTCCAGGCTGTTTTAATGGGAGGTGCCGCATCACTATGGCTTATTTTCGGGGAACGGCTTATATTTCGCAAATGCATAGAAATCCTGCCATGGCTTATTTTATGGCCATGTCTTATTTTAGGAGAAACACGGTAACGCCAATCCTGACCTGACTGCACCGGCTGCCGATTAGTTTCTGGGCCCAATTAAAGTGCTGGTTTTGACCTATAAAGCCTTAAACAGCTTAGGACCACAATACCTTAAGGACTGCCTCTCCCCATATGAGCCGACAATAATCATCTGCAATCATCATCTGAGGCCTTTCTTTGTGTGCCTCCTTCATGAAAGGTCAAGAGCAGGGGTCAGCAAACTTTTTCAGCAGGGGGGCGGTCCACCATCCCTCAGACCATGTGGTGGGCTGGACTTTTTTTTTTTTAATGAACGAATTCCTATGCCCCACAAATAACCCAGAGGTGCATTTTAAATAAAAGCACGCATTCTACTCGTGTAAAAACATGCTGATTCCCTGACTGTCCGTGGGCCAGATTTAGAAGGCTATTGGGCCGGATCCGGCCCCCGGGCCTTTGTTTGCCTTCCCATGGTCCAGAGTGTGGCAACACAGGAATGGGATTTTTCTGCAGTGGCTCCCTGTTGGTGGAATGCTCTCTCCAGGAAGACTTGCCTGGAGCCTGTGTTACATATCTTTAGGCACCAGGCAAAAATAGCCTTTGGCTAATTAAACAAACTATTGCCTTTTAAACTGTGTGTTGGGGTTTGTTTGTTTTTTGGTATTGTTAATATACTACGTATTTTTGTGATTTTATATTGTAAACCACCCTGTGATCCTTGGATGAAGGGTGGTAAAGAATTATTGTTATTATTATTATTATTATTATTAATCAATAAAAGCTTGATGGATGATGACACAACTACACACAATGACTATTTCAGCCAAAGGCTGGATTAAAAAGAAAGTTTTAGAATCCGTATGAAAGCTCAATGGAGAGGTAGTTCCTCTAAGCACTTCAGTTCAGTGAGAAGCCTCCATACTATGAGAATAGAGGAGAATGGAAGGGTGGGCAGGGAAAATGAAAAATGTGGCCTGCTTCTCTTTTTGTTTTCCAAGTTTGGAAGTCATAACTGAGAAGGCTCGCCTTCTAGCTGTGCCTATCCAAATGAGCCGTAAGCATGGAGCCAGCAACACCACTTGATGACTAGGCTTCAATTGGGGAGGATGGTGTGGGAAAGGTCCCCAAACTCTTGATGGGGCTATATGATTTTGCCAGGACACTTAAAAATCTCTGGATAACTGCCATTCCAGATGCTGACTTCTGTTTGTTCCTGGAGGATAGAATGGACCTGGGCAGGGAGTTAGAAACAAACAGGCTGCGGAATTAGAGAAAAGACAAAAAAACAACTTTTCTAGGCAGGTTTACCAGTAGCAAGACAAGACATATGGGCACAGAACCTATTTCTTCTGTTTCATGTGCTGTCAGAAGTTTGGGGCTCAGCAATCCTGCTGGGTAGATGTTAGAAGGTCAAAATAAATAGCTTCAGTCATCTTGAGCCAGGGGATTGTTGTGGAGAATCCAAAAACCCAAGGCCGGAGAAGTCAGCTGATGATCCTGGGTAAAATTCCTACCCAGTCCCGTTAACTGATGGCTAATGCTAGTTTCATACTAGAGTGCAGCATGGCTCAATGCCATAAAGTAACACCGTGAGAAGAGGAAAGGTGGGTGGGTGGCAGTAGGCAGAGCACACAATGGTTAGTTCTGTACAGACAGTGAATGGACCACAGGGGGAAAGTTCCCTCTTTGCCCTCCCCAGGATAAGTTTCGCCCCCCCCCCCCCCGCCAAGCCATAATCTGATTGCCTGAGGAGACACAGGACTTGAAGGCATGTTGAGGAAAGGCAGAGCTGGCCGTTGTCAGCTGCCTGCCTCACATACGATGTACGTCCCACCCAACCAGAACACAGGACCCTCAGTGAAAATGGGGACCCAGCCTTGTATGAAAATGTACATGCCTATGGCCATAAGGTCAGGGGCAGAGCACATGCTTAGCATGTGAATGGTGCCAAGTTCAATTCCCCGCATCTTCAGGTAGGGCTGGGAAAGATTCTCAATTGAGGATCCTCCTGCCTGAAGTCTGACTGGAAAGCAGTTGCCAATTTGGGTAGACTCAAAACTGAGTGAGAAGGATCCATGATCTGGCTTCGTATAAAGCAGTTAACAATGTCTATATATTCCTATGCTGATCAGTGAATCACACAGAATACTAAGAATCAACTTTTGCTTTCGTTTCACTTAGTTTCACATGGTTTCTTGTGGTTACAGGGACAGTTGAATAACAAAGATAACACCTACTGGAGGAATCAAGATTCAGAGCAAGTTCAAGGAAAGGAAAGTAATAGTAGCAAAGGCGTTTCCTATTTTCCACTAGAATGAAGAAATTGCCTACCGCAAATTGAGTTAATATCCATATCAGTGCCCTCCACCCCAAGTACTTCTGCAATCAATCCACACTCTGCCCTGGGATATGTCAGTGATCTGAATATAGTAAGTCATTCCTACAAATAATTAAGAGATTGGTGAATACTTTACAGCAGAGCCTTTGCTCAAAAGCTGGATATACATGCAGCACAGTAGGAACTAAACACCGCCATCTAGCCCAACAGAGCTGGGTGAGGTTATGGCAGGAAATGTCAACAGGCACAGTATGCTGCTCACATAAAATGGTTACGGCTGCAAGCACCATGGAAACAGTATCTCATGAAGGACAAAAGGGGATGGATCTGCCTGGCACAGCAGGTTCAGATAAAAATCTAGGATGCATCCTGCACCTACGTATACTGTATTAGTATTATAATATGTGCAGAGAGGTATAGCATATTCATACTAGCCATTCAGCTGGTTTTACACCAATGGAGAAAGACAACATTGCCCCCATATACCAATGTTCTTGTTCATGACTTATGAGTTTCCAAGGCAGAAATGTTGTGATTTCCTCAAATAAAGCACAGCATAGCATGCTAATTAGACACACTTTACTAAAGCAACAGGTGCATTCCAAACTATCCCTTTAAAGACAAACCTCTCTCATACTCTGCACTGCAGATATTTCCAAATTTATGAAGATTCCAAAACTAGAAAACTACTCACTCAACTTTGTCCATCACTCCATCCCCACATCATTCTTACCATGATACTAACCAGGTAGACCACCTATCGGTGGGGAGATAGTGTCTCAGCAAGGGCACTATTTGATTTGGCTGTCTTGTCATGTCCAGCACTAGATACATCCTGGAGCACTGCCCAGACCTCCCTCTGGATAGGTAAGGAAACTCCTCAGGCATGACTCTTGCATGAGCCACAGCCTTACCCTTACCTTGATCTTTGACTTGTCTGGATTCAATCTCAAGTGTTTTATTTATAATATCATCCACTTGCCTGTGGCCTCCTCACACTGTTCAGATCTGATGCAGCCATTGCTGGACACATACGTAATGAATTAGAAACCTGGGTGTCACCTTGTTAATGATATCCAACTCCAAAGCTCTGATAATATTTCCCAGCACCTTCATGTAGTTGTTGAGTACCACAACTGTGCCCCCTTCAAAAAAAAATTCTGAATGCAGCTGGGTAGAAAAAAATAAGACATAGGAGTGGGAGGCCAGGCACGCCAGATATATGTTCAGTATACAAAAATGTTATGATCTACAGCAGGAGTGGCTAACTCCTGACTTGTTAAGTCAGACAAGGCCATCATTTTTTTCTGGCCCTACCAGACCCTACCAAGTTTCAAAATAGGATCTGACAACACTATTGCTCAGTCCTCCTTCCAGCTTGAGAAATGCAGCAAAACCAGCTATTAATACAGAGAATTACAACTGGAGTATGACTACAAAAACAAAAAAACCAAAGAACGTACATTAAGGAAAGGTCAAGTCATCCAGTACTGAATCGCTAGTTGTTCATTCTCAGCACCAGCTTAAGCAGCCTGGCCAACCACACCTTGCCTAGAGTGCCTTCACAAGTATCTGCAGATATATGACACCAGACTCTGGGCTGCAGGCTTAAAAAGCTGCAGGGGAAAATGGCCTTTAAAAAAACAAGCAGTGAAAGTCAAACCAAGTGCCTTCTAAATTAAAGAAGGGGGCGGGGCAGAAGCAGAACATGAAGGGGGTGGGGTTGAAAGAGGCAGCCACGTTTGAAAGAAAGCTGAGCATCACACTCCACCAAAAAGAGCAGAAAGTACTGGTGCAGGAGCCACAGTTGCAGAGGACCTTTTTAGTCAGATGGGACTTTTTGGCCCCAAACGGGAAGCCCCATCCTTGACTTCTGGTTGCTCAAAAGTAGGTCTCCGCTGTGCTCAAGGAGGCTCACTTCCAAACAAGTAGACGCAGGATTGCAACCCTATACCGTAACCCGGCACAACCGGACAACAAATCCCATCATGCTCCAGTGGGTTTACTCCCAAATAAGCGTGTATAGGATCGCGACCCCCTGGGCTCTTCTCCCGCCCGTCGCCTCCCGCTCTCCTGCCAGCGCCGTTGGCGCCTTCCTGCTCACACGGGATGGGCTGAGAAAGGGGGAGCACAGCCGCCCAAAACCACGAGCCTCATTTCAGCCACTCACTCCCCAAAGAAGCTGCTTCCAAGGAAAAAACCCCCGCTTTCTTTTTAGGGTCCCAGCCCGAGAGCCTCACCGCTCGGTCGATCCAGCTTGAGGATGTCTCGGAGATGCTGAGTCGCGTCCTCGATATCGATGCTAGCGGAGGCCATTGGGCCCCGCCAAGTCCGCCAGCAGTACCACAGCTACCGCGGCTTCCACCACCCGGGCAGGCCAAACCCCGCTTCTCCACCCCCGCTTCCGCTTCCGGTCCGGTCATTGATTTCCTTCCCCCTAGGCAAATGGTATCCAGACGTCCGGGTTCCGCCTCTCTCAGCAGAGAAGAAATACTGTACAGATACGAGGCAGGCAGTAGCGCGCAGAAAGGAGAGCGAGGGCCAGGAAGAGGGCCCCCCCTCGCACGTACAACCTGTGGCCTTTTAAACTGTGGGTAGGTGGGGGGTATTGTTTATATATGTTTATTTATTATGTATGTTTGTATTTTTATATTGTAAACCTCGGATGAAGGGCAGTATAGAATTTTAATAAACATAATAAATAAATAAAAATTAGTCTGGGGTTCATTTTGGGTCGTAAAAAATAAAGATACAAAAAGGCGGGACAGTTCTCTGCAGGAGAGGCTACAGCTTGAGCTGCAGACATACATATCCTGGACGTTAAGCTCCAAATGAACACACTGCATCACTTCCAAGTACCTGTAGTATGTTAGGTGGTGCTGCCAAATTATTATTTTTTTAGCAGAATTTATACACTGCTTAACCTTAAAAACCACTGGGCGTCGCTTTGTTTGGGTCACAAAGTCCCAATGAATGTAATATTTGAGTGGAGTAGACCTGATGTTGTGTTGACTCCAAAATCCCGAACCGTATGAAATAAAAGATGGACGACACCACTTGCGGAAGCAAGTTGGGAGGCAGCTCACCTAAGATACGAAGGGATTCTTCTGCATTGCAATATCGTAGGATGCGCTTCTTACGATTCACGGTTTTTTAGTCCCCACTGTTTAGTTCTCTCTCTCTCTCTCTCTCTCTCTCTCTCTCTCTCTCTCTCTCTCTAACACACACATATCCGTTTGTGTAGGGGACGTGCACGTGTGTACACACAAAAAGACACACCAGTCTAGAATAATCTGGCCCTTCAAAAGTTTTCCAGTTATGCGAAATCTTTATCAGAGAAAAAAGCACGTTGAAAATACTTACCGAGACGGGAAGATGATTTGCATACAAATGCAGGCATTTTCAGTCTTTTGAAGTAAATATATTAGGCTGCACTCTGTTCCTTAAAAAACACCCTGTATTCAAGCAGACAGAGCTGTAGGGGCAGCTTCTGTACCATCATTTTCAGCACTGCCTTTGTCTGTTGACTTTGGCCTGTTACACAGAGCCTCTGTCAATTTAAAAATACACCAACCCTATTAATATAGAGAATAGCCTGTAGTATACAGAAAATGAAATACTGTCAGCAGCTGCTGTACATAAGTACTGTAACTTGTCCACTGTTCTTGATAAATTACTTCAAAAAATTAACTTTATGGAATTAGAAGTAGTTTCGCCATCCCTCTCATTTCCTTATTGTTCTGCATGAACATGTACAATAACCTGTTAAACTCTCCCCTCCCCACAAGACATATTAAGGCAAGTTCTGCACAAAGCACTGAAAATAATCTCTCTTATATTTCCCAACATTGTTGTTTTAAGGTTCCATATCAGGCTTGTTTGACCTAGAACATCTGCTTTACATGCATTAGGCCTTAGGATCAATCCTTTGCATATTTAGGTAAAAGGCTCTTGGGTAATGAAACCTGGAAAATCCTCTATCCCAACCTGGAAGAATTGCTGCCAATCAGAATAGAGACAATGCTAGAAGCTTCTTATCCACGTACTAAATTACTCTGTCAAGAACAGCAACTTTCATTTTTCCCTACCCACCTCTACAAGGAAATTACACTAGATTTCTAAATGGAAAAGCTTTCCTGGGATACGAAGCCTAGAAATACACTAGTGTTGCCTGAGTTCTTTTCTTTCTTCCTCAGTCCCTTTCCCTTGAATGTCATGCATTTTAGATTGTAAGCCTTAAGGGAAGGACTGTCTTATGATTGACATTTGTAAACCACTTTGGCAGCCCTTTTTGGCTGAAGAGTTACCGTATATATTTTAAATAAATTTTATAACACATGATGAACACATACATGGACCGTAAAGGATTGCATAGGATGATGTAGTTATCCCCATATTGTGCACTGCAGTGTACGTAACATGAAAATTTGCCTTAATAACCTATAAAGGCAAGTATGCTTGCCTCACATTTCATGTATTCTCCGTGTTATCTGTAGACTGCACGTCAATAACAAAACAGAAAGTTTACCCTTCGCCAGCTTAATACTGCCCTCTTATCAGCCCCAGCCAGCATCACCGATAATGAGAGTTGCAGTCCAGGGAAATGAAGGGCACTATGTTGGGAAAAGCTATTCTACAAGTTGGCGTGTTATCACACATTTTGTTCTTTCAGAATTCACTAAATGGTCATGATAACTATTCTCCTTGGGGCTGAGCATCAAGTCCTCTCCAGGGTGGGTGGGGACATGGGAAATTACATGGGAAGGAAGAGGGGCTGCCACTATTAAACAAATGGTGACAATACTAGGCTTGTTCACATAAAGTGCTGCCCCATCCCTTTTATCACTAGACAACAGGGAAATTGGCCACAAGATTATTATTTCAGAGATGAGAGGTGTCCTCACACAACAATCTAAACACAGATGAGTTATGCTGGTCCCCTATTCTTATGCTGCCTCATGAAGCAAGACAGCACACAACACTTCACTATTTTTCTGGTTTCTAGTCTTAACCTTAAAACAACAGTATTTGTTAAAGACCGGTACAATCTTAATAAATCAAGATTATACAGTAGATATGGTATAGGTAGGTAGCCTTACATCACGTAAGTACAGCTTATTTACTGGGAAAGCCGGTGCTGTTCTGCAATTGAAGTTCTGCATTTTTACAAATAGTGTTTTTCTCCCCTTGTACATCAAGCATCTGCTATAAAGTAGTATGTAAGCTGCTGCAGTTTTCAGAACATGTTTCTACTGTTAACTGATGACAAGTTTTGTATACTGTATAAGTGAATCCTCAGTGCCTTCTTTTGTATACCCTTCACAAAAAGGAGAACTCCACCATGCCTGACACAATATTGACTGGATCCAAACCCTGCTGTTTTGGGTGCTGGCCTAGAACTGCAAAAATACGCTTATGGAGCATGCGGCAAGCCATGGTATGTGGCTGATGGGCTGTGCTTTGGTAGTTGCACTGGTCTGCTCTACGTATTGCCCCAAAGCAAAGTAGCACTTAGCAGTTTTATGAAAGAATTTACACTATTTTCAGAATTAACAGCTTTCATCTCCTTACGCATAATCTAGAATCCTAGATCAGGCTTTCTATCATATACCTTTTCGTAGCAGTTTATAATATCCTAAGGATGTTTTCTGCCCTGAAAACAAATGATTACAAGACAGTTTCCATTAAGGGATGATACAAAGGATGGATTTCTCCTTCAAACTGGATTGGAGAACACAGCTTTCTATTGCCCTTCTGAACAGCCTCTATCTGCTGACTAACATTTTCTCAAAGGGCAAGCCAATTTTTAAAAAACAAAATGCCATAAGCTAATGTTGTGAAGGTGACACAAGATATTGGGGTCACTCTTCTCTTATGGATGATAATAAACATTCCTCATTAGCTTGGCCAGAGTAATGCCCCCCTTCCCACAAAATGTTTTGCCTGTGAAATACACTCTCATGGAGTTTTATAAGGCATTTTGTTTTCATGTGGCTATTAAGCAAAGCTCTCACCAAGACTTATACAACATCCAACTCAAAACATGGTACCCTATGATGACCTCACCCAAAGATTTTCATCTGGTGTGCAAAATTTATAATGAGGCTATCTGGAATTGCCTCATCTTATTTAGATGCAGAAACAACCGTTTCTCACCACCAACTTGGCAAAGTGGAAGCAATAGTTGCCTGATCACCTGATTTGAAGGGTGAAGTTCCAAGCAAACTTGGCAGTAAGTTCTACACATCATTGGGACTTCTGCAAACTAAACCTGTACACATGCATTAAGGCATGGATACCAGCCTAAGCCCTCTTCCACAAGCACATTTTAAATTCATATAACTGGCTACTGTTAACCAAAATCCTTGCAATGAAGTAATGTCAATGGAACTACACCTCAACGACCTTAAGCAGCAGCTGTAGTCACCCCAAAAGCATTGGCTTGCCAGGGACAGTGACAGTCCTTTAGATCACTTCTGTGTAGGAAAATGACAGCACAAAAAAGAGTGGGTGAAGTAGAACGATCAGAGCAAGGAATCCAAACCCAAACATCCAGAGAGAAGCTGAAAGGGACTTTTGTAAACCATCCAGGGGGGGTTAGAAATGTACCTTTATTTCAGGATATGCTTGGAAATGCGTGCCTTCCTTGCCTTGGTTTTATATTGATTTGGTGCCAACTACAGCCACCTCTCAAGTAGATGTGATAGCAAATCCATCTCTTCAAGAGATCTTTTTCCATAGTTGAGAAAAACACACTTACTGTTCCTCCTACTCATTGGCATATGAAACTAAACAAGTATCAGGTCAAGTGCCCAGCACAATTTGGAATTAGCTCAGTTTAACTTTAGGAAAGGCCCATGGATGCAAGTCTGCTCACCTCATAGAGGTAAAGGTAAAGGGACCCCTGACCATTAGGTCCAGTTGCGGATGACTCGGATTGCGGCGCTCATCTCGCTTTACTGGCCAAGGGAGCTGGCGTACAGCTTCTGGGTCATGTGGCCAGCATGACTAAGCTGCTTCTGGTGAACCAGAGCAGTGCACAGAAATGCCGTTTACCTTCCCACCAGAGCAGTACCTATTTATCTACTTCCACTTTGACATGCTTTCGAACTGCAAGGTTGGCAGGAGGCTCACCCCATACTAAGCTCATTAATAAAAATCCTACAAGGACATGGCCATTTTGAAAACACGTGTGGTCTCCACCACTATGCTGTTGCAGCAAATCAGCACAGAAAACGTATTTGGAATTGCATGTGGGTGCTGCTTACTTCAGCAACAATACTAGGATAATTCAGGACATTATCCAAAGCAAGCCACAGGCAAACGTAAAAAGTAGTGTGATTGTACTAGGCTAAAGTTACAGCTCGCTTTAAAATGGCTGTCCTTGAAGGGCAAAACTCTCTAAAAAATTCATGATGATATATGGACCCATCTTTTGAATGCTAGAGGAAAAGCAAATGGTATGAATATGCTAAATCTTGAGAACTTAGTGTAGAGAAAGAAGCCTGGGAAAAGTACATTCTATATTGCTGTTTTTATGCATGGTCTTCCATCCATTTCTGTAAGAAGGACTGAAGAAAATGATTGATGCTCAGTGTAATTATCTGCTTTGCACGTGAGTAATTAATATAAATCCATATTATGACTTTCAGGGGAAGGTAATGTCTCAACTTTCAAGTATCTGGAGCAATTGTTAAGCCTTAAACAATGGCAAAAATGTACTACAAAAGAGCTATGGAGATGTTAAGAACTTCAAAGTTCTGCCAAGCCGTGCGTTTCCAGGCTAGGTATTCAGATGTATAGCTGAAGATGCAAGAGAATCTAGTTACATAGTGAACATCCAACAATTTAAACTGTTAAGAAAATTTCATGGTTTTATTGTATAATGTAGCACTGAAACATCTGAACAAAAAAAAAAAATCAGTATCTCAGCTGGATTCAGGCTGCCGTTCTTTCCTTTTGCTTCTTTGGGCTATTAGAGAAACTTGCCAGTACAGAAACACAACCTTTTGCATTATGGATGCTTCCCGAGGCATGCTGGTAAAAACACACATTTCCCTTGTCAACTGCAGCTAAGTCTAACTTCCAAACATCATGCACAAGGAACTCTTCTAGTGACACAACATAAACTCTTCAGAAGGGCATGTCGCAGGTCTTGCTTGCTTGCCGTGGTGTTGCAGGTTTGTGTATGATATTTGGAATGTTCCATGAATGTGATTAATATCTGTAAGGAGGAGAGGAGAAAAGAAAAGTACAGGTGCCTCGGGGATGCTGTCTCAACCAAAGTTGTGCAATGCTAGCCTGAACATGTCATTGGTGCAAACCCAAGCATCATTGATGTTCTTTAATAGAAATATCTGGTGGAATCCCATAATAGGATCTTCATCGGCCTGTGAAGACAAAATAAAAATAAAATTTAGAAATTCTCTACTACAGCAAATGTCTAACAAGGCAAATTCCTGCAGCTGGTGCCAAATGCTGTCATGCATACTTCACCTGTCTGCACCAACATTCAGCTTTCAGATTTATCATGTCATCCCTGTGCTAATGAATTACGGTAGGCAAGATTCTGACATGCATTTTTGAGTCTTAATGATGCAAAATTACAATGGCATGGACAATGCTCAAAGAGCAGTAGAAACATGGAAATGATTCATTACCATTGTAGCAATTACTGCTGCACTACAGATAATGTTTATGCTTATGGAAGTTGAGAATTATAAGCTTCTTGAGAATCAATACAGCCCCTTAACAACAATTTGAGGAGGTAGTAGTGTGTTTGAGAGTTCAAGGTTAAGTCCAGCTAAAGCCAACAAAATAGGCATAAGGTTTAGAATGTACAAAAAGGTAGGGCAAAAAAAATGGGATGGTGAATGGTGCTCAAAAATTTGAAAAATGCCATGTCCTTATAACAATCACTAATATATTTAGCATAAGAATGAATCCCTTCAAATAGGAGGAATAAAGTCATTACAGTGACATTCAGTGGGGAAAGGCTGGTAATTATTGACTTGTTCACATCTTCTAGAATATATACAAGTACATATGTTGCCTTTCAGCTCCATATAATTTTCTGCAGAATTCCAAGGAGCAGTTAACTGTGACCTAGTTTGCTCACAAAGTTTAAAATAAACTATGGTTTAATGCATGGGTGTAGCCAGGATTTATTTTAAGGGGAGGCAGGCATTACTGAGGGTGGGGGCAGAACTGAGTTATCTGTGTTGCAATTGGGCAGTTAAGTATTTTTCATTTATTTACTTGTTGCGCACCTGCTCCCCCTGGCTATGCCCATGGTTTAATGCAGACTACCTGTGTGCACCAGCACACTGCTCTTAAATGCCTACTCTGCTTCTTCCCTGTTCCTGCTGTTGCCAGGGATGAAACAAACCAGAGTCTAACTTAGCTTTACATGTGAACCAGTATTAATGGTTTGATTCTCTTCAAACAAACCAGGAGTTCTGGTCTGCACATAGTAGTAAGCGAACCTCTGGTTTATTTCCTGTTGGTGTGGCAACAGCAGGAGAGGAGCAAAGCTGGCATTTTAGAGAAGTGCGCACCATTTTTGCTAGCCCATAGTAGTTTTTAAACTATAGCTTAACACCATCTATGAATCGGGCCTACATGTCAAATATTTTGAATAACTAGGAGAGAACTATGACCTGTGCTTTGACTGTCACCTTATCCAAAAGATGGTTGTACTCAGCAGATTGGCTCCGAATCTAAAAATGCACTCTGCACTCAGAAAGAAATATAACCAGATCTAGATTCTAAAATGAACTTTAATGCATACCTGTCCATGCCATTCACACACACAATCTCCACTGAAGCTGAAACAAGTAGGCATAAGTGGCTTCAGAGTGCCACAGAAGAGACATATATATAAATGCTTCCTAAAAAGAAAGTACTTCTGCATATCCCCGACATTTGTGTCTCTCTCTGCTTATTAGCAACCAAATCAGGTAAATGTAGAGTCCACACAGACCCGTGCTGTACATACCAAGAGCCATTCTTACTGCTGCAGTTTAAAAACACCTGCCAAATCCTTCTTAAAACCCCACTTTTTCTGTGAGGCCTTTGTCTTAATCCTCATCCCTAACTGAAACAAAACCTAAAACAAATACATTTGCTTCTTTGCCATTTCCCTTTCCCATCTCCTCCAACACTGTCGTTACTTAAACAGTAAGCGTCCTGAAGCCCAGACCCAACTGTGCTTATGAGCTGCACATTTGTGGTGCTTTAAAGTGTAACCTGACCTTGGCTTAAGGGCATTTTATTATTATCCAAGAGGAATCTTGCACAGATATACCTACAGGCTCTAGCTCAGACAGCTTCAAACACAACAAGGTGAGTGTTCATTGTGTGCCACACAGATGTCCTAGATTTCTAAGCAATGCTAGATCTAGGATGTTAGGCAAGCAACTGACTGGCATAAAAAGTTATGCTAAATTAATTCCACAGCAGCTGTTTCCAACTCCATTTGCTCATTTCAAAAGCCACAACCCTGAGATGAGCAGGATTCTCATTCTTCAACCCTGCTTTAAGAACACACAAGCAATGTCCATGCTGTTCAGACTGCAAGTTCAACTAGGTTCCAGGAGCAAGCAGTGTGCTTCTTACTCAGTGAGGACTGTGAAGATCAGAGGTAGAAGGCGGCCAGAGGCTAAACATTGTGGAGTGCTAGCCTGAAGACTTCATTGGTGCACACCCATGCACCTTGTAAGCTTTTCAACAAAAAGGTCTGATGGAAACCTAGAATTTGGTCATCATCTGCCTGAGCAGAACAGGAGAGAAACCATTACTAAAATGATAGGCTCTGTAGATACAGAATGCCAGTCTCCTTGCAGGATTCCATTATGAGTGTATTTACTGCACTTGGAAAGAATGTTCCAGGCATGCAACAGGTACCTCTACTGCTGCCAATTACTCAGGAGCAGTACAATAAGGACAAGAACAAGCTTAGAAATTAGTAAGATAATTTCAGTCCACATTAAAGGGACTACTGTACATTAACTTTTTTCCTGGAGGTTTTTGTAATGGGTGATTCATATAATTTCATTCGCAACAATAAATCTTCCAATAGCTTACAATAAGCCACATGCAAACCATGAACTAAAAGCCTGCAAACTAAAGTTGCTTATCTGTGAAGCTTTGAACATATGAAGCTGCCTTATACAGTCAAACTATTTTTCCACCCAGCCTTGCACTGTCAATTCCAATTTGCAGCAGCTCTGAGGTCTTTCCCATCCCTTCTACATGCAATCATTTGAATAGCAGGTGTCATCGGCTGAACCTAGAACCTTCTGCATACAAAATACTTGCTTTACCATGGAGTTTGGGCCCTTTCAATTTTATTACTAGCATGAAGATGCCAAGTAAACTCTGAAAGGTTAGCATAAAACTTACTAGAAAACAGGTGTTTGTCTACAAAGCTACGCTAAGTAATCTTTATGTTTAGATAGAGATTAACTTTCTCCTTCCCAGAATCTATCTTCCTAAATGCCTTCATCTGCCAAGTGATGCAACAAGTATCACTGCTAATGAATACTAGTGATATCACACTGTCTACTCTTTTGGACAGGGCAACATGCAGAAGATATAGGAAGCACCACTGATCTGCACTTTCCCATTTTGCCTAAAAGTGCCTGGGAAGATGCACATGATTCATTTCTGGCACTTTCCCCTTGCATTCTGAAACAACATTCAGAAAAAAGTATATAAGCTTTATCTTCTATTGATTAAAAAAATCACCCCATCCGTACATTAATCCTTCTACATAGCCTCTGTATATAACAAAAAGATGTGCATTGTTTTAGATTACTGCTTCACATGTTGGCTTGAAAACCTGTAAATGGGCTCTCGTTCTTGGATGGGCTAGCCTAGATACTGACACTCACGTCAGCCATACTTCTCAGTCATCGCACAAACATCAGTTTGAAGTGGATCCCTTCTGCATAGGACTCTCTCCACAAGGACACAAACTCTACATGTGTTGAACTTGTTTCAGACTGATGCTAACTGTGTAACAGCATCTGGGTCAGTGGTGTCCAAACTTTTTCCAAAGAGGGCCAGATTTGATGAAGTGAACGGCCGACCGAAGTTGCTTATCTTTTTTTACAATTGAAGTTGTTGAGGTTTTTTTAGGATTTTACCCCAGGAAATAAACTGCCACAGGGGCCGAATTAAACTGACCAGCGGGCTGGATTAGGCCCCTGAAACAGACTTTGGACATGCCTGATCTAGGAGGTGGAGCTAGATTGTTTCTCCATGTAAACCTCTGTGTGTTTATACTGAAGGCACAAAGAGGACTTCCCTCCAAGCATGAAGCTGCTAAAGGTGCTACCAGTAGTGATGGGCACATGGAGAGTAATGTGCACCCCCTTGTTTTTTCATACCACTTTTGCAGCCTTCTCTTCAACTCTTGCAGTAAAGTTAAACTAGTAGCAACTGCCAAAGGGGTAGCTCCAAAGGGCTGTTGCAGCAAAGTCTTGTAGCAGCATCTTAAGAGACAAACTAATTTATTATGGCATAAGACAGTAGTCTTCAACCTTTCAGGACTCAGGACTCACCTTTAACTCCAAGCATGTATTGGGGGACCCATTTCTTAATCTTTTACCATATAACTGCATGTGGTAGTACTGCTGTTGCAACCTACCTTGGACCGGGCTATGGTCCAGTAATGGGTCCTGACCCACCAGCTGAAGAATAGTGGTGTGAGCTGTCATGAGCTACAGCCCATGAAAGCTTATGCCACAATATATTAGCCTTTGAGCCTTTTGTTGTTTTTACATTCCTAGCAGGTATTATGAAGTAAAAGTATTTTGAAGCTGGGTTACATGTGGGGCAAAGTGTGTCCATATGCACCTAACACAGGCCCAGAGACAGAAAAGTTCTTTGTGTCTCCTTCCGATGGGCTGTGTCAAAGGGTCAACACCTTTGCTGTGTGACGCAGTGCTTACCAAAGTCCTTGTGACCAACATTCCAAGTTCAGTGTAGCCAGACAGTTTTCTTTAAAGTTGTCCAACTGAAATAAGTTTTCAGAAAATAGCCTCACAACTCTGCCTGCTCACAGGTGTATTTCGGTTTCCAAGACAGCACAAGATAACAAGCTTCTTTAACCACAGCTCCACCTAGAGATTTTTGTTTAAGCTCCTCTGTCAGAGAGGGAACAATGCTGTATGTTGGTTAAGGCCCTGGCTCTTCTTTTCATTAGTTGTAACAAACTTGGTGACTCATTTGGTTCCTCCCCTCCAACTAGTAGCATGAAGGCATTTATACCCACATCAGTCAAAACAAGACATAGGAGTATTTTAATGTTTTCGAAGACAATGCAACATACAGTGGTACCTTGGTTCTCGAACGGCTTAGTTGCTGAACAAATCAGCTCCCAAACACTGCAAACCCAGAAGTAAGTGTTCTGGTTTGCGAATGTTTTTCAGAAGCCGAACGTCCGACGTGGCTTCCGCTTGAGTGCGGGAAGCTTCTGCAGCCAATTGGAAGCCGCGCCTTGATTTTCAAACGGTTTCAGTAGTCAAACGGAATCCTGGAACGGATTAAGTTTGAGAACCAAGGTAGCACTGTATTAAGAGGGGAAAGACGAGGACCCCTCTGAGAAAGAGCCCTGGTCATTCAGCTTCCATGACCCAAGCAAAAGTAGGTCTGTTCACTTGCAGTGCTAGAACAACCTGCCCTAATGGACTAGACCTGTTTCAGATGTAACTGTCAAACTGTGGTTTGGCAGTGATGAACAGGTTTTGGGCTCAAACACACCTACTCCCCCTCTCCTCTTTGTGCTCTAATTCTCTCCCTCCTTGGTTTGAGCAAACCATAGAGTGGGGGTGAGGGAGGCAGAGAACATGTGAGCCCAAAACTCACTTGCAGTGGCTAAACCCTGAACCGGTTCTGAAATTGGACTCCAACTATTCCTTTCACAGGACCAAAAGTTGAAAAAAGCACTTACCTTAAGCTGCCCAACTACCATACTGAGTATACAGCTGTCAGGCGTGGGCTGATGGTCTTGCGCTGTGATACTGTGCTGTATTTTCTGAAAGGGAAGGCTCTGCAAACAGAAAAAGAAAAAATGTAAAGTTTTGCTTAAAATTTTTATGGTTAAGCTCATCTGTGAAGCAAACTGCGGCACCAAGCCAAGTTCTTAGGTGTTGAATTAATTCTGAAAATGCAAGCACCCTGACACGTATTCATTCAATCACTGACCAGTTTTTTGTTTAAAACAGCATGTGAAAGGTCAAGCCAGGTTCCCACATTTTTGGTCATCATGGTAAGCATGTTGCTGCTTTCTTGTAAGCAATTCCTCCCAACCTTGGAGCTGCGAGGCAGTAATTGTACTAGCAGTTTCATGGTGATCCCCACCTCCTCCCTCCCCTGCTCCAAGGGAAGCTGATGTATGTTTAAGCTGCTGCTGCTGCACCTAGGCTGCACAGCCAACAAGCCACCCTCCCACCTTATTTCCTGCTCTAAACTTGGAGCTGGGGAGGGGAGCAAGGAAGGATTCCAGACCTTGTATAGAGTGTCGTGTGAAATCAACAACATAGGAAAGTGGTCATATTTTTTGGTCTATCAAGGTTAGGCAAAAATTGTGGACCTCTGAATTCAGCCCTCTTAAGGAAGAACTCACCATGTACTTCTATGAACATTGCTTCAGTGTCACATTTACTACATAAAACCCAACCCTAAATATGCTTCCTTGGAAGAGAACTTCTTTTTGTGTACTCCAATGGGTGTTTCTTTTTAGCTCCACTTTTGTTCTCATTCTGGACAGAAAGAGAACCTGTAGCCTCCAGATGTTATACACTCTAAGTCTCATTGTTCATTATCATGCTGGCTGAGACCAACAGGTGTTCAACAACATGTAGATGGTTGCCAGAGACCACCATTGCCTCTTACTTAGGAGAAGCTTTATCCTGAGACAATTAGCAGTGGATGTATGTTATAATCCCAGAAACTGTTGCAAGGCTGTATCTGCTCTCAGTATACAATACAGTGGTACCTCGGGTTAAGGACTTAATTCGTTCCGGAGGTCCATTCTTAACCTAAAACTGTTCTTAACCTGAGGTACCACTTTAGCTAATGGGGCCTTCCGCTGCTGCCACACCGGCCCCGCATGATTTCTGTTCTCATCCTGAAGCAAAGTTCTTAACCCGAGATACTATTTCTGGGTTAGCGGAGTCTGTGACCTGAAGCGTATGTAACCCGAGGTACCACTGTACATACATGTGTGCAAAATAAAGGACACTGTATAATCACTTATTGTTGTTCATACTTAAAAACTTTAAACCATCTTTACAAACATCTGGAGGGCTACAGGTTCACCATCACTGCTTTATATAGACTGCAGCCACCATGAAAGAGGATGCAACTGTGCTGTCTGGAACACATGCAAATAAGGTTTGGTACAGCTGGGTGGCTAACAGACTGAGCCACCAATCAGGATGTCCTGGGCCTTCATCTGCTTGGAATTCAAGAGATAGGCTTAGGCTAGACACACCTCCTCAGACTTCATCTGCAGTCTGGAGATAATAAAACTGAACCACTTTACTGAGTTAGCACTAGAACAAAATAATGCATGTGAAGCACTTTGAACATTCAAGTACAGTACACTATATAAATCTAAGGGTGTTTTTTTCATCCTCACTATCACGGAATCCAATAGGACTTACTTCCTAAGTTAACTGTGCTTTAGATTTCTGAAACTGAAATCAGTACAATTTTAGACAGGCAGATTAGTAAAGCAAAAGGGTGCAGCCCGAACCTGCTTCCTATAAATAATACAACAGAATTAACACCAGAACTTGGCCTGCACAAAAGCGCAAATCTTTCAAAAAGAATTCTGAGCTGAACAGAAATGTCCGGCTATGAAGAGCACAGGAACTTACTGAGAGTTTTTCAACAATAGCTGCTTTGCCCTGAAATTGTTGTCCTTCCCATGTAAGGCATGAGGCATCTATCTGAAATTATTAAAAGAGAAGGAGAGAGAGGGAGGCGGTAAAAATCTGCTTGCAAAAGTAAGATTTTATTTTGCATAAAGAAAACAGCAACAGTTATTAAACTCTTCTCAGCTACACACAGAAATGGAGAGGATTAGGTTTGCACCTTTTTCAGAAGGGCTAAGCACAGGCTCAGCTGAATCAGAGGTTGGCTCCATGCCAAAGACATCCAACAATTTTTGAGTCCTAGTAGTGCACCACAGCAGGCAACATCCTCCACCCTAATCACAGACTCCTTACTTTTGACCCATACAATAAGGCTATATTTCATAAGTATAGGGCAGTGTTTTTCAACCTTTTTTGGGCAAAGGCACACTTGTTTCATGAAAAAAATCACGAGGCACACCACCATTAGAAAATGTTAAAAAAATTAACTCTGTGCCTATATTGACTATATATAAAGTAATTCTCTTGAATAGGAATCAAATAAACAAATTTTTCCCACGGCACACCAGGCAACATCTCGCGGCACACTAGTGTGCCACGGAACAGTGGTTGAAAAACACTGGTATAGGGTATGTATTTGTTCTACACAGCAACTATAGACCCATGGGCCGTATTTTGCCTTCTAGAAGCTACTTATTGCTTGAGAGCTGTCAGTCTAGGACAGGGGCAGGCAACCTAAGGCCTATGGGCTGGATGCGGCCCAATCACCTTCTCAATCCAGCCCACAGGCGGTCCAGGAATCAGCATGTTTTTACATGAGTAGAATGTGTCCTTTTATTTAAAATGCATATCTGGGTTATTTGTGGGGCCTGCCTGGTGTTTTTACATGAGTAGAATGTGTGCTTTTATTTAAAATGCATTTCTGGGTTATTTGTGGGGCATAGGAATTCGTTCATTCCCCCCCCCACAATAGTCCGGCCCCCCACATGGTCTGAGGGATGGTGACTGGCCCACGGCTGAAAAAGATTGCTGACCCCTGATCTAGGAGATCTACAATTTGCCAAAAAGTACAATTGCCAGGCCTCCGCACCTGTCAAGACCTTGCGGCTGGGGTATTTCATTTGGGGAAGGCCAATTTGGGGGGGGGGCGAGTGCAGGCCATTGGACTCTACTGTCTCAGTGCCTTCAAACTGCTTAATCCAACACTCTCTGTCTCGGCTTGGAACAGGAAAAACTAGCAAGGTATACATTTGTGCTGAAGAATCTTCACCCACATCTCCAGCTTCTAAGTTGGGAGGAAGCTTGGTTGCTCATCATGCTTACCACTGGACAGTGCCACACTTAAAGCTTGCCATTTAGAAAATGGGCTTTTGTTATTTTGCTAGGAAGCCAATGGGTGGAGTGGAGGAAGGCTGTGGTCTCCCATCTTTGCTCCACTCTTCCAGCCAACTACCTCTTGGTCAAAGATCTACAATATAGTCTAACCTCTCCCTGTGTTTGGACCCTCAGCTTTCTAGCTCCCATTTACTTCAATTTATACAGCAAATCTTATAAATCTAACACTCTTTGGTAACTTATACACTATATAGAACTAGGAATGACCAGTCAAGTCAACCACCATTTTTAAAATTGTCATTCCAATAGCTTTCATGGATTTCCCTTGTGAAGCATACACCATTAAGAACAAAAAACAAACAAAAAAGGCAGCTGTTGAGGCCCTTCATTCCCATGGCTTAAAGTTTTAACAATACAAAATGATGCAAGCTGTCATTCAACACCCACATAAAAAAGAAATGCCAATTGTTCAGAGTAGCTGCAATTCACTATTTCATCCAGGAGCATTTTCCAATTGGATCTGCAATCTCTACCGCCTGCCATTCTTCACCAGAACCTTTGGAAGTGAAAATTGACCCGCCAATATAAAACCAGATCACCTGCTACGAGTAGAAGTGATGTGGCCTGGGCACAGAAGTTATAAGTAGCATTTCATTCTCACATAAGTAGTCCGGTATGCTTAGCAATCACCATGTTTCAATATGGTTAGAAGTCAAAGAAGAATAATTGTCAGACAAAGGAAGAATTTCCTACTTTGTTCCCTGGCTTTCTTTGCTTTTAGCTACTCAAACCTTAAGAATTCTGAAAATCCATTTCAATTTATTCCATGAACAGTGCTAGAGTATGGGCAGCATCTAGTAATAGCAAATATGAATGCTTGAGGTAAAACACATGCTTTCCTGCCAACAAAGTTTAGAGTCCTATGTGCATGTGCATCACTTTTGCATTCTGATGCACTCAGGCAGTCCCTAAATGCACTTAGTTCTCTTGAAACACTCAGGCAATGCCAACCTAAAGGTCAGGTGCAGCCTCTAAGCTATATACCATGTATTGAAGTGTATTTTGAACCCTCCCCAAGTTTGCTGACAGGAACTCGGAGAGAAGACAAAAACTGCATGTGCAAAAGTTAAATAAACACTGTGCTGCTGATCACTTTAGTCTAAGCATTACTAAGGCTTCATTTCTTTGTTTCATATTAACAATTCATCCTGTATTACTGATCTGCCTAGGAGATCCTAGTTTATTTAGAAAGGCAATTGAACATCTAGAGTGGAAATGTCACCATATATTAGAACTCTGGTTTCTCTTTGGAAAAGTGATATGGAAGGAGTGGTTGACACAGTCACTCCCAAGGGCCTCTCCAGCACTGCAGAGCATGGTTAGACCCTGGTTTTCTTGGGAGTTGTGGGTGAAGAAGGCAGCGCAAACAGACAGAGCACAAATGGTTTAAGTCTCCTAGCAAGTGTGACTTTGTGCTGGTGAGTGTATAATCATGCGTACCACATGGCAATGAAGAATGTTTACTTCACTGCCACAATTGCATCCTCTAGTAGACATCCAGCAGAGCTTCTCAGGGTGGCGAATGGGTTAGCAAAATCTACCCATGTTGGAAATATATGAACCTTCTGAGGCCTGCTGTGACACATTTTTAGAGCACTTTTAAGGTAAAGTCACTCGCATTCATTCTGAATTAAACAATAATGTTTATACCAGGCATCTCCAAACTCAGCCCTCCAGATGTTTCGGGACTACAATTTCCACCATCCCTGACCACTGGTCCTGTTAGCTAGGGATGATGGGAGTTGTAGTCCCAAAACATCTGGAGGGCAAAGTTTGAGGAAGCCTGGTTTATACCGTATCAGAGGGAATGTCTGGAGCACCATTTTGTCAAATTGGGGGGGGGCATTTAATTCAGTTGCTGCATGCTAAGAATTTGAACAAGATGCCTGAAGCTCTCCAGCCAACCAAATCTGCTCTTGATCCCTGCACTTCATGCCTATAAATGCTAGGCAGCACCTGGCACGCAGAGGAAAAAACAAACTCCATCGGTCCATTCCTCCCTCGGTTTGAGGGCCAGAGCGTGATAGCATCTTCACCCAGCAGTATATTGCAGGAGCAGTGGGAGTTTCACTTGTGATATACCACCAGGTGAAGGCGCCATTGTGCTCTGCCCTCAAACCAGTCCTGGGTGATGAAGACAACATGCTCTAGATGGAATTACATTCTCCCTGAAGAAGCAAGCTTGAAGCTTGGGCTATTCAAAGATCCAGTGTTGTCTCAGGATGCTGTAGTGCTGTGTTTGCCTATTTCTAGCTCTGGCTGATTCACCAGCTACAACCATTCCTGTGCTGGGATAGCCTTGCCACAGTGACTCATGCTTTGGTAACCTCACATTCTTGACTACTATATAACTTGCTTTACTGTAGCTACTGTAAAATGAGGCCACTAGAATGCTGAGTGGTGCATCAAATCAAAGTCATAGAACATATTGACCAATTGATGGGGTGGGTACTTTTCAACTGACTAGAATATCTAAGCAAGTAATTGACTGAATAAGACTGCCTATTTATAACTGTGTATGTCAGAAGTGGGAAACATTTGGCTCACCAGATGTTGCTGAACTACAGTGTCCATCAGCTCCAGCAAGCATGGCCAATGGCCAGGAATGGTGGGAGTTGTAGTTTAGGCACATCTGGAGAGCCAAAGGTTTCCCACACCTGATGTGTATCATTTGGCAAGTGAACATGCCCTTGCCTTAATTCTCTCCCTGATAACAAAAGATTGCAACCTACTTCACAGGGCTGTTGGGAAGCCAAAATGTAAAGCAGTCTGCATACTGCAAGTGCACTATAAATTGTTTTTAAAAAATTGTACAAATGATACAACTATAATTACAACCTCATTTCTGGAGTTCAGATTAACTGCCGGGTATCTCTGTGCAAGAGTTTGTAATGGACAAGCACATAAACGGGGAGGGGGTGTTGTAATAATTGAGCAATAGTTTAAAATAATCAAGAAAAATCTGTTCCAATAGCTACTTACGTATATTGCTCCTAACTGAGTCCTGTCTGTATCAAATAACTGGTAGTAATGCTGTACAAAGCTGGAACCAATCTGCTCCCAAATAGGCTTGTCTCCCATTCTGAATCCTCAGTTGGAGCCAGCAACTGAAAAAGAAAAAGCAGTGAAAACTGACAGCCCAGGGCCATGAAAGACTGTAACAATACAAGTACAATAGGCTGATCTTTTAACAGAATCGTCAAAATTTTTCACTTAGCCATGATTTTCCTCTCCAAGGATTTGAGCATCACACTACAGAGAACTTTCTCTAGTTTACATTGCTGTAGTGCAGCAGCCTGACTGCAGCATATTTAGGCACCACCAGCATTAAGGCACTCCTTGGTTCATACCATGACACAGAGGAAAAGAAAACTATGGCCCTTAAAAGCATGTAGATGTCTGCTCTGTAGCAGTACCCTCCTCCTTTGAGCATTTTTGGCCGACATACAACAACCAAAATCAGAACTCAGAATCCAGAAATGTATCATACAAACTAGTGACATCCAATTGTTTAGTTGTATTAATACAGATGTGCAATTCTCCACGCATTTGAAACAAGCAGCAAACATTCTCAGCTCAAATAGTAGAGCATGATACTCTAAATCTCAGTATCATGGGTTTGAGCCCCACACTGGGCAAAAGGATTTGTGCACTGCAGGGAGTTGGACTAGATGACCCCTGTGGTTCCTTCCAACTCTACAATCATACAGTTCGATGATTCTATGACCAAGTCTCAACACATTGGTGGCCTTCATGCTCACATATGTCACCGAAGCACCTTCAAGTACTCATCCTGATTGCCAAAATTGCGCTGTGTTGTAGAAGTACAGTAGTGTGCTCAAAGCTTTCTCTGTCTTCTGTCCTTAAAAGGCTCATATACAGGAGTCACTCTTTTTCCTTTTTTTTGCAGGCCTTTACAGCCAAGCAAAATCAATTTGTGCCACAACCCTGACCTCCAAGGAAGGACAGGTCCTTCTCTGACA
The DNA here is from genome assembly GCF_009819535.1 of Lacerta agilis. Taxonomy (NCBI): domain Eukaryota; kingdom Metazoa; phylum Chordata; class Lepidosauria; order Squamata; family Lacertidae; genus Lacerta; species Lacerta agilis. Next base: position 40,972,364 of record NC_046319.1, on the reverse strand, counting down.
TCATGTTGAGCTCAGGGTCAGATGAAACCACGGTGGTAGAGCCTCTGCCCTTCTCCACCTCAGCAATCAGCTAGGGCTCATCCCTGCTGCACTGAGTCATATATACAGTGGTACCTCGGGTTAAGAACTTAATTCGTTCTGGAGCTCCGTTCTTAACCTGAAACTGTTCTTAACCTGAAGCACCACTTTAGCTAATGGGGCCTCCCACTGCCGTTGCACCGCCAGAGCACAATTTCTGTTCTTATCCTGAAGCAAAGTTCTTAACCTGAAGCGTTATTTATGGGTTAGCGGAGTATGTAACCTGAAGTGTCTGTAACCTGAAGCGTATGTAACCTGAGGTACGACTGTATACACAAACAGCAGTAATATGTCTCACTACTTTCTGAGTACCTGGAGAAGTAAGAAAACTCTCCCTCATGCTGCACTGAATTCAGGCACATTCAAAAAGCAACAGAACTTATTTGGGAGCATCCAAAGCTTCCTACCACCAGGTCAAATTATCTAGCCCAAAATTGTCTTCTTGGACTTTCCCTGAACTCTAATATTCAGAAGGGAAGGAAGTCTTCCTGGTGCTGTGCTCATACCAAAAGCAAGCTGGAAAGTGTATTGGGGGTAGAGACTATAGCTCTTGAAGGCAGTGTAGAAAAAGAGAGTATTTCTGTGCACACTCAGCTGCCATAGATACTTGTTATATTTTCCCTGCCTATCACAGTTCCCCCTGTATTTTCTTTAACGCTAGATATCATAAAGGAAGGAAGCCCAATAACAGCTGCATTACTGAAATATAGTATAGTGCTCTGGAAATCTGCCCAGCCTAATAGCAAGAAAAAAAGGTGACAGCGAACTTGTATGTCCCAATTTTCTATGATAAAGCAGAGCCAAAACACAGAAGATCATAGGAGTCCACTCACTATCTATTTGCAAGACTGTTCCAACTCTACAATTCTGTATCACCAGTTTGGGCATCACTTTCCTTCTATTGACTTAGATCAACAACTTTCTACAATGTAAACTTCTAGGCAAAACTTTAAGAGTGAGGGGGAACTATGCATTCTTCTGAATGGCAGCAAACAGAAACACACCTATTTATCGTGTAAGCAGATCACTAAAGTTGCAAGGTAGATGAATGGAAGATCAAGGTAGATAACTCTCCAAAGAGGATATTATGGTTTGGCTGATTGGCATGGGTAGCCTCAAGCATTTCCTACAAGACCACCACAGCCATTTTACAGTGCTTGGTAAGAGAAAAGGATAAAGGACCAATTATTCTAGGAGGACATGCACAAAACATTTAGAAAGGTTTAATGTTGATAAATGTTTGAGGCATAAAAGGAGCAAAGTAGAAAGCTAGAGAGACTGATGAGAGAAAGCTCAGGGCAAACAGTTAATCTGTCCAATGTTTTCTGAGAGCAAGTACACACAGCTTGACTTGCACATTCATTTTAATCTGGGATTAATGTGACCATGGAAACATGGTCAGTCAGTTCTGAGAAGGTGTTCGGAGTTTCTGAATAGACATCTATTCTTTAAAATCCTACACAGATCCAAATTGAGAGCTAGCATGAGATTTGTAGGCTTTTGGGCAACCAATTGACCAAGCTTTCTCCCACCCTGGCATAGATACCGGTAAATATCAACATCATCTAAAAATTCAGCAGTGAAGGGAAACCAAGACCCAATGGTAAAGGTAGCACACAGGGTGGGAGTGGGGAACCCACGGGAACCAAAAAAGTATCTGAGCAGGCTGAAAATAGTATCCCAACTTGTAACTAAAAAAATAATTCCTCTAGGCCAGGGATGGTGAATCTGTGGTACTTCAGAATGTTGTTGGACTGCAGTTCCCATCATCCTTTACCGTTGGCCATGTTGGTCAATAACATATGGAAAACCACAGGCTTCCCAGCCCTGCTCTAGACAATGCTTTGACAAGCTGCAGCCCATAATAGAAGCAGTTTGCTTGTCTCTTGCAAAGTGATTGTGCTCCCTTCTTGAATGAAGAGCTCTCCATATTTATTTTGATTAATCCATGTACCAAACACAATATTCAAGTGTTCTCAACTGCCTCACCTCTGTCAGTCTCTCTTGTCCTCTGTACAGTTGCCAGATAGTTCTAAGATGTTTTAGCTGATTTCTGGTAGCCTGTTACTGGATGCTGTATTACGTTTCTGGCTTAGATTATTGACGTACTTTGTTACTAACTTAATGTGGTTTGCCCAAAGCCCTTTGGATTTAAAAAAAAACAAAAAGCAAAAAAGAAGAAACTTTAATGGTATAAATCTACTATTACTTCTCTTTTTATTTTTGGTTCTTAAATAGCAGTTAAAGGTCAGTTTGCAGAGTGGGCCAACAACTTTAAACACTTTTCCCTAGGAGCAATGCAGATTGTTATTACTACAATAACTTGATCCCTACAAGGAGGTGGACCCAACATGTCAGGCACTGAAAACATAGTGGAGTCTGATGCTCAGATCTCAAACATAACAGAATTCTTGTTTTTAATTAATAATAATAATAATAATAAAAATAATAATAATAATTTATAATAATAATTTATTATTTATACCCCGCCCATCTGGCTGGGTTTCCCCAGCCACTCTGGGCGGCTTCCAACAGAATGTTAAAATACAATAATCTATTAAACATTAAAAGCTTCCCTAAACAAGGCTGCTTTCAGATGTCTCCTAAAAGTCTGGTAGTTGGTTTTCTCTTTGACATCTGTGGGAGGGTGTTCCACAGGGCAGGTGCCACTACTGAGAAGGCCCTCTGCCTGGTTCCCTGTAACTTGGCTTCTTGCAGCGAGGGAACCGTCAGAAGGCCCTCGGCACTGGACCTCAGTGTCTGGGCAGAATGATGGGGTAGGGATGCTCATTCAGGTATACTGGACCAAGGCCGTTTAGGGCTTTAAAGGTCAGCACCAACACTTTGAATTGTGCTCGGAAACGTACTGGGAGCCAATATAGGTCTTTGAATACCCGTGTTATGTGGTCTCGGCAGCCGCTCCCAGTCACCAGTCTAGCTGCTGTAGGTTCCGGGTCACCTTCAAAGGTAGCCCCACATAGAGCACATTGCAGTAATCCAAGCGAGAGATAACTAGAGCATGCACCACTCTGGTGAGACAGTCCGTGGGCAGGTAGGGTCTCAGACTGTGTACCAGATGGAGCTGGTAGACAGCTGCCCTGGACACAGAATTAACCTGTGCCTCCATGAACAGCTGTGAGTCCAAAATGACTCCCAGGGTGCGCACCTGGTCCTTCAGGGGCACAGTTACCCCATTCAGGACCAGGGAGTTCTCCACACCTGCCCGCCTCCTGTCCCCCAAGAACAGTACTTCTGTCTTGTCATGATTCAACCTCAATCTGTTAGCTGCCATCCATCCTCCAACCGCCTCCAGACACTCACACAGGACCTTCACCACCTTCACTGGTTCTGATTTAAAAGAGAGGTAGAGCTGGGTATCATCTGCAACACCCAGCCCAAACCCCCTGATGATCTCTCCCAGCGGCTGCATATAGATGTTGAAAAGCATGGGGGAGAGGACAGAACCCTGAGGCACCCCACAAGTGAGAGCCCAGGGGTCTGAACACTCATCCCCCCACCACCACTTTCTGAACACGGCCCAGGAGGAAGGAGCGGAACCACTGTATAACAGTGCCCCCAGCTCCCAACCCCTCTAGACGGTCCAGAAGGATGTTATGGTTGATGGTGTCAAAAGCTGCTGAGAGATCCAGCAGAACTAGGAAACAGCTCTCACCTTTGTCCCTAGCCCGCCGGAGATCATCAACCAGTGCGACCAAGGCAGTTTCAGTCCCATGATGAGGCCTGAATCCCGACTGGAAGGGATCCAAATGGTCCACTTCTTCCAGGCGTGCCTGGAATTGTTCAGCAACCACTCGCTCAATCACCTTGCCCAAGAATGGAAGATTTGAGACTGGGCGATAGTTAGCCATATTGGCTGCATTTAAAGATAGTTTTTTAAGAAGCGGTTTAATAACCGCCTCCTTCAGCGGGGCTGGGAAGGCTCCCTCACAGAGAGAAGCATTCACCACCCCACGAAGCCCATCACCCAGCCCTTCCCAGCTAGCTTTTATAAGCCAGGATGGGCAAGGATCAAGGAGACAGGTGGTTGGTTTCACTCGTCCAAGCAGCCTGTCCACATCCTCGGAGGTAACAGATTGGAACTGATCCCATGCAACTGGACTAGACAGGACTCTAGCACTCTCCCACCCCAGCCCTGCTCCCACGGTGGAATCTACCTCTTCCCGAATCTGAGTGATTTTATCTGCAGAAAACTTTGCAAAAGCATTGCAGGAGATCATGTGGCCTGTACTGGGCCCTGATGGAGCAGGTGGTTCCACTAAATTGCGAACCACCTGAAAAAGTCTCCTGCTGCTGTTTTCTGCAGATGCAATAGAGGCGGTGAAGAAAGTCTTCTTCGCCGCCACTACCGCCACTTGGTAGGCTCGACATTGAGCTCTAACCCGTGTCCGGTCAGATTCAGAATGTGTTATCTGACCGGACACGGGTTAGAGCTCAATGTCGAGCCTACCAAGTGGCGGTAGTGACGGCGAAGAAGACTTTCTTGACCGCCTCTATTGCATCTGCAGAAAACAGATGCAATTTATATCTGAATTGTAAAAAAGATTTGCTCTTTTTTTTTTTTACACAAATACAACATACAAAATCACATTGGTCACTTGCACGATAATGAAGTGTTACTCTAATATCTAGTGCTTTTTCTTATTATGCAAACGCCCTAGGCCAGCGATGGGGTACCTGTAGCCCTTCAAATGTTGCTGGATTACAAATCTCATCATTCTTGACTACAGTGGTACCTCGGGTTAAGAACTTAATTCGTTCTGGAGGTCCATTCTTAACCTGAAACTGTTCTTAACCTGAAGCACCACTTTAGCTAATGGGGCTCCTGCTGCCGCCCCCACCCAATTTCTGTTCTCATCCTGAAGCAAAGTTCTTAACCCGAGGTACTATTTCTGGGTTAGCGGAGTCTGTAACCTGAAGCGTCTGTAACCTGAAGCATCTGTAACCTGAAGTACCACTGCACTGGGTATGCTGCCAGGGTCTGTTGAGAACTGGGAATACAACAACATATGGAGGGCCAGGGGGTTCCCCCATCCCTGCCCTTCAGCTCTCTATGCCTTTGTGGACCAGATAAGTGCCTCTTCTCTTACGGTATGATTTTCATTCCCATCTACATGTGCATTAGCATTTAAGGTTAATATATATTGCCTTGCACAAAAACACTGGCAGAAAACCTCTAGAGATTACACCTCATTACACCTTTTCTCATCATAAAATCACTTCACAATGTGGTTAAAATAAATTTCAGGATTAAATGAAAATGCAACTATGAGAAGCATGCATACCTAGGGTGGGGAATATTTGTGGCTTCATAGGCCAGACCCTTATCAATACTGATGGGGGGGGCTGCCAACCTGTCAAGCACCTGACATCACAATGATATCAGGTGCAAAGTGCTGCTAAAATAGGGGGTTCTTCTCCTTTGTATTAACAGCAGTTTGAACAGAATCCTGCTGAAGTAAGCAGAATTTAACCTAAGTTCATCAGTTGAAGAACAGGTGTGCACAACCAATGCAGGATTTAACCCCAGCCAACAAAAGATGTTACAAGTGATATCAGCAGATGAGGGGGCAGTGGTTTGGGGAAAACGGCCACACCGGCCAACTTGAATCCCCTGGTGGGTCAAGGTTGGCTTGTGGGCCTGATGTTTCCTACCCTTTCTTTACAGCACCAGTAGGTTCTAGACTGCTTTTGAAACTACTATATATGCTTTTGGAGAAAAGGTGGGATGCAAATATAATAATAAATAAAATAAGCAGTAACATGTTTGACACTAATACCCTTCTCAACCTTGCAAATACCGCTAAGTCCACAAACATTAGCTCACAACATGTTTTACTACCTCTTCTGTTTGTTATTTCTGGGCATGGTAGTACGTGCATTGACTACATATTGTTTGGGTCACAGTAATGTGCTATATATGAGGCTGCCTTTGAAGAGCTTTTCAAAACTTCAGTTGGTTCAGAATGCTGTATCTGGACTCAAGCAGGGCCTCTTATAGGGACCATGCAATACCACAATTACAATAACTTCACTCACTTCCAATTCATTTACAGGAACAATGCAAAAAGCCTGGGATAAAACTTGAAGGACTGCTATCTCCAGTACGAAATGACACAAATCTTGAGATCTTCCAAAGACACCCTTCTCAGTGACTAGTACCTAAGCTTTCTCATTTTCTTCCCCAAGGAGACCCACCTAGACCCTCTCTATGACATCATTCCGCTGTCAGGTAAATATATATATAACTAAAACAGGCATTTAGTTTTTGGATTAGCTATATTTTTAAAATAATTACCTTAACATGTTCAAGTATAATTACTGTTTGCTGTTTTATCACTGACTAATTTTATCTGGTCTTATTTTTATTTTATTGTTAGGTTGTGGTTTTCCCCCAAACTACTGTATTTTTATTATTATAAGCCGCCTTGAGTGCTACATGTAGAAAGGCGGGATTTACGCTGAAAGAAATAAAGAAATAAAAGGAAAAAGAATCAACCTTTATAATGCTTCTGTGCCTGGTTGCCTGGAGGAGATTCATATTCGCCACAGGCGAGTGGCTGTTCTTTCTAAAGAGCAATAGTCCACCCAGTAGAAAACCTCAATCTCTTTCATTCCTAATGGCAGGCAAAAAGAACCACTGTTTTAATGCTGTATTAAATTGAGTTAATACTGTATTGTTGATACGATAACAATAATATAACTTTCAAGGATAAGCACAGGCTAGGGAGAAATTCAGTTTTGTAGATGTATCCATTACTGACTTGAAGCTGTTCTGCTGACATTTTGTTGACTGGAGCGTATGTTCAAGAAAAAAAAATCTACTCTTCATTTTATTTCCTACCAATAGTACATGACATAAGCATCATCTTAAGCACTTGGATTCATCATTGTGACATCCTATAGAATCTACAAATGCTTACATTCAAATCTGTATTCATCACAGTCCTATCTACAGATAACTGCATTGTTCCTATGCACTCTCCTCCACCAATTACGGTACTCACAATACTATACCCAGTTCCACATTGCACAAGACTAAGGAGGAATGCCTCACTCACTGTGTTTTATCAGTTTCTTGGTTTCATTTGTACGAACAGAAATCATGAAGTAAAATTTGTAAGTTCATTTTTCAATTTTAAGAGAGCAGTACATTGCAACACTGAAGGAGGAACACTGCAGCATTCATAGCTATCACAGTGGTACCTCGGGTTAAGAACTTAATTCGTTCTGGGGGTCTGTTCTTAACCTGAAACTGTTCTTAACCTGAGGTGCCACTTTAGCTAATGGGGCCGCCCGCTGCCACCGCCACCCAATTTCTGTTCTCATCCTGAAGCAATGTTCTTAACCCAAGGTACTATTTCTGGGTTAGCGGAGTCTGTAACCTGAAGCGTCTGTAACCCGAGGTACCACTGTACTTTATATTTAAAAATCCTGCAAGGTCAATGAAATGGCAGAGGCACCAATATGGGTTGGAGGTAATAGTTTCTTCATATAAAAAATCTTTTATTTTGATTACCGGTAAACACCTAGATGTACAATCCTGCACCTTCAATAATACAACAATTAAAAACATTGCTGCCACATCATTAATCTATTATGGATCAGCCAGCTATGTGCAGTTCATAGATTTTATTTCTTTTTAAAAATGTGTTTGTGATTTCTGTCTCTCCAAGATTATAACTACTCAATAAAATTCCAATAAATTAAAACTTTTCTTGGGGGAAATCCACCCTCCTTTTTGAACTCTGAAGAGGTAGGCTAAGATGAACCCCTCTGGAAGGCAGTTCCAAAATGTAGGGGCCATGACTAAGAAGGCCATTTCCCTGTATCTATTCTTGGATAAATGGAATACGGAGGAGACCCTGGCAATTGTAATGGTCACTCTGGCTGCCAAACATACATGTTACATACCTATGCCTAGCATACTAGCTCTTGAAATGAACAGTGACTAATATGTTCTTAGACAATTGCCATTCATTCACTAGTCACCCTTTAAGGCACCTTTTCCAATAATGCCAGTTGCCTCATAAAATTGAGCAGCATATTACAACTGTATCAGGGATTAGGAATATTTTTCCTGTTGAGGGTTGCATTTCATTGGTGTAATATGATGCATGCTAGTGGTAGATGGGACCTGAGCCAAAAGTGGGCAGAACATGGTGAACTTGGTCACACAGTCAATCCAGGCACATCTCTACCTGTCTCACACTTGATGTCACATATGATAGAAGTGGGGCAAGTGAACACAGTTGGGAGAAAACAGTACAGTACAGTGGTGCCCCGCTAGACGAATTTTTGAATGGGCTTGCCTCGCAAGACAAATTTTTTTTTCGTCTAGCGAAAACCACGGTTTGCATTGCCACTTCGCTAGACGAAAAACCCGCTAGACGAAAATACTCGCAGAACGAATTATTTTTGTCTAGCGGGGCATCACTGTATTACAGAGCAAATTTGGCACACTGGCTGCAAGTTCTCCACCCCTGATTTATAGGAATACATTTTATTTCAATGCTTTACTGGTTATTCTAACACTGATGATCAGTTGACTGCTGCAGGTAAGTGGTATACACTTCAATAGACTAGTAAAGCTTCTCCAACATGATGTCATCAAAGACTGTTAAACACCAACGTGACGCCCTTCAGAAGCAGTTCCTATCTTTCCAAACTACTAGGCATGCTTGCTGTGACGCATGCAAGCTGGGAGTCCAATATGCTGGGCACTAGGTTGGAGAACGCTGACCTAAAATATCTCATATACAGTGGTGCCCCGCTAGACGAATGCCTCGCTAGACGAAAAACTCGCTAGACGAACGGCATTCGCTAGTGGAAGGCTGCCCCGCAAGACAAAAAAGTCAATGGGGCTGCCTCGCAAGACGAATATTTTTTTTTAAGCGAAAACTAGCGGTTTGCATTGGTGCTTCGCAAGACGAAAAAATCGCTCTACGAAGACACTCGCAGAATGAATTATTTTCGTCTAGCGAGGCACCACTGTATCTTCTGCACTTTTAAGAATTCTTACATATCTGCTTGCTACCCCCATTCAATAAAAAAATCAAGCACCTCAGTATCTTGGATCCTAGAAACCTGGTGGCAATTTCTAGGCACTCAATTTTTTGGGGGGGGGGGGTATTTGAGATTTATATCCCAGCTTTATTTCATCATGGAAGGCAACATACATGGCGGTCTCTTATCAAGAGTCTTACTAGACAAGACTGTTCTCTCATTAGCTCTCAAGGCCATGCCTTGGGACAACACTCTTCAAATCACTTAACTTTTCTCCTTTTCCAGCAGATAATAATTAATGTCAATCTACCATGGATTTCATTAACTTGGATACTTTTGTATCATACATAGTTTTTGTCACCTTATTCTTTTACAATTGATTAATTAATAATTAATTTGAAACAGAAAAATTCCTGCTATAAATACCCAGGTCAAAATAATATAATTTTCTTGTTCAGAAAATTATTCAAACCTGTGAGTTCTCAAATTTAATTTTGGATCATGAGATTTAAAAAAAAGCTTTCAAGGATTTCCTCAGGTCTGTCCAATGAATGGATCAGTCTTACTAGCATGCTGGGTTCAGGCTCACTTGGGAGTTCAAAAACAAATGACTACACTTTGTTATTTACCTGTAGTTTTCGATATATGCTTTCAATATATACAGGCAACTGGAGGTAGCCCTCAGAAACTGTCAGTGAACCAATTTAGTACATTCACTGAGAAGAAACTTCCACTCAGGTAGGTGAGACTAGGGCTGTAGCCTAAGTTTTAATGAACCACTTTGTTTCAAACAAATTTCGACGTGTTGGGCCTTAACGTTTTTGACAAACCCCTACTAAAACCTCTTGAATATCAGGCATTGGCCGATTGTAAGAAGGACGTGTTGGAGCAAACCCTGTCCGAATTGCAAATAGCAATTAACAAAAATAAATTTGGGGAGGGGGAGTTCTTTGCCCCAAACTTTCAAACAGTGCGCTCCTGGTGTATCCAAATAAGAATCAAGAAGCACGTAACGGAGAAAGCGCACACGTGGGAAAGGGCGGACACATTCACACATGCACACCCACATGGGTTTATCACCCTCCAAAATGCGTGGAGAGTCTTACACGATCCCATGCAATTAATCACTAGCAAATAGGAAGGGGAAGGAGAAGCAACAGAATTCAGTCTTAACTCAGGAACACACCCTTATCCTCGCCCTTCCCCAACTCATAAGGCCTCGAAGCGGCCGGAGAGAGAGGGAGGCAGGGAGGCGGGCGGGCAAACAGACAGACAGACAGACAGCGCCCAGGCCCAGCACGGGAGTTTGAGAGGCGGGAAATAAGTCCCGCTGCTTCTGAGTCTTTCACTTCAGGTTTCCACCTTAGGCGCCTCGCAGTACTCACCTCGCAAGCTCCCCCTCGGCTAATGGCGGCGGCGGCGGCAGCAGAGGCGGCGGCCCCGAGTGCGGCCCGAACCCACTCAGCGCTCCCTCTCTCCGCGCTTCGCCCGCCCTCCCCGCCTCTTCCGGCCACGCCCACTGACGCGCGCGCGCCAGCCGTGCTGGGAAAAAGAGTTCCACCCGCAGCCCTTCGACTCCGGGACGCCTCTGAATAAGGGGCAGCACTACAACTCCCAGCATACAACGCGCGGCAGGCTCTCCGGGCAAAGCATTGTGGGGGTTTGTTTTGTTTTAAAATGCTTTGCGCACGCAAAAGACGGAGGGCGACGCCCTTCTCAAGCACCAAATTAACTTTCTTTCTTTCTTACTTACTTGCTTGTTTGACTTATATACTGCCCTTCATCGTAAGATCTCAGGGCGGTTCACACGATAAACCTGCGGGATGCAGGCAGGATAGCTTTATTGAGAACGAATACGTTCTGTAACATACATTCTGCCACAAGCAGCATGAGGTTAATGGCAGATGCCATGCCCACAGGATGCCCCGCATCCATCTCTGGCAATCTCCCGTTACATAGGATCAGGGATGGGAACATCTCCGCCGAGCATACTGGACAGAAGCTGTCAGCCAGAGTAGACGCACACTATGTCATAGTAGTTCAGCAATGGCAGCTTAATATGTTCAGACAGGGTGAACAGTGCTTTATTTGCTCCACAAACGATGCCTGTATTTCATCTTTCACCTGGAGAACTAGAATAATTGTATAATAATTAAAAACTTTGCTTGTGTAAAATGGAGTAAAGGCATTTGTCGAAATTTATCTTGCCAACACATTTACAAGTATATTGTTAGAATTATGGAAGTGAACCACTTGAAGTAACAACAGTACAACCTTTGTTAACTTGGTGCCATCCAGTTGTTGGACTGCAGCTCCCATCAGTCCTAACTGGTATGCTGACTAAGACTGATGGGATATACAGTCCAGCAACATCTAGGGGGCACCAGGTTGGCATAGGCAGCATTAATGATCCCATGCTGTACAGACAATATTCTTCATGTTTATCTGTGGTGGAATCCACCACATAAGAAAATGTTTAGTAACACCACAACTTTAATTAAATCAAGGTAGCAGGGCTGGCCTTAGAAAAAGGTGGCTGACTTTGTTGCAGGGGTTAGCAGACATAGCTGGCAACAGTCCACAAATAATAAGTCTCCTAGAGCGAAATATACATCAGGAGGCTTAGTGTGGTCAGAATTGAGTATACACTTCCAGAGTTAATGCTAAATACATTACTTCTGGTAAATGAGCCACTAAAGCTGCTATAGGGGTGTAAAAAGTTGTGTCCCGGGCTTTTTCGTCTACCCATGTACTATTTGATTCCAAAGGGGCACATTGGCTGCCAGATGTGAAATTTATATAGCTGCAAAGGCTGAGGCTGCTGAAGAGGCCAGAGATCACATTGGCTGGGAGTCCTGGAAGACCTGCTCCACATGGCCTGGGAGAGTGAGACCCTGACTTGACTCCAGCTACAAAAGCTGAGGCTGCTAAACAGACTCTCTGGTTGGGGTAGTGTTTTGTGGGGGTTGCTGCTTTTGTGTTGTTGTTTTTGTATCTTTATTTTTGATTTTGTTGTGATTTATGTGGAAATTATTCAGTTTGGTTTTGTATTTTTAATGCTTAATTTATTGTTTATGACTACATTTGTTATGTTGTAGCTGTGTATTTGTTTCATGATGTATGCCGCCATGACCATGATTTGGACTGTGAAAATGGAATTATGTGTGTATTTACCCTTGTGCCTTCTGAGCCCTCTCACCATCAGCAGAGAGCAGCAGTAGTGTTGTGATCTTGCACCTGCACTCAGCCTACATCTCAGAGGTGTATAAAACAGAGTTGGGTCCAGGAACCAAGAGACTACTGTTTGTGACAGGGAAGCGAACAGGAGAGAGAGAAAGGCCGAACCCTGCCACCTCCCTGCAAAGGGGAGAGAAGGGCAAAAATGCTGGCTCCTGACCTGAGTGCTGCATAACCAGCTCTAAGATTCTATATGGATGCTTCAGCTGAGATTCCTGCATTGCGGGGAGTTGGAGTAGATGGCCCTTGGGTCTCTTCCAGCTCTAAGATTCTATGATCTTGGCATGCCTAGCAGCTTTGGTGCTACAAAAGCAACAGCAAAGATGCTGAGGATAACAGGTGATGTCTACCTTATCTCCCTGTTCCTGCTATGTACTGGTTGTTAAGCCCTGCCACCCCGTGAAAGGGAGACGAGGATGAAAAAGCGAAAAAGTATGGTGTGGGAGGTGGAGCAGGCTGGGTAAGGGGCACAAAGCACAGGCACTTGGCGACTGCGCCATGTGCCAGCCCCTTCTCCCTTACTTAGAAGCAAGCCTCCCTGAATTTAATGGGACTTCCAGCCAAGAATGCTTACATAGGGCTGTAGGCTTTGTTATGGCTACATCAGATTCTTTTGAATTTTTCTTCTGAAAGAACAAGAGGTTAGCGACTCATTTTATTACATTGCTATTTCCCATCTGTCCTCCATTATAGAACCCTAAGGACTCTAATGTGGACTTCTGGGTACCGACTGACCAGATCCAGAACTCCTTCACTTTAGCAAGGTGGCTGCCCCTCATGGCAATACAGGACTCTGAGGCTACCCATGTAGTCCAAGCAGAGGCCAAACATATGTTATAGGAGGGTAGAAACGCTAGACACTATGCATGTAAAAGTACAGGAACACCGTTCACAAAAATGTTTGTCTGAAAGTCCAGCATAAATGTAGTCAGAAAAAGGAAAATACAGTATAGCTGCAAGTCAATTAGAAACACCAAGTCAGGCAAGAAAATCCATTATTCCACTGTACACAAAAAATTATGACACATCACTAGGTGTCAGTTCACATTTGAGAAAGAAAAATGATGAAATCATATTAAGAATTATGTGGAGACTGGAAAAAGAGACTTGTATATCAACCTGTTATGATTAGCAGGAAGATAAAATACATGTGTCAGTTGCACCCATACATACTCTTCATTACCTTGTTGTGGTGAGTGGGCTTGCACATTCCTATGACCTTTGTGAGCGAAGCCGTCGGGAGTCTCGTACTCCCAGCAGGGTCAACTACAGTGGAAAGGTCAAAAGGAAGGAGCTAGACAAAGAATGAGCCAAGAAGTCCTCAATGGCAGAACAGGCAGAAGATAACAAGTGGTATGTTTCAAGGGTTGTGAAGGCGGATGAAGGCTGCAGCAGATAAGAATCTACCAGTCATGATACTCATGCCATCAGAATAGAGCTTTACTGTGAAGATTGTGTGTTAGTCAGCGTGCACTAATCTACACACATAAAGCAAATTCACGCACAGCCGTCTTCCAAAAATCCATCCCAGAAAACAATGACTCTCAAAGTGAACCATTCACAGTGGGATCAGGTGTTAAACAGGGTTGTGTTATCATCCCAACTCTACTTATTATTTTCATCGCTACGATCCTTCACTTTGTTGAAGGAAAACTCCCCAATGGAGTAAAAATCATATATCAAAAAGATGGAAAGTTCTTTAATCTGAGTAGGTTAAAAGCAAAGAGTAAGGTTACCATAACTTCTGTCACAGAGCTTCAGTATGCTGATGACAATGTAGCATGTGGACACTCACAGGATGATCTCCAAACCATCCTAAATATCGTCACAGAAGCTTACGAAAAGATTGACCTATCGCTCAACATCCAAAAAACCAAAGTGCTGCACCAACAAGCACAAAACAACCCCTCTGCAGCGCCACAAATCAAACTCATTGGTGTAACATTGAAAAGTGTCGACCACTTCTCCTACCTGGGCCGTTATCTTTTCACAAGAGCCGACATTGATGCTGAAATTTAGCATCGCCTGAACTCTGCAAGTGCCACTTTCGCCTGAACTCTGCGAGTGCCACTTTCTCTGATTGAAGTGCAGAGTGTTTGAGGACCAGGACATTCGTAGGGAAACCAAAATGCTTGTTCACAAAGCTATTGTACTACCAACTTCACTGTATGAATTTATAAACGCCATCTCAAACTCCTCGAAATCCAGCAATTGTCTCCGAAAATTTTTACATATCACTTGGGAAGACAGGCAAACTATTATCAGTGTACTGGATGAAGCAAAGATCACCAGTGTCAAAGCAATGATTCAACATCAACTTTGTTGAACTGGTCATGTTGTTCGGATGCCTGATTATCGTCTTCCAAAGCAACTACTCTATTCCAAAGCCTAATGCTGATGGTCAACAAAAGAGGTTTAAAGACTCTCTCAAGGCAAATCTAAAAAAAAAATGTAGTTTAAACACCAACAATTGGGAAACGCTGGCCTGTGGGTGCTCCAACTGGAGAACAGCCTTTACCAAAGGTGTCATGGACTTTGAAGACGCTCAAACTCAGGACAAAAGGGAGAAATGTGCTCAGGGGAAGGCATGTTTGGCAAACCCTCACCATGATCAACTCCCATCCGGAAACCCCACTGTGGAAGGACATGTGGATCCAGAACGGACTCATGGTTAAGACCGTGTTCATGGAAGACAATCTTACTCAGCTACGAGTGATCGCCAAAGAAGAAGACCATGCAAATAAAAGTCTCTTAACCAAGTGAGATAGAAAACAAAACACTGAAATGTGTTTAATCAAAGCAGAAACAAGCAAATGCCATGGAGTAGGTGGAAGAAGAAAGAACTACTAGATGTTACAGACAAATAACAGACTGCAGTATAACAAAAACAAAATATATTTTATTCAAATTAAGCATATTTGCTAGCACCTCAGGATAACCAGTAAACTAGAACAGTCCAACAGATAACCAGTCCAGTAATCCAAGCAACTGAACGTATTTTAGTGCATAATGATGGTAGAAAAGTACCACGACTTGTCACAACACACTTTCGAAACACTCTCAGCCAGCTAGAATGCACCGTCTATTTACAAAGAAAGAAAACTAGTGTGCTGCTTAAGGTCTCAACAGATGCATACAGAGCAAAATGCAAACTGTGTAACCAAACTTGACCTAAGCACAACACATGGCAGTAAATGTGTCTGTAGTTTTCTTCCCCACTTTAGAAGTATGGGGGGCAGCACAGAAATCTGTTAAGATTGGAAAAAAGATAGTAATTAAATAAAAAAAATACAAGTTACAAGCTGGATCATGTTATAGCAACTTCTAGTCAAATAATTTGATACAGTCTACTATCTTGTTCAAACAACAGACCAATTCCCCAATGACTACAGCAGAACATCCATGAAATCCAATGAGGTTAGAGTTTATGGTGTGCTGCTGCCTCCTGCAATAAACTGCAGAGTCAATTACACAAAGAATTGAGCATGTCTTACGACCTACAGTATATATAGTCAGACAAACAAGGGACATGTAAGAAATAGGTTTTCTTTATGGTATTTTTTCAAGCTTTTTAATTGTTTGAGGGAATAACCTCCCCCTCTCCATTAAAAAAAATATTTTCTTCATTGCTTTTACTGTTATTGGTATATACAACATATATAAGCAATACAAGCTTGTGGTTTCTATTTGAGATTTGTTATATAAAATATAAAAAATACTGTAACAAAAAATAAAGAGGGGGGGGAAAACGGGGCAGATGGCCATCTTGACACTGGCCGATCCCTGCCAGTCACAATAGTTTCAACCAAAGGTATTTTTACACATGGAAATGCAAGCCAATCTACATGCCTACAGTTGTGATTTTTAGTTATGGGCTTGATAAACTCAAAAACTCTAGCTATTGCAGTGTGTTTTTCTTTCTTTCTTTGTGAAATGAGATGTTCTGGCATTCTCTGTATAGCCATGCAGAGTACACACACCATTGTGGACTCTTATTTGAAGTATATCATCAACCACACTGAATACAATAATCAGAAGCATCTATTTGGTGCTACACAGACATACAAATATTGGTGGGGAGGGGGTTCATCTATTTCTGACAAAAGTGAATCAGGCTATAGGGCAGGCTGCTCTCTCATCTCTATCCATCTTTTAGAGGGATAATGTTCATATCCATGGATATGCAAACTGGCTCATGAATATCTGAAAAGTACAAGTGTATCTCACAAATTCATCAGTCCATGGTTGTGACATTAAAAATCTTCCAGGTTCTTAACAGAGAGTGTTAGAATGCTAATTTATTTAGAAGTATGAAAGGTTTGCAGAGCCACTGTAACTTAACCTCATTCCTCTTATGCTAGCCAGATTGCATCCCAGTATATTATATGTGAAAAGGAAATATACCACACAATACTGGTTTACACCAGAGAATATTGAATCATTGCTGAAGTAAAAGACGCAGCTGTTGAATGCCATGACGGGCAAGGAGTCATCCAACTATGGCATGGCCACAATAATCCCTTGAAAGTAGAAACAGAAAAAGGGCAAAACAGCAAATATAACTGCATCCTAGGAATACAGACTCCAGTTGCCCTCTTTAATGATTATGAATGAACTTGGCATCGAAAATGGCATACTCCATATCAGTAGTTTGTGGGTGGGGGACGACAACCCACATTTTTTTCTCTCTCTTTCCATAAAGAGAAACAAACAAAATCCACTGATGGCCATGGTTTCTAAGGCATTGATCACCAAGACATTTACTGCAGAATAATCATAGGAAAGTGCCATGACTTTCACTAGACTATTCCAGAGTAAATGGTTTACAACCCGAGTGTGCTTGTCTAGAAAGCAACTGTTATTGTTCCTCAAAATTAGCTTTGCACTAAGTTTAATCCCACTGGTGACAGAAGCTCATAGCCCTACACACCCGCCCTCTTAATGGAAACATCCAGCTTTATTAGAGACATTTTCCCAGCAATGCTAAAAATGGACCAGCTCTCACAGAAACAACATTAGAGTACCAAAGCAGCTGCCGTCTGCTACTGTGCTTTGAACAGTTCATAATACGTGTAGAGCATCAGCTGATAACCAATAATCCAGACTGTACCCATCTTTTTGGATATATAAAAATATTGTTGTAGCCAACTCCTGGTGAGTACTTCTCACAGAAAAACATGTAAAAAGTTTGTGTGTAGGTCCAGATAAGTGTGGGCCTGCTCCCACACCACCCTGGGCTTCTTGACAGGAGAAGGAAATGTTGTCAGTACATAGTCAAGAACTGGTGATTTGCCTGTCACAGTGTAGACCTGACTGAATAGGACCAACAATTTATCTTGGGCAGCAACACCACACCAAGCTGTGGAGCACCATTTGTCCTTGCTACAACTGCCTGCCTGCCTGCACCCACCCCACCCCCCATCGTCCTGTCTGGGCATTTCTTGCCACTTCTGTTTGCAAACAATACCACACAGGTCCATTTGCGCTCGGTCCCCTGCCCTACACGAAACAAGCAACTTGAAGAGCAGGACCCCAATCCTAAGGAGGGCACGTATGTCTCAGAGACCATGGCGCTTGCGAGCCCCCCCTCCCATGCTGGCAGCATGCAGCAGGCGGTCCTTCTCCCGGATCTCCTCACGCAGTTGGGCTTCGGCCAGGCGCAGGCGGCGGATGCTGCCCTTCATCTCCTTCATCTTCACCTCCAGCAGAGCAATGATGTCCCGCTGCTCGTTCAGTTTGCGCAGCAACTCCTCCGACGTGGTACCCGAGGAGAGTGAGTATGAGTGGTCTGGCGGGCTGTCTACCAGGGGCCCATTATCTGTAAGGAACGCCAGGCTAACAGGGGCCCCGATCATTGCCCCGGGGCCTCCCAACATCGCCCCAGGGGTCCCGAGCATCGCCCCAGGGCCTCCCAGCTCCACCTGCACGGTCAGGTCCATAGGCTTCACATCATCTCCTGCACCTCCTCCCCGGGGCACACCTTGCCCAGCTGCTGCGGCGGCGGCGGCAGCTCCCTCCTGCAAAGCGAGCAAGACCGCGGCTTGCGCGGCGGCGACCGCGGGCGCCTGGGGAGGCGCGGGGGCGTGGCGTGCGCGCCTGTTCCCACGGGCGCCCTTGCGCTCGTTGACGCCCCGCAAGGGGAAGATGGTGGGCACCCGCACCAGGTAGGACTTGCGCCCGCCGGGGAAGTGCTCGGAGCAGACGCGGTGGCCCGTAGTGGGCTGGAAAGTGCTGA
The DNA here is from genome assembly GCF_009819535.1 of Lacerta agilis. Lineage (NCBI taxonomy): Eukaryota > Metazoa > Chordata > Lepidosauria > Squamata > Lacertidae > Lacerta > Lacerta agilis. The sequence continues at coordinate 40,953,790 of NC_046319.1, read as the reverse complement.
AGCATCCGCTCACTCCGGCCCGCGACACATTCTTCAGCCAAAGGCGGCGCAGCTCCGCGTCCTTCGGGAAGGTGTAGAAGTGAAGCGCCTTGTCTCGGTGCGAGTTGTTGTAGCAGCCTGGCACGCAGCACGTGAACCCGGGCATGGTCTGTGTGGTGTTTCGCTGCGCCCTCCTCCTTTCCCTCGGCGGGCCGAAGCAGCCGGGACTACAGATCCCACAAGGCCTCCCGATGCCGAGTCCCAACGACAAGGCGAGCCTCCTCCGCCGCCGCCACAGTAGACCGCTCTCCGCAACAGCGCCACAGGAAACGGAACTACCCGCCCCACAAAGCACCGCGCCGCCGCCGGAACTACGTTTCCCACAAGGCACCACTGGGCGGGGCAGCAACGGGAGTGTTTAACTTTGCCTAAGAAGAGCGGGAGAGAAATCGGGGTGGGGAATCCACGCGCGCTCTCCAGCTCCCACAATCCTCGGCTACTCCCATAACTTTTTTGAAAGCCGGCTGGAAACTTTATGGGGCAATAAATAAATATAAATAGTTGGCCTTTGTTTTGACCTGTGCCATAATAATATTTGTTCGTCTTTAAGGTGCCCCAGGATTTCTTATTTATTTGCTGCAGCAGACTAACAAGGTTCCTCTTTTTAATTTATTTTATTTTTTTAAATATTTTACTCATTTTCTCAACAATACAAAACACAACAAACATATGCAACTTAACATTATAAACACAAAGCATAAAAAAGTAATATCTTCTTAACTTTTCTTCTTTAACATTTTAAGAGTGACTTCCCCCAATCTCCACCTTCTGAATTTCTCTGCCTATCTACTTTGGCAGTCTCATTTCCACAGTCACGTCTTATTATTTCTTTCTAACATCTATCTCATTAAGTTCATTTCATACATCATACCGAAAATCTAATATAACTTCCTTAGGGTATATGCTAATTTAAATAAAACAATTTTTTTTCCAAATAATCTCCAAATTTCTTCCATTCTTCTTGTGCCGTCTCCTCCTCTTGGTTGCATAGTCTCGCTGTCAGTTCGGCCAGTTCCATATAGTCCATCATTTTCATTTGCCATTTTTCTACTGTAGGGATCTCTTGAGTCTTCCAATATTTGGCAATTAGAATTCTTGCTGCTGTTGTAGCATACAGAAAAAGTAATGTCTTTTGGGGGGATTTCATCCCCTATAATTCCCAATAAAAAGGCTTCTGGTCGCTGGAATTTATTTCAACTCCTCTTGTGCATGCTTTGTTGTTGTTGTTTAGTCATGTCCGACTCTTCGTGACCTCACGGACCAGAGCACGCCAGGCACCCCTGTCTTCCACTGCCTCCCGCAGTTTGGTCAGACTCATGTTGGTAGTTTACTTGGAACTACTGTAAATACAATTGAAGCCAATGGATCTTACATCTGAGTAGATGTGGGTAGCATTGCAGCCTTGTTCACCCGATACTGCTAAAGTACATTCTTTACTTTACACGTATTCTGGGCACTGCAGTTTACCCTTAGAGTTGCAATTTCCAGCTACCCTGAGAGACAGTGTGGTGGTTACAGTGTTGAATTAGGACCTTGAAGATCAGGGTTCTAATCCCTACGCAGCCATAAAGGTAAATCACTGTCTCTCAGTGTTATAAAAATTTACGTAGGCTGCACACACATAGCAGACACACAGTCCACAGAAAACCAATCCTTCACCCATCAACATTTAGGAAATATTCCCTTAGAAAAATTACACTTTATTTTAGCGTATAGAACAATCCAAAAAAGCCATCTTAGCTCTCCTAATGAGACTAAATATCACGCACGGATGGAGGGAAGACACAGGGTAAGAAATAAGAAGAAAAAAGAAATGGATAAATGTTGGTACATAATGAAAAGTGAAAATGCGAATTTACAAATATGTATATGTATCACTATGTAAAGATTTCATATATGTATTACAACATTAATAATAATTTTTTAAAAAGAGACCCCAAAAGAACCATGGGAACTACAAAGCTACAATTCCCAGCACTCTTATAGCAAACTACTGTTCACAGAGAACTCCTTGGGGGAGAATAGTGTGCTTTGAATGTATTGTGTGTATGCAGCAAAAATCAGCACGGCTGCAAAAAGAGTACTGGCCTTTCAGTTCATTTTCTATGGGTTAACCCTTTTACAGACATGTTTTCATATATTGAGGCTCACTGTAAATAGTACTGTGATTCTGGATTTATACTATTCTAAAATATTCCGAGCTGAACTTACGATGCATGCACCACTCTGTAATTTACAGCAATACGAATATTTATTATTAGGGCACAGCCAAGGGCTAGTCTACCATATTGTCTGTGTTTGATCCTGGGATGGGGGACCTGTGGGTGGCCCTTCAGATATTGCCGACCAACGATCAGGGCTAACCGGAGTCATAGTCCAACAACATCTGCAGAGCCACGCGTTCTGCATCCTTGGTTTATTCAGTAGTTCGAGCAATGCTGTAAATCTAGACATCCTCATATTTCTCAGTCTTAAATAATCAGATTAGGGAAACGGGGTGAGAGGAAGTATGTTTTGGCAGAGAATGCGCCCATGTAAACTTTGAGCTCCACGTATCCGGTTTTATTCGCTCTGTATAGGATCCGGTAGGGCGCATGCAACAGTACAGTAACAGACAAAGGAGCTTGTTCCTGGTATGAGCTTTCGTGTGCATGCACACTTCTTCAGTATCTGAAGAAGTGTGCATGCACACGAAAGCTCATACCAGGAACAAACTCAGTTGGTCTCTAAGGTGCTACTAGAAAGAATTTTCGATTTTGTTTTGACTATGGCAGACCAACACGGCTACCCACCTGTAACTGAGACAAAGGAGCCTCTGCTGTAGAACGCGGCATAACTACATCTCCCAGCAACCAACGCGAGAGGTGACGACCCGGTCGTGGGCCGAAGCGAGGAATTGTCGCGAGACTCTCTTAGCTGATGCAGCTTGAATCCCTGAGCGGGAGAGAAAGAAGCAGCCGTTTGAGTCTCGCGCCTGCTGGCCGGTGGCTGTTTGCACTATGCCAGAGACTCGCCGCAGCGGCCGCCTGTCGGCAACTAAAATACAGAAAGAGGCAGCCATGGCTACTCGGAGCAGCTTGCTCGAGGAGAAGCTGGAGACCCCGCGGGGCCAGAGGCGGTCACTGCGGTTGAAGACGAAGGTACCGGGCGGGGCAGCACGGACCCTAATTATCAGTTATAACAACAAAAAAATATGTTGCATTTTCAGGATACGTATCTTTCCGAGCAGCTTCCATGCACTTTTAAAAAATGCACGCATGTGAAACAATAAACATTAAAAAAAATCCTAATGTGGTTACTTTACTCATAAATGAAGCCCTACATAGGTGTTGCAAGAGTGGGGCCTGCCCCTGTGCTGAGCTTCTGTCATCACTTGAAAGAAGGGCACTTTTCACATACAAATTAAAACTGAGACATAAACTGGAGTTTAAGATGAGGTTGTAATCTTAAATCTGCTTTCTTGAATGTTTGCTAAAATCAAATGAAGGTGTTAGTGAGTCATGTGCTTCATTTAAGTCCTCTTGGTGCTTACAAATATATTAATAAAATAAAATCCTTAAAAAAATACTCTAGTATAAACCAGCTATGTACAATAGAAATCTGGACTATAGACAACAGCTTGTTCTCTCATCAGGCCCAAAACAGGATTCAGGTACCGGTAGCTGTTCAAAAGTTCCATACTCTCCCTGGGATTAGTAGGTAGACAGGAAAGGTAGAACTACTTGTCATCAGCATTTGGTGGCAGTGCAAACCATTGAATTATTTCCCCCAGTGGCTTCATGTAGATTTTGAAGAGCTTGGGGGTATGATGGACTCTTGAAGTACTTCACAAGCCAGAGGACACAGGGTGGAGAAGAACACAAGCAGCCACCACTGCACTACCTTCATCAGCATTACATCAGGGTCTTCTATGTAAATGAATGAAATGTTTGGTGTTTTTTTAACATGAGTATTTTGCTTCATAAAAATAACCTAGTCAGTCTGTGCAGTAACTATCAGACCTTACTTGAACCTATCAGTCATGGATATTTCATGTTTGTTTGTTACTTTGTTTCTGTGGGACTGGGGTTGGACCCAAAGCAGAGAAAAGCAGAAATGAACAACACTGAAAAGAAGAGCAGAAGACAGAATTGTCTAGTGCTTATGTTCTTGTATTCCCATACTTAACCTCATTGTAATGGATGCTGTTCGAAAGAAAGATTGTATATGGGAATCATTAAAGACATTCCCTCAGGAGGCGAAACAGTTTTCAAAAACATATGCACTGACATGGAGGATCTGGTTTCTAAAAGTGAAACAACAATAATACTCGGTTATAAATTTACAGATTTAATGTTCATATTTGTACTTTTGTTTAGGAAATATCTGAAGAAGTAATCAATGGAAAATTTAGATCAATGGCTTATATTGATCAATGGTTTATGTTGGCCTTTTTTCTTGCTGGTTTAAAGCACTTTGATTTAAGTCCATTCAATCTAAGACATGTCCTTAGAATTCTGTTGTAACCTAGGAGTGTGCTACCTGGCTTCAAGAGTGACTTTTTATCTCCCCAGGAGATACCCTTCAGATCCATGGCCTATCAAAGACCTGGTGCCTCTATTTATACGGATTTAGCAACACCTCAAACTCTATTCAGGAAGGTTCTGGAGACCCGTAAGTAGGGGATAGAATAATGTCTGTGTTGCTGTTAAGTAGAGGGAAGGGGCAGCATTATACCAATAGAAAATTGGTCCTATTAGTTCAATACAGTTACTGATTGGCAACAGCTCCTCAGGGTTTCAGATGGACATTTCTGGTCCTTCCTGGAAATGTTGGGGATTGAACCTAGGACCTTCTGTATAAAACCTTCTACCATTGACTTTGGCAGTATGGTTTTTTGGTAAAGCTGCTACAGTATCCTCCAAACAACAGGGACAAAGTGTAATTTATATACTCCACCAAACAACAGGGACAAAGTGTAATTTATATAAGTGTCAGAGCAAGTGAGGAGTAACCCACTTCAGTATACCATTCATCCTCTGAGAATATATCTTCACATTAAGTTCAGTCTCCTGATGCATTTCTGAAACTAATATAAGTCTAATAAATTGAACATATCTGTCTGCCACTTTAAATATTCATTTTAAAAGATTGCTTTGCACAATGCTATTTTGAGCACGGTGTAAAGGACAAAGTCTTTTTTATGGTCACAATCCAGTTCAAATCTCTCTTGTCTATGGCAGTGTTACAGTCATTATTCTCTGCTTTAAAAGTGCAGTTAGACATTTCCCCCGCTCATCTTCTTGCTGCAATTTTAATTTGCTTGGAGATCCATTAGAAATACAATTTGTCCATGTATTCTTTTAACAGAGCCAATAATCTCCCCTCTTGTTCCTGAAAAACCTGATTCCCCCAAACCAGTGGAGACAGTATTCCAAGCTCCTTTGAAGAGTGTACCCTGCAGGTAACTAAACATGATTAAGGCTGCAATCCTAAGCATATTTCTTTGTAAAATTCTTTTGAAAACCTGGAAATTTTGTCCAGGCTGTTTTCTTGTGTTTTTGCAATATGTTGTATTGTGCTCACTGACATTACGTAATGGAACCAAAATGAAGAAGTTTGTAAGGGATGATGTGATGGATGCCGAACAAAGCTGACTAGCTGTTGAATGGTTGCTTTAGGGAAATGGAGGCTGGAAGTTAACTTGCTTTGCTACTGCAAGAGGACCAAATTGAATCAACCATCCATTTATAATAACATAAGTTTTAAGGCAGGGATGAGGAGCCTGTGACCCTTCAGAAGTTGTGTTGTACTGAAGTTCCCACCAGCCCCCACCAGTGTGGTCAGGAATGATGGCAGTTGTATTTCAAGAGTTGTTGTCTAACAACAGCTGGAGGGACACAGCCTGTCACTGTACTTAAAGAGGTAATGGGGGATATTTTCAGAAGCTTAATAACAACCCCACTGCTTATGTGGCAACTCTTCTATTTTGAGACACTTTCACAGAAGTAGGGTAGCAAAAGTGCTGAGTGGCTGGAAGATGATGCAGACAATAGTGGTGACATGGCATAAGACAGGTGGTTCTGAGACTGAACTTTCTGCGCTTGGGTGGGGGACAGGAAGAACAGCTCAATAACAAAATACTTGCAAATTTTATTTTAAGTTTGTGTGGGCTCACATTCCTTTATAAGGTGCTATGAACACTGTTGGTGCTACACAAATAATTTTAATTATAGCTAAAAGCAAACAGATTCTCTCTGCAGTTTTGTCTGTTCTTATAAATAGTAGATGGTCCTTAATTAGCAATGAAATATATAAAGCTTTTTCCAGCAAGACCATACAGAGCACAGAAGTGTAATTAGATACATGGATAATGACTAAGGGCATCTCAATATGCTGCTAGTATAGCCAGTATCCTGACATTTCACAAGAGTGTGATTTCTCACTGATGTTCTGTGCATGAAGCATGTTTGTATACTTGCTGACAAATGTCTTACTCCTTCTGAGTATACAGTTCTACCAGATTATGGCTACAGTCCTATCAACACTTTTCTGGAAATAAGCCTAAGTGAACTCAGTGGGACTTACCTCCATGTAGGCTTATAAAGGATTGCACTGTAAAATGTCCTTTTCCCCCCTTTGACTTTCCAATTTGAGCAGGCGGTATTCCTGTAGGTATGGTCCCACTATGTCACTGATAGTAAGATTGAGCAGCTGTATGTTGGTATTGTGCAAGCTCTGCTCAGGTCACCCAATTGTAGTGACACTAAACTTTATGCCCTCATTTGTTCCTTAACTATGAAGACAAATTCTTTCTTCAGCAAGGCTAGGGAAATGTTGGCATATTTCCTGGAAGTTGACATTAAACTGTTTTCCTGACTGAAGACTGGCTTTGTCATCTTTCAGCAACCCAGAAATCCATTTGTCTGACTCTGCTCCCAAGGCTACATCTCGGACTGCACTGCTCAACACTAGGTCAAAAAAGAAGGTCCGTCTTTCTGTGTTTGAGAGAGCTCTGGATGAGCAACTTGCGTCAAGTGAGTGAGAGCATTGAAGGTTAGGGTGCACTAGAAAAGCTGAGGATTTTATGAATCTTGTTGTTTGAAGATCAGAGTAAAGTAAACTGTTAAATGAATTGTCTGCTTCTCCACTGCTTTGGGGAGGTTATAACTTTAAGAAAACCAAATAGGAGAGTGTCACCCTTGGACTGCAGTTCACTGACCAAGCTCAGTAATTTAGACACCAATAAAAGCAGGGTTATATCAATCCAACCCTAATTTGAAATGGGGAATAGAACTGCCTGATATACATTTGTGAAAATATGTTACATTTAAGTAGTAACTATGAAAGAAAAGGAGTTCCAAAAGGTTCGTTATATTATTTTTGTTCTGAGAATATCCTGGAACAATCCACCTTATTGTAACCTTGCTTGCCAACTGAAATTATAAACAGCAATGTACCACCAGGGTGGGGGTACTAAAAGTGAAAGGCAGAAGTGACACTGCTTCTCTACATAAAAAAGTCAGCACATGCTCTTCCTTTGACTAGTCAAGTACCCAAATTTGGGGGTGGGGGTGGGGAGCAGCAGCAGCAGCAATGGCTAAAGAGGATAATTAACCACTATATGTGTTGCAGAGGAAGGAACACCAGTTCCGAAAACAACAAGCATTTTTTTCTATAGCTGGAAACAATAGAATGAGATGTTAATGGTTTGCTGGTGCCTTAGTCTGATATTTCATGCAGAGAAACAGACCATGCCTAGCCTCTGAAATATGCCACTGTAGAAACAGTTGCTATGTTATTCTGATATCACTTTTGGGATATTGGTCAGATCAACATTACAGATAATTCCAGTACAGAGAATGGGGTGAAGGATGCATCCATTCACTGAGATCCCTCTGTGGGTCCACAATTTCCGGCGTCTGCGCAGATGCAATTTCCAGTGCCATGGAAGCGAGTCCTCCGCACCAAGCTGCGCCAGTGTAGTGTAGCACGGGAACTCCAGCATGTCCATGACCTAGCAAATGCTAGTTGCTTTTGCAGGTCCTTGACATAACCCTCTGCTGTGCCTGCCTTAAAGGATTTTAACACCCATGCTCCTAGCATGAAGCTCCTCAACAGTCCTACCCAGCTAGAGCTAGTTGGTATTCAGCTTCTTGATGACATGGGTGAGATTGCTTCAATTCCAGTCAGGACTTCATCCCCTTCATTCGTTAGCATAAAAAATTGTCATTTGCATCCATATTTCTGGGCGAGTGGCTGTCTTCCAGTTTATTGGGGGTGGGGAGCCTTTGATTTTTGCTAGTCTGTAAGGCATGGGTTGTTTTCCTTCCTCAAAAAGACCTGTTGAATCGCTATATAAAAAAGGTGGTTATGTGATTCCTTGCCTCTCTAGGGCAAAATGTGGGCTTATCCAACCAATTACAGTCATACCTTGGTACTCGGATGTTTTGGCTCTCGAACGGCGCAAACCCAGAAGTGAGTGTTCTGGTTTGTGAATGTTCTTTGGAACCCAAACATCTGATAGGGTGGCAGGGCTTGCACAGCTTCTGATTGGCTGCAGGGGCTTCCTGCAGCCAATCAGAGGCCATAATTTGGTTTCCGGACATTTTGGAAGTCGAATGGACTTTCGGAACGGATTCCATTCAACTTCCGAGGTACCACTATAGTGGATGGATGACTTGTTCACCTCTCCAGAGAAAAGTACGTTCAGGGTAACTATCCAAACTATACATAACTCACTCTGAGCTGTGAAAAGGAGCAGTATAAGTGAAATAATTAAATAATCCTTTGATGCATGGTCATATTTTTTTAAAAATATGTTTCTCTCTCTAGTCTTAGAATGTGATATAATTGAACTTTTTCCAGTAGTAAAGCATAGTTTATTCATTAAATAATATTTCTGAAAAACTTGCACATTTCATTAGCATAGCCATCTAAAACATGTCTTGACTTCCTTTTCAGCTCATTCATTGTTGAACATCACATCTCAGTCAGAGTAAGTTATTTTTGCTCTGTGACTATGGTGTAACAACCGATTCTTGCCCTGCTGAGCAACATAAAGTCAGCATCTAGTATATTGTGGAAAGGGATGAAAGAACAATTACAACATATTATTGTATTATTTATTAAATCTCTTATCTGCCCTTCACCATAACGTCCCAAAGCAGGTTACAGGTATGATGACAGAAGTGTTGGAAGTACTTGGTTGAACTATAAGTCACTACATCCAGTATGGCTGCATTCTGATGATCCTTCAACCCATGGTTTGAAGGGCTGGGAGTGAGCACTATAAATCTTCAAGATGATGAGCTTCCTCCTCCAATTTAGATAAAGAGAGGAGACTAGAAGCAGAAGCTTCTAATCTCCTCTTGCCTATGTGGCAGAGAAGGGGAGTACATAAGCTCAAGGACTGAACTGCTTGTTTCTGATCCTTTAAACCATTATTTGGCATAGGGGTGGTTAATGCTTGGTTTGGAGGATTGTGTTGCCTATTTGTGAATATCTAGGCAGCTTAAAATGCCTTGCTTTTGAACAATGCCAAAATTTAAATGATATATGTGGGAGTGGGGTGCATTTGCTGAGTAAACTGAAATTCATTCGTTATTAATTAAAAAAATTAAAATGGAATACATGTGGGAAGTAGCCATGTTTATCAGCTTTCTCTTTTTTTTTACTCTCCTGCCTAGTTTTAGAGTTTTCAGCTTGGTTTGCAACATGGACAGGATGGGGGAAATCTGCCTTTGTTACACCAGCCCTTCACACATAATGTCAATTTCTTGTTTCCTGCTTCAGAACCACAAATATCAAGATGTTATTTTTGTGTTTTAAAAAGATATGGTTCCCTGAGCGTCAGGGAACCGTCAGAGCCCAGCGGGGTGGTGGAAGGGCTCTGCGAGGCTGAAGGTTCCCAACACCACTGGAGCAGGGAGACATCCTGTGGGAGCGACAGTCAGGAAGAGAGCTCTGTGGGGAAGGGGCTGTGGGATGCTCTAGGTTCCCAACACCGACCAAGTGGCTCAGTGGAAGAGGGGGCAACGGCAGTTCCGTCGCCCCAATTGCATAGAGGGGTGAAACGCAGGAATGAGAGGAGGAGACTTGGGGTGCCCAAGTTCTTTTGTTGGGGGCGCTCCCGAAAAGCGCCACTTCCAGGATGTGAGAGTGACTAAGACGGTCACAGACTTTTCAGCTCTGCAAAGTATATAGTTGTACAATAAATCCCGTAAATAAGAGGACCCAGAGGCAGGACTCTTTACTTGTGAGAAGCCACTACAGAAACCTCACACTGAGTTTACTAGATTTCCTTGTGGCAATTCAGTAATGAATTTTCCCTGATTCCCACACTCCTAAATAACGTATTCATGGAAAAGGGTAACATAGCTGTCACTAAAGAAGAGTTTGGATTTGATATCCTGCTTTATCACTACCCGAAGGAGTCTCAAAGCGGCTAACATTCTCCTTTCCCTTCCTCCCCCACAACAAACACTCTGTGAGGTGAGTGGGGCTGAGAGACTTCAAAGAAGTGTGACTAGCCCAAGGTCACCCAGCAGCTGCATGTGGAGGAGTGGAGACGCAAACCCGGTTCACCAGATTACAAGTCTACCACTCTTAACCACTACACCACACTGGCTCTCAGTGACCGCAATGACCAATTTTTTCATAGGTTCCATGTTTTTATTTATTTGCATGGGGTGTTGTTGTTGTTGTAAACCTAAAGGAATTCACAGCTGTTTGTTTAGCTGACTGAATTCTATGGCTGTGAGGGGACTTTCACCAGCTACTTTGTGGGGTTTATCTGTCCACCCTAGATTGTGTTCTCTGAGCTTGGTTTGAGTATGGCTATGACAGTTGAGCTCCATGGGTCCAATGATACAGGAACTGTCGGCTCCATTGGGATTCAGTGAGAAAAATCAGAGTCCATTAGGAAGATGAATACAAGAGCCAGCTGGTGATTCCGTGTATAGGGCTCCCTGTTCATTATACTACCATGCAACAATGACCATTATTAGAGAGGGAAAGCAGTGCTAGAACAACAAGCCATATGTTTCATGTGCTCTGTTCTTATGTTCTCAGGTCTCAGATCTCTTTTAGAACCCCACCGCCATTGCGCTCTGCTGGGAAGAAAGGCTTAGTCCGTAGGCCAAAGAATTACAGATGTGTTACTGTGAAAGCTTTTGAAGACGGCATTGAACAAAACTTGCTGCAAACAAAAGGCTGTGAGTTTCCTTTGGTTCTTATTTGGACTGGGTGCCTGTGTCTATTTGAGTAGCAACCTGTGAGTAGAGGGGAGAATAATATTCCAGTGCAGAAGGAAGAGTCTGAAAGTTATAATGGTGGAGCATGGAATGCTCAGATTGTTATCTCCATTTAAAAGGCTAATTCGTTTTTGATTTTTTTTTCAACAGCACAGAGCTACCTTGTGGCTCCAAGTACGTTATCAAATGATTCCTCAGCACAATTTGCTGATACAGAGTCGATTGCCCAACCTGAGCTCAGCAGGCAGAGTGGAGCAGGGCTTTCTGCTGTTCATTCTCAGCTTCACCCAACAATTCAGTCTTTAGCCAGAGAGAGTTTGCCATCTTCTATTGAGACACCCTGGCAGGGTGCAGAAAATGATTTGGCTGTTGAAGGAGTGACACAGAACAAAGGAAATATAAGTGAGTAGTCTACTTTTCCCCATCTGTCTATTTAACAAAAATCAGCTCATGCTTTTCTTTTGCCCAGTAATGTGCACAAATGGGAGCAGCATCAGAAATAACCAAAGAGGTACTGTATTTTGCAAGGAGCGCCAGGCACTGAACAATGAGCACTCCCTTTTGTGGAGAATTGTTGGAAACAACCAGAGCTAGTGTTAATGGTATTCTGGTGCCTTAGCCAAATATGTCTTGCAATGAACAGGCCATGTGTTGGCTTTGGAATATGTCACTGAGAGTAATTGCTGTGTCCTTCTGAACTCACCCATGAATATGGCTCAGATTAACACTGCAGAGAATTTCCATATTTAATATTTCTGAATTGCCTAGAGAACAGTCAGAAGGCACATGATACAGTTTTGTTGCTGAAATTAAAGCAGGTCTGGCCCTGGGAAGTATTACAAGCCACTCTGAGCTCTGAAGAGCAAAAGTATAAGTGAAATAAATAATTAAATATTTACACAGTACAGTGGTACCTTGGTTTAAGAACAGTCCTGTTTACGATTCAGTTTACGAACTTCACAAAACTGAAAATACTGTCCCGGTTTGCGAACTTTACCTCAGTCTAAGAACGGAATCCGAACGGTGGAAGGGCACCGGCGGCAGGAGGCCTCATTAGGGAAAGCGCGCCTCAGTTTCAGAACAGTTTCAGTTTAAGAACGGACTTCTGGAATGGATTAAATTCGTAAAGGTACCACTATATTAATCATAAAGCATAGTTGATTCATTAAATAATATTTTTGTAAGATGTAGAATTTGCACACTTCACTACCATGGCCATTGAATATATGCCTTGATCTCTTTTCTAGCTCATTCATTGTTGGACGACACATCTCGGACAAAGTAAGTTATCTTTGCTCTGTAACTACGCTGTAATAACTGATTCTTCCTCTACTGAACAACATAATGTCAGGATCCAGTACATTGTCAACACTGATGAAAGAGGAATTACAAACTATTATTTTTATTATTTATTTGATTTCTTACCCACTTTTCATGATATGTACCTAGTGAGGGCTACAGCAGTGATGTCAGAGGTGCTGGAGCTACTGATACTTGGTTGCTTTATATGCCACTACATTCAGTATGGCTGCATTCAGATGATCATCCAAACAGTGATCTGGAGCAGCAGAAGTGAGCACCAGAAAGTCTCAAGCTGATGAGCCTGCTTTCTCCCCTCTGCCCACCTGCAGGAAAAGGGAGAAGATTAGGAGAGGTTTCTAAATCTCTTGTTTATCAGGCTAGATGGAGAGAGGAGAAGTGAGTGCATAAGCCTAAGGCTTCCACTGCTTGTTCCTGATCCTTCATACCATGGTTTGGAGCAGGGATGGCTAAGCTGTGGCCTGTATACACCACCCTCAAGAACGCCTATGTCCCCCAAGCAATTTGGCTGCTGTATTGCATATTGGGGGGGGGGTTGTAATTTTTGCAAAGCAGCAGGTGGTGCTGTTGAGCCCTCAAGGACCTTAGTTAGATTCACCTCATTGTCAGGCATTTGCATGAACAATGGCAGACACTGAAACCAGCAAGGGAGAGCAAATAAGAACTACAAGTAAGTAGCCATGGAGCCTGATTTGGATGGGGTGGAAGCAGGAGGAATGATGGAGCATGACCATGATCCCCATCCACAGTTGTAAAACTGCCTTAGAACTAACAACCCATTGTTATTCTTTCACCAAAAGTAGCTGCACAGGAAGTAAGAGGCAGAGAAGGTCCCATTTTTTCTTTTATGGATTAGCAACAGGGAGACAAAGCTAGAGTTGCAGGGTGTGGTTTCATGGTGTCTGGGGTGTGCATGTATGCCGTGTGTGTGTGTGAATGGAGCCCGCCATGCATCAGTCCTTGTTGCCAGAGTGGCTCAGGGAGGATGGCAGGAGAAGGGCACAACAGCCATGCACCCTTTGATCCCAGCCCCTCAAGGGCAAGGCTGAGATCAATGGGCACATGGCTTCCTTCTCATGCCACCCTCCCTGAGCCAGTCCTGCTTTGCGAGGCTGGGATCTGATCAGATCCTAGCCTTGCAAAGCAGCACAGGTCTGGCTTGGGGAAGGCAGTGTAAGCAGCACGCCGCTCAGAAAAAAATGCCCAGGGTGATCGCCCTGGCAGCCCCCCTCCCCCCGCCACATTATGCTCCTGGGAAGCTGGAACCAGTGCAGAAGCCTTTCCAAGCTATTTTCCTTGTTTCTGGAAACAGCTGTGAATGAAATTTTCGACTTGAATGTGCATCCAGGGAATAAGGGAAGTAGAAGTGCAGTGATGTTGGGTAGTACTTATTGAGGAAAGTGAAATTAATTAGCAATAAGGGTGAGAAAAGGCCATGGCTGCTTTGATGTGTGGCTCCCAGTGGGTTGTCCACGGGCCACTGTGGTCCTTTGTCTGAAAAAAGGATAGCTATTCCCTGGTTTGGAGAATTGTCTGATTTTAACCTATGTGTGAATATTTAGACTGTTTTTGCACTGCTGAATAGTATTATCAGTTGCAGACCTTGGGATCTCAAATTTCAGTGGCACCCCGTGTGACACTAAGATTCAGCCCCTCTCCTCTGCCTCTCACTTTCCATTTTACCTCATAATTGTGCCCCCCCCCCCCAGGCTCCATTGCCAGTGTGACTGAACTGGTTGCGCTTCCCTAAATCCATCTCTGGTATCATCACACACACTGTGTGTCAGTAAAAGTTATCAACTTTCTATTCTTACTTTGCCCCCCACCCCATAGTTAGGGATTTCTGCTTTATCAGCATTTGATACATGATAGTACCAGGGGTTGTCAACCTGGTCCCTACTGCCCACTAGTGGGCGTTTCAGGATTCTAGGTGGGCGGTGGGGGATTCTACATTACAAGCTGAATCCTCCTTCCATCAAGCACTGGTGGGTGGTAAGGAAATTTTACCATCAAGAAAGATGCATTAGTGGGTGGTAGGTATAAAAAGGTTGACTACCCCTGATATATACTGTCAATTTCCTTAGGGTATCTGTTTAAAAGCCATAATCATCTAGAAGTTAATTTGGCTTTTAAATGAGTCTACAAGTAGAGTTTCCTTGTGGTAAATTAATGACTGAATTACCAAGTTTCCCTTATTCCCACAGTGCTAAATAACATATTTGTGGATATGTTATTTATAACATATAATACAACTGTCAGTAAAGACCACAATTACTTACTCATGTGTTGTGTTGTTTTATTTTTATTTATTTGCAGGGATTGATTATAGGAACATCAATAGGAATATAGTTACAGGAGATACAATTAAAAATCAGCATGGATATTTAAAGTGATGGATGTTCTTCACACCCATACCTAAATGAAGCTCATGATCCATTGGTGGTCTGAGGGCCACAGTTGGAAGCCCCTGGTCTAAGTGATGTGTTTGAGTTAGCTTGGTGGATGAAACTGAAAGATGGGTTTGTATTCTTTCAGGTTTCATGACACCTTTTTAAGGGGCTGTAGGTAGCTTTTTTACTTGAGCTTCGATACCTTCAGCAGGGGAGCTTGCCCTCTCACTCACCCTCCCACTACAATGTAAGAACAGCTCTAATTTGCATATTCCTGCCTAGTGGCGTGAGTGGGAAGGACAACCCATCCAAGGATCACCTCTATTCCCTACATAAAATGAAACTTTACAGTGTGGGAATGTTTAGGAGTGTGGATGATGATATATTATTTTATATATATCATCCCAGCTTGTGTGAGCAAGCTCCAGACTTAGCAGAGTCACATTCCCTTTTAAAACACAGCAGAAAACGGTTGCATAGGCTTGCTAAAGCCTCTATAAGAAATATATATTCCTGGTATATTTCCCTTCTTCCCTCTTAAAAGCAAAGACACAATACAGTACTGATTATTAGATATAATAGAGTTTACTTACAGTTATCCGTGAGTCATAGTACAGGCTCAAAGAGGCAGATAAGCTTAGATAAATCTATTTACATGTGGTGAAGCTGCTTCCATAGGGGAACAGGCTTCACCTCTGATTCTCTCAGCTGCAAGCTGAGAGAGCATCCTGCTAGTTCAAAAGACGAGGCAAAAATGGGGAGTCTTCTTTGGGTTCTTGTTCCCAGGTAAGACCACACCTACTTCTGGTTCCTGTAACTCAGTCCAGGTAAACAGGAAGTTAAGCCTGGAGGACTGAGTTACCTTCATGTCCACTCTAGCAGTGTTGGGTTTGGCTGCTCTGTGTTTACATCCCACATACAGTAGGTCCAATGCCACATTTGTCTACCCAGGATTGTGTTCTCTGAGCTTGGTTTGAGTATGGCTATGACAGTTGAGCTCTATGGGTCCAATGATACGGGAACTGTCGGCTCCATTGGGATTCAGTGAGAAAAATCAGAGTCCATTAGGAAGATGAATACAAGAGCCAGCTGGTGATTCCGTGTATAGGGCTCCCTGTTCATTATACTACCATGCAACAATGACCATTATTAGAGAGGGAAAGCAGTGCTAGAACAACAAGCCATATGTTTCATGTGCTCTGTTCTTATGTCCTCAGGTCTCAGATCTCTTTTAGAACCCCACCGCCATTGCGCTCTGCTGGGAAGAAAGGCTTAGTTCGTAGGCCAAAGAATTACAGATGTGTTACTGTGAAAGCTTTTGAAGACGGCATTGAACAAAACTTGCTGCAAACAAAAGGCTGTGAGTTTCCTTTGGTTCTCATTTGGACTGGGTGCCTGTGTCTATTTGAGTAGCAACCTGTGAGTAGAGGGGAGATTAATATTCCAGTGCAGAAGGAAGTGTCTGAAAGTTATAATGGTGGAGCATGGAATGCTCAGACTGTTATCTCCATTTAAAAGGCTAATTCGTTTTTGATTTTTTTTCCCAACAGCACAGAGCTACCTTTTGGCTCCAAGTACGTTATCAAATGATTCCTCAGCACAATTTGCTGATACAGAGTCGATTGCCCAACCTGAGCTCAGCAGGCAGAGTGGAGCAGGGCTTTCTGCTGTTCATTCTCAGCTTCACCCGACAAGGCAGTCTTTAGCCAGAGAGAGCTTGCCATCTTCTATTGAGACACCCTGGCAGGGTGCAGAGAATGATTTGACTGTTGAAGGAGTGACACAGAATGAACAAAAAGAGATATTCACACAATACACTGACTGCGTTGATGGGACTGAAGCTGTACTTGAGGAAAATGCTGCTAATCCAATGGAAGATCATCAGCAGAGCCTGCAGAATCCTAAGGAAGGATTATTACGCGATCATCAAAAACAGATGTTAATGCAGAGCACTGAACATGCAAATGGGTTGAGAGTTGTGTTCCAGGAAAGGACTGTTACTCCTGAAAGAGGGCAGCAAGAGAGCCTGCATGGGAACAGTGATATGGAACACTTCTTAAGTCCTGAAAATCATCTGCCCGCCAGTAAGTAATCTGCAGTGGAAGTGAGGAAAGTTGAAGACTTTCACAACAACAATTGCATTAGTGTTTTATCTCCTCCCTTCCAGGTGATTTGGATGCTTCTCTTCTTGCTTCCAATACATTCACTTCCTCAACATAAGAAATCTGCTATGACTCCTGGAGCACATCTGGGACAAGCTTAACTAATACGAAAACCCTCCAACTTTTCCTTCCTCCTTTCCCTCATATATAGGGACAAACATTTAAGAGGTGTCTTGTCATTTTGGGAATCTTCCTTCTGCCTATCTTTTGTATTTTCTGGACACCTGTAATGCCTAACTTAATTTTGCTCTTGTTAATATAGACCCAGTAAGATCATCACCAAGTGATGCCAAACTCCCAGAAGCACATCCAGGCCACCTGCATCCTTCACTGAATGAAAAGTCTGCCAAGCTTTTGGTGAAAGAAATGATCCCACACATAAGCAAGGAGCTGGAAAGCAGTGTGGTTCCAACTGCTGTGAACCTTGCTGCAGGGACTCACCTGCAGGAAGAACCTTTCCCCAGTGAAAGGGGTAAGTGCAGTCAGCTGCTGGGGAAATCCTTTTTGGGACAGGGCATATAGACAACCTTACACAGATAACTGAGTGGAAGTTGCAGCAAAGGATGCATGACGCTCCTCTTCTCTTTCAGTGTTGGCATCTCTTCTCATTCTGCTTTTAACCTTTCTAGAGTAATAGTCTTGAACCAAGTATTATCCTTGCCACTTGACTATTTCCCATAAAAATTAACACAAAGATAGGATTGGAACCAAGTAAGAAACAGAGTTGGGCCATATTTATTGATAGAGCTTATTGATTAACCAAGAAGTCTGAGTTAATCACAAATTAGAACCATATTAATAGGGATGTCAGTCTTTCCAGGGTAAGAGTTAAAGCATGGCTAGATCTGCAGCGGCAGGATTCCTCACCTCTGGTTTAGGTTGGAGAAATTGCTTACAGGGCCATGTATAGTCGTCGTCATCATAAACTTTATTGCACTAGCCAAAGGCCATGACTTCATTCACAAAAGGGAACAAAAAGAAAAGCAACAATATCCATAAAACCATAAAAACATCAGGTGCTGCAAATACAACAAACCACAATCACGTCTCCAATAAATTCTTTGTTGCATTCGATAGAATAGCAGGGGGTTCTCAGGTAGAATGTGCCAGCTTAAATGTCCGAGTCACCTTTGCAATTGACCACTATTTTATCTACTACTTTTCTCCTGATCTTCTTACCTGCCAATGCATATAGTGCTACTTTATAAGTTAGAAAGTCATCAGTATCACTCAGCAGCCATTTCACCTTTTCCACCCTGTTTGAGTGTGTTCCATTCGTAAGCAGGGGTTTTATAAATCATTCTCTTGGTTCTATATATAGAGGGCATTGCAATAAATAGTGGTACAGGTCCTCTACGCAAGGTTGCCCACACAAAGTTTCTCCTTGTACTGTACTTTGCCGTACCGACCACCACCGCCGAGGGCATCGATTACAATCATAATTCTGTAAAAGCGATTCTTAGTGCGGCAAGTGGAAGCTCTGTCAGATAACTAGCTCGGATGTGCTCCGTTTTGATACCGGTAAGTGGGAACCATGGTGAACTTTTGGTAGTGACAATCATGGTTAAATCCCTTTCTGCATCGGACCTGAAGAGACAATCTCTTAAGTGCCTCTTATCCATCTTCATGATCACCTGAAGATCTTGTAGTTGATATTGGGTCAAGAGGCGTGGATACTATCCTTCCAACATTTGGTCTGTTCCCGTTCTGTATGGGACATAGCAGGGAATCTCTCCTCCAATAGAGAATGGAATCTTTTCACATACAGTAGTTTAGACATAGATCGGGGGTCAGCAACCTGCGGCTCCGGAGCCGCATGCGGCTCTCTGACAGGTCTCCCGCGGCTCCGGCATGCCCCCTTTCAATGCCCTATCAATAATAATTAAATGGTTATCGGCAAAAAAAAGGGGGCCAAAAAACCATGAATAATCCGCATCAACGTTGGGCTGTCTTTCTCAGCCCTCTCGGGGTTCCCGAGGACAGACCCAAGATTGATGTCCACCTTAACCACTCCCAGAGAGAGGAAGCGACTTCTTCACACCAATAAGCGTGTGGGGAGGGCTGAGCTTTTACCACCTCAGCGTGCCGCTTGGCAGGACAGATCGCCCGCCTTGGCGCATAGGCTCGGAGCCGGGGCCTTACCGCCGAGGTAGCCACTGAGGATGAAGGCGGGAGGCGGGCACAGGAGAGCGACGTTTCGTCCGGCCAATGAGCCGCCGGGATGCCTGTTCCTGTTTGAGGGGAACGTGCCAATGAGGGTGGCGTTAGGGCGGGGAGAAGAAGGAGCTGGGCTTTGCGAGTTATCGAGAGAGAGAGAGAGAAAGAAAGAAAGAAAGAAAAGAGTCGGGATAATAAAGGCGGCGGGAAGTGGCGGCGGCCCCTGTTCTGAGCGGCCCCTGTCGGGCGGAATCCTTTTCAAAGCGGCCGCGCGGAGGGCGGAGCAGGCGGGCCAAGCGTCGCCGTGACGGGAGGGCGGTGATGGTCACCGACAGGATGAAGTAGAGCTGCTTTGGGGCGGCGGCGGCGAAAACGTCCGGGCTGCTTCTGAAACCTCAGCCAACCGGTGCTTCGCCAGCGCCAGTACATGCTCAACGACGGCCCCAAGGGCGGCTCGGGGGCCCGGAGCCCCGAGGCCAGCGCGCTGCAGTGCCTGGCGCAATTCCCCCCCCCCAAACCTGTTTTTTGCTTTTTGGCTTTTTGCCTTGCTCTCCCACCCCCCTCTCTTTTTCTTCCTCCCCTCCTTTTTTAATCCAAGGGGAGAAATCCCATTTTTAAATCAAACAAACAAACGAAAAACAAACAAACACCCCCCACAGCTGCTGCAGCTACTCTATTTGAATTTTTATTATTACCCTTTTCTCCCTCTATCCCCCCTTTTTCTTTTCTCTTCCCCTTTTGTTTTTGTTTTCAAAAAAAGGAAAAAGAAGAAAAAGATTTCCCCCCTTTATTTTTATTTTTTAAACTACTACATATTTTTAATAGATATCCTCCCCACCCCACCCCACCCCCAATTTATATTTTTACACCCCACTTTTCCATTCCCACCCCCTTTTTCTTTCTTTATTAGTTCGCTTGCCAACCTATCTTAGAGGGGGAAGCCCTCTCTCCCACCCACCACACCCCCCCAAACAACTTTGAGCTGAACCCCCAAAAACGGGGGTAGATCACTGCTGAAAGTAGATCACAGTTTCTTGGGAGTTGGCCACCCCTGGTATAAGACATGTAACTAGAATAAAAATTTTAAAAAACCAAGCAAATAATTGTAATAACTACTGTAATAAAGCACTGCTATAATTATATATAATTTCCCTAAAATTTTGGTTTCATTCGCCTTTCCGTGCTGAAATGTCACAACCTGAACGATCATGGCTTGCCCCCCCCCCAGTTTTGATCCTGGGTACGCCCCTGAGTCAATGCAAAAAAGTAAGAACTTATTCTTGTTGTTTTTACTAATTATACTTTGCATTGGCTCCTATACGTTATTTATTATTATTGCATTAAGGTAAGAAACAATATATGCAGCGTTATATTTGTTTTAAATGTCGCAATGGTTTTGCGGCTCCCAGTTGTTGTTTTTTCCTTTGGAAACGGGTCCAAGTGGCTCTTTGTGTCTTAAAGGTTGCAGACCCCTGACATAGATAGTCAGTTCTAGCTCTTATTGTTGTCACATCTGCTTCCACGCGGAGAAGAGCAGATGGGGTCCCATTGGGGAGCGAGAGCACTTTCCTGAGGAATTTGTTCTGCACTATTTCTAAGGCTTTGTTAGCATTTGGATCCATGCCCCATATTGCTACTCCATGGAGCATCTGGGAAACCACTTTACTGGCAAAGATTTTCAACACAGGTTCTAGTAACTGGCCACCCGCTGTAAAATAGAATTTCATTAATGCCCCACAAGCTTTCTGTGCTTTGGGTTTTGCCGCCTCGATATGCCCCTTCCATGATAGTGTCTCAGTGAAAAGAACCCTCAGATACCTAAAGGAGTGTATCTGCTCGAGATTCTGCTGGTCCATTTTCCATTTGAAACGGGGGCTACATTTCCCAAAGACCAAAATTTTGGTCTTGGAGTAATTCACGACAAGCTCTTCCCGCTTGTAATACAAGCTGAAAGCTGTGAGCAGATTATTAAGACCTAATCAGGAGAGTGATAGAAGCACCACATCATCGGCGTACAGCAGACAGGATATCTTCCTGTTACTAATTGATGGAGCAGGGATTGCGCCTATGTTAGATGTGGCACCATATCATTTATATAAAAGTAAAAAAATGTGGGAGTCAATATGCAGCCTTGTTTCATGCCTTTTGATGTCTTAAATCAGGGATGGCCAACTCCCAAGAGACTGTGATCTACTTTCAGAATTAAAATCTGGCAGTGATCTACCCCCGTTTTTTGGTGTTCAGCTCAAAGTTGACCTTTTTTGGGATGAGGAATGCCCCGTTGTTTTTTTTAGGGGTTCGGCTCAAAGCTTTTAGGGAGAATGAAAGGGGAGTGACCAGATTTGGTAACCTTTTTGGGGGGAGCACTGCCCAAATACTTTTCTTATGGGGGACAACAGAAACTTTTAGAGATTTCTTGGGAGAGAGTTGCATAAAAGCACTCGCAAAACTCTACGCCGCACAAACTCCTTTACCCGCTCCTTTAACCTACCTATCAAGAGTTCTTAAAAAATACTTGCCTTCATCCATTGTTAGTGTGACACCTGCATCACCATTTCGGTAACCAACTGTTCGATATCAGGTGAGTACTGTGACTGTGTCAGGGCCAGCTTCAGGGAATCCTTAAGGTGCTCATCTGTCATGTTTGAACGTTACTTACTCTTCGTCATTTTTAAATATGAAAATGCAGATTCACACAAATAAGTAGAACCAAGACATGAGTGTAAAATTTCACTGCATCTTCTCAAATCTGGAAATTTCTGTGTAGGCACAAACTTCCAAAATGATTCTTCTTCTGCACGGGCCCTCAGAAAAAATGACATTTTCCAGAGTTAATATCTCATTTTCAAGAGATGTTTTGCACAATGAGTAATTTGTACTGATGACTGCAATTTCTTCAATGTCCAAATCAGATTTGAATGGAAATGACATGTATTCTACAATTAATTCAATTTTTTTGGAAGTCACCAAATCTTTTTTCTAACTCCAGAATAACAGAATCAGTTTCAGCCACATACTTCTCTGTTTGAAAAACAAAGTCAGGCTTTTTTCCAGATGGTCCTGCATATTAGGAAAGTGATAAAAAATTATCGGCAGGCAAAGGACATTGCACCGCCAACTCCCAAAAGGGGGGAATTCTGTCGCCGCAGAGCCCGAGAGAGACCCTCACTGGGTCGTCTGGCTTGCTGCTGCTTTCTGAGGAGGCGCTGGGGGGAGCTTCCACGAATGGTCATTGTGTAAATAAGAAGCATTGCTAGCGAGGGTGGGGTGGTATCAATTCCTCTTAACGGGGACAAACAAGGAGTGACAATGCCGCTGCCCCGCCTCCATCTACAGTGCAGCTGTCAAAATGATGCCTCATCATCCCCCCCCCCCCGACTGCCAAGTTTGTTCTCATGAGGGTCAAGTAAAAGGCAGGCGGTTGAGCAATGGGGGAGGGACTGGAATGGGATCGCGCAATCCCCCCTCCTGCCTGGAGACTCTTAGGCTTGACCTAAAACCTAAACCAGCAAGGAAGACTATTGGAAGGGGGATGGAGCGGGGAGGACCCGATCCAGGAGTTGCATGGAAGGAAGTGGGATGTGAAACTGGCAAAGATCAAAGTGGTGGAAACGTGGAAGTGCAGAAAATAGGACGGTCCCTAGCAATTAGCCTCGCATCGAAAGGGTTGGGGACAGAAAGCACCCCAGCCCCACAGACACACGCCTTGTCACTCCTGGATAATACATTGGTGTGGCTGTTTTTTAGAAGAGGAAAATTACATTTTGATTTCTGTGATTGATTATGCATGTCTACTCAGAAGTAAGTTTCATTTAGTTCAGGGAGATTTACTTTCAGGAAAATGTGTACAGGATTGCAGCCTGAATACCTTAGCTCTAGTTTAGCGTTCTGGTGCTTCTATAGGAAGAGAGCTTCCCATTTGTTGCCTTCACGGCACCCACCCAGGCAGGCGGCTCCCCATCCCTAGCTGATGCTGGTGTCCCCAGAGGTGCAGAGCAGGGCGCACAGGAGGAGGAGCAGGCAGGGGCTCCATAGCATCATGCTGCTTCCACTCCATCCACGCACAAGTGCGCGCACGTAAACACACAAACACACCAGGAGAGGGAAATGGAAGAGTGTCATTCAGGGTCTTAACACACACAAATGGAAGAATGTCATTCCGGGGCTTAACACACACACACAAACAGACTGCGCCTCTCCCCCACCCCACCCCACCCCACCAGATCAATGGGACAAAGGGAAGCGGGGAGGGGAGAAGTAGAGAAAGATTGAGGGCTGTTGTTTCCAAATGGATTTTTCAAAAGACAGCAAAGATCTTGAGCAATTGGCTCTCTGGAAAACAAGAGTCTTTCAGTGAGGTGGTGTTGGCTGGGGAGACACTGCAAAGTCGTAAATGGGGACAGGCTGGGTCGGGGAGGAAAGGAAGAGAAAGGAAGAAAAGAGGGCTTCTTTCTCTTCACACCACGGCCAGGTTGGGGGGCAATGGAAGACGCGGGAACAAATCCCACCCTAAAGATTGTGCAGCGGGGGGAGCAGCCCCTCTCTCTCTCCCTGGTCTCTGCTTTTAAAAAGAAAGTCTGCAAGCCTTCTCTCCCCAGCAGGGTGGAGGGGAACTGCACTGAGAAAGGAGACATGCATCTGGAGAAGCTACACCAGATATCCGGGAAGCATTAACAGGGTTAGACTACGCCCTCCCCCCACCGGGACCATCCTGCGCAACACACACACACACACACAGCTCTTTGCCGGCAAGAGGGAAGGAGCTCTCTGCAATTGCCCATTGTTTTTGAGCTTTTGGGGGCAGAGAAAGACAAGAGTTGTTGAGCTTTTTTTAGGGGGAGAGCTTTTTAATCTACCGGCGATCGACCAGAAACTTCCTGGCGATCAACCTGTTGGACATTCCTGTCTTAAATGATTCTGACAGACTTCCCCTTAAGCCCACTCTAACTTGTGTTTTGGTGTCACGATACAATTCACGAATTAATAATAAGAGTTGTAGGTCTATATTAGCATTTGAGAGTTTCTTCCACAGTCTATTACGGTTGGTTGAGTCAAAAGAAGCACATAGGTCAATAAAGGCAGCAAACAGGTTCATAGCTGTCAACTTTTCCCTTTTTTTGTGAGGAATCCTATTCGGAATAAGGGAATTTCCCTTAAAAAAAGGGAAACGTTGACAGCTATGAACAGGTTACATTTGTTCTCATGAGTATATTTGTTGATATGAGACAGTGTAAAACACTGGTCAATAGTACTATATCCAGCTCTGAACCCTGCTTGTTCCTCATATAAGGTGTTATTTTCACTTAGCCAGTCTGTTAATTTGGTAAGCAGATGACGGGCATAGAGTCTGGAGGGGAGGTCCAGCAGGCTAATGGGGTGGTAATTTTGAGGGAGGGTTTTATCACCTTTCTTATAAATTGGGACGATGATGTTCAATTTCCAGCCAGCTGGCATTTGAGCTGTATTATTTATATGGATGTAGAGCTTGGCCAAGGTGGGTTGCCACCATTCCATATGTCTTAAATAGCTCTGGTGGCATCATGTCCTTGCCTGGCGCTTTATTGGTTTTAAACTCTTATCAGAGATTTTATTTCTGCGGGAGTCACCACTTGCCATTCTGGAAGATTTGACTGATTGATGGTCACCTCGGCATCGAATGATTGCCCTGTCTGTTCTCCAAAAAGATCAGCATAGTAATCCAGGCCATGTATAGTACTACTTTTTGTTTTGGCAAACCTATACAGACATGTAAACAAATTATGAATTTTGCTGGTTTTTATTTGTATGTTGATCATTGTTTTAAATTGCCCTATATGCACCAGTTACAGATTTTTTTGTTTAAGTGGTTTTATAAATTCTTTTAAATAAAATAAACATACTATGGATCTCATCAGTCATTTGCGGATCATAACGTTGCAGAGAACATATGTTTCAGGTGTGATATCAGGAGCTAAAATCGGATTGAGTAGTGCCAGTTCCTAGAACATGACTTCTTTTTACTTGTGGAGATGAGACTCCAGAGGGAATTTTTTCATGTGCCTTCTCTGCTGAACTCCAGCAATATTGTCAAAGCTAAAAACTATTTGGCAATATGTGAATGGGTAGTTGCAGACCCAGGTGTATTGTGTTTGACTGTATTTCTAAAAGTTCTCCAAGATTTTATTTGTCACTCAATGAATACCCTATTTGCTTCTGACTTGTAGATATTCAGAACCCCCAAAGTACTACAGCTGGAACTCCAAGCAGATGTGTAAGTAGAAAGAGATCTGAGCAGTTTGAGAGGCTACCAACAAAAGAAATGGAAGACAGAACATCTCAAGAAACTATGGATGACATGGTTTCAGAAGCTGAAATGGATTCTGAAACTGAGGAGGTGTCAGAGACTGAAATGGATTCCGAGAAAGTTGGTGAGAAGATTTGTTTGGGAAGGGGAATGGAATTGTGGTTACTCATGGAAGTGTAGACAAATGGAATTTGAAGCTACCTGTTGGTGAGCTCATTCCTCCAGATTTTCAGAACAAAACAGTATTTTAGCTCTTTGGGGACTGTCATGGTGAGACTTATCAATGTACAGCCCTATTCCGGAGCATTACTTGTTCTTGAATTATTTCCTTATCTCATCTCAAACTCCCAGCAAGGATTCACAGCTAGATTTCTACCCAGTGCTAAGAAATCAGTTGCTGGTGAATCACTCAAGCCCTTGCTGTGCAGTATTAGGTCAGCAGTGAAAAGGGAGGAAGTCCCAAGATGCTTCAAGCAACCGTATCTGTGACTCACCTACTGCCTTTCAGCCTACTCTGAATGCTTCTTGGAGATGGCATGCAAAGGGCTTATCTTTTTTTTCTCCCATCAGACTTAACTGAAAAGACACCGGCATTTGTACGTACTAGAGTTTTGCAGTGTACACCATTGCTGTCTGCCCTACATGCTCCAAAAGTGGCTGCCTCCAGGTAACTATATAATTGCAATGGGATAGAATTTCAGCCTCAGCAACTGACTATGGCAACTGACTTCTATTAATCTGAAATAGCTGTTTTGCCGTATGCTGTCTACAGCATAAAAAGGACTACATTTGGGTGTCTGGCCTGCACAAGCCTTTGTAGCTTCTCGGGCTTCTTTGCAATGCTCAGTTTCTCAATGCAAGAGGTGCAATGTGTTGCCTAGAAGTCATTTCTTCTGACCTAGAAGTCCTGCTCCAACTCTCTTTTTTTAATGGCTGGTTGCCGTTACTCAGTGATGCATAAGCATTTTGCACATGCTTAATTTGACCTCAAACTATTCTTTAGCTGTTCTGATTTAGTATCCTTGTCACAACAGTGCCCGAGATTGTAGCTGCTGATGCTTAAAAAGGTGTGGGAATGCAGATCTGCCAAATCTTTCTAGTGGAAACACAGGACTACTCTTTTTTTGACGGAGGCAATGTTAATTGGGTTGTTTTTATTTTGATTATATTGTGGTTTTTATGTTGATCTTTTCTGTGAACCACCCTGAGACCTCCGGGCATATAAATTCAATAAATAATAATACATAGGAATTCTGAATTTTCATACTACTTTGCCATTTCTGGCTATTCTATACATTATTTCTTCCCTTTCTGTTTACCTCTGTTGGTAGGCCAGTCACATTGTTACTAATGTACATGAAGCACTCACTCTTTTCAACATTAAACTAAGGTGAAACATCCCTGAGGAAGTAAATCAGGGGGATTATGTGTTGTATGTTGCGTAGATCTTGCTGCATACATTTAACGCTTATTTCCCTTGGAGGTCTCTTTCAAAACAGCTTTCAGTTAAGCAGGCTACAAAGCCAGCTCAGAGGGCATGCAGAGGAAAACGTGAGCCGGCTCTCCCCCGCAAGTTTGTAAAAAATGTATTTGTCCACTGTGTGAAGATGCCAGTGACCAAGGATGCTTTCAAGGCTGTGGAGAATTGGTGAGTAACGGTGAACACCTTTCATACCAATTAATGATGTGGGAGAAGAGGTTGCCAGCTGAACACTGTTGGACCAAGAAAACCAAAGTGTGGCTATATGGCATGAAGGATGTTGTGCTGTCAGTTTCCATCATTGCCACACGTTTTGAGGACTGGGTCCTCTTGTTTTTCTTGTAGCCTTGCAGCATAGCCATCCCTTGGAATGTAGGAAGGCTGCAGCTTGCTTAACTTGCTTTTCGTATCCTTTTAGTGTGGACTTGTACTTTAAACAACTGAGTGACGACTTGGAAGCCTATGTAAATCATGCCAGAAGAAAGACTATAGAACCAGCTGATCTGGAGCTTCTCATGAGGCGGTAAAGGATATTTAGTTTGTTGTTTTAAGGGCTCTTCATCAAATTGAAGGGATGTTCCAGACCAGTGTTACTGAAGTTGTGTATATTTCTGAAAACAGATCTCTCAAACAGTAATTGACTAATAGAAGGGCATGCATACTTGAAAACTAACACTTTTTATACAGTCCTGGGGCCTTCTGCAAGTCAATTTCCAGGCAGCTTTATTGCAAAGCAAGTAGTCTCTAACCTGGCCCTTTGTTTTCCTTCAAGCAGACATGGGGTGTAGAAGTAGTCAAGACTACTTTGTTGGAGTCTTTGAGTAAAATCTGTTCTGCTAAAGAAAGTTTTGAGGTCATTGTATTACAAGAACCTCTTTCCAATACCTGACATAAAAAAGAGGCAGTTGTGTGTATCATGGGATATTCAGTACAAAGGGAACTGAAATGGACATTTCAGCAGAGAGGAATGTGATGAAGAGGGGCTGGTGAATGTTAACTGGGCAGTCCCATCTTACACTTACACAACTTGCTACTCAGTGCCAATGCCCAGCTTTGGACAAATGTCTGGCGACTGTGCTAAATTCAGAGCCTGCTCCTGAATATCCTTAAAAAAACCTTGTGTATTCAGTCTCTATCAAACATAGGTTTGTGCTGTCCCACATCATGTCCCCAATGCTTATTCATTCATTCATGTCCCCAATGCTTTTAGATTGACATGGTAAGCGATTTCTGTATACCCTGCCTTGATTTAAAATATCTGTCTGG
Organism: Lacerta agilis; assembly: GCF_009819535.1. Classification (NCBI taxonomy): domain Eukaryota; kingdom Metazoa; phylum Chordata; class Lepidosauria; order Squamata; family Lacertidae; genus Lacerta; species Lacerta agilis. Next base: position 40,925,459 of record NC_046319.1, on the reverse strand, counting down.
CCTCTCGATTATCTGAAACTACAGTCACAGTTCATGAGGGCAATGATCAGAAAGAATAAATTTTGGTGAGAACTAATTTTCTGCCTAATAGCAAATGGCAACCAGGTAGTTATTTGAGTTATAGCCATAATGACCATTAGTTGTAAACAAACTTTATTTCCTAACTCATGTATTATTTTCTTCCTCCATCCCCCCCCCTTTAATCCAGGCAAGGACTGATAACTGACAAGATTCCATTAAATGTGCTGATAGAGCGTCATATGCCTCTGGAGTACAGGCAGCTGCTAATTCCTGTTGCCACTAGTGGAAATAAAGTGTTCCCTCCCATGCTATGATGAAATGCTGGTGGCAATCTGTTCTCAATATGGGGAAAGGAATGCAGTTCCAGAAACACCCTGGGAGGCTCTAGAATTAGAACATTTACAGTACACCCAGCAAGTTCTCAGTACTTTACTTAAAAGACTAGGGGAAAATCTCAATTGTGAATAAAATAAGTATTTACTCTTTTTACCTTTGTCTCCTGTAGTACAGAAGCTTTCTTCATATTCCTGTACAGTGGTTGTAAAATAAAGCAATGTTTTGCCGAGCACAAGTTCTGTATTTTACTCTGAAGAACTGATATGTATTACACAGTGTGCTGGAGGATAGAAGAGTCAAAGAGTCTCAAGTGTGCCATCTTAAACTTCATAGCATAAAATTTTGCTCCATTGAAGGCTGCCCAAACACCTGATGAACTGCCTTTGCAATAACAAACCAGATCTAGGCTTAGTGGAAATACTGGCTTAAATGCCAGAAAGAAACTGAACCGTTTTATTGTCATCTCACAGAAATTCTAGTAAGGGAAGTAGATGTAAAGAATCTTCTAAAAACATTTATCCCTAAGCTTTCAATGTGTAAACTGCCACTTTGACTTAATGGAGGAGCCTTAGTAAATACTAAAGTGCATAGTTGTGAGGAGAAAGGCATGCTGCCAGTTGTAAACAACTTTTAGCCCTTTGGTCACGGCCTCTAAGAAGTCAGACCCTCTATTAACTAAGGCTAATACTCCAGCAGGGCTGTCACCAGAGCTCTTTGAGGACAGTTTTGTTCTACATTACTATTCTGTAAAATTTATTACTCTAGTTACCCTTGGAAGGGGTGGGAATAGGGTGTGGCCAATTTAAATATTGACAAGAGCTTCTGTTTCTTCTAAAGCATGGGATTGGAGCTGATACTTTGCATCTCCTATAACAGTTCCTTGTCGTCTGATATCTCCAGCCTTAAGCCTTTTCATCAGTATTTCTATGGGAATGGAGACCGCAGGGTCCAGTTGCTCTTTGGAAACTTGGTATGCATAACAGATGTAAGACTCCAGGGTTCGCTCTGACAAACCATGGTCGAGTATGCAGAAAGCTGCCCGCAAGTCATCTGGTCTCACTTCCCTGTATGTAAAAAGGGTAAAGTAGTCAATGAGAGTCATTGATGTGTAAGTATGGCCTACATTAGGCCTTAGTTACCTTAGAAAACTGGTATTCAAGTTTACTGCTAATCACCTATCCACACTACCAGTACATAGTTTGAAGTTAAGAAAACAGGTCATTATTCTCACTTGAAGGGTGGTTTTCAAGTGTGTCAGGCTGTCAGATGGGTCATCAGTGCCTCTTAGTATCAAAAAGCAGGAAATGCACAAGTGTCAAGGAATATATGACTGCTTTCCATCCTCACTCAGATAAACACAGGACCTCAGTAGCAGACATGATCAGGAAAACAGAAAGATGTAAAACACAGGAGGCACACAACAAGTAATGGCTACAAACAAGCAACAACAAAAACAACCCAAAAAGGCATTGAAGACCAGTAGTCCCCTAGTGCATAGAGTGGTTCTGACAAGAGTGTCACCCATGAAAACCATCCTGCAGATGAGACCAATGGTCCCTTTTCCATGGGTGTCAGGCAATCAAATGGGATGTACCAAAGCCCACAGTCCCAGTAGAGTGGACTCGCCAGGCTGCCTAGGTCTGCAGAACCACTTGTGACACTTTCCTCTTGAAAGAAGCTTGCCAATTTACAATGCTGAAAGGTTTTAGCCCTGCAAATGTCAAAAGCCCAAGGTGTTAGTGGCAAATGAGCCATGATGTGCTCTGTGAGACAGGAAGCTTGAGACACTCATAGGCAAGTTAAATAGAGACCTGCATGTAGCAAGTCAAAATAGCAGGTGAAGCCCTCCTCCCCAAGGTCCTAGGATGAAACAAAACTAGGAGTTTGCCAAGTGGAAGTATTTGGTTAGACTTCTTCCAAAGAACAAGAGGAAGGCAAAATGAAGACAGCTGGACCACAGCTGCTTAAGGGACAGAGCACCCAGCTGGAACCACAACCACCAAGGAACAAGCCTGGAAGTAAATGATAGGTGGTGAAAAATTCATCTCCATGAGGAAAAGACTGATAGACTAGGATGGCAGAAAAACAGCCTAGGGTGTGGGTGGAGGTGAGCAGAGGCAGGAACAAATGGCAGGCAGGGAAAATTGGGTGGGAACCAAGGGAGGCAGCCATTGGAGTGTTATGGCAGTCTGGGAAGGTAAAAGGGCCAATTTTTAATTTTAAAAAAGTGGAAAACAGAATTAGGAAGAAAAATAGGAGCAAAGCCACTGGAAAGCATTGAAGCAGAGAGGTCTGCCTTAGGAATGCAGGAAACAGACTGAGTGGTGACAGAAAGTATCAGTATATTCCTTTACTCTTGTGCATTTCCTGCTTTTGGATACCAGAAGGTGCTGACGACTCATCTGATGGCCTGATACCCACGGAAATATTGCATTTATCACATGTATAGTCCTTCCTCTAAGGAGATCGCTTGCTGCCCTGGCTAACACCTTTTTCCTTCTATTTTTTAAAGTAGCAAGGAATACATGAGAAGGAAAGCAACACACATCTCTCTCTCTAACACACATGTGTGTGTGTAGGATTGAGAGAGGGGGCAAAAGAGAGAGAGATTAACTGACCAACCAACCAACCAGGGATTAGATCCAGATGAAGGCTATAATACCATACATATAATTTGAGGAATAAGTCCAATTGAATTTAATCATGCAGATGGAAGATGCAGTGTAAATTTGAATTCCATTGAGACAAGTTAATCATAGCTTCTATTGAAATCAATAGGAGTTAATTTCCAATTAAGATAGTCAGGATCCAATTCTTTTCAGGCTGATACTCACATCAAGGTTCCCAATTGAGCCTGTATCTCACGGATATAGTCTTTTTTTTCATTCGCATATTGCTTCTTGAGCTTCCTAACAAAAGGTTCTGTTTTTCCTTCCTCATCCTACAAGAGTAAACAATCATTTTAGGGTTGGCTTTGTTTGATGCAATTAACACCCTGAGTTGGAAGAGGTAGCCTATCATCTGCCTTCTGTCAGTGGAGGCAGTTGTCAAACATTAGAAAATTACCGGTAACTGGAAACAGCTCTAGTTTCCACTGTCCAGTGTTCTCTGGACATCTAAGCAGGATGCTGAATTGCTGTTTTTGAAACAAACATGTCCAGCCATTCAGACTTTGAAACAGCAGTTAGACTCAGTTGTAGGCTTTGATTTGCACGTTTCTGGAATATGATAAGCTCTTAACTGCTAGTATGGAAAAGCTACATTGCCCCTAGGGTTTGTCAATATAGCTTTAATTACCTACTCTATTGGCAGGGGAGTTGCTTGGATCCTGCCCTCCATGGATAGCCAGTCTTTTTTAGCTTGGTGTCATAGATAAAACAAAGGAAGAGCCAAAGTTAAGACTTCAGCTTCTGCGACAACACCACTGGTGCACTATGAATTCAAGAAGTTCCATTGGTCACTTAAAAACAAAAACAGGCACAATGCAGCCCAAAGCAGTGTGAACAGAAGACCTGCTTAATTTTTTAAAAAATCCATCTAGTCCAGCATTCTTTCACATGGGCCAACTAGATGCAGTAAGGCTGTGGCCTTCTCCCATTGATTGTTCCTCTTCTGCTAGTCAGAGACAATGTCTCAACATGGAGGTCTGTTTAGGCAGCATAGCTAATATGAACCCATCCTCTATTAAAGTGCCTACTCTCCTTTTAAAGCCATCTAAGACAGTGGCCCTTCACATAACCTTATGACTGTCAACTCCACAAGCTAATGAGGTGGTGTGTAAAGAGCTGTTTTTAAAAAAAATGAATTTACTGAATTTATTGGCCGTGTTTTAAAAAGTATACTGAACTTTGTCCACAAAGCAGTGTACAATCTCCAAACAAGATTTTGCTAGCCTTGCGGAAAGAAAGAGAAAAATATTCTCACCAAAGAAGTTTGGCCAGAGTTCATTACCTCTTCTGATTATGCTATTTTTACTATGTATAATTTAAAAAACCTAATCGTGTTCCCCCAGCCATCCTTTTTTCCAAAACTAATTAATTGCTTATGGTTCTATGCCATGAGCAGAGAAACCTACCTCTACAAATAAGAGCTTGTACGAAAGAGCGGTTTCAGGATACTCCGGTTTGTAGCCTGCAGCTACAATTAACTCCTGGAGCGATTCATCGGTCTTTAGTGGAAAAGTTGCCCTCAGGGCAAGGCTACAGGAGGAGAGAGAAAACCCTTCAGCTTATGTATTGGTCCCATACATACATGCACTATGTATGTGTGCTGTTTTTAAAAATACTAACGTTTCAGGCCCCTTCATGGATCACTGCCTTGTCGTGGCGAAGGGGCTTGAATAACTCAGATAAACTAAGCTATGCCGTGCAGGGCCACCCAAGATGGACAGGTCATAGTGGAGAGTTTTGACTAAACGTGATCCACCTGGAGAAGGAACTGGCAAGCCACTCCAGTATCCCTGCCAAGAAAACTCCATAGACAAAGACAACAGGCATATAAAAGTTACGACGCTGGAAGATGAGCCCCTCAGGTCGGAAGGCGTCCCTGGAAAAGACCCTGATGCTGGGAAAGATTGAGGGCACAAGGAGAAGGGGACGACAGAAGACGAGATGGTTGGATGGTGTTCTCGAGGCTACCAACATGAGTCTGACCAAACTGCGGGAGGCAGTGAAAGACAGGCGTGCCTGGCGTGCTCTGGTCCACGGGGTCACGAAGAGTCAGACACGACTGAACGACTGAACAACAACAAATGTTTCAGGAGAAGGAGGAGGTGACTTTATGAATTTCCCCATGCCATAAAGTACCAAAGGAAGGGGCCCAATCTTCACTCCTTGCTTTTCAAATACCGTATATTCAGAACACTATAAAACACCAAGGCTGTCCATGCAGAGAAAAGCAATTCTGCTTAAGTTTGCTAAAATTAAATATACACTTCTGCTCAACTCCTTTGCACCTGGCTACAAATGACACCTCCCTGCTCCAAACTCTTACATGAACTCATTGCATGTCAGCTGGCCAGTATTTGCGGTATCAGCAGCCGTCAGCTCCCTTATGAGGTTGGAAAGTTCCTGGAAGTGGCTGTGGTATACTGCTTCATCCAGCTGGGGAAATGAAGGTAGAATAGTTAGGCTACAGCACCATCCAGCATTAACTCATTCTGCAATAGGAAAGGAGAACAGTAGCATGAACCATCAACACAACAACTGGACATCTCAATCAGCTGAAATTATTAAGAGGATTCTTCAGTGCTGAATTTACTCCAACTGCAGGTGAATTTTTAAGAAGAAAAACACATGCACCAGGGAAACTTGCTTAAACGAAGTGAATAACATGTGATCTAAAAAACCCACTGTGAGCAAGAAAGGGAATAATTTGTTATTATAGCAGGTTAGAAAAAAAGTAGATAGGAATTGACTGTCGGGGGTGTTTGGTTATGTAGATCTATGGAAACAAAATCCACTTTAAGTGAGATGAGGGACTGCTCACCTCTCCAGTCAGGATTTGATGAAATAACGACATGGCTTCATTCGATTTATAGAGCTTGATGTTTTCATAAACACTGTAAGTCCAGTCAAAAGCAGGAGCGTCACCATACTTTTTCTGGAAGAAGTTCAGGAAGAACTCTGGAAGGCTGGATTGTTTTCCTTTCTGCAAGAGAGACAGCTGCAGTTTCTGGAACAGAGTACTCAGCCGCTGAGAGTGATTCTTTGCAGCTTCTACTTGAATCACAATAGGCTTCCTTCCCAATAATTTTAAATTGCATAGTAAAAAATATTCCTCATCAAGAAGATGGAATCACAAATGCTCAGCTAGATTTGGGCTTTTTTTGTTTGTTTGTTTTTTGTTTGTTTGTTTGTTTTTGAAGTTAATCAACCAGCTGCCCATGGCTAATCACAGTGTTGGTAACTATACTTCTGGATGCTTCTGGATCCAGTTTTGTCACACGAGGTCCTGGCAGCCTCAGTTGCTACAAGCACTTTTTACCAGCTGTGACTGCTACAACAGTTATGTCTATTCCTAGACTGGGAAAGCTTAGCTATAGTAGTTCATGCACTGATTACTTCAAGACTGGATTACTGCACTGCGCTCTATCCAGAAGCTGCAGTTGGTGCAGAATGCTGCAGCACGATTGCTGACAGTCACAAGATCCTGTCAACATGTAACATCTTTGCTCTGACTTGCTCAGAGACTTGGTTGCCAACTTGCTACTGGGCCAATGTTCATACTTTTACAGTGGTACAGTACCTTGGTTCTCAAACTTAATTCGTTCCGGAAGTCTGTTTGACTCCTGAAACATTCAAAAACTAAGGTGTGGCTTCCGATTGGTGCAAGTGCCCCGGAAACAATAGCCAACAGCCACATCAGACATTTGGCTTCCAAAAAACGTTCAAAAACTGGAACACTTACTTCCAGGTTTTCAGTGTTCAGGAGCCGATTTGTTCGTCAACTACGCCATTCGAGAACCAAGGTTCCACTGTACTACTACTACTACTACTACAACTAATAACAACAATAATAATATGCAAGCACAAGATCCCAGAATCAATCCCCAGCAACTTTAGGAAGGGTTAAGAAAGACACCCCTGCCTGAAATCATGGACAGCTACTGCTGGTCAGTGTAGGTAGTACTGAGCTCAATAGCAAGTGGTCTGACATGACATGACAGCTTCCTATGTTTCCAGCTGCCTCAAGCACATTCATAAGGAAACAACCAAATATACCTGTAGATCTGATGCAATTTTCTCTTTCCATATTTCCTTCAGAATGGCCACAATCTCCTTTTTGCTCAGCTTCTTATTCTTAACCACACCATCACACCTCAGGTACACAGGAACCTTCTCGCCTCTCCCCTAGTGAGAGGAACAGTATTACCGGTAAGTCCTGTACAAAGCCAAACACTTAAATCAAGACACAATCCAGAGTCCCTACTGCTGCTATTACTGAAGCTTTTATAAAGTGCCTGGAGTGCTGTGCAAAGACACAAAACTGACACACCCACTGCACTTTCAATGCAAGTGAGAAGAAGGGAAATGCCAGCCTGCAGGCCTAGCAAGTCTCCACATATGACCCACAAGGCCATTTTGGCCAAGCTGCATCCACCCACCCATCACCAGGTAAAGATGCAGCTGAGAAGACAGATGATTGTTGGCACCTGCAAACTCCTGTGCCCTTGTCTGCATAGCTTAATTAAAAACTCTGTGGATCTGATGTCATTGAGATGCCAGATGATGGACAGGCAGCCACACCCACCTGTCAAACTTGGCTGTTGGGGCGGGGGGAGGTGGACTGGCCAGATGCAGTTTAAGTAGTGTTCTTCTTTAAAAACAGCTTCTGAACAGTTGCAGAAAAGTAGCAGAACACAACATTTTGGCTAAACAGAATTTAGTAAGACAGGACTGTGTTGATTTCAATTATAATTAGTTTGGTTCTGCCCAGAAAGATTGATTTATTTGTTACATCATATCCCATTTTCCTCAGAGGGTTTTATACATACTGTGTATCTCCCCTGTTCCCATTCATTATTTTTATTTCATAAAATTTATACACTGTTTGATTCTAAACAAAAACCTTGAAATGGTTAACATTTTTCCTCACAACAGCCTTGTAAGAGAGGTTAGGCTGAGAGATAAGAGGTTTGCCCAACATTTGCTTTGTGGCTGCATGGGGATGAAATCTAGCAAGCTAGCCCTGAAGTGATTTAATTCCACAAGAGAGATGGACAAATCTGTCAATTTGGTTCTCTCTGTTTCCAATTCTTTCCATTCTTAACAATTCTTCACATTTTCATTGGAATGCAATATTTTTAAGTCCTCATGAAAACTGATTAATATTTTAATTTATTTTAATTTATCCTACTAAGCACATATTTATATGCAATTTTGCCTAATAGATAAATTTTTGAAAGCAATGGCCCCTAATATAATTATTTTTCACAGATATATACCTTTTAATGCACACTTTACCCTAGTGTGCATTTTTGTACACTTTACTTGGCTGGATAATGATACTGAAAAATCTGCAGCACTGTGCATTTCAAAGGATGAGATGGTTGTTTTTCAGAAAATGTACTGTTCTGGAAAGGCTCTCATTTAAAGGCAAACTGAATCAAATTAAACCCCCATTCTTGCCTCAAGAGATGGTTGGTGGCTCACTTTATAAACCTTTTGCAAATAAAAGAGAGCAAATTTTGAGAAAGGCACCTCCAGTTCCATTTTGCTTTCACTTACTATTTTTCGGGCAAGAAAGGAATACAAACAGAAAAGGAGATGGCCCAAGAATCTTCTGCAATGTGCAGGTGTTTTTAAGGAAATAGGTCAGTGTGGAAAGTAGCACTTGCATTTGGGAGAAGGTTGTGATTCAATGGTAGAATACCTGCTCTGCACGGGGAAAGTTCCCAGTTCAATCCCCAGCATCTCCAGGTAGGGCTGGGAAAGATTCCTGTCTGAAACCCAGGAAAGCAGCAGTGTAGAGAATGCAGAGCCAGAGGAACCGATTGTCTGATTCAGTATGCAACATTTTGAAAACTGCTCATCTCTTAGGCAGGAACTGCTTCTCTTCCCTTGTCACACTTCACCACAATAGAGGGAAGGAAAGGGTCTCCAGGTTGCTGGGAATGAGGCCAGGCCCCTTGGAGAGGTGGAGACCAAGACTCCTCCTGACCACCTCTGCAAAATGAGGAACAATCAGGTAAAAGCCCCAACGGATGCAATAACCAGCACAGACATACCAGTGCCACGAAGGTGTCCCTCTCTCTTAGAAGTCCCGCACCAATTTCTTCCAAAAGCACGTCTACCAACTGGTCACTAGTTTTGTCCTCTGACAAAGCACTCCAGCGCTCAGCCCCATCAGCAATCACATCTGCAACAACAGGAAGATATGAGGAATCTGATAGGGCCAAGCAAGCCACGCAGCTGGAAGAACTTTATATAAGAATTTAATTAGTTATCAGATTTGTTGTAATGAGTATATATGTAGCACGTAAAATTATTCCAGGAACTATATAAAAGACAAAGAAATCCCTGTCAAAAGTGGCTTATAGTCAGTAAAAGATGTTGCTTATAACTCTGCAAACATTCTACTTGCTAATCAAAAGAAACAGCAGAGAGAGCCAGTCACACATGTGTGCCGTGCTGTGCTTCCTCAATCTTGGAGGCAACCTGGCACCTATGATAAATATACATTAGCTTATGCAGATTTTATGCACTTTTATCTCATGGGCCTGTGCGCCAAGTCCTTTAAGTCAGTGTTTTTCAACCTTTTTTGGGCAAAGGCACACTTGTTTCATGAAAAAAATCACGAGGCACACCACCATTAGAAAATGTTAAAAAATTTAACTCTGTGCCTATATTGACTATATATAAAGTAATTTTTCAAATTTTCCCACGGCACACCAGGCAACATCTCGCGGCACACTAGTGTGCCGCGGAACAGTGGTTGAAAAACACTGCTTTAAGTAACCAGCAATACCTCTGCTTTCTAAGGCACAAATAAATCTGGGATCCAGCAGTTGGCACAGTGAGCTGGCTGTGATTAATTAGGTTACTCCATTAGATTTATAATTTTTAGACCTTTTGATGTTTTCTGTTGTTCATAGTGTAATATTGCTGTGTACTTGACCTGGGCATATAAAGACAACATCAACAACAACCGCAGCAGCAGCAGCAGCAACAAAAAGTACCTGCACATTTTCCCCAGCTAGGCCGCGGTGTGGAGGACCGCTGGACATTGATAAGGTCATTATAGAACTTGTCCCGTTCCTCAGAAACTTGCTTGTGTATGTCCAGCATTGTGTCATATTCTTCTTGGAGATCATCAAAGTCTTTTTGAAGAGTTGTCATCTGAAAGGCAAGGCCAAAGGACACAAGTAAATATGTGTCAATGCATGCATCTATTCTCTGGAACTCCCTGCCCATTGATATTAGGCAAGCACCTTTCTTGTATTGTTTTAGGCACCCATTAATTTTGTTTGTTTGTTTGTTTGTTTAGGCAATCCTACTCATACAATTTGATTATATACATTTTTAACAACTTCTGATTTTACACACACACACATACACACATATATGTATTTGTTATTGGTGTTAAATTTTATTAATGTTTTTAAATGAATATTCTACATTCTATGTAGACTTCTTACATTTTCTTGATGATTAAGTGGTATATAAATAAGATGTTAAAATAGTAGATAGAGAGACAGCCTACAAGTGTGTGGGTTGCTTTAAGTGCTTGTCAAGGAATTCCTGTCAGAAATGCTAAATTAGGAATTAAGAGACATTCCAGAGAACAGCACCGTACGTATCACTGAGAAAACAGGAGTGAGATTAGGAGAAACCTCTTCCACACATAAAGGAGTCTTGCTTTGAATAATTAAACCCTGCTTCTAGTAAGGGTGGGGAAATGGGCCCCGATTCTGAGGCCCAGCCCTTCATGATAGCCACTCACTTGTCAAACATATTATGTCAGGTAGCCCAAACTGCAAGCTGTGACTGCAATGGGAGAATTGGGGAGGGGGCATACTGTGCTATGGATTCTTCTTTTCTGCATTTGAAGCCGCAGCCTGAACTCAAAAATAATTCAAATGTAAAGATTCAATTCAGGGCAACAGAAAAAGGTGTCAAATTTTAAAAGTGCCAAACTCAAGCGGCAAAAAGGAAGAACTGGGAATGCACTTCAGTGTGAGCTCCCATTTCTTCGTTTTTAATTTGGCACCACAGATTCACCTGTTAGATGCCTGACGTGATATGACATCAGATAAAACTGACAGGCGGGTGTGGCTGTCCAAAACTGTTTTGCTGGCCAAACAGGGCAAGCCCAATGGACTAATTAGGCCGATGGGTGAGAGGTTCTTCAATACTACTCTAGAGCAAATGGGAGATCCCATTCTGAAAACCCTCCTCAAATAATGGAGAACCAGCCAACCTTAGAGCGACAGTAGGGCTCAGCATAGCCTTTGGTTACCTTTTCAGTCAATTCATTACATATTTTTTCCTGCAGCTCAAACTCTCTTCTGGGCACCACATCTCCATAGTTTGCTTTCATGGTGTTCAGCTCCACTTGGGCTTTGGTGAGGTCGTGTCGTGCTACCTTTAAAGCGAGCACCAGCTTCACTGAATCTTCCCCCTTTTCATCTTTAAGAGAAAATGGTTCAGACAGGTCCAAACTTGCCATTGGAAATTATACTTAGGTTTCTCTTCTCCAGTAGGGTGAGATTCCCCCCAGTAGGGCCTATGGCAGTATCTTTTGATTGCTCCTGCAAAGGCTGCCTCAGGACAATAAGATAACACAGACCAGCTGACTTGATATTTCTGCATAATGCTTAGCAGAAAAATTCCACTGACTACATAAGAGGCTGAAAAGTCAAGGAAAGAGGGAGAAATGTTAAGCCAAGCTAGTCTAGGTTGAACTAGGGGGCAAAGCAATGCTACATTAAAGCAACTATATTTTTAAAATGTAAAAAAACTACTGCAGGAGCCATTTGCAAGATCAGTACTATGGAGAAAGGTTAGCCATCAGTCCCTGGCCCATTTCCACCCTGCCTGCCCCATCCCCTGCTATGGTCTCAGTGGCTGAGTTCTTCCATTTCCTAAAAGCAGTCTTGGTGGGGTAATTTTTGTTGACACTGCAGCGGGAAGGGAGGTGTCCCCCCCATCCTGCATGCCATGGATCCTGATATACCCTCCTGGAGGCCCAATCCTGCTCCTCTTGCTTGCAGCAGCCATTTATAATTGCTAAACGTGTGTGTTAATTGACTTTTTTATCCAGCGCTTCCTCCAAGGAACTCAGGATGCCATTCATCGCAACAATCCTGTGAGGCAGGTTGATCTGAGACAGAAAATGGCTCCATCTTCTGATAGCAAGCAGGGAGGACATATTTGGGACATATATTAGCCACCCCTACATTGCATTCCAGTTTCCCACCTGAAGAAGCATCTTCAACCCACCTTATGTAGAGGCTACCCATAACTTGGAAAACTACATCTTCTACCTTCAACTTGGGAAAACTTCATTTCCTCCTTCAGACGGTACATTTCATTGAGATCTATAAGTAGCAGCTTGCGGGCATCAGACTCATTCAGGTAACGGAGGTATTCCTCTGCCACCGCCTTCCGCATCTTAGCCACCTATGTGATGTAAGGCAGAGGAGACCGCTGCTAATCACTGGTGTGACATGCTCACTTTGTCAGTGACTGCTGCCTCAGCAGTGGAAGCAAGTACTGTGATCTCTCTACAGCCAACCAGCAAGTACCCTTAATGGGCCAAGGAGGTGATAACTTCTGAAGTGACACTGTATGATGCAGTGCTGTCAAGTGTGCACATCATGGGAGGAAGCTAACAAACTTTATTTCTAAAATTGCAGGCAGTTGTATTAGCTGTGTTGGTCCATTAGAACAATGCAGCTACCTGCAAATTTTATCCACTTTGGGGAGAGTGGTAGTGGTACCAAATTTAGCTGTCCAGAGGATTCTAGAACTTCAACCACCTAATGATGGGGCTTGGACTATGTAGGAATCTTGCCCTCAAACTATCCTATGAAAAGACTCCTACCAAACTATACTATGAACAGTGACAGAACAGTCCCAGTCAAAGCTACCTGGAACCCAGGGGGTGTGGTGCAGCAGAAATGGACCAGAGTGCCACTGGTTTTTTTTGTTTTTACCAGAACAATGACTTCATCAGCCAAAGCACAGAACTTGCTATTGTTATCTCCTGATGTCAGACAACCTCAATTGATACACCTTAAAGCATGAGGGTAGTTTTTGCAAAAACTCCTAAACTGACTTGTGTTTTCTATTTTAATAATCAGGATGTAAGATCAGATTCTTGAGTCATAGTTGATTAAAGTGTGGATGGAGAGGCCTCTGTCCCACCTGGGTTTCTAAAGAATATTTCTCCTCCTTCATTTTGTCAATAAGCTTCAGTAAGTGGATCCTCTCATCTTTCAGCTTTGCAATTTGTATTTTCTCTTGCTCCTGAAAGGCCAGGATTTGCCGAGTACATTGATCAGAGGCTGTGACCAGAATGGCATTCACTGACTCCAGGGAGTAGATCTTCTCTTTCAGATATGCTAAATGTCATAAAAGACAGGTTCCAAAGTTACGAAGAAGAAGAAGAGGAGGAGGAGGAGGAGGAGGAGCAGCAGCTTGGATTTGATATCCCACTTTATCACTACCCGAAGGAGTCTCAAAGCGGCTAACATTCTCCTTTCCCTTCCTCCCCCACAACAAACACTCTGTGAGGTGAGTGGGGCTGAGAGACTTCAAATAAGTGTGACTAGCCCAAGGTCACCCAGCAGCTGCATGTGGAGGAGTGGAGACGCGAACCCGGTTCCCCAGATTACGAGTCTACCACTCTTAATCACTACACCACACTGGCTCTCACTCTACTTAAAGTTTCCAGGACCCATGAAGGATCCTTTTTGAACTTAAAAAAGTAAAATGTGTGGGTTTTGCCAGAAACCTTTTGTCTGTTTTCAATGTCTTGTCCTCATTAGAAAGGAGTTAATGAACAGTTATTTTATTCATTTTTAGTGGTGAAGTCTACTGTTTACCTATTGTTTGGCCTCTGATCCTCTATAGCTAAGCAAATTTGCTTGTTCAGAATTACATCTGGTATGAAATAATTGATGTTCTCTTACCTATAGTAAGTTCATACTCTTTCTTGATAGAAGCTAACAAAGGCTTGTAGGTTCTGAATTCTTCCATGAAGAACTCAAATACTTCTCTATAGGGCTAATGAGAGAGAAAGGGGGGGGGACAACAGTACTACTATAAATCCTGTTAATTGAATATATTCTATATCTAGACTTGATAACCAGCAGTGAGATATAATCCTTTATTAAACAAGGATGTGTATCTTACTTTGACTGCTATTAGATTGCTTGCACGGTATTTTAAGGAGATGCTCAGTCAGGGGCACTGACACCAGTTCTGTGTTCTGAGTGGCTGTTGGATAAATTGCAATTCATATATCCTCTCCTACCCATTAAAACCTATCCCCAAGTCAGCACTGGTTATATGAGGCTTCTATATACACCTCTTTTCCTTTGAGAAAAATCTTGGTGGGCTAAATAAATGTGTTCACACTCTAAATTGTAAAATTAGAGCAGAGTTTACTACTCAGACCTGGAGTCTAAGTTCCTGAACTTTCCCTTTAGTAAGGTCAAGTGCTTGCAGCTCTCTCCTCAAATGGGATTCCAGATCTTCGAGGTAGCGTGGTTTTGGTATGGAAAGAGGAAGCTGCTCTTTGTTGATGCTGAAAGACAAGAAAATTAAACTTTATACACATGTTCACATTTTGATATACCGTACATTTTTGTGCATTGTCGTAACTGTAATATGATCCAAAATATCTCCATTTCAGAATGGAAATTCAATACAAAGTTGCAAACACCACTCATAGAGATGTAAAACGGCTCTCGGTGGTCACATGTAAACAGACAGCTGTTCAGCTGTTCCTTCTTCTCAGAGAGCCTTGGGAATTCTGAGAAGGTGTTGGGAATATTTAACACAAGTCTCAACATTTAATTAAACTATGGTTCCCAAAATTTCCTCATGACAATTCATATATGGAAATCCTGTCAGAAATACTCACTGAAAGTTGAGGAAGAGCAGGAATGGTACTCGGAGGGGCCTCCTCCACAAAAAATGTCCTGGCTCTCACCATATAAAGAACTTGGACTCTGATTTTAACAACATAGGAACCTTCAGCGCTCAAATTGCTACAGGGTAAAATGTTGGTAAGGGTAGATAGGCGCAACAGGTGCAGGCAAGGCTAGGCATGTTAAGATGTTGATCCAACAAATGACACACGCACACCCCTATAATCCTGTTACATAGGAATGGAGCAGGCACAACTTAGCACAGCAAAGGGGACTGTTCCTTTGACTGGGCAAGCAATTGGGAACTCCTCCGGGAAGGCTAGGCCTGAACTGTCTGTCATGCCTGCATTAGCATCTCCACAGGAGCCAACTCCTAGGGGGCCAAAGGGGCTTTGCCCCCCCTAAAATATTTGAGGGGGCTGCCCCCACAAGTTGATAGGCATTGCCATTCAAATGGTGTGTGCACCCCATCATGTGATTGATTATGCGGGGCAGGGCTTACCTAGAAAAAAACACCAATAATTTGGCACCCCTGGGCATCTCCATAACCTAGGCAATGAAGGAGCTGGTGCCAACATCTCTAGAACAAAGAGAGCAGCAGTGTCCTCTTGGGAACTCTGGAGCCAGTGGTGGCGCAACAGGCATATGTTGTGCAGATGCTGTGCGCTGGGAAGACTGGTGGGGAGATGGGATGGGGTGATCAGAAGCCAGGATCCTCTTCCCCAAGCAGTTCCTCAGTCTCCCCAGACCCTGGCAGGGTCTATCCTAGACAGCTGAGTCCCTCCCCATGATTGTGGGCAGAAATCTTATGCCTTATTATTATTTATTAAATTTGTATGCCGTCCTTCATCCAAAGATCATGGGGTGGTTCACAACATAAAAATACAAAACGAGAACACAAAATACATAAAAAACAAAAACAAACCAGTAACCCCCCTCCCACAAATGCATTTAAAAGGCCATATAATGTGTAACCAGTGTTATAATAATTTTAAGGTCTCACATATAGAATACTCATAAATGCACACATATCTAAATATATGAACCATGTGTCTGAAATAGTATGGGAGAGCAATCCTGAAGCCATTTTGACTCTCCCAATGACCTCAACTACTCCTCTGCAGTAAGGGAGGCAAATGGGGAAAGCCTTTCCATTGTCTTTTTGCTTGCAAATCCTGTCTTAAGGGTGTATTTGTGTATGAATAAGGTGAGCCTGCGACCTGGATTCAGGAACTAACCATCACAAAAGAATTGCCAGACTGCCCAGTTAATGCAATCAGTGACCATTATCATGTATCCTGGCAGGCAGGATTTCCGCTGTAGACCACGTCCTTCTGACTTAATTTGCATATTTAATCCCTACCTCTAGAGAAGAAGTGCAGCCTAAAGGCCACATTCCCTTCTGAGCAACCTTCCAGACACCATGTGCCAGTGTAGGGCAGTGGGAGAGGTAAAAGTGGGCAGAGCAACGAATGCCAACTTTACCTGTGTGCAGTAGGCTAGTTTCTAAATAAACTCACTCATACACTCACCTCTATCTCCCAAGAAACATTATCAGAGTTCAAGGACGCATTCCAACCAGGCAAAAACATTAAAGGAGTATGTGAAACAGATCCTGTAAGGGGCATGGCTTGAGGTGGCAGTGTGTCTGGGGTAAGTCCCAAGAGTAGGGTTGCCATATCTTGAAGAGCAAAAAAGAGGACCGCCTGAGCCACTGCCAGCCTGAATTGGGGAAAGAGGTATGCAGGCACAGATGTGGGTGCGCAGGGCCACTGCCATGTCCACACACCTCTTTCTCTGGCTTAGGCTGCAAGTGGCTGCGGCATGTAGAGAAGCCTGCACCTGTGCCACCCATGCATGAGCCCAAGCCCATGCTACCCACATCCAAAAAAACAAAACAAAACCCGGACATCTCCTTTGAAATGTAAAAATCCCCCCGGATGGGATTTCCTGGACTTATGCCAACCCTACCCAAGGGCCATATAAAGAGACCTAAGGGGCCACATTTGGCCCACGAGCCTGAGATTACCCACCCTTGCTCTTGAGCATGTGGGAGGAGAAAACCCTTTCTGGATAGCCTTCTCCCCTGAGAAATTTTGATACCTTACCAGACTACAGTTCCTAGATTCTATGCAGGGAACCATGACAGTTGGCAAAAATACAATATCAGTTTACAATGCAGAGAAGCCCAGAAAACTTCACATTAAATGTACAACATTTATCCTGCATACCTTTGCCATTCAGAGGTAGTGCAAGGTTTTCGATTCTGCAAGATAATGTGTCCTGGTGCGTATGCAGGCCATGAAGACAACTGACTGATAGAGTGGCTCTGAAAAGTGATAGATTATGATTATGGGCAGTTGCAAATCAGACCTTCAAGCAGGATCCTATCCACTGGTGTGCTCAACATAATAGTGGTTTCAGCCACCAACCAGTAACATCAGCTAATATGAATTGAAACGTATGACCTTTATTGTAAACATGATCACACCTGTACTTCAGGCATTCAGCATAGGAATGGGTCAGCTCCTTTAACAACAACCAGTCACCCAACAAGGGAAGAGAATAATTCCAAGACTTAGGATGTAATCCTTACTCCTTAGTCCACTTACCTAGGAACAGTGCTTTTTTTTTCTTAAATAAATGTTTAGGGGTACTCTCATTTTCCTAATCATATTGAAATACTGCCCCTTAATGAGGACAAACTTAGATTCACAAAATGTTTAGGGGTATGCATACCCCTGCATACCCCCAGAAAAAAGCACTACCTAGGAATAAGCCTAATCAGAATAGTACTGTTAGTCCTTTCCTTAGCTGTTGGGCCCCTCTTGCTCAGGGTGAAACAGACTTTTGCT
This sequence comes from Lacerta agilis, assembly GCF_009819535.1. NCBI lineage: Eukaryota > Metazoa > Chordata > Lepidosauria > Squamata > Lacertidae > Lacerta > Lacerta agilis. The sequence continues at coordinate 40,907,648 of NC_046319.1, read as the reverse complement.
TTTCTTACTTTACAAAGGAAGGGCATTAGAGCATCCTTCTTGCCTAGACCTGTAGCCATGTGGCAGCCCTAGGATAGCTGAAGTAGTTAGCAGGCTGCTAAGATCAGAAGGCCTGGCACCGCCCCTGTTGTTGTTATATTTAATTGTCGCTTTCCATACAAAAGCGACCCAAAGCAACTTACAAACCAGCAAGGGATGAGAGCATTGTCATGCCTGATCTGCTCAACTCACCAGAGATTTTCTTTTCTTCACAAATGATTCCTTCACATCAGGTAATTTTTCTTGAGAATTTTGATTCTGAGCGGATTTCAGGAATGAGACCCTGGATAATTGGCAAGAAAGGGAAATTGCAGTTCTATGGAGGAACTCCCATCAAAATGAGAATGAATAATGTCATTTCTCTCAATCCAGTGCCTCCTTACTGCATTTCAAAGGAAAGGCTGTTAACACAAATCAACCAGCTATTAGGAACAAACTCCTCAGTTGCTATGTATTATATCTTTCAGTGCCAAATTCCTGCATCCCAAGGCTCAGATGTAACACCACTTATTTTTTAATGAAGCCACAATCAGGCACTGGACTCATGTACCCCTCTCTTCCTCCTATTGCACAAAAGCTTTGGCACACAAATCCTGGTGTGTTTAAAGCAGAGTTCCCTATTGTATCCAAAACTGGGAATTTTGATTTCATGTCAGTTAGTTTACTAACCAGGATATTAAGGGCATGCTACTTGGACCATAAAGAAGACTGATTGCCAAAGAATTGATGCTTTTGAATTATGGTGCTGGAGGGGACTCTTGAGAGTCCCATGGACTGCAAAAAGATCAAACTTATCCATCCCTAAAGAAATCAGCCCTGAGTGCTCACTGGAAGGACAGATCCTGAAGTTGAGGCTCCAGTACTTTGGCCACCTCATGAGAAGATAAGACTCCCTAGAAAAAACCCTGATGTTGGGAAAGATGGAGGGCACATGGAGAAGGGACGTCAGAGGATGAGATCAGGGCCGTCTTGTCCATAGGGGCTGGTGGCGCGCCAGGGCGCCGGGCCCCCCAGGGGCGCCCCCGCGAGCCCGCCGGCATACCGGGCGCCCCCTCCCCAACCCGCCCCTGCCGGTGGGTGGGTGCTCGCGTGCCGGCAGGCGAGCGGGCTGCAAGCCAGACACCCTCGCCTCCCGGAGCCCCAGCTGGAGCGCTGGAAGGGCGCGCAAAGCCCCGCACCGCTCCAGCGCCATGCCCCTCATCCCCCGCTCGCCCACCCCCCCCCTCCTGAGGGGCAGCCAGCACGGGAGGGAGGCGGGCGGAAAGGCGGCACGTGGGGGGCGCCGAGGGATTGCCGCGCCGCAGCAATCCCTCTAAGACGGCCCTGGATGAGATGGTTGGACAGTGTTCTTGAAGCAACTAGCACGAGTTTGGCCAAACTGCCGGAGGCAGTGAAAGATAGGCATGCCTGGTGTGCTCTGGTCCATGGGGTCATGAAGAGTCGGACACAACTGAACGACTGAACAACAAACTTGACGGTCTATACAGTATAGGATGTGGCAATGACTCCAATGCAGATATGCTAGTGGAACAGATATACCAGTAAAATACTCTATGACAGAGCCATTCTACTAGCAAAGAGGGATAGTGTTCCACTGATGTATCTGGAATGTTCCCATGGTGTATTTTTCATGCCAAAGACATACAGTATCTTGAATCCACCAATGTAGCTCATGGATCAATTCCTATGGTCCATCAGCCAGTGTAGCTCAATTATAGGATTACTCCATAAGGCTGTGTCTGTCAAAGCCACAGTTCTTACTGCAGCCACAATGCTAATTTAAGTAATTAACTCTTCTATTTTATTGCAATACTGTACCTTTTATCGGTATCCTGACTACTGACTCTGAAATAAAAAGAGAAAAAACATTATTGTATGACTACAAGATGCTGCTGAATCCTACCAAAGTCTAGTTATTTAATTAGCAAAAGTGTCTTTGCCACCGTATTCCAAGAATGACAACAGTCAAAAGCATAGATTTTCCCAACTGCCTAAAACACTCAGACACTAAAGGTCTCCAGAGCTAGTCCTACCATTAGTTAGACTGAAGTACTTGACTCAGGCAGCAAATATTGGGGAGCAGGGTGTGGTGGTAAGGTCTGAGAGTGCTGAGCTAAGTTAGTTTCCTATACTCATGTGCAATGGAGGATGTTGTCCTATCACTAGTGTTGAAGTAATACACAGCTACCAGTCCACCTGAGGGGCACAATCTCGTCCTTTGCCAAATGTCTTCGGAAGTATATTGTAAACTAGAAGGTTTGCCTCCATACCAAAAAACATATAATAATCTCCATACTGTACAGCAGATGAGTAATATCATTTACATCTAATATTGATTAAAATGATCAGGGCTGAACTGTACCTGGTGAAAAGGCTCTGCACTTACCCTATGAGATGCTGGTTTGCATATTGCTTTGGAAAGTGTGAATTAGGTAGCTTTGCCTTTAAATGCAAACTGAATCAGATTTCTCCCTCATCCTCACCAGGGAGAACTTTGTCTTAGACCCTGGAGAGCCAGTGCCAGTCAGAGCAGAAAGCACTTGGCCAATACACAGCCTTCAACATACTAGTGTCCTCCATATGTTTTGGACTACAACTCCCAGCAGCCCCTGCCAGCACACTCTGTATCCCAAAACCATCTAGAGAGCACCAGGTTGGGGAAGGCTGGTTTAGTAGGCAAACAGGCTGACCTGGTCAAAAGCAGCTTCCAAGTAGAGTATGTTGCTAAGCTCGCCAAATAAACCGTCAGAAAGAACATGCCTCGCCTCATGTGCGAAGTGCCTTTTCTTGGAGCAAGCGCAGGTGATCCCTGCGACCTCTCTGGGATTAAGCATATATTTCCAGAATGGCCTTTCCCTGCCTCTCCCCCTCCCAACCCGTCTCCTTCCTGAGGGACTCACCGCAAAAAGTTCGAGGCGCTACTCTTCATGGCTGCGAGGAGGATAGAGGAACGGCGTCTGCAGAGGATGTTGACACTCGGTCGCCATGGCAACCACCGCCACCTGCTGTCTAGACTGAGGCCGCAGCGCCCTCCACAGGCGCTTGAGAGGATAACGCACGACCCGAAAGCTGCTTTCCCAGAGCATTTCAAGCCTGTGCCCGGCTATATAACGCGGGTAGCTGGCTTAGTCCGACGGGTGGTGGTAGTGACGTTGGGCTCCAAGATGCTGATAGAAAGCATTCGTCCTGGGGGAAGGCATAAGGGAAAGTTTGCTAGCCGTGCCGTGACTCGTGAGCCGTTCAGGAGGAGATGCTACAGGTTAAATGAAAGAGCTAGTCGTGACGCGTCCTATTTAGCTCGCGCGCCCATACACATACACATGCACACCGTTTATTTTATTTTCGCTTCTCTAAACACCGCTTTCCAGCGCGTGAAGGGCTCGGTCCTATGCGTCTAAAACTAGTCCCTTATATAAAAAGTGAGCTGTGCTTTGGGACAGTGGTGAGGCTGGTGTCATTTTTCTTAACGAGATGCATGCGTGACAAGGTGTACGTTGCGTATTTGTGTAATTGCCGTCACCGGGTAGAAGTACTAATATATTTGTCCGTCCATCTCCCTTTTTTACCACTAGTTTATAGCTGGCCTGTATGATCCTATGCATTTTTATTCAGAAGTGAATCTCGCTTTACTCACTGGCGCTTACGTTAAGCATGCACAGGACTGCAGCCGTGTTGCCCAACTCCGGGCATGTTTACTGTATGGGGCTCCTCCGCCCCGCTCGGCTTAATAGTTCTGAAAAGTGAGAAATCTCCAGGACTGTCCCGCGGAGTCCTTACTATACTCATTATCCCGGCGGGCTCTGCGGTGCCAGGAGTGGGCGGGCCCTCCTGTGCAGTGTTCCTCGGAACTTGTAGTCACTCACCACCTGGTTTGACCCAGTCCAGAGGTGGCGCTCGGACTCGTTTTCCCATCGCGCCCTTCGGCTCCATTGTGGCCGAGCCCGCGTCCCATTGGACAGCCAGGGAAACAGGTCCCGCTCCCCTCCTTCTGACACAATAGTGTATCCAAGATGGCGGACGCGGGTGCAGCGAGCTCACCTGGGGGAGACTCGGTGCTGCCGCCGCCGCCGCCACCGCCTCCCCCGGAGGAGCAGGAGCTGAGCCAGCGGCTCCGACGTCTCTACCCGGCTGTAAACCAGGCCGAGACGCCGCTGCCGCGCGCCTGGAGCCCCAAGGACAAGTACAACTACATCGGCCTCTCCCAGGGCAACCTGCGCGTCCACTACAAAGGTAGGGGGTGGGGAAGGCGGCGGGGGGAGACGCGCTGAGCGGGGAGAAGATTCCGGGCGGGGGCAATTGGGGCGAAGGCCTGGGGCTGTTGGGGGGTCACCCTCTGAAGGTGATGAGCGGTGGGTGTGAAGGAGAGAGAGGCGAAGATGGTGACTGGGTGAAAAAACGCTTCGGGGAGAAGGCGTTGAGGATCGGCAGGAGGCTTTGAGGAGGGGAGTAAGGTGGCAATGGGCCCTTGTCGCATCTGAGGGGTATCGGGGGGGAAGATCCATGGAAGACCCTGCCAAAGGGCAGTTATACTGGGGCGCTATTTTGAGGATCCGGGGCGCGGGTGGGTTTGGGGCTTGGCTCGACCTGACTTAATTTAACTTGCCTGTTGCGCTGGCAGCGATGGGATCTCTCCAGGGGTCAGCCCAGTTCCTGTGAAGCAGGCAGAAGGGGATTTCCCCCTGTCCTGATTGCTGTGTGGGGTTGGCACGAGCCTTTCCCCACAGCAGACAGCCAGATTGTTGTTTACATGATCATGGCAGCAAATAATTCCTTTGTGCCTTCCCTGCAATTTGGAGTGCTGATCTGTTTGCACCCAAATAGGGCCCTAGTGCCTATATTTCTTGTTGTCTTTTCATGAGAACTGACAAAGGAAGAGACAGAGCCATGCACGCTGTTTCCTCTCCTTTCCCCTGTGGTGCAGTGCAGGGGCCCACTGCTTTGTCAACCAAGCATGATCTTAAGGGTTTCTGTGCAGAATGATTCTGGCTCTTTTAAAGTCTGTGTTCTAGTCTTACAGCTGTCACTGAGGAGTAAAAGGGCCAGGAACCTCACTCACCCCTTTCCTCCTTTCCTATATATGTTGTTGGTTTTTTTTTGCAGGACATGGAAAAAATCACAAGGATGCTGCTTCAGTCAGGGCTACCCATCCTATCCCTGCAGCCTGTGGTATTTATTACTTTGAAGTGAAGATAGTCAGTAAAGGTAGAGATGGGTAAGTGTGTTCTTCTAATGCCTCTTGGACAGTTTGTCTTTCTTTTTAGAGGGTTTGGAACAAATCTCACTGCATATACTTCAACTAGATAGGGATGCTTTGTATGGTGGGGGGAGCAATGTGGATTACAGTATATCAAACTCATACTTAGAGCCACTGAAATTAATGAACATGACTAATTTAGGTCCATTACTTTTAGTGGGTTTACTCTGAGCGTGATTCAGGTAGATAAAACCTAATGTGTCTATGCAGCCCAACATGTAGGATGTTGCACTAGTTTTAATTTTAAAATAGGGAACTGAGCCAGGTCTTTGGTTTGGATTCAGGTTCAGTTGGGAGGATCCAGCTGTGATTCAGGTTCAACTCCAGTTCAAGAAAAAAAACCGGTTTGACTTCCTGCCATCAAATGCCAAGCCAGTAATATAGACTGAGATGAGGCATGCTTATTATGCTGCTCCCTTTGCTGGCTGTTATGGATAATTATACCAAGCAGACGTCTTAAAATTCCAGTGTGGCTTGTTAGTGTGTTGGGACTGAAATCCAATATGGCAGTGACTGTAATGGATGTGGAGGAGAAGAATCCACATAGCTGAGTGGAGCGGAAGAAAGTACTATTCTGTTTGTAGTATTAAAAATGTGTATAAGAATTCTCTTTTCGTATTTGCCAAAGACAAAACATATGGTTGACTTATGCTAGGCAGTTTTATGGGCATGAGGAAAATGAGAGCATAGATGGTTAATTAATTCTACAGGATAGTTGGAATTGTAGTTCAGTAATCTCTGATCAATAGGAAAATGGCGGCTTTCATCTGTTAAAGCAGCATCAGAAAATATTTTTCCATGTGATACTACATAGGCCATAGACTTGATTACATTATGCTGGGAGAGTCTTGTTGTCTTCTTTCTTGCATGTTATTATTATTTAAATATATTAGTCACTATATCTTGCTGAGGGCAACCCAAAGCAACTTGCAACCCAAAGCATACTTTACAACAAGTAGCTTTGAGGTATTGAACTCTTAATAATGAACAAAAAATGTTTTCAAAGATGAGGGTGCTGAGAAAAAGAGGCCAAGGCCAAATGTAGAACTCTTCTTAGAAGAGATTTCTTCCTTTGCTTTGCCAAAAATTGTGTTTGTACATTGAACAGTTGATAACTTGGAGAGAAAGGAAATAAGAGCTTAGCAATGGGAGGTGGACTTTGGTGACTTACATTTGACAAATAGTTACAACTGTTTGTTGGGTGTGGTGTTATATCTGTGGGCACCACATCTTTATAAATCCAGTGTCACGATATGGGTGTAGAGACTAAAAAACCTCTTCTAAATACTGTTTCCTTCCTCTGGTACTACAGTAGAATTTTTTGTGTCATTGTTTTAGTTGCTGAAGTGAGAAATCAGATACCTGCTGCTCTTGAAGTATCTCTTTACACTGGGCATTGCTAAGACCACAGTTCAAATCTCTACTCAGTCATGGAGCTCACTAGGTCTCCTTGGACCAGTCACCATCTCTTAGCCTAACCTACCTCACAGGATTGTTGTGAGGATAAAATGGGGAAGAGGAGAAACATGTATAGTCATACCTCGGGTTGCACTTGCTGTGGATTGCGCGTTTTCAGGATACGAACGCGCCGAACCTGGAAGTACTGGAATGGGTTACTTCCGGGTTCGGTGCATGCGCAGAAGCGCTAAATCACGCTTTGCGCAGAATTGCGTCACGCGCGTGCGCAGATGCAGCAGCGTGGGTTGCGAACGTGATCTGTGTGGGAGGTGCGTTCACAACCCAAGCGTCCACTATATACCATATTGAGCTCCTTGGAAGATAAAGGTGGTAAATAAATAAGTAAGTAAGTAAGTTGTACCAGAGGCTCCATTTTTAGGTTTCCATATAGACAATTGTTGACCAGTGGAGGTAGATAATGTTTAGATTCGTAACGAAATATCCTTTGGAGAGCAGTGATTTATACCTTATTAGCTATGCCCAGAAGAAGCTGCTAGTGGAGGCATTGGTATTGTATTTAGCCAAGCCATCCTCTTATACAGAATTTATAATCAAAGTACTAAGGTACAATCTGACATATAGATTCTTGTGTAAGAATGGGACTCTCATTGTTTCCTTGAGACTGTCTTTGTCCAAAGAGTGGTGGATATGGGGTGATGCTTTGTTTGTGAGTCCTGTTGAAAAGGCACAGCTTGGGATTCCAACCGCAGCTAAGGGTGGGAGGCCTGGTGATGAACTTGGGAAAGCAGAGGTCTGCTTCCCAAAAATATTGGAAACTAACAACAGTTAGGCAGATATCCTCATCCTGGACCACCAAGTGTGTTTTCTAGGCCTCAGAGAAGTATGTCACCTGCAATTAATTACAGTCTCTTTGGGGTTCAAACTGGGTGTATTAATTAATTTTCACTTGGCTAACCAAATATGGAGCGTGGAGCAATGTGTCCCAGGACAGAATTTCCTTGGTGGTTTTTTTGATGCCATCATTCCACAAGAGCTTCAAAAACATCCAGTAAAACAACTCCTGTGGTATATATGGTCTGTTTTTCTTCAGAAGACACTCATTTCTGTTACCATCTAGTCATGCTTATTTATCCTTGAAACTGGAGAACTAAAATAAAAACCATTTGTACTTTTGGGTTCCAGGCCTGCGGAAAGTGCAATAACTAGGCATTATTTTTGGCTATACTGTATTTTGTGTGGGTCTGCATGTGGAGACGCCATTTCTGTTTTTAAGTTCAGGATGCATCTTGCCTACTTCATGAAGACTGAAGCAGCATTACCAAGCAGCTAAGTCATTTCCCTTCAAAAGAAACTGAGGAAGAAATATTGGCTGAACAGAGTGGCTGAACACTTTTTAAAGTTGGGAGGAATTTGATGCATTGAAGTCCAAATAAAAATCTCTACAAGGTTCTAGAAATGATAGCAGCACAGCGTTGTCTGATGAGAAATGCCTAAGCCTAAGCCATTTAATGTTCTTCTGAAGCACTTTTTTTGTAGGTTCTACTGCCTGCTAGGTCCTGTTCAGTTAACCGGAAAAGACTACCTGTGCCAAGGAGCAAAGTTTCCAAATGTCTGCAGCATAAAATGCTTTCAGTACCAAATTTACTCTGAATATTATTACTTCCTTCCCTAATGCAGGGAGGAGAATGGTGGAGCTGAGAAGAGCTGGACAAAATCTCATAAGTTTTGTACAGCCTGCCCCATATATTTTGTCCCCCAGCTCCTTGTGGAGTTTCCTAATCAAATAATCTATCTGGCATTAAGTGTACTGATAGTAAGATTTTATGTTGCATAAGATTGGAGACAGCAGTCCAAAGAATGTAGAGTGAATTGCTATTAACAGAGGTTGAATTGGAAGATCTATTTCAGCATTCTGTTTCCAGAAAATGTTATCCAGCAGTGGATGCAGCTCTAGATCTATGTAGACAGATATGTATAAAGACATGGAGTTGTTTCTGGCTAAGTCAGAGGAGATCCATGGAAATTAGTGGATTTAAGTTCATCATGATTAAAATTCACTTATTTCAATGGGTCTACTCTTAGTGTTACTTAACTGGATACAGCCTATTGGCTTACACAATTTGGTGAGTGGATCTGGATCAGATTTTATTTACAGCATTGCTTTTAAGTAGTAAACACTTCTGGTTGGCACAAATATAATTTGTTATGCAGTTCCCAGAATGAATGTAAATATTTGGTATCTGATATTAACTGGAAGGTAATTCCAGAGTGACCATGATTGCCACAGAAGTGGTCTGTGGCCTATAGTGATATGAGGATTACCCTGTAAAGTAATTTTAAATTGAAGCCTTGAGCATAAATCCAGTTACTGGATGTTGATTGTTTTAACTAGAGCTCAGAAAAAGGGGCTATTATGCTGTTGGTACGGCAGGTGAGAATTGAATAGTTTGCTATCAGTGGTGTTATCGGGAAGTATTCTGTACACAACAACTGACTCAAAGTGATCAGATCCATGCAGACTAGAATCATACCTCTGAGGATAACGAGTAAATATCAGGTATGTGATATTTCTGCACTTCCCCAGCTGTAACCAGTTGGTCTTGGCAATACAGAAACATTGATTGCATTGTCAATTCAGAGAGAGGCTGAGCCTGGTGGTGGAAACAGTCATTCCGTGAATGTGGCCTATTGTGGATCCAATGAGAATTGTCAACCCTGAAGCTGCTGGAATCTTAGAGTGTATCTTAAAAACTGTACCAAGTTTGTTCTAGCCATTCTAGCTGCTAGCTTCCAAAATGATACTGGTTCATGCTGCTTCAACCTCATGGAAGGAGAGCATGTATATAAAAATAGAAAGTAAAATGGTTCACTTGAAGAACTGGGTTGGTTAACAGTTGCTTGGTACAGTGTGGTAATACATACAGTTGTGCCATAGCATTGTGGCTACATCTAACCCAGCAGTCGTCGTCCCCGCCCCAAAAGAACTATTGAGATCTGTAGAAAAGCTCACACATTCACTATGCATTTGTTAGGGACTGCGTGAAGCCCATTCCATTAATGGAATGTATGAACCCTTCTCCCATATAACCAGTACAATTGCAGGCTGTGTTGTCAGCAGCAAAGACTTCCTTCTTGGATCTTAGGCTCAGGTGAATCCAGCAAAAAATGCTATTTGGAGTGCATTTGATGGTGGCTCACCTTGGTACCCTAGGCTTGTCTGTTCAGACAATTGTTGGACATGTGTTGTGGGAATGGACCCATACCAAGGATGTCCAACAGCTCAACCATAATTGACAGGTCGACCCCCAGTTGTTAGAAGTCGATCACTGGCTCATTTTCGTCTGCGGGTGAAAAGGAGCATTCGGCCCCGCCCCCTCCCTGTTTTCTTTATTCACACACAATTTCAAGAGCAGAAGACAGAGTTTCCACTGGTGGGATGACTTACGTTCCTGACCTATAGTATATGCTTTATGGATATAAAGTGATAGTGACATTATGGAAAGACGTCTTGTTTGTATGTGTTTGGTCCTTAATTACAGAATACCCAAAGTTCCAAACCAGTATGGCATGGGGATGAAGAGAGAATGAAATAGCCTAGTTCTTAAAAGAGTGATACTAGCTACCAAGAGGCTGATTTTGCAGACACGAAAGTTCAGATGAATAAGATTACAGTATAAATCACTTGGGTTTTTTCTGACCAGTTGACCTTTCTCATTTTCACTATTTTAGTCAGCTTGCTTTTTTTTTATTTGGGTATCTTGGGAGTTAGGACTTTGGGAGGGAGGAAGAACTCTTAAGGGATGTGTAAAGTTCTATAAGGAAGGGATAGGTGGATTGGGAAAAGAAAGAGTTAAAAACTCAATTTGAACCAAATGTTTTTGGTATTCAAGTTCTTTTAGCATACTATTACATTTCGGATAGTAAAAGCTGAATAATAAAAGGAGGGGTGATGTTAGCATGACAGTAGCAAGTAATTATAGTTGTTATTTGCACAGTGTGTTTCTAAAACACATTGATATAGTTTTGTGTCATATCAGTAAGCTTTACAGCAGCCCTGTAAGGTAGACTTGCTGGGTGACCCTCAGATTACAGATGGGAAGCTGAGATGTAATGGGTTGTCTAAGGTCACCCTGCAGGTTCATGGCTGAGCTGAGTCTTGAATCAGGGGCTTCTGATTTCTTAATTGTTAAATGACAAGATGGTTTTGAATAATTGGGACCCTGAAGAAATAACTAAAAATAGAGACATGTGGAATGCCTTTGGAAACAGAAGCAGATTTTTTTCACAGGTCTGGAAAGTGAGAAGTCACTCGCATGTTGTGGTTCTTCTGGTAGTACATTTCTGTCACCAGCGGCGTATGGAGCTGCTTTGCCGTCCGGAGCAGCAAACGCGGGGGCACCCCCAGGGGCAGGCTGCTGCTCCATAGTACGCGTGCATCGTGATGTCACGACGCATGTGGGCTACAGAGCGCAGTCCATCTGGGCTACCGGGCGCAAGCAGCCGCCACATGGATGGGCTGCAGCAGGCCGTCCATGTGGTGGCTGCTCGCACGGCAACTCGCATGGCTGGCGGGTGTGAGCAGAGAGTTGCCGTGTGAGTAGACGCCGCACGGAAGTGGTGCCAGGCTGCGGATTGGGAGTCGCGGGGGTGGGGTGGCGCCGAGTGCCCCCCTCCAGGCTGGAACCGGGGGCGTACCGCTTTCAATGCCCCCACCTTCCTTCGCCACTGTCTGTCACAGTAGTAGCTATAAGCTACTATAAGCATTTACAGGGTAGCCTAATGATGAAACACCCTTCCATTAGGATTTAATGCATAGTGCCAAGGGAGTTCCTGTACCAGGGTTTGGGGCACTCTTTCAGTAACAAGCAGAGCCACTAAGGATCTTAGCCTTCTTATAGCTGAAAAACTGTTTTCTCAATTTTAAGGTGGTGGATGATTATGCCTAGACCGTTCCTTGCAGAGCAGTGGGTTCATGTCAGTACAAGTGCCAGCTAGCTGTAACGACAAGTGAAAGCCAGTGGACATTGACATCAAACAGTAGCTGAAAGGAATTGTAAGAAAGAGATAATAAAAGGGGGGGCGCTCAGGAGCAGAGGCACCTCAGTACAGTAAGAGCTCTCAATGAAGGGATTAGACTGTCTGCAACTTGTTCCTGTAGGCTTCCAAAAGGCTGAATTTATCCAGCATTTGTAGCTGTAGGCAAGCCATTTTAAGTATTTGCACTTTTCCATTTGACCATGCTAATACCAGCCAGTATATGCTGTGCTGGTGGTGAATGTGTCAACTTTGATGACAGAACACCGTGGATTTCATAGTACAGTGGTACCTCGGGTTACAGACGCTTCGGGTTACAAACTCCGCTAACCAGGAAGTGTTTGCACCAGTTTAAGAACTTTGCCCCAGGATAAGAACGGAAATCGCCCACCAGCGGCGCTGGGGCAGCAGGAGCCCCATTAGCGAAAGCACACCTCAGGTTAAGAACCATTTCAGGTTAAGAACGGACCTCTGGAACAAATTAAGTTCTTAACCCGAGGTACCACTGTAACTGTTAGTGAAAATGGCACAGTGCTTGTTGTGCTGTTAACTGTGGCATTGATGCTTATGCTGCTCCGCTGGTGATGCTGGGTTGGGTGAAGTTTTGTGTTTGAAAGAATGGTGATGCAAAGAGCACTGTACAATTGTTTTGTACTGTAAGTAGGTTTGTATAATTATTGTATAGTCATACAAAGACCAGCGATCTCATGTTTTTAATATTTTGTTGGGAGCTTCCCAGAGTGGCTGTAACAGCCAAGTTGGATGGGCGACATATAAATAATAAAGTTGTTATTGTTGTATTTTCCTTGGAATACTGCAATTTGGCAGCACTGACATTGCGACAGGGTAGTGTGTTTGGACATGGGAATCTATATATGTTCAGTCATGACACCTCAATGGAGCATATCAGTCTTTCTGCCTCATTCCATCTGCAAAATGGATAACAGTTATCCTAGCTCATAGTATTCCTGCAAGTGTGGTGTCCTGATAATACATACCTGCATGTGCATATATAGCTGTAGTGATAGCATGGCATGATGGTATTGTTGGATTGTTTGCGTGGTTTGGAATTCTGTAGCCTCGTTGTACCCATAAATAGTTTTCTGCTAAATTGGGTGTTTATGCCTTGCTGTGAGAGTGGCTCTTCTTTAGAATGGGGATGAGCTATTAATACAATAAACAGCATGAACTGTGTGACTGTCACAACTAGTATTTCATCCATGGCATGCAATGTTTATAAAGTACTGGTACATGGAGTCTTTCATATGAGTTACATACACTTAAAAAAAAACTATGCTCAAGCTATTGTTCATAATGGTGTTGGAATGTGTCCAGTCTCCCTGAAGCAAACAGAGGTCAGTGCCAGCTGCCCACTGGAGGGCATTTTAATTTTTGAGAGCAACAGTTTTTCTGCTTTGGCACCCAAACCTTTAGCAATCTACCAGTAATCTGGACTGATATGAAAAAGTACTTCTATTCGTAGAGTTGCCTGAATCTTCTTATGGAAGCCATTTTGCTTTGGCTTCCACATAGACTTTGTGAAAGTCATAACTTCTAGTGCTTAATAACAGTTGTTCTGTGTTTAAGAATTTGAGATTTAAGAACCAGATCACCAAGGATTGGTATAATTTTAAGTGGGGTACTTGCTTTTCCTCTGTGTGCCTGCAGAGCAGTTAATCACAAAACATACTGTACAAACTTAAAGCACAGATGCAATTTCAAAACATAAGTAAATGCCACAAGAAGAAAACAGATAACAGAGAAACATTTCAGAGGATTTTTCTTTCTTTTGCTGTACAACTACTCAGCTCCCTGAAATTAAAAACAACAACAAAAACAGGAAAAACAGTTACTGATGAAGTTCAGTAGAACCCCCTTCTCCCTGAAAATATCATATTGTTTGAAAACTGATTAATAGTGAAATAATTGGGGGGAGAGGAGTTTCTCCATATTGACAAGAATAAGAGCTGCTAAAGATGTTCTGCTGTACAGTAATCAGCTCTGGTGGCAAGGAGCAGTTCTTCACATTAATGCAAGGCAGGCAGAACAACCCCTCCAAGATCTGAAGAGCTGTAGCATGGAGGCTAGGTTTTTTGGGCAGCATATGAGCACAATAGCAAGAAGGAGAAAACATGAGAAAAAAGTTAACAGCTTGAAGAGTATGTAGTTAGAAATACTGAAATATGGTAACTAAAAGTGGGCAGACTGCTGAGTGGTTCAGCAAGCTGAGATCATGTAGCTGTGGCCTTGAAAGAGCTGTACTAGCTGCCAGTATGCTGATAACCCAAATTTAATGCGCTGCTAGCAATGACTCACATAACCTTATACAAAATGGGACCAAAATGCTTGAAGAAGCTTCTCTTTCTGCATCAGCCTGTCTCCACTCTCCATGCTAAGATCATTGGTTGGATTTCCTCCAGTTGAGATCAGTTATGTGGCAGCTTGGGAAAGAGCCTTCTTTGTGGTGCTGCCCTATCTGTGTAATGTCTTCCCTGCTGAGATAAAGCTGGTGTTGAATCTTACTAGATTTTGTTAAGAGGTGAAGAGTTGTCTCCTGACATGGGCCTTTATGGGCTGTTAGTTACAGGTTATTAATGCTTGGGCCAGGTACTGAGGTGGTTGTACTGGTTTTGTTCTGTGTGTGTCCTTGCTGAGGCTCTCTCTGCCCTTGTTTGATAGCATTACAGTTGATACTGCGGCTTTATATTCTTATTGTACCATGTTGTGGATTGCTTTGCAGTCAGGAGCCAGCTTACAACGCTTCTAAATAAAAATTAAATGAATAAATCCTTTTTAGGATTTTGGATAAAAACTGGACTAGAGTCTGAGGTATGGGGGCATATGATCAATTCCTTCCAACTTCAATATACTATGAATCATATTACTGCCCAGGACTCCTTTGTGAGGAAAAATAGAAATTTAATAAATGAATAAAAAACAACTGGTGGACTTATATTTAATTAGAGCTAGACTAGACAGTGCTCTGGACACCTCAAGAGTGTTGTAACACTGGAGTCAAGTTCCTGGTGGATGCAAGCAATTTTGTCCTCATAATGCTTTGCAAACAGTTCATAGCAAGTTATCCTTGGTTCTGTCACCTTCAGGTATGCAGCAGTGACTCAGACATAGGGAGGTCAGGTGAGCAGTGCAGCCCCACCACTCCATCCACTATGGGTAGTTGGTCTGTGCATATCAGTTAATTAAATCTAGGCTTAGAATTTTGAACATGGACCCTCTTCCAAAATTCTGTTGTCTATTTTGGAATAAGGACCTTAACTTCTCCTGTACAGTATTTACAATGGCAGTTAAATACTGCAGGTTCTTTGAATGTGTAAACCTCTTTTCACTTGTCCCAACCAATTAGGTTTCCTTTTGTGTGAAACTGTAAGGCCAAGGATTACAATGTAAAAATATCAGAAGCTGCATGAACTGTGGGAGGCCAAGATGGGGAAGAACTCCTGCCAGCAGTAGATAATTCAACCATCCTATCTGTGCTCGACAATGCACCCTGCTTAGTCACTGGAGAAGGAAGCAGCTTGTGTGCAGCTGGAGATGAGGCATGCATGCAGTGCTTCTACAAAGCTGCTGTTCCCAGATTGCTGTATGCTAATTCTGATTGGGGGACGGGATGCAGCCCCGTTTAAGAGGCATCTCTGTGCACAATTCTTACCTTTGGGATAAGCCTCCTAGCAAAATAAATTTACATGTGTTCCCAATGACTATATTTTAAAAGCATATACTTTTTGATATTGGATAGCTGGTTTGTTGTTTAGTCGTTTAATTCCAGCAAAGGGAGGTGGTTTGCTGAGCACACGAAGAAGGTTTAATAAGGAAGCTACTGCCCTGGCCAGCTGTGCCATTTTGTACAGGATTTCAGAAGGAATCTGATCACAGCCTCTGTTGAACGATAACTTTTAAACTGTGCTTTCAGTTAGGAAAAGCAGCATTGTGTGATTTTGCTTGGCCATTCTCTGTTTGCTGTATTAACACACTTTTGTTTGCTCGAAGGTACATGGGGATAGGACTCTCAGCCCAAGGTGTCAACATGAACAGACTTCCTGGTGAGTCACTGTTAATAATTGTTTGTACTTGTCCTGTGTGCCAATAACCACTACCCTGGAATTGTACAATTCTAAGAGGGGGATGTGCCCACTACTTGTGGAGTCCAGAGGCAGAACATTGTTTGGAGAGAACTTTGCTACAAATTTACTACTGTACTTAAAATTTGTTAAACACATACAGCCTATGAAACCTCTTCCAACACCCTTGAATCTTACACTCCTTTGCTTTTATTTCCACAAACCTTTACCTGTCCACCAGTCTTTCCATTTCTTTAACAGGATTCTGAGTTGCAGTACATGTTTGATTGTAGCATAGTTCCTTTGTCCCACAGAATGTCACTTGGTCTGTCAGATGGGCATGGCACGTAGGAGAAATGGACATTGTAGCTTTCTGTTCTCTTCTGCATCGTGCACAGATATATTTATTCTGTGCTTCTGAACATATTTTAAATCACTTAATATTTTATTCTGTCCCCATGGCTACTTTTTTTTGTTAAGAATAGGAGTCACTAAGTCATTGTCTGCAAACAGAATTCAGCCCTTTGAGAAATGCTGCTTCTGCCACCCACCACCACCACCACCCACATTTCCCAATCCCTCACTTAGGTGTGGTGTGGTATGCCTAATGCATGCTTGTTGACTGACACCAGTTAGGGTGTTGTGGGTCAGTCTAGGTATTGACATTTGTGTTCTGGAAGTGCCTCCCTTGTTGTGCTAAGCTGGCTAGATGCTGCCTGGGTTCCTCCCAGTCCTGGTGATATGATTTCACCCCAAATGGTGGTAATTTAGTGGCATAGTTCTGGTGCATACGCTAACTATAATGAACTTGGTTTATCCTTGGCATTGTAAGGATCGCTCACTCAGGTGATCTTAGTGATCATTAACAAGTTTGAATAAAGTCTTAGGATATTCAGTCCTCAATTCCTGTATCAATTAGCACAGAAGGACTTACATTGTGCATGAGTTACTCAGTAACACCAGATAATCTTGTGATGATGATGAGAGTACAGCCCTGGTTTGCAGTCATTTTATAACAAAGGTATTGATCAAGGTTGGAAGAGCCACTGGCTCTATGTACTGGCTCAACACCCTCAGGCAAGCTTTTTAACTTGTTGTTCACTATGAACAGCAGTAGAGGGTTTACTAAAGCTTTCTCCTTTGTATGCACTGTAGCTCAGCTGGAACAGCTGTATTTCAGATCCCTTCCAACCGTGTGCATTTATACCTATAACGCAGAATAACACTTTGTGCTTCTGATGAAGTAGACTCTGTTCCACTAATGGTTATGTCCTAATAAACATGTTAGTCTTTAAAATGACACAAAACACTTTGCTGTGTTTGCTGTGACAAACTAACATGGTCACCCCACTGAAACTCACTATTTTTCTTTGTCTTGATCTGAGTAGCCAAGGTAGTGCTGCCACCAAGTTCTTCAGGGGCATATTTTACAATTGTTCTTGAACTTGTCTGAAGCAAACTGGCCAACACTTCCTCTCAGTGAAATGAAGAGCTCATTTCAAATCCCACAGATGGAGATGCATGTCCCCACGTGAGGGAGTCCTAGAGTTTGGGCAGTGGGACTAACTTTCCTTTTGGCCCCTCATGCTCCTGCTCACAGACAGTTTTGCATCCTTTTGCAAAATGGTGGGAAACGGCTGCAAAGTGGAGCTTCCTTTACAGGTTGAAAATGTGTGCCACTCCCTCACCCCTGCTTTCTGCTTAGCTCTAGGGTGAGGTGCATAATCAGGCAAGGCTCTGCCAAAACCCACTGTTGCTTTTCCCTCAAGAGAGCCCTTGGCTTGTCAGAAGTGGGTAATGGATTAGGATGTAGGATTCTTGGGATCAGGAGTTAAACTAGGAGCTGGATTAAGCCCTGAAATGGCCAGGTGCCTATCCCTAGGCAGCAGTTTTGTTTGCTGTCTGGTATCTCCTGACTGCCATTTATTCAAAGCTCAACTTTTTATCTCCATGTGTTTGAGTTTATTTTGGAATCTGTTCTTCAGATAGGTGGTTCATCTTTTAAAAACAATATCCTGCAGTGGTACTAATTAATGACTGGTCTTGAATAATAGCTTCTTACTTGGCCTGGAATTGCACATGCTTTAGTATTTAAACTTGATTGCAAGGTCACATGGAAATCACAGTGTCAGGTGAGATCTGCAAACATTATTAGAGAGTGCTCATGTGATTTGTTCTAAATGCAGGTCTTTGGGGCTGTGTTTGCCATTTAACACCTTTGTCACTGGCTACTAGAAATGCACTGGGCTGCAGCTTCCCATAGAGAGTCCATTCATATGGCCAAAGGGCTGGCCTGTGGCCAGGCTTTTCTAGTAAAAACATTTTGACAGTGGGTTGCTAGAAACAGCAGGTGTTGAATGTTAATTTGCAAAATTTGTGAGAGATGATGACTCTATCCTGAACATGCTTAGGCTGGTTTTTTATATTAGAGCAGAAGGAACAATTCAGAAGGGAGAACAGTTGCTCCATATGCCACTCTGGACTTGTAGAATTACTTGGAGCTGGAATTGGCCACAAGACAATGTATTTGAAAATATCACTCTTGTTAATCTAAAATAGCTTGTGGCAGTTTGTGGCCTGTCAAGTTGAGCACAACCTACCAGTTGTATGTTGTGATCAGCTAAGTACTTGAGCTGCCCATCTGCAGTCCCAAACAGACAACAAAAGCAGGTTTGAATCCTGGTGGACTGTCATGCAAAAGGAGGTAGTAATATTGCCCCAGTGTCCTTCAAGCAGAGTTGGCAAGTGGACAATTTATTCCCATTTTATCCTTCCAATATACACTATGAGGTCACTCACTGAGATTCATTGCTGAGCTGGAGTTTGAATTTGGGTCTTCATTATCCAAACCCAACTTTCTACCCATTGTTTCACAGTGGTTCTCATAACTATCATGCTAGGTTATGTCCATGTCTGACTGTATTACACACAACTGCTAAATGACATTAGCTGTGTTATGCTAGAGATGTCTGCTCTGAACTCAGTGGGGCTTACTTGTGTGAGACTTACATCCAGCTGAGTCTAGTAATGTATACCACTTTCCATGTTAGTGATTTGATATTGCCTCAGTTTTCCGTAGTTCATTACCAGGAAGGGTGAAAATAGGTTATTACTGTGTTGTGCTTGGAACTGTGGGCAGGGCAGCCTTCCCCAATCTGGCAACTTCCAGATGTTCTGGACTAGATTACCCATCAGCCCCTATCAGCATAGCTGTCCACAACATATGAAAGGCACCAAGTTGGGAAAAGCTACTGTGGAAGAAAACACTCTTTAAACTTTAACATTCACTGAAAACTCCACAAAGTGTTACTTTAGATAAGTCTTGCCAACTTCTGTAGGTGTGTGTTTAAAAGATAACCCTTGCCTGAAGGTGGAGTGGGTTTGGATTTTATTTTTCTGTTTTGTGACATTTGTGTTATTTCTACTTCTAATTCCAAACATTTAATCTTCTTCAGCTGGGAGCAGACATAACTGGAAGGACCCTTTTGACACCAGGATTTTCTGGAGACAAAGGAATTTAGGGATTTTAGATCTCTATTCAAAGTTTTACTGAGAGGAAAGTCCTATCGTATTAGTAGTCGGGTGCCACAAATTTTAGCTAACCTTGGTAGCAAGCTGTTATTTATGATTTCCCCAAATCTTCCTCCACTCTTATCAGTTCTCTGGAACACAGAAAGGACTTGGGATAGACGGGTAAGTTAGCCTTTGCCATAGTGCCTTGAAGGCACTCACAAGTAGATGGAAGGATTCTTCCTAGATCCAGGGATCTGCAAGGTCCAGTGCAAAAGTGAGAGGCTGGCCTCCCCTCCCCCAAGACCCTTGCACATACCAAAGGAGTTAGGCAAGAGTAGGTTTTCTCTCCCTCTTAGCACCAAGTAAGATAAGTCTCCCTCCCTTGCTGTCATGCGGAGAGAACCTTGAGGGGAAGGGAGGGAGGGATGTATCACATCATTCAAGGATTGGGCAGATAGTTGCCAGGAAGACATGACTGCATTTATGGAACTCTGTTAATGGGACTTCATAGTCAGCATGTTCATAATTACTTTTAATGTAAAAACAGGGCAATTGGTAGTGTGTGCTTTTGTGCCTCTCTGTTGAGGTGCTTTGTTCTAGACATTTCCAAGGTCTCATTCAGAAACATACTTCAAGAACTGCAGATTTCAGCCATTGAGAATCTAGTGGGGTGGCAAAAGTCTTATTCTGTATTCATTGTTTAATGAACTTTATGTAATGCAAAACCTTGTTCTACAAGTGTGGTATGTTGAGCTATCAGAATAAGGTGTCTGTTGGTTTCAGAATATTGTCACAGAATCCATTTGTGCCACTTGTCATAAAACAGAATAATAAACAGTTGCAGTGCATAGAGCTCCTATTCAGCAATACCTTTTCTTTCCCTCCAACAGATAGTCAGCGTTCTGCAGTTATGGAGCACACACTGGGATATTTGGGTTCTCCACCCACCCCTTTAGGACTTTTTTGTGCTTATGCAAATCTGTGGGTTCCCCCAAGCCTGATGATACTTTCTTCCTCTTGCTTGTGCTTTTTAACCTACATAAGCAATGATATTCACATAAGTATACATGATTTTAGGTAACTGTGGTTGGCAATTTCAAACCCTTTGTTATACTATTTTTGTACTTCCGCATCTTTTCTTTCCAGAATAGAAACTACCTGGTTGAAGGACATTCCTCTCTTAACCTCATTTGTTACTGATGTAAAGCAGCAGCTGTACCCATTGTGAGGGAGGCTTTGCAGGTGTGCATGTCTGACTCTTTGGTTTGTCTCCAAAGCTTTTACTGCAGTTTCATTCATCCAGTCCTGCTTCCTGTTGTCTACTTAACTGGTGCTTATCATGCAAATGGGAGCAGCTTAGGATCCAGAGTGCCCTAGTGGCTGGGTAATTCAAGTGCACTTTCAGAGGGTGTGATGACTAAGAAGTCCTGGAAAATACTGTTGATTCCACTCCTCATTTGTCATATGGGTGTTCACTCCAGAAACTATTGTTGCAAACATCAGATTGTTGTTCATCATTCTTAAATTAGATGATTACAAGTTTGTGGCTCTAAGAATGAAGTAGGTCACTCTGTTCCTTTTTGATTCTGACTTAGTAAGGAAGAAGTTGTTTTCAGGTGGAGGAGTTTGGTATATACTCTTGAGTCAATCTAGATAAAGGTGTTGACAGTGTTTGGGATAGTCTGGCAGTTAATTTAAAAGTACTTAGAAAAGGAAGCTCTACATGCCATGTGCCCAAGCACCTGGTGGTGCTGGCCATGAGATTGCAAAGTGGTGTTTACAGTTCCTTTTGTAAACTTCATGTATCTTTAGTCAGCAGCTCCAACGTGACATGGAGTATAGTACTACTCCAGAATCTGCTGCTTTTGAAATGGAAGCATTGAGACACCGTATTGTGTGTGAAATTCCACAATATGCATGACATCAGGGTGACCAACACGGTGCCACCCAGCTGTTGTTAGGCTCCCAGCCCCTTTATTTCTGACAATTGGCCATTTTGGCTGGGGCTGATTTGAGTTGGCATTTAACACCTGGAGGGCACCACACTGGCTACCCCTGCATTAGATATATTCAACTACAAACAATCCAGTCTGGACATAAGTGACTTCAATCTGTTGTTGCCCTGGGAGCATAGGGCAATATCCTCGTGCTTTTTTGGCTCTGAGTTGCCAGGACTCTTTGTCCTGAACATGCCGTGGGTTATTTTGGTAGCTTTCCTCTTGGGAGTGGGATCCTGCTCCTCTGCCAGCCCATGAGTGCTTGTGGAGTAG
The DNA here is from genome assembly GCF_009819535.1 of Lacerta agilis. Lineage (NCBI taxonomy): Eukaryota > Metazoa > Chordata > Lepidosauria > Squamata > Lacertidae > Lacerta > Lacerta agilis. The sequence goes on along the minus strand of NC_046319.1, from coordinate 40,886,040 downwards.
CAAAGTATATTTAGTCCATGATGACTAGACTGTGGTTTGTGTAACATGATGCTTCAATGCCTCCTTGACTGGAATCTCTGTGGTTTATGTTAAAAGAAAGAAAAATGTGTCTGCAGCATGTGGCTGAACATAAATCTGCTGGAAGCTACATAAGAGCTAGTTTTGTCGACTACAAGGCCTTTCTATTAAAACAAAGAGGCCTTCTCCGCAGCTGCTGAAAGATGGGCTTTCAAGGAGGATTCTTCAGCTTTCCTGCAAGATGCAGGTGCTTTTTCCTAGCTCTTGGCAGGCAGCTGGAATCAAATAGTGCTGAAGGCACCAAAGGTGGCTTACAGTCAGCCCTTCATCTGAATCAGAGCTTCATTTTCCACACACATGTGTCAAGAGAACAAAAAACAGCAACCTTGCAATGTTAGTGCGGTTCCTATACAGAGATGCTAGCTCTGCATATATGCAGTTCTCAACTCTGGATAAAGGCTTATAGGTAACTGTGTTTTCCTGCAAGATCTACAGCCCACTACAAACATAATTTCTCAATATCTCAACTGTGATTAAGAGATTAGAATGGGGCCATGGGATCACCCCACTTTCCTTTTTAATTAGAATTTGAAGTCAAGACTTGGAGGTTATTCACCGACTTTAATTAAATAAAAATTAAGACATTAAGGTTGTGAAGTAATTAAGAAATTTAAGCTAAAGAGGGTTGGGGGGGGGGAAAGCATGCATTCCATAGCATGCTCCCAATATCATGGTCATAGTTAAGAGATTGAGAGGAGAGAGGGCTATCTGTGAACACCACCCTTATATCTTAGACCAGTGTTTTTCAACCACTGTTCCGCGGCACACTAGTGTGCCGCGAGATGTTGCCTGGTGTGCCGTGGGGAAAATTGAAAAATTACTTTATATATAGTCAATATAGGCACAGAGTTAATTTTTTTAACATTTTCTAATGGTGGTGTGCCTCGTGATTTTTTTCATGAAACAAGTGTGCCTTTGCCCCAAAAAGGTTGAAAAACACTGTCTTAGACTTCTTCCTGCTTTATGTTGAAAACTGTTGATCATGTTGTTCACACTAAGCATGAAATGCTTCTTCCTGTTCTGGCTGTTATATCCACTCAATAGCAAAATGTGCTTCCGATTTTGGGGTTCATCCATTTGCTACCCAAAAGTTCCACTCCCAGAATTGCACTTGGATGCTGATGAGGTGGTTGGACAGTGTTCTCGAAGCGACTAGCATGAGTTTGGCCAAACTGCGGGAGGCAGTGAAAGATAGGCGTGCCTGGCGTGCTCTGGTCCATGGGGTCACGAAGAGTCGGACACGACTGAACGACTGAACAAGCTGACTTAACCCTTGCAAAAGGGTGAAAACAAACAAGATTTAACACTAGTACTAATCAGTTGAGCTGCCCCCACCACATTCATTTATTTGTAGGTTATTTACTGCTACATGTTTAAAGAAGGACAATGGAAACTTTTCAGCCTGTCAGAATTCAGTGGTACCTTGGGTTACAGACACCTTGGGTTATAGACACTTCAGGTTACAGACTCCACTAACCCGGAAGTAGTACCTTGGGTTAATAACTTTGTCCCAGGATGAGAACAGAAATTGTGCGGTGGCGGCAGCGGGAGGCCCCATTAGCTAAAGTGGTATCTCAGGTTAAGAACGGACCTCCGGAACAAATTAAGTTCGTAATCAGAGGTACCACTGTAGAGCTTTATCTCTCTGACCCCAGCAGGCCAAATTGGATAGGTGAGCTGTTGTCTTTTGGAAAGAAAAAATGCTTCTTTTAAAAATAGATAATTTTTAATTCACAAAGGAGCTTGCAGAGCCCTTTACCCGGTAGAGCCTGCTGTTATCTTTGCTACCTGATCTGTAAAAATGGCTTTGTAAGAAGAATATCATGTTTGCTTTTTGTGTGTGCTGCATTGGAAGTTGCCACCGATCAGTCCTTCCATGGCAGTAAACAAAAGTGTTTCTTTGAAACAGCACCAGAACAGTTGACAGTGCTCCTTGAGCTACTGAGTTTATAGAGCTTTCTCAAGTGCCCTCTATCTCCACAGTAATGTGACAAGAAAATAGGAAGAAAAATGTATACTAGCGGGGGCTGACACTCAGACTTTAATGCAAGACTTTCTTGACAAGATATGCCTCTCCTCAAGATAGCAGATAAATTGGATTACTAGAAGTATTCCTGGTCATTACTGCAAGAATTGCTTTACCTTCCTTTCCCCACCCCACCCCTCCTTGACTTGGTTTATTTATTTGTTATTAGTGTGGCTTTCTCAGATCTATGTTTACTTTAGTCATTAGCTATTTTTAACCTGTGTATTAGTTGATCTGAGGATGGGGTGTATTTCATTGAAAAGATCTCTGTATAAATAGTCAAACAAAACCACAACTGACAAGTGAAAAACATAAGAACACTGAGCAGATCAAAATACTTAACTGCAATCAAGAAAGCCCTAATTCCTGAGTAAACAACCAGGCATTGGTGCTGAGATGAGGCCAGTGTTGGTGCCCATTGGACCTCAGAGGAGGAGGGTGTTCCATAAATGGGGCAGCACAGCAGATAAGGCCCTTTCCCATGTCACCATATAATGTATGCACTGCCTGGGAATTTTTAGAAACAATTTTTTTTGGTGATTTTTAAATGGATAGTGTGATTGGTGAGTTTGGACCCATCATGCCAAAAAATGGGTGAAGTCATGCCAAAGTGACATATTGGTCCACCATCTTTATTCGAATTGGTACCTGGCATCATTGCAGCCCATCACCCCCACCTTGGGAAATATTGTACTGAATTTGGTGATGATCTCTTGAGAGAAGACCAAACATAATGCCAAAAAATGGGCGAAGTCATGCCAAAGTCATATTTTGATCCACCACCTTGATTCAAAATGGTGCCCAATGCTCACAGAGCCTGCCACCCTTACTTTGAGAACCCTCTGGCCAAGTTTGGTGATGATATTTCAAGAGGCAGGCAAACCTATGCCAAAAAGGGCCCAGTTACATACCATAGTCACAGTTTGGTCCTCAATTCAAAATGGTTCCTGGCACCTAAACATTAAATAGACCCCCCCCCCCAACCTCAGGACCCCTTGTGCTGCATTTGGTGATGATATCTTGAGAGGCACCCGAATGTATAGAGAACAAACTGACAACCCACTTCCCAAAATTACAGTAGAATTCTCAGTGGCTGAAATTTGCAGTTATTGGGGTAAGTTTCTAAATAAGATCTTGGAAATTTCTGGAACCATTACTGACACCTTGAAATCAGACCGAGAAGCATGTTGGCAACCAGTGCAGTTTTTTTTTAGAACTGGAATGATATGGGCCCTCTATGCTTCCACTTAAGAGGCTAGCCACACATTCTGCAGTAGCTGCTGCTTCCACGTCACCTTCAGATTTGTCACAGAATGTAGCACAGTGAATTGTACAGCCATTTCCCACCTTATCCCTGGAAATCCAGCCGCCTTACTGACTTTCAGGAGTGTACTACATGTCTCATTTCTTATGGGCTCTGGATCAAAATCAGAAGAATCTGTTAAGCCATGAATTACAACTATGGACAGTAGCGGGGGGGGGGGGGGAGAGAGAGAAAGAGAGAGAGAGAGAGAGAGAGAGCTTGAATGAATAATGTAGAACCCCTGTAATTCAGCAGAAGAGTATTGAGGCTTGTAGATGAGCTCCTGTCTGTTCTATCTGCCAACAGTTGGGCGTACTTACCTAAGACAGGGTCATTTGAGGACATTTGGTGCTGCCTGTGTGCTCTTATCTCTCAGGCACAGCATATGTGCCTAGTTTGCTGTCCTCCTCTGTTACAGCATCCTTTGCTAAAGGGAAGAAAATGCACTCAAGATATAGCAGAAAGTGTGTGCTGCCAACAAGTCTACGGGTTAAGAGGAAAAGGAAGACCACTTGGAAATGTACATGGGAACAAGTTAGCAGTCCCACAAAGAGTCACAATAATCTGTTGTGTAGGAAAGAAAAATTAATAGTAATTGGCTCTTAAGAATGTATGGAGGAGTGGGTGAGGGTATATGTATACACACACAAACCATGCACGTGTGCGTGTGTGTTTGTGCGTGTTATCCAAACTATGCAGAGAGACAAACTGAACAAGAAGGAATGAATTTTGATTGTAATTAGTACATTAATTTTGAAAATAAAAACCTGATAGTCTAGTTGTATCAGCACTGAGTCAGCTCTGTGTGCAATACAGCACGTAATTTCAAACACTGGTTACATCTATCAGAACTGAGACACACAAATCAGTCTGCTCATCAGAATTGGATTTCTGCTACAGAGTGCTGAATAGCTTGATGGTGTAAGGGTTACCAGTCACTATTTTTTCTGACCTTTCCTCCAGAGCTTATTTGTGTCTGATATATGAGAGCTCAGAAGTTACCACCTTGTATTTTAGCAACTCTGCTTTTCATTAATGCTCTCAAATGTTAATTACATGTCTCTTTACTCCTGCTTTGTATGAGGATATATCTCCATCTCTTCCCTGTTTATGTATCCTATAATACGGTACTTTTTGTTCCTATTGTCAGGCTCAGCCATCGTTTAAACTTGCCATCTGATGTTGTCTTCTCTAGGTTGGGATAAACATTCCTATGGCTACCATGGTGATGATGGACACTCCTTCTGCTCTTCAGGGACAGGACAGCCTTATGGCCCCACATTCACTACTGGAGATGTGATTGGCTGCTGTGTAAACCTCATCAACAATACCTGCTTCTACACAAAGAATGGGCACAGTTTAGGTAGGCAAACAAACTTCTGGACCAGCTTTATTTTGTTTTGGGGTTACAAACTGAGCCACTGTCAGAAGCATGATTTCTTGGGTGAAACAAAACCAACATGATCTCATTTATTTGTGTCAATGCTGGTAGATTCCAACTAGTGCTGTCTCTTTGTCTAATCTAGAAAGGAAGGACTAATAAAGACTTACTCCCATTTCTCATGGTTGAGATTGGGAGCAAGAGTTCAAGGTTATTGCTCTATATCCACTAAAGCAGACTGTCAGCCCCACTGCAGTTCTCTAAACAGGTGAATATATTGCTATGTGGATGTACAAGATTGAGTGGGGAGGGGGAGAATCTCAGTTAATATTCATTTTAGGGATTCTTGAGCTCACCATGAAGTGTCTTAATGATTAAACTGATTGCTAGAGAAAAGCAAGCAGCAGCTGAGGAACATTTGATTCAGGATAAATGATGTCTAAGGAATTATAATGAAAATGTTTTAATTGTCCAAATAGGGAGGGTAGAACTAGACATTGAAAATGCATGGGCATATGACAGCAGTCTAAAGAGGCCAAAATGCCATAGGATAAAACTCAACGTGCCAAAGACCTTTGGAGAAGAAGACCTTGTATAAGTGTTTATATGCTGATGCTAGAAGCCTCAGAGTCAAGATGCATGAGTTGGAATGTCTGGTTTTAAAGGAGAGCAAAGGTACAGTGGGCATCATCGAATCCTAGTGGAACAGAGAGAACCAGTGAAACAAAATTATCTCTGGATATAAACTCATTAGGAAGGGCATACTGGATGAGTTGTTGCTGTGTATGTCAAAGTGGTTGTAGAATCCCACAAACTAGAAATCTCAAAAGGGACATCTATCTCAACAGAACTGCTGTGGGTGGCAATACCAAGCCGCCAAAATAATTTAGTGCTGGGGATCTTCTAAAATGTTCAAAGTGATATTGAGATGGAGAATGATATCAAAGAGGTATCCAGAGGAGGAAGTGACTTCAATTATTCCCACATGGGTACATGCACATTTCAGTCATGACAAAGAGGTAACATTTATAGATATGCTGAATGACTGAGCCCTAGAAGAGTTAGTCATGGAGCTGACCAGAGGGGAGGTAAGGTAAAGGTAAAGGGGCCCTTGACCGTTAAGTCCAGTCGTAGACGACTCGGGTTGCGGCGCTCATCTCGCTTTACTGGCTGAGGGAGCCAGCATACAGCTTCCGGGTCATGTGGCCAGCATGACTAAGTCGCTTCTGGCGAACCAGAGCAGCACACGGAAACACCATTTACCTTCCCGCCGGTGCGGTACCTATTTATCTACTTACACTTTGACGTGCTTTTGAACTGCTAGGTTGGCAGGAGCAGGGACTGAGCAACGGGAGCTCACCCCGTTGTGGGGATTCGACCTTCTGCCGACCTTCTGATCGGCGCTGCACTTAATCTTAAGTAGTGCCCAATGTGATGTGAGAACCAATTGAGAACAGAAACCGTGGTGCTATCAAATTTAGCCATTTGTAGACAATTGCCAAAAAAGTCCAACACAGTCACAATTGGCTTCAAAAGGGGAAAGTTCCCAAAAAATGAGGGGATTGGTAAAAAGGAAGTTGAAATGCAAAGTCAGTATTCTCTTAAATGCTTAGCGGTTATTCAAAACAGCAAAAATAGAAGCTCGGCTAGAAATATACTGCAGGGCAGGAAAGGTACCACCAAGGCCAATAATATGGTAGCAGAGTCAAGGAAGCTATTAAAGACAAGAAGGCTTTCATCTAAAAAAAAGAAGTCTTATCCAAATGAGGAGAACCAAAAGGAACATAAACTTTGGCAAATAAAGAGCAAGCAGACAGTAAGGGATGTGAAAAAAGTGAGGACCCCATTGCTGCCTAAAACATAAAGACCAGCAACTAAAAAGTTCTTCAAATGCATTAGAAGCAAGCAGAGAGAGAGAGAGGCAGTTGGACATTTGGATGACAGGTATGCTAAAAGAGACAGCACTGAAGCTGAGTGAATTCTTTGCATCTTCACTGTGGAAGATACAGGGAAAATTCATGTGCCTGAACTTTCTCAGAAGGTGAGTCTGAGGAACTGAGGTGACAAGAATCAGGTCCAAGGAACCAGACATGAAAAGGTCCAGATAGCACTCACCCAAGAGTTTTTAATAAATTTAATAAATTATTATTATTTACATGTGAAGTTGCTGATCTTAAAGAGAAATGTGTAATTTGTCCCCAAGATCAGCCTCCATACCAAGAGAATGTATACAGATGACATTATATAATCACATGTGCAGAAACGTACTCTGCATTTTGATTTGGGGCTAAGCTGTGAAGGTACTGGCCAGAGACTAGAGAGCTATGTAGAGCATGGTAGTCATTTTCCTATCCACTAAAGCCCACCCACCCACCCCAAAAAACCACCCTATGGCTTTATTTTCCTTTTCTTTCTGAGCCTTCAGTATCATGGCGAGAATATATTCAGGTTTCTTTCTTGTAATCCCTCAGTCTACATCAGGGATGAGCACCTGTGGCCCTCCAGTCCATGTTGGACTTCAGCTCCTTTAATCCCTGACCATTATCCATGCTGGCTGGAGCTGATGGGAGCTGCAATCCAGCAAAATGTGAAGGTCCACAGGTTGCCTGCTCCAATCTACACAAAGAACAAGTTCAGCATCAAATGCAGCTTCCACTGAAGAATTATCAGTGAGGTCCTCTAGTGAAGGCACTACATGGGCCTTTTCTCTTTCTTAGAACATCAGATTTTAGACGGACTTTCCTGCATTCCCGTTGGTTGGTTGGTTGTTTGCTTGCATGGATGGATGTTGTCTATAGAATTCAACTGCATTTTGTGCTTTAGTTGTTAATTCTGGGTGCAGTCAGAGAGAAAGCTAACACATTGGGGAATTTTTATTTGTGAGAGAAGTTTGCCAAGCTCTGGTCTCCTTTAATTGTCTTTGAAAGACAGCTGAGGTTTTATATAATGATCCATGGTGTGATGGAAGTAGGGTTTTTTCTCTATCTCTCAATTCTAGAATTTGTGGTACTCAAATAAATTGATTAAGAGTACAGTAAGCCCGCAACTTACACAGGGGTTATATTCCGAGGATCACACCCAAGGCCAAAATTATGTATAGTCAAAACACATCTGGTTCAGTGGTGAGTGGGATGGCCAAAGTCTTTTTTCTTTTCTTTTTTAAAAATTTGCCAGGTGCCTAAAGCTGAACGTACACAAGTTAAATGCATGTAAGTTGCGGACTTACTGTCATTCCAGGACTGGCCAGAGAAAGTACTTCTTCACACAGCACCTAATTAGCCACAGTGCAGTGAAGGCTGTTGGTTTAGATAGCTTTAAAGGGGTACAAATTAGTGGTGGCTTTCCACTTAGTGGCTGATGCGTGTGATAGCTGAATGGAAAGCTCCTGATTCAGAGGCAATATGCCATTGACATCCATTGCTGAGGAACAAAAGCGGGAGATGGCTATTGCCTCCATCCCCTGCTCGTGGGCTTACCAGAAGCATCTGGCTGTCCATTTGTGAAGCTTTGCTGGGTTGGAGAGTCATTTGGTCTAACCCAGCTGATGTTCAGATGGCCTGCTACCAGATCTGCAAGCTTTGTTCTTCTGGATTGCTTCATTGAGGGGAGGATTTTTCCTACCCTGGAGGGCAAAGATGAGAGACCAAACCTATTCCTAAAAGAACTTCTTGTTGTTGATGGGAATAATAACCTGCTTTCAGAGCATTCAAGTTATTTATTTTACCAATCAGGTGCTATGTTGCAATTACATTAGCATTAATGTGTTTCATGCCCTACTCTTCCCTATATAGTGTTTGTCGTCCTTTCCAGCCTCCAGCATTGCTGGTCTGTACGTGTTAAAGCCGCTGTGCTTGGCTAAAACTGGAAGCAATCTGTCCTGAGATGCTCCTATTTTAGTGACAGCATTCTAAATGCCTGTAGAACAACTGTGTCACCAGAGACAGGCGGCCTCTCGTGCAAACCCCAATTAGGGTTAAGTGCACAGAGAGTTGTTCTGGCAAGAGGGAGAAATTGGATGAGCTATCTTCCTGGTATATATATGTAGTATATTATTGGCTTAGTTCAGGTGGGCCCAGACTGAAGCATAAACGTTGGTTGGTCTGTCAGTGTAAATTTCACTGATAGGATATTGCACAATAGTTTTATGCATATTACCTTTTCCATTAAGGCTTGTTTCTGGATCTACACATCACTCTGGATCTAAACAGACATGTTTGAAAACTGATATTGTCTGAGGATATTGTCTGACCAACAGGTCAGATGAGTAGTTTTGTATTCTGGGAGCTCTTTCACACTATTAGATAGAAATTGTTGCATTTCCCAGAGTGTTTGTAAGGGGGATATAGTCTCTCCAAAAATGAACAAAGAGCAAATTCTCTAAAATCAGTTGGACAACAGAAAAATATTTAGGTGTTTACAGTCAAGAAATGTAGGACAAAGATAGAGGTCTACAAGGAATGATTTCTGCATGGAGGAACTGCCATCTTCAAGCCTGAGGTGCAGTAGTGAGATCCCTAAAAAGCAAGTGGTATCTTAATGCAAATTCCTCTCCATGGTAAGGATATGAAAAAATAGGTCTCAAATGTAGTGAGGGCCTATGCTGTTGTTTGGTTACTTAAGATGTGGAGATGATATTTCAGGGCTTCTGAAAATAAGGTGTGTTTTGCAGGGCTGATTATTTCAATCTAATACCAGATCCTTCTTCTAAAAAAAAGAGTCCTGATAGAATTTGACCAAGTAAGAAATCAGTCCATCTTGAGGATGGCAGGGAGTGCTTGCAAATTTCACAACCCAAGCTCCTAGTGTTCAGTTCTGTAGGATGAGACTGCCTAACATTTTCCATCCTGCTGTGAAAGAAATCTGCCCCCTCCCCAATAGCTTAATCTGTCAAAAGGGCTAGGGTATTTTTGGTTCAGATTCCAAATGAAACACCAGAGTTGAAATACCACAGTTGTTTGAGGGGAGGAAATAGATATTTGCTGAATAGCCGGAAACCATAATTTCAAATTTTCAAACAAGAAAGCACAAGTGAAGTCTGGGTAGAAATAACAAACCAGTGATATTAAATTCAGTAATCTCTCTCTCTCTCTCTCTCTCTGTGTGTGTGTATGAATCTCTTATTTATATATGATCTTATATTCTAGGGTTCAACATCTATACTTGTGAGACCTTGATTTATCTAAGTTGGTACTCAGCATCTCTTTCAAACCTTCAACCTGGTTTGGAGGAGCTTGATTGTATCAGATGTGACAGAGGGGAGCAGTTGCAGGATCCCTGATTCTGTCAGCTAAGTAGACAGCCTTCTTGAGAGCCCTACAACCTTCTTTGAAACATATCCTTGAGAGTCCAGTAGCGCCTTGCTTTCTTGAAAGGAAAAGGTGGTGATGGTGGAACATCTAGTTTATTGGGAATTAGAGCCGGCAGTGTAATTGACCTTAATCCTGCCGGAAATGTACCAGACTCTTTACTTTGAGTTCTGTAACCCTCAGTGTCTTATCTTATCTCACCTCACTTGGGTGGAGTAAAATGGCTGTAAGTAGGATACCCTCTGTTAATGCCAGAAACGTCCCCTACCTCCCCCAAATACAAAGTGTCTATCCCTTATATATCCTGTGTTAAAACTTTCATTCAGATCTTCAGTGCACTGTAAGGATTATTTTCTGTGGGACAGAATTACTTCTTGGGAGTTGCTTTAATAACAACACCAAAACCTTTGATTAAATGTGCCTGGAAGCCATTTTGAAGTATGCAAAGTGTAATGCACAAAGTATCTGTGGTTTTAAGCAGGGGAAGGCTATAGGGGTAAAATGTAGGGTCCTATGTGTGTGCATATACATGCAAATTCTTCTGTAACAAGTAACGTGAAAACTGTTGCTCTTAGACCTGTTTCAGACATTACTGCAGGGCACCCATATTACAATGACTTTGGTGTCACTTGAATTATTAAGATAGTAGTTTCACTGTGGATGCAGTCAGCTGGTTTCCATCTTTCTCTAAGTTAGGGTGGGCAACCTGTGGCCCTCGAGATGATGTTGGAATCTAGTTTCCGTCAACCCTAGGGATGATGGAAGTTGTATTCCAGCAACATCTGGAGGGCCACAGGTTGTCCACCCCTGCTGTAAATAAAGAGTGAAAGTGACATGAAACATACCTGCATCTAACAATTTCAAAGTGAGACATGGTTATCTCCAGTACTATGTGAAGTTACCCTGTAATTCTCATTTTAAGGAATGGTATTAAATCATTTGAGTGTGGCAGTTGTGTTTTTCTAAGGTATCACCCATGTTCCTCAAATTTTATAGAATAGCATGACCTCCCAAAAGGCCTCGTTTCTGCTCTACGGGGCATTCAACCTGAACTTTGTCACTGAAGGAGATGACAGAGAGTGGAAAGGGAAAGTCAGAAATAAGAGAATGAATGTGCACAGATGTAGTTGCAGGTAATTAGGCTTTCCTGCAGCCGAAAGCAAAGAGAAGAGGAAACTCAGATGCAGCTCAGACCCTTCAAACCTGCCTGGGACCCTTGGGACTCTTGTTTGGCCACACCCCTCCGCAGGCCACATTCCTCTCTTTACTTCATCTGAATCCTCAGCTGCTTTTGTCTGTCTGAAATAAATCCTTAAATCATGATGATGTCTCCCATGTTCCCCACCTCTGCCTTAAAGAAACAAGTAAAACTAACTAGAGCTTTTAAACTTTGGATGAGTTTTATTGTCACTAACAGATCTGCATTAAATTACACCCCCCCCCCCAAATTAGTTTAATTTGATTCCTTATGCAGGCAAACTCTGAACTACTAGCTCGGATCCTTTGAATTCCATTGGTACGAACCCATTCACTCTGTTGCAGCCTTCCTGTTGCAGAGGGCAATGAAATTTTGGTGTTAGTCTTTGTCTGAAAACTTATTGACAGCTTTAACCTCCCTGAAAAGGTTCTAATTCACAATGTGAGTTAATTCACGATTTATGAAACCTTTAGTTCAGCCTTAAGAAGGATAGGTTGAGGAACTAATGCTACTGTCCTAAATATAATTACATGGAAGTAAGAACCACCAAACACAGTGGGAATTGCTCCTGAGAAAGCACAAATAGACATTGCAAGTCTTCCTAATGTCACCGAAGATGGCAATACATGGAAGATCCTGCTTCACAAACCACAAATTGCTTCTGTTGAGGCCCAACATAGAATTTATTATGCTGTAGTATGTGTAATACATTAAAGTTGTAGGCAAATGGGAGGAAATCCTTTGTCTTAATTGTAATATTTTTTCCCCACAGGTATAGCCTTTACAGACCTCCCTGTAAGTACAACTATTTTCAGTATTTTAACAAAAGATTCAAATTGAAGGGAGGGGGAAATTGGCTGGGATGTTTTGATGTCTTCTCTTTGCCATGTCATCTGGAAGTGGTTAGTATGAGGCTCCTTGCTTGGTGTGTTTGCATTGAATCAGGTTGGCAAGTTTCTTTTAGCAAAACTAGCTGTAGAAAGGGTGCTGGTTATTATCAGGCTTTTCTTGGAACATACTGGAAGTGTAGGGAAAACTCAAAATTATTGCAAGGTTGTTTGGAATTCAATAGTTTGTCAGTGATATGGTTTGCCTGCTTTAAAATAAACAATGCAAAACGTCTGTCTAGAATAATGCAGGGCCTCTACGTTGCCGTGGCTGCCTCAGACAAGCTAAAAATAACATGAGTTAGTGAATTGCTGGGCAATGCTAGTTAGCCAAGCAAACAAAGAGAATTCCCAGTTTCTGAAATGTTCCATTTTGTTTTTGCTATACAAACTACATCCACAATCCAAACATTTCCTTGCCTCTTGGACTTGCTAGTTGGAGTCCAAATCTAACAACTGATCTTAGTTACCATGGCAAATCAAGTAAGAAATTTCTTTTCAGCATGAGCAAAATTCAAGGGCTCTTGGATAGAAATAGGTAGTCTGAGGGCTGCTTTGTTCTATGGAACTTTGTACATGAGTGCCAGAGCCGATAACAAAATGCACATGCATTGGTTCCATTAGAAACAGTGCAAGTATGTGTAATTTCCCCTCCTCTTTAGAAATGTGCATCAGCATGTGGGCTGATGCGTTCTTACTTACCACTGGAGTATGCGGCAAAGGAAAAGCCAGAATGTATACCAGCATGTACTTTTTAAGTCTGAGATTATGCATTTTGTATGCAGGAATCAGCACCAGAGTACAAAACATGTAAGCAAATTGCAGTTCCAAAACATGCAAGGCAAGCAGGCTTATAAAAAGAAAATTTTGCAAAAGCAGTAGGGAGAACAGGTAGACCATTCATGAGTTAGGTTAGGAGTGGGAACCTGCGGCCCTCCAGATGTTGCTGGGTTACAACTCTCATTTGCCCTGACCAGCAGATCTAATGGTCAGGGGTGATTGGATTTGTAGTACAACAGCATCTGGAGGGCAATAGACTTGAACATATGCAAGTGCTAGAATTTGCACTTTGAAAGCTACAGCAAAGATACCAGCCTTGTATTTAACAACTTGCTCGGTTGCCATAGGCAACCAAGAATTTCATGCAGGCAAGTGAGCAAGCTGGCAGAAGAGGAGCATTTACTCCATCACTTTTCCATTAGTCCACTTGGTATCTGTGCTAGCTGTGGAAGAAAAGAAGTCATTTCCCTCCATAACCATCAGGGAAATGCAGCAGATTAATGTAGGGATGGATTGCTTTTTTATCTTTTCTGTCAGCCTAATAGATGGAAGGCATTAAAAACAACAACCACCCTTTAACAGGCCAGTAGCTTGCATAAACATGCTGCCCTCTCTTCCACAGCCAACATGGGACACACAGGGTACTAACCCCTAAGGAGGTTAGCATCCCCACTCCCAGATTAGTAACTTTGGGGAGCTAGTTTGCAAGGCTGGGTAATATTGCAACGCCAAATGGAAGTTTGCATTTTGTGAGTACAGTGCATAGCATAATAGACCAGCTTAATACTTTAAAACGTCTTGAAAGTCAAAACCAAAATGTATGAACATGCAGATATTGTATGTCCCATGGTTGCTTAGCTTTGAAAGCAACTACGTATTTAACAACCAAGGAACAATTTTTGGGGGGTGGGGAGGAAGGAGGGGAGGGCTTTTCTTGAAACCTTTAAGTGCAGCTGAATTGCAGTCCAAGGTTTTCATTGCTATCATCAGTCTGGTTGTTTCACTGCTATCTGTTGCTGCATTCAGACATGTCAATTGTTCAGATGATTTGTAGGTAGCATTAGTTCCTTTCAGAAAGTGTTCATGATCAGTTAAAGATCCAGCCAAGGAGCAGGGCCCCTGTTTGTTTAAATGTAAGTTTATATAATTGCAGAGTTCACTCTTAGTTGGGTAGCTGCAAACAATTTAAGAGGTACTTCTTTGCAATGGCTAGTTCCCTCCCCAATTTGCTTCCATGTCCTGCAGCACATCCAGGATCCTGCCTACATGCATTCCTAATGAAAGATAGAATGCTACATTTTCTAGTCATCCTTGGCTCCCCAGATTTTATTGGATCACAATCTGCATCAGCCATAGCCAGCATGCCTAATGAACAGGGACGATAAGAATTGTAATCCAACAATATCTGGGGAACCATGCTTGGAAATCTGTTCTAGCTTATGGATTTGGTTAGCACATATGGACTTCCCTGTGATCCAGAATGGGAGGATATTGACTTCACTAGTAGAGTGTGAATTACAATACAATGCAAATTCAATATAGTTCCAGAATCAATAAAAATAAATGAAAACACCAAAATCATATGATTTCTAGCACCCACTGTTAGAAATGAAATTAAGTTGGTTCATATCTGTGAATGATGTTGCTCTTTTCAGAGATCATATGCTTCTCCTGTGCTGAAAAGTTCTTACGCAATCAGTCTGCAACTCCATGAAATACTTGCCCACGATAAACTATCTTTGCCCTTTTGTCTACAGTCTACTACTTCTGAAGTTGTCTTTTTCCAGTTTAGTAGCAGTCCTTGAAGCTTAAGCTGCATTTTATCTAATCCTTCCCAGTACACTGGTTTTCTTACTGCAGTTACTCTGTTGCTTGGAAGAGTGTTGCATGAGTCTTACTCTGAATTTTAGCTCTTCAGCTTCCTTTCTGCCTAGGCACTGAACTCTTCTCTACCTGTCCAATTAATTCTGAACCTTTGGATATTCAGTTCTTAGCTGCATGGCAATGATTTATTTTCTGTGAGGGCTGTTGCTGTAACATCACTTGAATTCAAAATCAGCTATAAAGCAGAACAGCTATATACAATCTTGACTTGACTGGTATCAGGAAACATTTTGGATTAAAAAAGATACTGTGAGTCATTGGTAGACTGATCCAATCAGATGTGATTTTAGACTTCTTTCTGCTTTGAAATTACAACCTACAGGATAGGGTACTCTTCCAACCCACCCCTCTATTTTACTGTCACACTCTACACAGACTGAGGCTGCATCTAGTCAACCAAACCTGCCCATTCTTCTTCTCCTGGTGTGAAAAGTAATGCAATTCTAAGAATGTTTCTTGCTGAGAAAAAATGAGCAGCCTATGTCAGGACTTTGTAATATTCCTGATAAAGTACCTAGATTTTCAGAGCATGCTTGACCATTGCTTCTCACTAAGAGTACTGGGTTTCAGATTTATTTAATTTTTTAAATTACATTTATATATCACCTTTTCCTCAAAGGAACTCAAGGTAGTGTACATGGTTCTCCCCATTTTGTCCTCACAACAACTCTGTGAAACAGCTTAGGCCCAGAGACTGGCTGGCCCAAGGTCACACAGTGAGCTTCCTGGCTGAGTGGGAATTCAAACACTGGTCTCCCAGGTCCTAGTCCAACACTTTAACCATTACACCACACTAGCACCTGGAAGGGAATGCAAGAAATAGATCTTCTAGCTAGCAAAAAGAAAGCAGCACAGCAAGGTTACCTCAATGAAGATAAAGAATAGAAGGGAATATTGGGGAAGGGTCGTAGCTCAGCAGTAGAGCACATGTTTGCAATGGTCTGACTTGGTATACAAGGTGGCTTCCTATGTCCCTTTCCACAAAAATGTGGACAAGCTCACTAGAAGGTGAAATGTAAGTTATTAGCGAGGTCAGACAAGTAATTTGGAATGAATGTACAGGATAGATTAGAAAAGCACAATTTACTGGCCGGCATGACTTGTTGGAAAGGAAATGTAGATACAGTGGTACCTTGGTTTTCGAATGTAATCCATTCTGAAAGACGGTTCGAGTTCTGAAACGTTCAAAAACTGAACAATAGCTGACAGCTAGGCCTCAGGATCTTGCACTCAGCAGATGCCGCGTGGCATGTTCAACTTCTGTGGTGTGTTCAAAAACCGAAGCATTTACTTCTGGGTTTACATCGTTCAAAAACCGAGGTACCACTGTATGGGTTCTGTATCTTACATACCTCTTAAAGCCTTGTTTTGTGGTTATTTGGTATATAGGCCTTGTGACAGTAATCAACACTGCTTTCTCTTAGTTGCTGGTATGTTTTTCCTCTGCTGGTAGAAGGCCATTTGATCCCTCTATGTTATTTAAAGCTCACCTGTGATTGTTGATTTCTATTTTGATTGGACTGGGAAATATTGCTTGCCTCCAGATGCTGGAAGCTCTCTTCCAGTTGTCCATAGTAGCTTTGCTTTGTCTAAGCTGTCTTTTTCTTTCTTTCTCAAAACTGTTTGTCTGTTAAAGCTCTATCCAGCACACATTGCTTGTACCTTTCTCAGAGGCACTTAGAGGATATGTTTACAAAGTATATTTGCCATAGGTAACTACAATCACAAAAGTAAAATGTTGTGGAGGTTTTGGAGTAGCTTTCATTCTAGTCTTGGAAGATTATGAGTACATATTCTGTGACTTTCATTAAGGCAAATGATCCTTCCTCCATTCCCACAGTCTGTTTTTAGGAAGACTGAAGTCCCTGGGGAAACTTGCAATCTGCAAACTCATGCAAGGATTGACATGGAGGCATGTGTGTTTTAATTTTGCTCTCTCACTTCCCAAACTGCTCTTGGAAGTCACAAAGATTCAGTAAAACCTTATAGCTATGTCATAAAGGGTTTTTTTTGCTAGTTGGTTCCTGTGTTCGGTTTCTTATAAATTGCTCTGAATAGTGCTTGTCATGTCTGCCTAACCTGGAGGCTTCATTTGAGCTTCCTCTAAGATTAGCACCCTTGCTTGTTTTCATCTGATCATTGGAGGCTCAGAGAAAAATGTATGTTAGCTTTCTTCCCGAAAAGGGCCCTATTTTTTAACTGGGGTTTCTTCTTTTGGCAGGCCAATTTATATCCCACTGTTGGGCTCCAGACACCCGGAGAGATAGTGGATGCCAACTTTGGGCAGCAGCCGTTTGTGTTTGACATCGAAGATTACATGAGGGAGTGGCGAGCAAAGATTCAGGGCACCATTAAGCGGTTTCCCATAGGTGACCGGCTAGGTGAATGGCAAGCCATGCTACAGAAGTGAGTGGGAGCATTAATTTCTTTTTACCTAGAAGCTTCATTAAAGACCATCAATTGCTATAGATTGGTCTGCTTATAAAGTACGTCCTGCACCCCTCTTCCTTTATTTTGGAAAAAAAAAATTGTGTGTATTGAAGTTCCTTAATGCTAATGAGGAACAAAGAGCTTACTGTTTGCCCTGCACATGTGTTTCATTTTTAAAAAACAAAAACGTGTACAAACCTCATTTTCAGTAGCAATCTCAGGAGTGGAGGGCTGCTTTCAGGAACTGCCTGGCTTGATTGCTTTTTAACCTGTCTGAGGACAAGTCACTGGCATATCACTGAACAAGATGCAGAGGGAAATGTGATGGTTTGGAGAAGCATAATGGCTTCTATATCTTTGTGTCCCAGACAGAAATAAGGGGAAATGAAGCACAGAGCTCCAGAGCACAGACTTTGAAGTGACTGAGAATCTGATGTCCCCTCTTCCCAGATTTTTTTTTTTTTTGGATGAAGCTTTGCAAAATCAACAGGCAGTTGACCACTGGTTGCGAATTGTAGACCACAACACCTGGAGGGAAGCATATTACATTCCAAAGGACAGGGGTGCTATCGCTTTGGATTTTTTATATATTTTAACATATTTTTATAATGCCCTTTGATTATTTTTGTAGAGTGGTTTACAGCACAGTGATTAGTGTTCTATTATATAGGACTTTCAAAAAAGGATTAGACAGGCTTATAGGACTGCTACAGACCTCCGTAAGACAGACAGTGTATTTAATGGTTCATTATAGGATTTCCAGTAAATTGGTCCAGGGTCACTTGCTGTTCACTTACATTAATACTGTATCATTTTGAACATCTTATGCAGTGATACTTAAAAAAAAAAAAAGTTTACATACCCAAGCAGGAGTTGATCTCTTCCCTTTGGCTAGCCTAACTCCCATGCTGCGTGTGTGAATGTAACAGGAGTAGTGTCTTCTGTTCCCTTCCCAAAATGCTTTTGTTCACCAATGAAAGAGTGTGACATTTTCATTGTAGGAAGCAGGGCCAAGAACAACTCTGGGATACACCGTCTGACTTCAAATTAATGTGATCCTTCCAGATATATTTTACAGCAGGGATGGCCAACTTCCAAGAGACTGTGATCTATTCACACAATTAAAAACTGGCAGTGATCTACCAGTGTTGAGCTTTTTTTGGGGGGGGATTCCTGTCAATCACTAATGAAACAGTCAACATCGCAGCGAGAGCTCTGTGTTCTGGTATAGCAATCTAGGGGCCGAGGCCGGATGGAGGAGCCAGCAATCGACCACAATCTACAAAAACCTCCTGGGGATCGACCAGTAGATCAATATCGGCCTGTTGGACATCCCTGTTTTACAGCTTTGCCATGGCTCTGTGCTGACAGAGATGCCCATTCTACAATTTGCTTTCTGTATTCTCCCCCCCAGTATGGTCTCTTCCTATCTGGTCCATCACGGGTACTGTGCTACAGCAACTGCCTTTGCCAGGGTGACGGAAAGTACAATCCAGGAAGAACAGATCTCTATAAAGAACAGACAAAGTAAGTTTATTCTTACAACTTCCTCACAACTTTCCCTGAAGACTTGAGAGACAGCCCTTCCTGCCTGCAGCATGACTTCAGTCCAATGTCCACATATTCAGATGCCAAATGGAAGTGGTCACTAGGTAGAACCTCAGTATCCTGCACAACTTCCCTTGGGTCCCTTCTGTGGCTGCCAGTGTTCCAATGTCTCATCATTTCCCCCCATCATCCTGCCACTCCCAAACCAAATTGAGAGCTTTAGAAGCAGGATAGCCTACTCAAGGAAAATAGATACTCTTTTATTTGATCTGCCAAACCTATATTATTTATTTCTATTTTTTTTAAATGCATACATAAAAAACCTTGCATGTTGTCTTTGGCTGTCCTTTGCAAAGAACTCACTGCTTTGGTTGCAGAGTTATACCTCTAACTCCATGCAGGATTTATGGAACTTGAAAGACCAGTATCTTCTCTCAATTGCTGAATTACTAATATTTATTTGCAATATTTATCGATAATCTTTCTGCCATAACTCCCATGGTGGTTCACAATGAAAATAAAATCATTTTATGGGGGGGGGGTCCTTTTGCCTCTTAACAAGTTCTCGGAGTAGATTTCATATAAAGTAATGTAAAGCATCAGTAAACAACTATCAGGTACAAAGTTCAAACATCAATAAAATCAATAAACCAACAGGAAGCAGCATAAAGGTATTGTAACACCAGCAGATAAATCAGTATTACTGTTCAGTTAAAAACTTAAGACAAGAATAACACTTTTTATCGTGACACGTAATAGTCTGTGGTTGGCACCAGGTGTACCTTCTGGGGAAGAAATTTCACAACTGGGGTGCCATCAGACTGAAGCCCTTATTTCTGGTCACTTTTATCTATCCTCTAAAGTTAGGAGTATATAGAAAAAGGCCTTTGAACATCATCTGCAATTAAATAGGTTCATGTTCTTCAGGTATTCAGATAAAGTCCAACATTTTGCCGGAAGCTCACCAGAAGCCAGTTGAAATGTTTCAAAATGGGTGAAATGTTGCTCGCAGTTAGTTCAGTCAGTGCTGAATTTTGTATCTGGTGTTAGGTGCTTGCAACCAGTTAGAGATGCTGAAGTGGCTCGGGGGTCTGTGTACTAACAAGCTCCTGCCTTAGCTGATGGAAGTGGTGGCAGATCTAGTGTTTAGGATGCACAGGTTGCTAGTTCACGCCATGCTACCATGTTGAAAATGGTTCTGGACTTCATGGCTACCATGACCACCATGAAGCAGGCCCAGATTCTCAATGGACCCAGACCTTTATGTAGTGGGTCATGCTCTAAATCTGATTTTTGCAATGGGACTTTACTAATTCTGTTTCTACAGTGATGCGGTTTAGACTTAGACAGTGCTATCCTTAAAAAATTGTCCAGTAGCACCTTAGAGACCAACTAACTTTGTTCTGGGTATAAGCTTTCCTGTGTATGCACACTTCTTCAGATACACTGAAAAATCATCAGTGTATCTGAAGAAGTGTGCATGCACACGAAACCTTATACCCAGAACAAACTTAGTTGTTCTCTAAGGTGCTACTGGACAATTTTTTATTTTTTATTATTGATTTTCACTGCGTCAGACCAACACGGCTACCTACCTGAATCTAGTGCTATCCTTGTGCAGGTCAGGAGAGCCGATTGAGATGAACCATTCCTGGAGACTGATGATTCTAAGGAGTCCTCAGGAAGTTTTGGTCAGCATAGCTGGCGCTCCAGGCAACACCTTGATAACTTAGTGCAGGGGTGGCCAACTTCCAAGAGACCGCGATCTACTCACAGAGTTAAAAACTGGCAGTGATCTACCCCCTTTTGGGGGGTTCAGGTCAAAGTTGCTGAGCTTTTTTTTACTAAGGAGGAAGGCTTATTTGGGGGGGGGAGGTTTGGGTCAAAGTTGTTGAGTTTTTCAGGGAGGAGGTCAAATGTTGAGCTTTTTTTTTAGGGGAGCCACAGTTCAGCTTCTTTGGGGGAGCCAATGATCTACCAGTGATTTACTGCAGACGTCCAGTGATCTACCGGTAGATCACGATCTACCTGTTGGGCATGCCTGACTTAGAGAATCATGGAGATGTTCCGGGGCATGGACATAATGGCTGCTAAGCTTATTCTCCAACTGAACAGATCCCAGTCTGCTCCTTGCTATTCCAGGAGTTGGGGCAAAGAAACAGTGGGATGAAGTTAGAACAGAAAAGGAAATCTCAAACCAAGTCTGCCTGTAACTTGTCATAGAGCCTAGTTCATGACAGTCACCACCATGAAGCACTACATTTTTACCAACATTGTGAAGATGCACTTAGAAGCTATTCCAAGTTGCACAGGACCTTCTTTGACTTGGTTCCCAGGATTCTCTAAGGACACCCTTAGTGGTCCATTGTGAGTTGTTTGTTAAGCGTTTCAAGGGTACAATAATGTGCATGCCACTGAGTGTAATCCTGATTCAGCATTCATCTAGGCTTCTGTCTAGTCAGTGTTTAGATCAGTTTCACTTGTTGCAGCTGAAGGATGAGGACAAGGTGCTTAACAGGTCTTTCCCTGTTTGCCTGACCCCTTTCCACCTTGGCATATAACTTGGAGCCGGGGCTCAAAGAGTGATAGCAATTCCACTACAGCCACTAGGTCTAAAACAGTTAGTGTTGCCTGTCTTGCTGCTCTTCTGTGTATTCCATGCACACTCTTTCCTGATGTGCTCACAACTGGGAGAAATATCCACCTAGGTAAGACATCTAGCAGATAAAGTTTTTATTGCCTGTCTACCTATGGGATTATATGCCACCTATCATTATAAGCAATCATACTGTTCCATCCCAGTGATTCTGCTTTCATCTACAGGAATACAGAAGCTGGTCTTGGCAGGAAGAGTGGGGGAAGCCATTGAAGCCACACAACAGCTATACCCAGGACTCCTAGAGCACAATCCTAATCTCCTTTTTATGTTAAAGTGAGTACATCCAAATCCTTTCAAGTATGGTAAAACCTGCAATGTGAGGAACATAAGAAGACAGAGGCTTATACTGGAACTACTGGCTGTGATCTATCAAAACGAATCTAATGATGCAATGATACAAACATTCCAGGTTTTTACTTTGGCTATTACAATTAGAAGCTGTCAGGAGAAGATCATTGCACTTTGAATGGTGGTTAATAAATTTATTAACTGAAGGAAAAATAAGTGATGTGTAGTGCTGAAAAGGTTAGGGTAGCAGGCTTGAGCCACATTCCAACTTATTCCAGAAGAGCTGGGGTGGCAAATCATCCAGTGAAAGGTTGCTTTACCTATAGAATGATGCTTTAAACATCTCTCTGTGTTAAGACATTATTTGTAATGGCACCGTTTTCCTCCATGGTATCGTTCCTTGTCCTTCTCTGTACTTCCAAAACAGGCATGCAGACATGAATTGTTTGCTTTTGTTATTAGCACTCATAAAGCACCTAACATTTTAAATTGCTGTACAAGCATCAAAAGAGAATACCACCCTTGCTCACAATCTAATAATCTAGTACAGGTAGATCATCTGGTTGTAGTTCATCAACATCTGGAGAACCAAAAGTTCCCCACACTGGATCTAGTTGGTCATACTAAGTAGTGGTCTGAACCTATACCACTTTCACAGACGCTCAGCTTTTTTTTTTACTTTTAACACACCTGTGATTTTAGAAGTGGCTGTCTGCAATGATGGAACATGAAACAAGGTGCGGTGCTAGGCTTTGCTGTATCTGTTCCTTCAAAAGTGAACTATAAAAGGGTCTTGTAATTAATTAATTAATTTGATGCCAAAGTAGGCTTCTACGCAACTTACCAGTATAGAAACTTGTCTCATTTCTTCTTCATGGTTCTCTTATTAACACTTGCTGCACAATACTAATCCTTTTCTGTGAGAAGCAAAGCTTAATGGTAAATGGTTGCTCCCAGTGTGAAGCCAAAATACTATGGCTCAGTGGTAGAGCACATGCTTTGCATACCGAAGGTCCCAGATTCAAGCGCTGGCATTTCCAGGAAGGGCTGGGAAAGACCCCTGCCTGAAACACACCCTGGAATAGACAGTACTGAGCTAGATGGATGAATGGCCTGACTTGGTGTAAGGCAGCTTCATGTGTTGACCGTGTACCTTATCTACTAGCTCCAGCTCCTGAAGAATACTAATTCAGCAAGAGAGAAAATTTTCACTCGTTAGTGCCACTTTCAGACATTTCAGTAAAAAGATTTTGCTCTGTGGCTGGAGTGGTTTCCTGTCTTGGGAAAAGGGCTTAACATGTGTCTGGTTCCTTTATACTGGGCTTTTGAATGGAACATTAAATTCATGCATCTCTAGCCAAAAACTTTGCTTTCGACACTAGAATGCTGCTTTTCTCATCTGGGCGTTTCTAAGGATCCTTGTTTGTACTAGGCTGCAGCTACTAAAGGGTGCTAAAATGCTTGTATGCTTCTCATGAACCATTGCACAGCATCCATTGCTCTGGCATTTTGTGTTTCAACTCTTTCTCTTCCCCTCTCCTTGCACACAGGTGCCGGCAGTTTGTGGAGATGGTGAATGGAACAGACAGTGAAGTACGTTGTTTCAGTGCCCGCAGCCCCAAATCCCAGGACAGCTACCCTGATTCCCCCAACCTAAGTCCAAGGCACGGCTCTAACAATTTGCACATTCACAGCACTGGTAAGTGTTGATTTCTCTGCTAGGTAATCAGTTACAGTAGAACCTCTACTTACGACCGCCTCTACTTGGGTCTGAGCCAAGTCGCGACCGCAGCAAACCCGAAAGTAAATACCAGGTTTGTCGCGATTTGCGCATGCGCAGAAGCAGCTGCCGCCGTTTGCACATGCACAGAAGTGGCTGCCGCTGTCTGCACATGTGCACAATGGCACTTCTACCAGCAACCCGTTTCGCCTAAAGGACGGGCCGCTGGAACGGATTATGGTGGTAAGTAGAGGTTCCACTGTACTTGGCTTTCTTCTACAGAGCACTCTAGCCACATTCAGGCATTCTGCAAATGAACCCTAACCCTTTTAGTATTTTTCCAGCTCCCTGCCCAAGGGTACTTATTACACAATGTGCACCCATAATGAAGCACTTGAGAAGTTTGGGGAGAATTCTTGGCGTGCTCACACCTCACTTCCCTTGTTAGGAATTCTCTCCCTGTACTGTGTGAGAAGAGCCAAAACTCAGGAGGGTGTGGATAAGTACTGTCCTATAGGCCTTACCACTGTGTTCATTCAGTGCCCTGTCTGTACATAGGAACATAGGGAGCTGCCTTATACCAAGTCAGACCACTGGTCCATCTAGCTCAGTACTGTCCATGTTGACAGGCTGTGGCTCCACAGGGGCTTAGGCAGGGATTCTCCATACCCTCTGGAGAGACCAAGGATGAAATCTGGGATCTTCTGCATGCAGAGCTATGGCCCTTCCCCACTGTAGGTTCTGTAGGCCTACAGGAAAGGCCAAGCTAGAAATGACCTTGACACGTAACTGGATATCCTGTCTAATTTTAAACTTTAAAAAAGTCACCAGGGGAAACGGGCATTCAGTTAGATCAGGGCCACAACACTAGAGGATGGGGGTTGGGGCCAACCTTTTCCTCTTGTGCCATTTGCCCATTTTAAAACTCCTTCCACTTCCAAGAATAATTGTCTCTTAAGTGTTTTCCTAATAAGGAAGATAGCAGGAAGAGAGAGGGTAGTGTTACCTCTTCCCAGCACCACAGTCTTGATCAGAACCCACACACAGAAATGTAAGTAAATGGCAGATCCATGGGTGGGGTGAGAGAGGTGTAAATCCTCTGGCCTTGCAATGCTATCTAAGGGACCGCAGAATTGCTCCTTAAGCTGCTTGTCTTTAGAGGTATTGTGCAATATGGATGTCCATGTCACATAACCATTGCATTAATTAATATCCATGTTGCTTAGGCACATTCCTCATACCATTTTATCTTGCCAGTGCCTGTCTACTGATAGTAAGTACTTGGCCACTTGCCTTTGCCTGGATATGTGTGTTCTGTGCACATTTCAGTAAGATGTATTGTGGTGTGTGGTTTTCAGCTTTGAGTAAGCATTAGATCAGACCAAGGTCTTGCTGCTTGTGGTTAGCTGCATCAGAAATAAGGATTAAGTAGTCTAAGGTGGACATTTAAGTAGGTTTGTCCAAGTCCCCTTGCAACATTAAAACAGAGCAGGGGCACCAGTCCTCATTCCTTTCCTTCTGTTTCAGGAGCGGACAGCCCAAGCTGTAGCAATGGAGTTACTTCCATAAAAAACAAACAGAGCCACTGTAAATATCCAGCACTGAGCTCGTCGTCGTCATCCTCTTCCTCGTCATCCCCTTCATCGGTGAACTACTCAGAGTCTAACTCCACAGATTCCACCAAGTCCCAGCAGCACAGCAGCACCAGCAACCAAGAGACCAGGTAGCACAGACGCGCTCTTTCTAGCGAGAAGTGTGTAGCAGGCAGCTGTAACGCGGTGGAAACTGATGTAGCATCCTGCTTCTTAATGCCCAGGCATTTGCAAATGCACAAGCAGCAGAGGTAAAGGGTAAAGGGGCCCCTGACTGTTAGGTCCAGTCGCAGACGATTCTGGGGTTGCGGCGCTCATCTCGCGTTACTGGCTGAGGGAGCCGGAATACAGCTTCCGGGTCATGTGGCCAGCATGACTAAGCCGCTTCTGGCGAACCAGAGCAGTGCACAGAAACGCCGTTTACCTTCCCGCCGGAGCGGTACCTATTTATCTACTTGCACTTGGGCGTGCTTTCGGACTGCTAGGTGGGCAGGAGCTGGGACCGAGCAACGGGAGCTCACCCCGTTGTGGGGATTCGAACTGCCGACCTTCTGATCAGAAAGTCCTAGGCACAGTGGTTTAAGCCACAGCGTCACCTGGGTCCCTGACACACACACAAATCCATTTTCAGACCCAGTTGAATTCCCTTTCAATATAATTTGACACTTGTGTTAATCACAGCAGTACCCGTGTTTCCCCGAAAATAAGACACTGTCTTATATTTATGTTTCCTCAAGAAGACACGCTATGGCTTATTTTCAGGGGATGTCTTATTTTTATTACGTCAGTTGCTGCCCATCTTCTTAACCGCTCCGCGTCGGTACGCTGCATAGCCACACCTATCACTATGTCTTATTTTCGGGGTATGGCTTATATCGCGCAAATGCTTAGAAATCTTGCTACAGCTTATTTTATGGGTATGTCTTATTTTCGGGAAAACGGTATATAAATTTTATAATTTCAAGTCTGAAAATCCACCAAGAACGGATCTGCAGTGTGCTTTTGATCCTCACTGATGCTGTCTTTCCTGTTAGCTATTCCTCTCATCCCCCAGGAAGACTCCTTTGCTTTCTAAGACCCTCCTTTTTTCACACAGTGACAGTGAGATGGAGATGGAGGCAGAGCACTACCCTAATGGAGTCCTGGAGAATTCCGCTACAAGGATAATGAATGGCACTTACAAACATGAAGAGATTCTGCAGACAGATGATTCCAGCATGGGTAGGGTTCAGTGTGGAAAGCATCTTCTCATCTCTGTTCCAGGGAACACTTAGCTTAGCAAGTGTGGGTGATGTTCCCTAAGGAAACTGCTACTTGGGGTGCCTCTTCCAGTCCAGAAACCCCCAGAGAGGGCATGGGATGCAAAAAATACTTGTTTCTAAAATTAGGTAGATCATTAGAATATCAAACAGTAAAATTTGAAAAGGGGATCAGGTAATTTTCTTGCACCAAGACTGAAGTGCCAATATAATTTATAGCTGCCAATGGACATCATTTTAAAACTAAATGCCAGAGATTTAACAACTGCCTGCTGCAAAACCACAGCAATTTAACTGTTTAAAATGTCTGCATTTTTATTAGTTCCTGAATATTAACCTCAACATTTCATTGTCCTGTTATATGTCACTTAAAAGCTATAATTTCTGTTTTTAAACCAATAGCCAGGTGTGTACATCCAAGCAAACATTTCTTTATTTAGTTTATCTTACACTTAGAGCTGCACTTCACATGTCCTTTGGCACACGATTTTGGTCCACTCTTAACAATTTTACACTTCATGTTTTTGGAGGTAGCTAATGCTGGAAACTTGGCAGCCCAAAAGGACTTTTGATCATGCTTCTAGTGGTGGACTCCCCTGAGCCTTCTGCTATTGACCTCACTGGAATTGAACTAACTGGCTTTTTCAGAGACAGAGATGGAGGAAGGTGATTGCTTTGGTGCTCCAGCTGTTCCCTTCTTTTCACTTTCCCTTCCCTTCTTTTTTTCTTTGCTCTAGAAGATGGCTGTCCTCAGAGGCAGCTCTGTGGAGGGAACCATGCTGCCACTGAGCGGATGATCCAGTTTGGGCGAGAGCTACAGACCCTGAGCGAGCAGCTGTGCAGAGAGTATGGGAAGAATACGACACATAAAAAAATGTTGCAGGTGTGCCATGTGGCTGAGAACCCCATTCACATTCATGACCCAGAACTTGAAACCATTCATTCATTCAAAATATCCCCATATCACCTTTCAATATAAAATTGGCATGGTGGTTGCTTGCAATAAAAAATAAAAACAGTATAATAGGAAGCTGCCTTATAGAGAGTCAGACCTTTAGTCCATTCAGCTCAGTCTATACTGACGGGCACCAGCTCTCCAGGATTTCAGGCAGAGGACATTCCCAGCCCTACTGGGAGATTCCAGGGGTTGAATTTGGGACTTTCTGCATGCAAAACAGATGTTCTACCACTCTTGCTATGGCCCCGAAATAAAAAGTAAAAATAAAAGACAATAGTGCAGTGTCACAGGAGGAGTTTTTAAAACTAATAAAACCATCAACACCCAATTGGTCACTTAAAACTGTTTTAAAACCCAAGGAAAATAGTACTGTGTTGGCCCTGACACCTAAGGGTTCTAGATTCACTACCAAGAAATAGCTAAAAGAGTTCCACAGATGAGATACCACTGTCAAGGAAGCCCTGGAGCCCTCTGTTTCACATCAGGAGAAAGGGTTGCACAAAAAGGACATTCTATGCCCTCCCCTGTTTTTCAGAAAAGTCACCTTGGTTTGCACTTATCATAGTTCATAACCCAAACCACCATTCAGGCTTTCAAAGATAGAACAGACAAAGATGCAGATTAGTGTCACTTGTCTGCTTTCATTTCTGTATACTCATGACTTAGCTTTATCTTTGCGTCTGCATCCATGGTGCAGTAGCCATAACTGCAGTTTGTCACATGAGATGGGATTCCTTAAGCTTGGTTTTTCATACTGCATGAACTGAGCCATTACACATCTTGATTGGACCAAGAATAGTAGTTAAATACCCACAGGACAAACTGCTCTTTGTCCTCTTTGGGTTAAAAACTATTTAGTTCAGTATTTTAAAACATGTTGGGAATCCATATAATCGTTTACCTGCAATTTCTTTAGATCCACTTTCTCCCAAGCAGAGCAGTGAGTTCATGTGACATACTGAGTATGTGTTCTCTAGTCTCAATTTGAAGAGACCCAGTAATTTCAGGTAGCCCATTCCAACACTTAGAGAATCCTGGTGTGTTGTGTATGTGTTGCAGTGCTGTTCAAGCCTCTCTTCTTTTCACTCAGGATGCGTTCAGCTTGCTGGCCTACTCTGATCCATGGAACTGTCCCGTTGGCCAGCAGCTAGATCCAATCCAGCGGGAACCCGTGTGTGCTGCACTCAATAGCGCTATATTGGGTAAGATGACAAACAGTGAGGTAGCTCAGATCTTTCTCTTCTTCATGCATCTGTTTCTGCAGTGGGGCTACTGATGCTGGGGGGCAGCTGGCAGTATTATTGCTTACCTTGCAAAATCCCCAACATTTTGCTTAGTTTCCCCCATGTTCCATGAAGACCTCCTGAAATATATAGTGTTAAGTCGCTGCCATAGTTTTAAGGACTGCTGAGCGAAGCCATAGCCACTGTGTGTGCTTTTGCTGCACACATATTTATCATCACAGAGGTGAAAGTTGGAGTGGGGAGCAGACTTGCAAAATCTCAGCTCACCCATGAATTCAGTAGGTAGCTTGAGCTTCAGCCACCCTTTCTGTAAAGAGGGCATAATGCCACTAATCTGCCTTACAGGGTTATTATATAATGTGGTAACATATGTAATGAATTTGGGGTACCTTGATAAAACTTGAAGGCATGGTCCAACAGATGCTGAGCTTTCATCGGTCTCACTGCTTACCATGAAATAAAGCTATGCCTGTGTATAGTTTTCATATTGAAACCAGTGGGCTGCAACATTGCTGAACTTGGGCCAGATTCCTGTACTAAACTTTTGACTGTCATCAGGCTTCAGATGGATCTTTCCCTTAGTAGGGCCTGCATGCATTCCAGAGCCTGTGTCCCTCCAGATGTTGCTGGACTACAGCTCCCATCACTCCTGACCGCTGGCCGTGCTGGTTGGGGCTGGTGGGGGTTCGGAGCCCAATGACAACTGGAGGGACCCCCACTCCTCTTCTGTGTTTTTCAGTCCTCTATGGGGAAGAGCATTTTTGCAGCTTTGGGGTGGGGGGTGGGGATGGAATAAAGTAGCTTTTATCAATGACACGCTCTCTGTGCATCACCTCATTGTCACAATACCCTCTTTCTCTTTCTGCAGAGTCTCAGAACCTGCCAAAGCAGCCCCCACTGCTGCTTGCCCTGGGCCAGGCCTCGGAGTGCTTGCGGCTCATGGCTCGCGTGGGCTTGGGCTCCTGCTCTTTCGCCAGAGTGGATGACTATTTGCACTAGCCACTGAGTGAGACAGAGTGACCCCTCCAGTGCTGCCACCATCACTTCCCCCTGCCTCGCATTTTCCCACTGCCCCCAAGGGCAAGCTGCCCAGCGGAAGAACACATTGCTGACTGAGGGGGAATCCCTGCGATGCCTTCATTTCTCACCTTGGAAACTGCTGGCAGGGCCTTCCCCCCTGTCGTCATCACCACCACAGCCTGCTCTGCCCTGCAGCCATTGCAGCACTCAGTATTTTCACTGGTCATTCTGATGTAGCGCCTTTCCTACTTTAGGATTTTATTTTATTTTATTTTCTGACTGAGCCACCAGTATTTATATCTGGAGAGTTTGTGCTGAGCTGGTTTCTACTAATTTAGAGATAAAAGTGTATCTGTTGGTGATGGCCTGCTTTTATTTTCATGAGGGGAAACTGCCGGCACGCATGTCACCAGGGCAGTGTTGTTCTCTAGTGCTAGTCCCCTTAAAGGCAAGTGGCTTCATGTTTTGACCGGAGACCAACCTGTGCCACCACATCTCTACTGCCTGAGCAGAAAGGCTCATTTGTCTCTCTTTTGCCATGTGATATTCAAGTTCAAGAACTGACAGGTGGCCATTGGAACTTCTATGGAGAAAAGCTGAAAATGATAACGAAAGGTGTGCAGTATCTTGGTCTCATCTTTTAGTAAAATGGCCTGGTACTCTAAGACAGATGGAGATGGTCTTAACCGAGCATACCCCTCCCCAAACATGGTTGAGAGCAGGAACAATGTCTTGACTAAACACATCCAACATTATAACACAGGCAGCTAAGATGATGACCTCCAGATGTTGGACTCCAGTTCCCATCAGCCCCAGCTAACATGATCAGTGGTCGGATTATGGGATCTGTAGTCTTAACAACATCTGGAAAGCATCATCTTAACTACCCATGCATTAGAGGAAGGGATCCTAGGCCCAATGCAGTTTGATTCAATATGGGCATTTAGGTGGCAGCTAGCATCTAACAAATGGGACTTGTCCCATAGAGATGTTGAAGGCAGAGTGACTTTACCTGTCTTTTAAATGGAATAGTGTCAGATGATGTGGAAACTGGGAGATATGTGTCACTCAAGCCATTTCTATTTGAGCTAGAGACTCTCCTAGGGGTTTTCACTTGGACTGGTGTCTGCTTTTTTTATACAATTGCACGCCCCCTGTGTTTTGGGGTCATTCATAGTTGACAAGCTTGCAGTCCAGGTTTGGGGCTCAGGTAGATCAGATCACACCTCCCTCATTACCTGTGGATCTTTGCTCCACACTGAACTTGAAGTCCGTCAGATGCTTGAATGACAACTGATCAGCCACAAACGAAAATGTGAAATTGAGGACATAAGCCAATATTTAGTTTTTCCTTTTAAAAAAAAGTGTACAGTTTTTACTCCAAGGAGTAGCCATTAAAAAAAAAAAGGACAGACACTTCTAAACCAGGGTATGGCAGAAATCCTCACAAAAAGTTGCTAGGCATAATGGGTGAAAAACTCAGGTGCCAGCCTAATTTATATGAGGGTGTATATATGTATATCAAGAGAGGCACACTACTAAAAGCAATTTTGTCAGATTATAGTATGGATTATGCAACTTCAGAATTGTTGGCTTGCATATTTCAACATCTTGTCTAGCTTTTAATATACATTTCTGATGGGAAAAGTGACTCCTATAAAATCAACAAGTGAGACATTTAGCTCAAGTTGTTTTTCAGTATTGCAGAAGCTTACAAGGAATGTGCTAAATAAGAAGTGTGCCCCTTGAGGTGAAGAACAATGGTCACATTAGAACAGGCATAGGCAAACTCCGGCCTGTTTGGGACTACATCATCCCTAGCTAACAGGACCAGTGGTCAGGGATGATGGGAATTGTAGTCCCAAACATCTGGAAGGCCGGAGTTTGCCTATGCTTGCATTAGAAAGAAGCTGACAGTTTAGTTTGGGGCTTGCATGTATAAGGGTGAATAACACGTGTGTGTGTGCAGTAGACTTGGAACCATAGCTGCAAACTTTTCCCTTTTCTTGCGAGGAATCCTATTCGGAATAAGGGAATTTCCCTTAAAAAATGGGAGAAGTTGACAGCTGTGCTTGGAACATACAGAATAAGCATCACATTCAAGAATGCGACCCGTACCTGTAATGGGAATGATCCTGCACAGTGCTCATCAGTTGTAGACCACCTCTATTTTCATGTGTTTGTGCGTAAAGTAGTGGTGGTGGAAGTAAACACACTGTTTTCATCCCTTGTTTTGCTGGGCTGACTATTACTGAGAGACTACAGAAACACTTTAAAATTAAAGAGATGGCTGTGGAAGACACAGTTCCAAATTCAATCCCCCCTGCCCCTGGACTGATTGTGTTACATAACTGGCTATGATTGCTCTCTTGCACAGGTTAGATCAAAGCAAAATATCATCTTGGCTGCATTGAATAAAGAAAAGCATCCTTTTTTGCCAGCTGCCATCAATAACTGGTGAACATAACACTCAGATGTGTAGTGTTGTTTTAACAATTCTATCCTGTCTTAGATCTTTTTTAAAGAGTGCTCAGTGCTAGCTTACACATCAATAAGCAAATCCTGTTTAAAACACTGATTTTAAAATCCACCCCTAATTGTGTATTGGTGTGAAAACTGACATCTTCATATCTCCAATCTCATTTTCTGCACCAGCAGCCTATCAACTGGCTGCTATTGCTGTATGTAGCTCTTAGGGTATAATTTTTTAAATTTTACCTATTTTGGATGAGTCTTTAACCAGAGATCCCCTGCTTCCATAACATTCATTTTTACAGAGTTGCTTTGAATATTTTCTCAGAAACAAGTTACCCACATTTATGGTAGGTAACATGCTTTTGATCTAAAGCAATCTGCTTTGATAATGTATGAAAGCTTGAAATCCTGTAGACATTGGAGGTACTCTGTGTCATACTTGAGGAAGACTTTCAGTACCAGCTAGCTCAGCTCAAGAGTTTCCTTGTTGTGGTACAATTGCTGTTTAGACCCAGAAACTCCTGGAGGGTGTAGCCAAAATGTGGCTGACAGTGTTAATGTACTTTAGAGGTTAAAATTAATTCAATCAAAAACACTGGAACTCGTGAAACAAAATCTTCCCAGATGTGTTCATATTCATACTGATGAAATAGTACTCTCTTTTCACAGCAGCTAACTACTCCACTTTGGATACAAAATACTCTTTTTTAGTAGGTGGTCATCAGAGACATTATGATCAAGAGCAACAAGAAATAACACGCATAGGTGATATCTGTCTAGGCTATGGGGTGAAATTGCAGAATTTACAACCACCTCCCCTTCCAGGGCATTTGCCATATAGATGGAATAGAGATTGAAATTCTCTAGTTGTGGTGTCTAGAATCCAACAGTGTCACTGCTAATTGCTCTTCAATCTGGCAGTAAAATAGTCTCTCTAGTCTACAGCTGTTTTAAACCATTCTTTGAAATACTTTGCTGAAGAATGCTGATCCATCACTTGATAAAAAAGCACACTCTTGTCTATGTAGTCTCCCCGTGCTATAGAAGCTCTTAACACTGTACAAATGAGAATTTCCACATATAAGGAGTGTTATATCTGATCTCGTATTAGGAGCAGGAGATATAAGACAAGTGGAGATATGGTTCCATAAAAAGAATGTCACAGATTAGCCACCCCCATCCTAGAATATAGATGCAGTACACTCATTACTTCTTCACTCTGACCCCAAACAGTTCTTTTTGCGCAAAAGAAGAGTGATTTTGCTTTTAGATTAACATCTTATTTTTGGACAACCTATCTGCCTTGCAGGATGACATTACCAGACCATAGACCTGAGCTAGAGCTTTGGTTCTGTAGGCCTCCTGTAACACGGCAGGTGGCACTAGAGGCTCAGCAAGGCACGTTTTTGATGCTTCCCTAGATCAATCATTTTAACCACAGGCGGGGTAGCATGCCTCCCAACAGCACCCAAACATCCATCCCTTCATCAAGCCCAACCTGCTCTTACTCATCTTCCATATATACTTTGTAACTTACTTGAGGAATTCTTTGTTCTAATTTATTGGCAGGTTTCAAGCACTGGGCTCACCAGTTGGTGATCTGTTGGCCAAAACTGGTCGTCTGGATGCGAGTTGCCAAACCTGCTTTTTAAATAAGTGGGGAAATGGAGCAAAAGGGGTGGTGTGGAAATTGTCTTTGACATGCCACTGGGCAATAGAGCCATGTGCACCACACTTCCCGTCTCAACCTACAGGCAAAATTAGTTGACTAGGGCTCTCATACAACCAAGTAGCTTTTGTATGGTGGGGCCACACTGCTTGAGGAAGTACTCTGAATCATATTGAAAAGAAAAGATTGACATTTGCTACCAAGAAACATTATTTAAGGTTTAAAACTATGGGTTGGTTGTTTTTTGCATTTTTAATTTTGGGGTGTCTGTGTGCTCATCTTGAGTCTGCTGACAGCAACGTGAGGTGGGTGGAGGAATGTGACTGGATTGCATATTGGATGTCAAGCTAGGACAAAAACAAAACAAAACCCTACCCAGTGAAGTGCTTATTTTAATTCAATTATCTCCCACCCTACCCCTACCTTTTCCAGTTGTTCAAAACTCAGGTACCAGCTCTAGCATGGAATGTCAGGACACTTTTTTGTTAACTTTTTTATAGCATCATCAACTGTACAAAAAAATAATATCCCAATCACCAAATAAAACAGGCTGAGCAGAACCTCAGCTCCACCAGGCTTCCATCATCACTTGGAGTTCGTTCTTTTCATTGAGGACATTGACTCAGTGGACATCCTACCAAGCTGTGCACATTGGTTCAGTCTCTGCTTAGTATTTGTGAGTTCAGTTATCCAATGCTAGCATGAAACCCTTCCGAGGGGAGGAAATTTTAACTGAAGAAAAAGAATATTGGGGGAGGGGGATGTACTGGAAATATGGTTTTAAAAAACCCACATTCTGTTGTATTTTGACAGAATTATTTTTATTAAAATATACATCCATGTGCACCTGCCAGTGTCCTGTGTCACTCTCCTATGCTCCATTCTGGTACTGTTTGTGTATGTTGTCTGCTTGGGGAAGGGCCCTAGCCCAGTGAAAGGGCACGTGCTTTCTATGTAAAAGGTCCCAGATGCAGTCTCCAGGTATCATTGCAGAGAAATTCTGCAGAGTCACAGCTGGTCAGCATAGACAGTACTGATCTAGATGGTGAATCAGTTGTCTGACTTGATACAATACAATACTTGATACAATACAGCTTCCTCTGTGTGTTTGCGTGTGTGCACACATTTGCATTTGTGTCCATACTCCGTGCACCACAACATTAGTTTGTACATTGTTGTGCAGGATTGTAAATATTAAAAAGCACATTTCATTGTATGCTTCCCCGCACCTTAAATATTTACAGTAGGCCACTGTGATCTTGTATTTATCCAGCTATTACATCATTATGAAACTGGGCGAAGACAAGCTTTAGGTAGGCAATACCTACAATAATTATTACCGGTAACATTTCATAGATTAGAGCAGGGGTTGCTCACAAGCGCAGGTTCATCCACAGAGGCCTTCCCTCATGCCCACAGGGTCCTCTTTCCCCCTGCTGAAATTAGGATTGAAAGAAGCATTGGGTTATAGTTAATAACATAGGTTGTGGTGGGTGCTTGTTTGCAGTGTGTGTGTGTGTGTGTGTGTGTGTGTGTGTGGTGCCCAAGACACAGCTTCTCTATTTTCAAATGTGCCCACAGGCCCAAAATGGTTGGCGATCCCTGGATTGGAAATGTAGGCTTTATCCAGGTAAGCTCATGCCATGAAGGATTCCCGTTAGAGGAAGCTTAGAACTTGCACACATTGACTATCAAGGGTCTTAAGTCTTTAAAGGTAAAGGTACCCCTGACCATTAGGTCCAGTCACGGATGACTGGGGTTGTGGCGTTCATCTCACTTTGCTGGCTGAGGGAGCTGGAGTACAGCTTCCGGGTCATGTGGCCAGCATGACTAAGCCGCTTCTGGCGAACCAGAGCAGTGCATGGAAACGCTGTTTACCTTCCCACCGGAGCGGTACCTATTTATCTACTTGCACTTCATGCTTTCGAACTGCTAGGGGTGGGCAGGAGCAGGGACTGAGCAACGGGAGCTCACCCCGTCACGGGGATTCAAACCACTGACCTGATTAGCAAGCCCTAGGCTCTGGTTTAACCCACAGCACCACCTGTGTCCCTTAGGTCTTTGGGTGACATCTTGCCAAATCAGGTGAATGTTAAATGTTTACCATAATTTTTAATGCCCAAGAGCAAAGTTGACATTCACTGGTAAATCTCAAAGCCTTCTCCGTACCTTCAATAAATATATGTCCTATTTTAATTTACTGTTGAAGAACACTCTGTGGCATATTTGACTATGTCACACAAAACTCCCATTGCTCTCAAACATCTGAAAAAGCAGCAAAGAAGAATTTGTTCCATGGTGTCTTGAGTTTTCACTAGAATTTTATGGAATTAAGAAGTCCCACCCCTTTTAATAAGCAGGTTGTTATCTTGGCAAAGGATGGCAAATGTGCTGTGTAAGAATTGGGGTCCATATCTTCTTACTATATAATTAAAATGTAAGAGATTATCACACTGCTGTTTGCCTGGCTGCAAACAGCGCTCCAAATTAACGTGTGATGAGAGGCACATTTGTTAAAGAAAACTACTCTTCATCTATATAGCCTTCATTGCTCTAAGGTCACAATGAAGGGGACGGACAGACATAAAATAAACCTTTGAAAAGCATGAGGGTAGAGTATATCTATAGAATAATAACATCTTAATGTGTTTATTATGTTATATATTGTTACCTGCTCCTCATGTCTAGAAGAAGTGAGATGTTCCAGAGGCAACAGAGCTGAACTCTTTCCTGTGGATGAGAACACATGAGGGACTTGAAATGCTTGCTTTAGGTATCAACAGTGCTTTTTTTCTGTGGGGATGCAGAGGTACGCATACCCCTAAACATTTTGCGAATCTAAGTTTGGTTTCTTTGAAGGGGAAGTATTTCAATGCGAGTAGGAAAATGAGAGTACCCCTAAACATTTTTTTTAAAGGAAAAAAAGCATGGTGTATAAATATAAGAGCAAAACCGACTACTGCAAGATAATAGGTAACAAACCTGAGGCTGCTTCTCTCAGTTCTAGTCATTTTCATGTAAAATATACTGTATCAGCTATATCTGTAACACTGCCTTACAGGTGCAACATTCTGCTGTGGTAAATATATACATTATTTCAATTCAAATTGGGTGCATTACACCAGTACATCAAGTAATATGGCTTTACCCTGATGCAGTTTAATTTCATGGCATATGCCAGTATTGCAGAAAATTAACAACCCCTCCAACAGCATTTTGCTCAATCTGGTTGATCTACATTTAAATTTAAACATAAATTATTATCTTCATTTTGAAGATAATATTCATGTTCTTTAATATACAAACACTTTATATTGCTTCATTGGTAACATAAGAGGTAAAATGACTTATTACTCATACTTAATTTAAGCACAACAACAAGGGCTCCTGATTAGGCATCTAGCTATGCAATGTTATCTGTTAATTCTGCTCTATTCTGTTTCCCCCTTTGTTTTTATTTACACCAACTCACAAACCATGAACTTACAAGTTTACCACTAATAATGAACCACAGGTTGCAGATATTACTGCAAATTTATTGTGCTTTCTGTGATATACAAATGACATGAGGAGACCTGGTCTATTTATTTGTATCATTTACTATTCCTTATTATTAAGGAAAAATAAAAATAAATAGTTCACCTGGAAGTGCCCACACGTTCTCATCAGACTCCATACTTCAGGAGTAGTTGTTCTCCCTCTCCTGCTGGGCTGTAGTAGCTGCCACCCTAACTAGTAGAGCAATTAGGAGCATCTCCCTCACCTGTTTTCTAAATTTTTTAACATCCCTTGAAATCACCTGCCAGACCAGTTTAAATGACCTTTATTTACCTCATTCCAATCTTGTGGACTTTAAAAAAACAAACAACACCCCCCTTATTAAGACTATTAACAACCCATAAGTGCAGAAACAGGGTGTTGCATCATAACATATACAGTGGTACCTCGGGTTACAGAAGCTTCAGGTTACAGACTCTGCTAACCCAGAAATAGTAGGCTACCTTGGGTTAATAATTTTACCTCAAGATGAGAACAGAAATCACGCACCAGATGTGGCGTTTCACCCCTAAAGGTTCTCCAAGGGTTAACTTGGCAGGGAGGAGGTTGTCCAATGGGAGCTCTCCAGGCAATTAAAGTGTGGAAGGATGGCAGTTAGAGAGGATAGAAAAGGCAGTTAGAGGTTGGAATTGAGACAGTTGAGTTGAGTCAGAGTTAGAGGGGGATAGAGAGAGGGAGATAGAGCTAAAGAGCAGAGCTAGAGCAGGTTGAATAATTAACAGGAGGCATTAGGGATAGTTATTGGAATACTAGGTAGAGAGTTGAAATATACTTATCTGAATAACTATACAGTTATATTAAACGTTTTACCAAGTCATTTGAAACCATTACGCTTTGTACAAACAATAAAGAAACTTATGTTTATTTTTACCACAATCCGAATCTGAAGTGAGTTATTCATTGCCAGAGTGAATACTGGCTGGTGGCAGCGGATATACCATATGTCGTTGGGGCAGTTACCAATAGACCGTTAAACGTCCAGGGGTGCTGCTCAGGTCTGAGAGAGTGACCGCGACACCAGCAGCACGGCAGCAGCAGGAGGCCCCATTAGCTAAAGTGGTACTTCAGGTTAAGAACAGTTTCAGGTTAAGAATGGACCTCCAGAACGAATTAAGTTCTTAATCCAAGGTACCACTATATAAAGCAAATAAACAATAAATAGTAAGAGAAAGAAATGATGACACATCAATATAAATCAAGACATCCATATTTTACAAGCTAGTGCGGATGATAAATGTTGAGCATCTAAATCCAAAGCATGGGAAATAAAATCCCACCAGATGCCATAAAAGCCTCCAGGATCCTCCAACCCACTGGAAACACAGAATTTATGTGCAATTTTCCCCACAATGATGACTTCCACAAGTTCTTACGCTACACAGCCAAATGCAGATCTTTCAAGGTTTTCCTTTGCTAGGCTATTGAAACCCTAGCTGCAGCTAACATGCATGTCAAAATCTCTTTAGAGTGACAAGCTTTCATCTCGTAAGTGTTTGAAAATAGTGTTTTCATTTTACAGATGTAAAGGAAGCCAAGGAGCAGGTACAAAAGCATGACAGGGGATGTGGCCTGAACATAATTATCCTCATCTTCCCCTGAGCTGTGACCACCCTCAAACCCCTGTTGTAAATCTGAATTATCATCTTCTCTGGAAGTATCAGGCTGGGGAGGTGATCTCCAGCATTTCTCCTTTGCCCAGTCCCTGACACTGTGTTAGTTTTTATATGCTGGTTAATATATTCCCTAGTGATATGGTATGCTTTTTTATCATTCTTTCACATTCTTTCACTAATGAACTTGGGGTACAGTTATTTGCTTCACCCTGTTTTTTAAATCTTCATAACAATCATAGCAATTTTTCCATTGCTAATGATGATGATGATGATGATGATGATGATGTTAAAAAACAGAGGTGGCCAATGAGCTAGTCAGCAAATCACGTGTAGCATCCAACTTAAGTTTATCTGAAGATCAAAGGAGGTGCCTAATTCCCATAAAAGCACCTCATGTGATGAACCAACATTCTTTGAAGCAAGCTTTTTACAATCATGGAAGCCAAAGTCTGCAGCTCCAAGGGGATGGGGCCAGATTTCCCTGTTCAGAGTGTTCTGGTGACAGGATCCAATTCGGGAATTGGCCTGGGTCTGGTGAAGCAGTTTCTGAGGCTGCCAACTCCACCTCAGTGGGTCTTTGCTACTACCCTAGACATGGATGGACCAAAAAGCAAGGTGAGGACCAGGGATGTAGCATAAGAGAGTAGTGATGTTACTATGTTGTAAGAACAGACCCTCCTCATTCACGTGGCAATGCAAGCTTTGTGTGCTGGATGGGGTTGGTGGGAGTTGTAGTCCAAAACAGGAGGGCACCCGGTTGGAGAGAATGCTGTTGCACTCATGACCTGCTTGCAGGCTTCCCACTGCCA
Organism: Lacerta agilis; assembly: GCF_009819535.1. Lineage (NCBI taxonomy): Eukaryota > Metazoa > Chordata > Lepidosauria > Squamata > Lacertidae > Lacerta > Lacerta agilis. The sequence continues at coordinate 40,846,355 of NC_046319.1, read as the reverse complement.
TCTGGTTGTGAGAACAAGAGGCAGAACTGAATGGGCCTTTGCTCTGAAAGTACTTACCTTAGTTTTTTTCCTTTAAAAAGTAAAGTTTTGATTTAAGCTTAACTGTAGATGCTAAACTAAATTTTTCAGGTTTTTGTAATTGCCAGTGCTCCCCAACTGCACCATGAGCCCTGTGGGGAAGAGAGATAAGGTTAACCCAAATGTACCCCTTTGTTTGCCCTCCCTTCCAGTTATCCTTTCTCTGCCAGAAATAGATCAGTGTCTATTTATACCAGGCTGCCTAACACTCCCTTGTGCCTCCTCAATAACACTTCTTAGTAGTGTAGGCTGGGTATAATCATAGAGACCTTAAGGACTTGTGAGCCAGGATTAAGGTTTTAGTAAAATGATTAAAAAGTTGTTGTTAGGGAAAAGGTTTTATCTTATGAATGGTTACATTCAAACAAAGCAATCCCCAAAGGAGCTAATAGAGAAATTAAAATAAGACCAATGCATCCTACTATCCTTTAAATAAAACAGTGTCCTAACAGCTGAAGACTTACACTGGAATTTAGGGTGATCTTCCACAGTTTCCCTTCAGTGCATTCCCCTGTGGGCAACTTTCTGGGGGCCACATGCCAGCAACAGATATGGCTCCTGCCCTTGTATAATAGGCTACATTCCACTGATGCAAAAGTCTACATACACCTCTCTCCATCCTCCATCAGAACAAGTAAAAGGCACTGTTACAGTACAAGGGCATATTTCAGCCAGGCAAAAGCAATGAGGAGGGTGTAGAGCAATGCCAGTGAGGGGTATGACCTGGTGAGAAAGAGGCTGCTATCTTAGGAGTTACAAAGCCTGCATAGAGGGAGCCTGCATAGGAGGAAGGGGGAGAATGAGGACTTTCAGACTCCTTACCACTTTTCCTTGCACCAGGTTTTCTGTCCATCTATTAATATTGGAGAGGAGGATGTTTTCCTGGCAAGGAAGGATTTGTTCTGAGTGAGATTCCTAAGTGTCTGTTACTCTGCTAAGCATTTTTAGGAACCAGCTCTAAGGCTCTGGGTCTCTTTTGGTGACTAGTTCCAGTTTAAGCAAGGAGGTAAAATGTTTCTTTTTTGACAGGAAATAAAGGAGTTGGCATGCCAGCATCAGAATCTGGTGGTGCTGCAGCTGGGTAAGTCTCACGTTCCAAGCGTGGGATGAATTGACATTCCCAGCACCAGTGGAAAACATTACAGTTTCACAAAGCAGTAACTGGAAAACAAGATGATTTGCTCCCCTGTTACAGAATATCAATAAGTACTTTTGATTCTTCCCACAACTTCAAGGAAGCTTTGAAATGAGATGCCCCTATATGTAGTCTCTGTCCATATCATCACATGATGTGTGGGAACGTTTAGCCCACCTATGTTGCAGAACTACAACTCCCATCATCCTTGGCCATTCACCATGTTTTCTGGGACTGATGAGAATTGTAGTTCAGTAACATTTGGAGAATCATAAAAGAACTTTCCAAAATGGCTGACCAAAGTCATGGGCTAACGCTATCTCTTATGGGTACTCTACCTGTCTGTGTCTGTGAATTCTTATAGAAGCAATAGGACACGGAAAGGCAAGGCTTCCAGAACAGGTACCACAAGCCGTTGTATGTTACCATAGTCCACAGAATAGTCCACAGAAACTGCAGGGATCATTCAGTGTGCTTCATAAAAGTTAATAATGTTGGTGTTAAAGTCAATTAGTTAGGAACCGGCTGGGTGGAGGCGTTGATTAGCAAGCATGCAAGCAGCATCAGCAGTTTTCTCTATAAGTGTCTTTGGCTGAATGTTTTCTTGCTATATGCTAGGCCTGAACTGAGAGAGACAAAATATCCCTACAGCTTTCTCCCTAAATTACACACAGTAAAGTGTTGCCAAACTTTTCTCTCTGAATTCCACCTACATTAGTTAAGTACTTTGGCCTTACAATTGCCTTGCTTTGAGCTCATTTTCTGACGGAGTGATATGAATGTGATGCAAACATTTTTAAAAGCCAGGCCCTCACTGTGCTCCCTGTAAACACACACACACACACACCTCCATGATTCAGAGAAGCGCTTGTTCATCCACATCAAGTGGGCTGTGGTAGCTGCCACACTAACAAAAAGAGCTGACAGGCCGCGGTGACAAATAAGTTGACTGGAAAGCACCTTTCATCCTTGAATGGACTTAATCTGTAAGATCCCCGAAAGCCACCTGCCTTGGTAGTTTTAAAGGTGCCTTTTTATTAGTCCCTTGGGCATCCCCACACCACCCAGTTCTTAAGTGCTCAGAAATGTCATTCTGCAGATGTCACTGACCTCCAGAGCATCAAGGCAGCTGTGGAACAAGTGCAAAAGTGTGTTGGAGAATGTGGTTTGAACCTCCTGATGAACAATGCTGGTGTTATTTCTGGATACGACCTGGAGAAGGAAAATGCAAAGAGCATGGCAGATGTATATGCCGTCAATACTATTGGGCCACTTCAGGTGAGCCAGGTAAGTTTTTGCTTTTCATGGGGTTGCAAAACTCTTTACTCACTACCTATTGCCTTGGTAACAGCTGTGGTGTTCTGGCCCTTTGGGAGAATTAAACAAAAGCAACAAACTGGGTAGGAGAAAAGCAGTATTTGTTTGAGCAATTAATTTTCATGAGCACTTTAAAAAGAACTGCAAAACTGATATGGAAATTCGGAGAATTGTACTTAAGGTAGGAAAAATGATAAACCAACATTGATAGATCCACCAGTCGCTGAACATCAGTCTGGCATAAAAATAGGATCGCTTTCTACCTTTCCTTCCCTAGAAGTTTAATGGGGCTGCTCTCATAAACATGCAGACAATTTTTTTAAAGAGAATGGACCAATATAGCTACTTTCTGGAAAACAGATGACATTTATGCCTTTCCTATTATAGTGTGCTATGCACACACATAGTAAAAGAGAGATAATGCAGAAGCCTCCAATATGTTGTCAAACAGTTATGGGAGAAGGACAACTTTAAAATGCCCAGAAGTGAACTAGAAGGAAGAAACATAGGTGAGACCTTAGAATAGAGCAGCTTCAGGACCTGTTGTGGGCTGCATAAAATGAGGCCAGGGCACAGGGTACCCAGCTTTGCATTCAAACAATTCTAAATGTATAATAAGTCTTACTTATTCTTCTGCAAAAGCTTATAGAAAGTATTTTTGGATCAGAAATCCTAATTCTGCTACAAGCATTGTTTATATATACCTTCAGCTTTATACAGTGCATCCAGTGCTTTCCTCCGGTATCACTGCCCTAAGATAGCTGCATTCATTGACCTAACAGCCATGATCTCTATTCTCTTTTAGGCATTTCTGCCCCTGCTGAAGATGGCAGCTCAGAGATATCCCCAGGAAGGGCTGAGCTGCTGCAAGGCAGCCATTATCAATACATCCAGTGCTGGAGGCTTCATAGAAGTTATGCTGCTATGGGATAAATCTAAGAGTGTTGCCTATCGCTGCAGTAAGGTACCTATTGTGAAATCCATGTGAAACTGTCTGCAGCCTCCCCTGCCCTGCTGCAACTATCTTTCCAAATGATTGTTGTATGTGTGCATCTGGGCAATAAGAGTGTATTGCCCACGGGTAAATGTTGAGAGACAAACATCTGTTGTGAGGATGTTGCATTTTCTAAAAGAGTGGATGGCATTAAGGGAAGATGCTGGGATGTTTTCTACAAATAGATAGTATGTGTACAGTCCTTTTCTTGTTGCGGAACTTAGAGCAAACATTTAAAGCTAGAAATCATTTAGCAAAATGATGCAGCCAACAAGCATGCGGGAAACACTCACAAATGCCTGTCAAAAATCTTGTTCAAGAGTGATAAATAACTTCCAAGTTGCTAGTTTTTGTGTCAGGAATGCTCAATGATGTCCAATTTCTCTTACAAACCTCTCTGCCTCCAATCCTTTCTAGCCACCTTGCAGTAATTCATGTAAGCAGCTCCCCACAGCTCAATGCACCCTCTGCTCATGGTTTGTTTTTTCTCCCTTGTAGGCTGCTTTAAACATGCTCACCAAATGCCAGTCACTCACATATCCAGCTTACGGGATTCTGTGTGTTTGCATCCATCCTGGCTGGGTAAAAACTCAAGGCATGAACGTAAGTGCTCAAGGCTTTTGGTAATCATGGAAAAGGTGGGCAGCCCTATAGGATGATATTTCTTTCAACAAATTGCTTGACATTTTTAGTTGGATGGTGGTGCCTGAGTAGCTCCAGTGCCCCATCCTTCACTTCTTGGAAATATTAAAAGCACAAGAGCAAGGCAATGAAGGCAGCATCTATGAGTTGGTGCTTCTAATAATATCCAAAATTGCTCCTGGAAAAGCAAGCAGAGTCCTCTGAGGCCTTGCAGTGAACTGCTATCCTTTGGCATGCATGACCACTTGCTTGTCTTTCATAAAGCAATGTTTAATGTGCAGACTGAAATCTTATAACCAAGACATCCAACAGCATCTAGGCCTTCTGCTATTTGATGCTCAAGAATGATTTTTTCCAAACTTAAGAAATCCTTCACTTACAATATTTATCTTCACAGGAGGCGGACCTGACTGTGGAAGAGAGTACACAAGGAATAATTAATGTTCTCTCCACACTTTCTGAGGTCGATAATGGTACCTTTGTGGACTGGAAAGGACGCAGAGTACCCTGGTGAGGGATTTGTTTCCTGATGCTAGGGGTTTTACCACTCTAGCATTCTGCCTAGAGAGCATCCAATAAACCATCTGGGATTCAAGGAAAAATGTTTTTGACTCTTTTCTTCCTTCGAAAGGTTCCATTGAAGACAAGTTTTTATGCAGAATTGTTTTTAAGGACTAGCCATGGATTGAAAGATCTTTCAGTCTGAGGTCACATTCCCTCATGAGCAGCCTTATGGGGGCTGGGTGCCAATGCCACTCTAGCATTCTGCCTAGAGAGCATCCAATAAACCATCTGGGATTCAGGGAAAAATGTTTTTGTCTCTTTTCTTCCTTCAGAAGGTTCCTTAAATTGTTTCTAATGTCCTTATGGAGGTGGAAAGAGAAAAATGTCAGAATGATGGAAACTGTGGAGGGCCACAGATTCCCCATCTCTGGTACAGAAGGCTACATACAAAAGCCAGATGTATTTAGTGCATGCAACTCACCGTTGTAGCACCAGGGGGTTGGTTTGGATTGTGTGTTTGGGTTCCCTCCAAAGCCTGTGGTTCTTTATCTGTATGATGGGAGGCTGTAGTAGGAGCTGAAGTGCCTGAACCTGTTTCTTTGTAAAAGGTGAAGCTGACCCTGCTCAGTATCCTTTTATATGCCTGAAAAAGTGAGCAAGTATGGGCGTGTTGTCATAGAAAAACTAGCTAGTACTGTTTCTAGAAGGAAGTGTAGCCAGATCTCACAAATGTGGCAAGATACCACATCATCCTAGAGGCAGGAGAACAGTAGGCACAGGCTAGTCTTTGTCAACTCTGCAGCTGAGAAGACACAGAGGTTTGACTTGCTCACGGTGGGATGAAACCAAACCTTTGGGGGATCTCCCTGGAAGTCTAACGGAGGACCAAGATCTGATATAGCAGTGATGCTGTGAGTCCTTCATCTTGTGCTCTGGTTGTGTATATGTGCATACCCTCTGACATTTATCTGATGAAAATAGAGACGTCCTATTCCATACTACTACTATTACTACTAATTAGTTATACCCTGCTCATCTGACCTGGGCAGCTTCCAACACATATAAAACATTAACATTAAAAAAAATACTTCCCTACACAGGGCTTTCTTCAGTTGTCTTCTAAAGCAGTGTTTTTCAACCTTTTTTGGGCAAAGGCACACTTGTTCATGAAAAAAATCACGAGGCACACCACCATTAGAAAATGTTAAAAAATTTACCTCTGTGCCTATATTGACTATATATAAAGTAATTCTCTAGAATTTTTCAATTTTTCCCACGGCACACCAGGCAACATCTCGCGGCACACTAGTGTGCCGCGGAACAGTGGTTGAAAAACACTGTTCTAAAGGTTGTACTGTATAGTTACTTATGTCCTTGGCTCGGAGCGGGGTGTGCATAACTCCATACCCTCCTTTAAGAAAAGGAGGAAAATTCTGGTCCAGGATCAAATCAGAAACAACAATGGCTTCTGTAAATCTGGGACTGACCCTGGAAAATAGGGACACTCAGAGGGTTTGTATGTGTAAATAAAACCATACATAAAAAGATACCACTTTCTTCAGCGATACTATTCCAAAGAAACTGGACCCAAGGAAAGCAATAGCACCCGTGACCCAGGTATGCTGGGTTCTGTTGGGCCCAGTATAGGGCCCAATGGAGCTTGCCCAGCTGCAGAATATTGAGGGCCCAGTCCCCTCATGGGGAATTATTTGTGTGTGTGGCACCCATGACCCCGCAAGGATGGCACACCTGCCATGAAGTCTCTGACTGGTCTGAAATTGGGATTCATGTAACACACACTTCCTCTGTCCAAGCAAAGGGGACCTGTCATCACTGCTCAAGGACATGTTGCAGCCACGCAAAAGCTCTTGAGGAGGTTGTGGAGAAGAGTTAGAGAAGGGTGTGGTCAGAGAGAGTATTGAGGGCCTCTTCTGCCAAGCGGCAGAACATGTGCCCGTGCTGCCCGGGGTGGGCGCATGAGGCGTGCTCCTGAGGACGGTGGAGCGTGAAGGGTGCCTTCCCATGTGCCACAGTTCATGGTAGGAGAGGGGCGGGGAAGCTGCTGTTCACTCTCCCCCTGCTCTCCGCTACTGGGTCAGACATGACCCAGAGACGGAGCTACTGCAGCTGGGTGCAAGGTGCCAAGGCCAAGGAGGGTGGGTGGCAGCATTGCCGCTGAGGCTCCTGCCATCTGCTACTGGGTCAAATCCTACCCAGCAATGGAGCTGCTGCGGCCGGGTGCACTGTGCCACAGCTGAGGAGGGCTGCTCTCTACTGCTGGGTCAGGAGAGCTGCTGCTGCTGGGCGTGCCATAGCCAAGGAAGGTGGGCAGCAGCGCTGCCGTCCACTCGCCTGCTCTTCTCCCCTGGTTCAGGGTGGAGCGGCGCCAGGCACAAGTGCTACAGCCAAGCCACAGCACCTTCTGGCACAGAGCCAGGCTCTGATGAAGGAGTCCGCTGTGGGGGTGCCTGTTTGCGCCCAGCCGCGTTTTTAAAACACACATTTTTGTCATATTGTCCCTCCCCCTCAGTGATGACCCCTGGGGCGGCCCACGCCCACCTTCCTATGCCACTGCTTATGCCATTCCCCCTCAGGTTAGTTTTTATATCCTGGTTATTATATTCCCTAGTGACACGGTATGCTTTTTTAGTACTTTTTCGCATTTCTTCACTAATGAATTCAGGATACATAGTTATTTGCTTCACCCCGTTTTTAAATTTTAAACAGTCCAGTTCCTGCAAAGCCAAACAGGCTGAGAGATTGACTGAAGATTTTAATATGGAACTGTCTGTCCTCTCTGTCCCCTATACCACAATGCCATATCCATAGCTTCTTCGTTTTTCCATTGCTAATGAGGATGATAATGTTGTTTTTGTTGTTGTTAAAAAACAGAGGTGGCCAAAGAGCTAGTCAGCAAATCACATGTAGCATCCAACTTACCGGTAAGTTTATCTGAAGATCAAAGGAGGTGCCTAATTCCCATAAAAGCACCTCATGTGATGAAGCGACATTCTTTGAAGCAAGCGTTTTACAAGCATGGAAGGCAAAGGCTGCAGCTCCAAGGGGATGGCGCCAGATTTCCCTGTTCAGAGTGTTCTGGTGACAGGATCCAATTCGGGAATTGGCCTGGGTCTGGTGAAGCAGTTTCTGAGGCTGCCAACTCCACCTCAGTGGGTCTTTGCTACTACCCTAGACATGGATAGACCAAAAAGCAAGGTGAGGACCAGGGATGGAGCATAAGAGAGTAGTGATGTTACTATGTTGTAAGAACAGACCCTCCTCATGCACGTGGCAATGCAAGCTTTGTGTGCTGGATGGGGTTGGTGGGAGTTGTAGTCCAAAACATCTGGAGGGCACCTGGTTGGAGAGAATGCTGTTGGGCGTTTGGTCTCACCAGCAGCTGTCCTGCTCTGGTGTGACTGCTTTCAGTGGCTCATCTGAGTTGCCCACAGCCTGCCTTTTCTGCTGCTCTCAACACTGCTGTGATGGGCCAGCAGCTCTCACAAGGCTGCCAAAAAGCTGTAGTTCACAGTGCTGTTAGTGGCCGGTTGAGCTGCGATATGACAATAGTCTTAGAAAATTACAGTATAGACATAGGGGAGGGACATAGAAGGAGATCTCTGTCACTCTAATTGCACCTGTAGACTGGTTTGTCTAGCAATTATCATTTTGCTTAATTAAGTTTCAACACCCTTTTATGCTGTTTACCAGGAGAGGAGAGTATTGGCTGTCAGGGGAAAAATTAATCCCTTAAACCCCAAGTCAACTTCATGCAGGATTTTTATCTCTTTTACAGTCCCGTTCCTTCAAAGTAACTTTGTAATAATGTTCAACTTCCCCTTAGGTCTTCTACAGTTTCCCTTCAGTACATCCCCCTGTGGGCAACTTTCTGGGGGCCACATGCCAGTGGTGTAGGGGGCCAGAAGCCAAAGTGGACCGAGCAACAGATATGGCTGCTGCCCTTGTATAATAGGCTCCGTTCCACTGATGCAAAAGTCACTAGTTTCTGCATACACCTTTCTCTCCATCCTCCATCAGAACAAGTAAAAGGCACTGTTACAGTACAAGGACATATTCCAGGCAGGCAGAAGCATTTTTTGAGTGGAAAGAGCAATGCCAGTGAGGGGTATGATGTGGTGAGAAAGAGGCTGTGGTCTTGGGAGAATTATGTAGGGGGAGGTGGGGAGGGTTTTCAGACTGCCAACCACTTTTCCATGTACAAGGTTTTCTGTTCATCTTGGATAACGTACTCACCTATTAACAGTGCTTTTTTTCTTAAAAAAAATCCTTAGGGGTACTCTCATTTGACTCCAGAAAACCACCATTTTATAGTTCAAATCGGAAAAAATAAATACAGTAAATGGACAACAGTAAAAAGATTCACAAAATGTTTAGAGGTATGCGTACCCCTGCATCCCCTCAGAAAAAGCACTACCTTTTAATATTGAAGAGGAGGGTGTTCTCCTTGCAAGGCACTGTTCTATGTGAGATTCCCGAGTTTCTATTAGACTCTACTAAGCATTTTCAGCATCTAGTTCTAAGGCTCTGTGTCTCTTTTGGTGACTAGTTCCAGTTTAATCAAGGAGGTAAAATGTTTCTTTTTTGACAGGAAATAAAGGAGTTGGCATGCCAGCATCAGAATCTGGTGGTGCTGCAGCTGGGTAAGTCTCATGTTCCAAGTGTGGGATGAATAGACATTCCCAGCACCAGTGGAAACCAGTACAGTCCACAAAGCAGTAACTGGAAAACAAGATGATTTGCTCCCCTGTTACAGAATATCAATGATAAGTACTTTTGATTCCTCCCACAACTTCAATGAAGCTTTGAAATGAGATGCACCTATATGTGGTCTCTGTCCATATCACCACATAATAGATGTGTGGGGAACGTTTGGCCCACCTTATGTTGCAGAACTACAACTCCCATCATCCTTGGCCATTCACCATGTTTTCTGGTACTCTGCCTTTCTGTGTCTGTGAATTCTTATGGAAGCAATAGGACACAGAAAGGCAAGGCTTCCAGAACAGGTACCAGAAGCCGTTGTATGTTACCATAGTCCACAGAATAAAGTTCAGGCACCTCCCCACTGACACACAACCACTGATGTATGCATCATTTTTTGGCACCTCAAGGAGCAGGGAGGGAGCAGAACAGGACAGAAGGGGGGAGGCAGAACAGAGGCAGAAGAGACTTGCACAAGTGCCGCTGCAAAACCCTTACACACGTGGGGATTCCCTTGTACTTGGGATTCACAGTGGATTTGTTTAGGGCTCAGCTTTACCTTCTATGTGTCTAACAGTCCGAAATATTTCATAAAAAGTAAAGAATAAAATGTTGGAAGTGAAACTGCAGGTGTGCTTCATAAATGTTAATAATGTTAGTGTTAAAGTCAATTAGTTAGGAACCGGCTGGGTGGAGGCGTTGATTAGCAAGCATGCAAAGCAGCATCAGCAGTTTTCTTCTATAAGTGTCTTTGGCTGAATATTTTCTTGCTATATGCAAGGCCTAAACTGAGAGAGACAAAATATCCCTACAGCTTTCTCCCTAAATTACACACAGCAAAGTGTTGCCAAACTTTTCTTTCTGAATTCCACCTACATTAGTTAAGTACTTTGGCCTTACAATTGACTTGCTTTGAGCTCATTTTCTGACGGAGTGATATGAATGTGATGCAAACATTTTAAAAAGCCAGGCCCTCACTGTGCTCCCTGTAAACACACACACACACACACACACACACACACACCTCCATGATTCAGAGAAGCGCTTGTTCATCCACCTCAAGTGGGCTGTGGTAGCGGCCACACTAACAAAAAGAGCTGACAGGCCGCGGTGACAAATAAGTTGACTGGAAAGCACCTTTCATCCTTGAATGGACTTAATCTGTAAGATCCCCGAAAGCCACCTGCCTTGGTAGTTTTAAAGGTGCCTTTTTATTAGTCCCTTGGGCATCCCCACACCACCCAGTTCTTAAGTGCTTAGAAATGTCATTCTCCAGATGTCACTGACCTCCAGAGCATCAAGGCAGCTGTGGAACAAGTGCAAAAGTGTGTTGGAGAATGTGGTTTGAACCTCCTGATGAACAATGCTGGTGTTATTTCTGGATACGACCTGGAGAAGGAAAATGCAAAGAGCATGGCAGATGTATATGCCGTCAATACTATTGGGCCACTTCAGGTGAGCCAGGTAAGTTTTTGCTTTTCATGGGGTTGCAAAACTCTTTACTCACTGCCTATTGCCTTGGTAACAGCTGTGGTGTTCTGGCCCTTTGGGAGAATTAAACAAAAGCAACAAACTGAGTAGGAGAAAAGCAGTATTTGTTTGAGCAATTAATTTTCATGAGCACTTTAAAAAAGAACTGCAAACTGACATGGAAATTCGGAGAATTGTACTTAAGGTAGGAAAAATGATAAACCAACATTGATAGATCCACCAGTCGCTGAACATCAGTCTGGCATAAAAATAGGATCGCTTTCTACCTTTCCTTCCCTAGATGTTTAATGGGGCTGCTCTCATAAACATGCAGACAATTTTTTTAAAGAGAATGGACCAATATAGCTACTTTCTGGAAAACAGATGACATTTATGCCTTTCCTATTATAGTGTGCTATGCACACACATAGTAAGAGAGAGAGAATGCAGAAGCCTCCAATATATTGTCAAACAGTTATGGGAGAAGGACAACTTTAAAATGCCCAGAAGTGAACTAGAAGGAAGAAACATAGGTGAGACCTCAGAATAGAGCAGCTTCAGGACCTGTTGTGGGCTGCAAAAAATGAGGCCAGGGCACAGGGTACCCAGCTTTGCATTCAAACAATTCTAAATGTATAATAAGTCTTACTTATTCTTCTGCAAAAGCTTATAGAAAGTATTTTTGGATCAGAAATCCTAATTCTGCTACAAGCATTGTTTATATATACCTTCAGCTTTATACAGTGCATCCAGTGCTTTCCTCCGGTATCACTGCCCTAAGATAGCTGCATTCATTGACCTAACAGCCATGATCTCTATTCTCTTTTAGGCATTTCTGCCCCTGCTGAAGATGGCAGCTCAGAGATATCCCCAGGAAGGGCTGAGCTGCTGCAAGGCAGCCATTATAAATACATCCAGTGCTGCAGGCTCCATGGAAGTTATGCATCTATGGGATACATATAAGGTTGTTGCCTATCGCTGCAGTAAGGTACCTATTGTGAAATCCATGTGAAACTGTCTGCAGCCTCCCCTGCCCTGCTGCGACTATCTTTCCAAATGATAGCTATATGTGTGAATCTGGGCAATAAGAGTGTATTGCCCACAGATAAATGTTGAGAGACAAACCTCTGTTGTGAGGATGTTGCATTTTCTCAAAGAGTGGACGGCATTAGGGTAAGATGCTGGGATGTTTTCTACAAATAGATAGCATGTGTACAGTCCTTTTCTTGTTGCGGAACTTAGAGCAAACATTTAAAGCTAGAAATCATTTAGCAAAATGATGCAGCCAACAAGCATGCGGGAAACACTCACAAATGCCTGTCAAAAATCTTGTTCAAGAGTGATAGATAACTTCCAAGTTGCTAGTTTTTGTGTCAGGAATGCTCAATGATGTCCAATTTCTCTTACAAACCTCTCTGCCTCCAAATCCTTTCTAGCCACCTTGCAGTAATTCATGTTAAGCAGCTCCCCACAGCTCAATGCACCCTCTGCTCATGGTTTGTTTTTTCTCCCTTGTAGGCTGCTTTAAACATGCTCACCAAATGCCAGTCACTCACATATCCAGCTTACGGGATTCTGTGTGTTTGCATCCATCCTGGCTGGGTAAAAACTCAAGGCATGAACGTAAGTGCTCAAGGCTTTTGGTAATCATGGAAAAGGTGGGCAGCCCTATAGGATGATATTTCTTTCAACAAATTGCTTGACATTTTTAGTTGGATGGTGGTGCCTGAGTAGCTCCAGTGCCCCATCCTTCACTTCTTGGAAATATTAAAAGCACAAGAGCAAGGCAATGAAGGCAGCATCTATGAGTTGGTGCTTCTAATAATATCCAAAATTGCTCCTGGAAAAGCAAGCAGAGTCCTCTGAGGCCTTGCAGTGAACTGCTATCCTTTGGCATGCATGACCACTTGCTTGTCTTTCATAAAGCAATGTTTAATGTGCAGACTGAAATCTTATAACCAAGACATCCAACAGCATCTAGGCCTTCTGCTATTTGATGCTCAAGAATGATTTTTTTCTGAACTTAAGAAATCCTTCACTTACAATATTTATCTTCACAGGAGGCGGACCTGACTGTGGAAGAGAGTACACAAGGAATAATTAATGTTCTCTCCACACTTTCTGAGGTGGATAACGGTACCTTTGTGGACTGGAAAGGATGCAGAGTACCCTGGTGAGGGATTTGTTTCCTGATGCTAGGGGTTTTACCACTCTAGCATTCTGCCTAGAGAGCATCCAATAAACCATCTGGGATTCAAGGAAAAATGTTTTTGTCTCTTTTCTTCCTTCAGAAGGTTCCTTAAATTGTTTCTAATGTCCTTATAGAGGTGGAAAGAGAAAAATGTGATGGGACACTGAAGACTAGTTTTCATGCAGAATTGTTTCTAAGGACTAGCCATAGTTTGAAAGATATTTCAGCCCGAGGGTTACATTCCCTCAAGAGCAGCCTTATGGGAGCTGGATGCCAATGCCAGGTGGGTGTTGGTGGCACAGGTGAGACAAAGACAAAAGTCGTGCAGAGCCAAAGGTCTTGAATATTACCTTTCCATGGAACAGTTTGTGTCCTCCAGATGTTGTTGGACTGCATCTCCCATCAGCCCAAGCCAGCATGGCCAATGGTCAGAATGATGGAAACTGTGGTTCAACAACATCAGGAGGGGCCACAAATTCCCCATCTCTGGTACAGAAGGCTACATACAAAAGCCAAATGTATTTAGTGCATGCAACTCACTGTTGTAGGACCAGGGGGTTGGTTTGGATTGTGTGTTTGGGTCCCCTCCAAAGCCTGTGGTTCTTTATCTGTATGATGGGAGTCTGTAGTAGGAGCTGAAGTGCCTGAACAAGTTTATTTGTAAAAGGTTAAGCTGACCTTGCTCAGTATCCTTTTATATGCCTGAAAACGTGAGCAAGTATGGGCGTGTTGTCATCGAAAAACTAGCTAGTACTTGTAGTGTAAGACCATAAATCCTTGGTTTTGAAAGCAAGGAATTGTGGGGCTGGGGATTGTGGGTTGCTTTGCTATGGGAAACTGACCGGGAATTGCCCTCGGCCGAGAATGTAGAGGGTTATCTTTAAGACTTTTACAACCAGCAGATCCGCTAGGGAGTGTGAGATTCACAACTGAAGTGAGTCACCCTGATAAGAACCTAGGGGCCAGCTGGTCATCGTAAAGACTGAGAGAAATTAAGGAGGGAACATCAAAAGAGGCTGCAGCTGCCCTTCTTCCTGACAGGTGAAGAATAATGATCAAAATGTGTGGATTGGTTAATGGGAATAAGAGATTGCCTCTCATAGGAGGAAAATCGGGAGGACACATGGGAAAAGGCCTTTAATTGTCTGGCCTTTTGTGATGGAGAAAACTTAGAAACATCTCAGAAGGATCTTAGAATGGGAGCCTAAGAAAGCTTAGGAGGGGCATGCTCTCATCATCATGCCAGCGCCTCGAGGGCGAGATGCCTGAGAGAGAATTACCTGTCTTTGAGAAGTAGATTTCAGCTAAGTGTCAGATCCTTGCCGCTCAGTGGAGAGGGATTAAGTAAGTCTTTAAAGCTAGCATACTATATGTTTTTTTTTTCTTTGCATGTAACCTGTTATTGGGAATTATACTTTATGTATCTTTTAGTAACTTTCAAATAAATGTTTAAAGAACTGTTGTTCTGGGTTTTTGTTCATCTTTGAGTTATGCTTGGCTAAATCCAGGTCTGCCGTGAGTCCATGCTATTATAAGGGAACGTAATTATCTGTGGTTCTGGTTTGAGCCGAGAGGCTGCGCAGCCAGCACAAGTGGGGCTGCCCTCTTGTCCCTGTCCTGGGTTTGCAGCTAAGGTGAAAATCTATAGAGGGTGGTGGCAGCGAAAAGAGCGTTTGAGCCAGCCTGGAGGGGCTGGGTCAAAACAGACAGAGTAATCGTGCAACCGGGGCACCAACAGTGGGAAAACTGTTGGGCTAGGGGGGGGGCACAGCGGTGGGATAAGACCAAGCAGACTTGAGGTGACCTAAAACGGTAATTGGCAGTATACTTCCCAAACAGCTTGCAAGCAGTTTGTTATTTTGTCAGCTAGTCAGGAAATGGCAGCAGGCAGAGAATCTAGAGAGCTGTCCCTGTCCTTGCGAGGACAGGACTTAAAAGGGACTCCGTCCTACCAGCTAAGAGACGTGAGAGATCAGAAATGGTTCCAAGGGGTGCCGGTGAGAGCCGCAGCCCCAAGCCAACTGATGACAACGCGTGAAGAAGGCAGCAGTGAGGCAGGGCCGGAGGAGCCAGGACTGCCGGAGCTAGAACTGGTGGGATCCCCAGCTTTCCAGTCAGGGGCCCGGCCAAGGGATTCGCCCCTGCCCCAGCCAGTCATGTGGAGGCGAGACGAAGAGCGGAGAGGCTTCCACGCACACATTTTGCCGGAGGGGAATGGACGTTCCCTAAGTGGAGAGCCAATAGCGCACCTGGAAAAGCAGGGCAGCCAGTCAACGCCTAGGCGACCTCGGGGTGGCAGTTTTGACATGGGGCGTACACTCTTTAAACCAGCAGATCGGTCGAGGAGCCCTGACCCGGTGATGACCGAGGAAGTGAGGAGCTTCAGAGCGGAGATGATTGCGGCTACAGAAGAGGTGAGACGGCGAGAACAGGGGGAGAGGCGCCTGGAGAGACAGCAGCCTGCACCCCAGACCTCAGTCAGCCCTAGAGCAGCCGAGTTCAGACAGCAGGACTACGCCGAACCTCCACCCCGATTCCGGGATTGGCCAGGACCAAGGGGGCAGCTGGATTACCCAGGAGAGGGAAGATATCCCCAAGGGGCAGCTGCCTATCCAGAATACCACCGGCGGGGTGGAGTGCCGTACCGACCACGGGGGTGGGATGTGAGAGACGTTGATATTCGCTTCTTTCCTAAATATCAACCTCCCACTGATGTCTTGAGTTACCTGACTTTGTTTGAGCGCACGTGTCAAGATTTGGGGGTACCAACTGAAATGTATATCGTGCTACTGAGGACTTTGCTGACTGGTGAGCTATTCGACCTGTTGGGCCGTCTACCCCCCTCAAAAGCAACTGATTATGTGCATTTCCGGGAGGTCATGGCCAGAAAGTACTGTTTGCATGCTGAGACGTACAGAAGGGGGTTTAGGTAGGCTGAGAAACCTGGCCCTAATGAGAGCCTAGTGCTGATGGCTGATAAAATGCTGCAGAATTTTGATCTCTGGTTGTCCTTGGAAAGGGTGCAAACTTTGGAGGAGCTGAGACAACTGATGTTGAGGGAGCAATTCTACAAAGACTTGCCAGCTGAGTTATCCAGTTTAGTCGCGGATCAGGCCCCAAAAACTCTAGAGGAGGCAGCGAGGCTAGCGGAAGCGTTTCATCAGAACCGTGCCTTTGTGACACCAAAAGACCATCCAGGAGGGGGTCGCCCAACAATCCCTGTGGCTAGTACTGAAGCAGGGGCACCGGCTAAAGACGGAGGAACTAAGGCAGGGACACCTGGAAAAGGGCCAGCGACAGGCGAAGGCGATAAGGGGAAAGTAACCCCAGCTTCTGGACTTTGTTTTTTCTGCCGGAAACCTGGACACCTAAAACTTCAATGTCCGCAGTTGGTGGCAAAAAGGGCCCCAGTTGCTACATCTACGCCTGCTGTGAGGGCCTTTCAACAGAAAGAAGATTGGGATGCGGAAATTGCAGCTGCACAGCAAGTTAAAAGTCAGGCTGTAGCGCCTGGTGAGAGGATTTCTACACCAGTCGTGAGTCAGTGGGAAAACTGTTGGGCTAGGGGGGGCACGGTTACGACAGTACTGTTTCTAGAAGGAAGTGTAGCCAGATTCACAAATGTGACGGAGCTACTGCAGCTGGGTGCAAGGTGCCAAGGCCAAGGAGGGTGGGTGGCAGCATTGCCGCTGACCCTCCTGCTATCTGCTATTGGGTCAAATCCTACCCGGCAATGGAGCTGCTGTGCCCGGGTGCACCTTGCCACGGCTGAGGGCTGCTCTCTACTGCTGGGTCAGGAGAGCTGCTGCTGCTGGGCGTGCCATAGCCAAGGAAGGTCGGCAGCAGCGCTGCCGTCCACTCGCCTGCTCTTCTCCCCTGGTTCAGGGTGGAGCTGCGGCAGGCACAAGTGCTACAGCCAAGCCACAGCACCTTCTGGCACAGAGCCAGGCTCTGATGAAGGAGTCCGCTGTGGGGGCACCTGTTTGCGCCCAGCCATGTTTTTAAAACACACATTTTTGTCATATTGTCCTTCCCCCTCAGTGATGACACCTGGGGCGGCCCACGCCCACCTTTCTATGCCACTGTTTTTGCCATTCCCCCTCTGGTTAGTTTTTATATCCTGGTTATTATATTCCCTAGTGACACGGTATGCCTTTTCAGTACTTTTTCGCATTTCTTCACTAATGAACTCAAGATACATAGTTATTTGCTTCACCCCGTTTTTAAATTTTCCATAACAACCCTGCAAAGCCAAACAGGCTGAGAGATTGACTGAAGATTTTAATATGGAACTGTCTGTCCTCTCTGTCCCCTATACCACAATGCCATATCCATAGCTTCTTCGTTTTTCCATTGCTAATGAGGATGATAATGTTGTTTTTGTTGTTGTTAAAAAACAGAGGTGGCCAATGAGCTAGTCAGCAAATCATGTGTAGCATCCAACTTACCGGTAAGTTTATCTGCAGATCAAAGGAGGTGCCTAATTCCCATAAAAGCACCTCATGTGATGAAGCGACATTCTTTGAAGCAAGCATTTTACAAGCATGGAAGGCAAAGGCTGCAGCTCCAAGGGGATGGAGACAGATTTCCCTGTTCAGAGTGTTCTGGTGACAGGATCCAATTCGGGAATTGGCCTGGGTCTGGTGAAGCAGTTTCTGAGGCTGCCAACTCCACCTCAGTGGGTCTTTGCTACTACCATAGACATGGATGGATCAAAAAGCAAGGTGAGGACTAGGGGTGTAGCATAAGAGAGTAGTGATGTAACTATGTTGTAAGAACAGACCCTCCTCATGCACGTGGCAATGCAAGCTTTGTGTGCTGGATGGGGTTGGTGGGAGTTGTAGTCCAAAACATCTGGAGGGCACCTGGTTGGAGAGAATGCTGTTGGGCGTTTGGTCTCACCAGCAGCTGTCCTGCTCTGGTGTGACTGCTTTCAGTGGCTCATCTGAGTTGCCCACGGCCTGCCTTTTCTGCTGCTCTCAACACTGCTGTGATGGGCCAGCAGCTCTCACAAGGCTGCCAAAAAGCTGTAGTTCACAGTGCTGTTAGTGGCCGGTTGAGCTGCGATATGACAATAGTCTTAGAAAATTACAGCATAGACATAGGGGAGGGACATAAAAGGAGATCTGTCACTCTAATTGCACCTGTAGACTGGTTTGTCTAGCAATTATCATTTTGCTTAATTAAGTTTCAACACCCTTTTATGCTGTTTACCAGGAGAGGAGAGTATTGGCTGTCAGGGAAAAAATTAATCCCTTAAACCCCAAGTCAACTCCATGCAGGATTTTTATCTCTTTTACAGTTCCGTTCCTTCAAAGTAACTTTGTAATAATGTTCAACTTCCCCTTAGGTCTTCTACAGTTTCCCTTCAGTACATCCCCCTGTGGGCAACTTTCTGGGGGCCACATGCCAGTGGTGTAGGGGGCCAGAAGCCAAAGTGGGCCGAGCAACAGATATGGCTGCTGCCCTTGTATAATAGGCTCCGTTCCACTGATGCAAAAGTCACTAGTTTCTGCATACATCTTTCTCTCCATCCTCCATCAGAACAAGTAAAAGGCACTGTTACAGTACAAGGACATATTCCAGGCAGGCAGAAGCATATTTTGAGTGGAAAGAGCAATGCCAGTGAGGGGTATGATGTGGTGAGAAAGAGGCTGTGGTCTTGGGAGAATTATGAAGGGGGAGGTGGGGAGGGTTTTCAGACTGCTAACCACTTTTCCATGTACAAGGTTTTCTGTTCATCTTGGATAACGTACTCGCCTATTAACAGTGCTTTTTTGTAATATATATATATATATATATATATATATATATATATATATATATATATATCTATCTATCTATCTTTAGGGGTACTCTCATTTTGACTCCAGAAAACCACCATTTTATAGTTCAAATCGGAAAAAATAAATGCAGTAAATGGACAACAGTAAAAAGATTCACAAAGTGTTTAGAGGTATGCGTACCCCTGCATCCCCTCAGAAAAAGCACTACCTATCAATATTGAAGAGGAGGGTGTTCTCCTTGCAAGGTACTGTTCTATGTGAGATTCCTGAGTTTCTATTAGACTCTACTAAGCATTTTCAGCATCCAGTTCTAAGGCTCTGTGTCTCTTTTAGTGACTAGTTCCAGTTTAATCAAGGAGGTAAAATGTTTCTTTTTTGACAGGAAATAAAGGAGTTGGCATGCCAGCATCAGAATCTGGTGGTGCTGCAGCTGGGTAAGTCTCACGTTCCAAGTGTGGGATGAATAGACATTCCCAGCACCAGTGGAAACCAGTACAGTCCACAAAGCAGTAACTGGAAAACAAGATGATTTGCTTCCCTGTTACAGAATATCAATGATAAGTACTTTTGATTCCTCCCACAACTTCAAGGAAGCTTTGAAATGAGATGCACCTATATGTAGTCTCTGTCCATATCATCACATGATGTGTGGGGAACGTTTAGCCCACCTTATGTTGCAGAACTACAACTCCCATCATCCTTGGCCATTCACCATGTTTTCTGGGACTGATGAGAATTGTAGTTCAGTAACATTTGGAGAGCCATAAAAGAACTTTCCAAAATGGCTTACCAAAGTCATGGGCTAACGCTATCTCTTATCATCCTTGGCCATTCACCATGTTTTCTGGTACTCTGCCTTTCTGTGTCTCTGAATTCTTATAGAAGCAATAGGACACAGGTACCAGAAGCCGTTGTATGTTACCATAGTCCACAGAATAAAGTTCAGGCACCTCCCCACTGACACACAACCACTGATGTATACATCATTTTTGGCACCTCAAGGAGCAGGGAGGGAGCAGAACAGGGCAGAAGGGGGGAGGCAGAATGGGTCAGAGGCAGAACAGAGGCAGAAGAGACTTGCACCAGTGCCACTGCAAAACCCATACACACGTGGGGATTCCCTTGTACTTGGGATTCACCGTGGTTTTGTTTAGGCAATCCTATTGTTCTAGGACCAATCAGACTGCTGCATTTTGGATCCTATTCAACCCTGTACATAACAACTCAGCTTTACCTTCTGTGTGTCTAATTGTCCCAAATATTTCATAAAATGTAAAGAATAAAATGTTGGAAGTGAAACTGCAGGTGTGCTTCATAAAAGTTAATAATGTTAGTGTTAAAGTCAATTAGTTAGGAACCGGCTGGGTGGAGGCGTTGATTAGCAAGCATGCAAAGCAGCATCAGCAGTTTTCTTCTATAAGCGTCTTTGGCTGAATGTTTTCTTGCTATATGCAAGGCCTGAACTGAGAGAGACAAAATATCCCTACAGCTTTCTCCCTAAATTACACACAGCAAAGTGTTGCCAAACTTTTCTTTCTGAATTCCACCTACATTAGTTAAGTACTTTGGCCTTACAATTGACTTGCTTTGAGCTCATTTTCTGACGGAGTGATATGAATGTGATGCAAACATTTTAAAAAGCCAGGCCCTCACTGTGCTCCCTGTAAACACACACACACACACACACACACACACACACACACACCTCCATGATTCAGAGAAGCGCTTGTTCATCCACCTCAAGTGGGCTGTGGTAGCGGCCACACTAACAAAAAGAGCTGACAGGCCGCGGTGACAAATAAGTTGACTGGAAAGCACCTTTCATCCTTGAATGGACTTAATCTGTAAGATCCCCGAAAGCCACCTGCCTTGGTAGTTTTAAAGGTGCCTTTTTATTAGTCCCTTGGGCATCCCCACACCACCCAGTTCTTAAGTGCTTAGAAATGTCATTCTCCAGATGTCACTGACCTCCAGAGCATCAAGGCAGCTGTGGAACAAGTGCAAAAGTGTGTTGGAGAATGTGGTTTGAACCTCCTGATGAACAATGCTGGTGTTATTTCTGGATACGACCTGGAGAAGGAAAATGCAAAGAGCATGGCAGATGTATATGCCGTCAATACTATTGGGCCACTTGAGGTGAGCCAGGTAAGTCTTTGCTTTTCATGGGGTTGTAAAACCCTTTACTCACTACCTATTGCCTTGGTAACATCTGTGGTGTTCTGGCCCTTTGGGAGAATTAAACAAAAGCAACAAACCGGGTAGGAGAAAAGCAGTATTTGTTTGAGCAATTAATTTTCATGAGCACTTTAAAAAAGAACTGCAAACTGATATGGAAATTCGGAGAATTGTACTTAAGGTAGGAAAAATGATAAACCAACATTGATAGATCCACCAGTCGCTGAACATCAGTCTGGCATAAAAATAGGATCGCTTTCTACCTTTCCTTCCCTAGAAGTTTAATGGGGCTGCTCTCATAAACATGCAGACAATTTTTTTAAAGAGAATGGACCAATATAGCTACTTTCTGGAAAACAGATGACATTTATGCCTTTCCTATTATAGTGTGCTATGCACACACATAGTAAAAGAGAGATAATGCAGAAGCCTCCAATATGTTGTCAAACAGTTATGGGAGAAGGACAACTTTAAAATGCCCAGAAGTGAACTAGAAGGAAGAAACATAGGTGAGACCTTAGAATAGAGCAGCTTCAGGACCTGTTGTGGGCTGCATAAAATGAGGCCAGGGCACAGGGTACCCAGCTTTGCATTCAAACAATTCTAAATGTATAATAAGTCTTACTTATTCTTCTGCAAAAGCTTATAGAAAGTATTTTTGGATCAGAAATCCTAATTCTGCTACAAGCATTGTTTATATATACCTTCAGCTTTATACAGTGCATCCAGTGCTTTCCTCCGGTATCACTGCCCTAAGATAGCTGCATTCATTGACCTAACAGCCATGATCTCTATTCTCTTTTAGGCATTTCTGCCCCTGCTGAAGATGGCAGCTCAGAGATATCCCCAGGAAGGGCTGAGCTGCTGCAAGGCAGCCATTATAAATACATCCAGTGCTGCAGGCTCCTTAGAACTTATGCTGGCATGGGAAAGAAAGATGGCTGTTGCTTATCGCTGCAGTAAGGTACCTATTGTGAAATCCATGTGAAACTGTCTGCAGCCTCCTCTGCCCTGCTGCAACTATCTTTCCTTTTTTTAATAAGAATTTATTAAATTTTAAAAATACAACAAACACACAATACAACAAAACACAACAAAAATTTCAAAAAAGGCAAAATACAAATACAAAAATGCAAAAAGAAAAAAACCATAAAAATCTCAAGAAAAATCCAAACACTTACTTAATTATCCTTAAAATATTACTAACATTATTAGGGGACCTCCTCACATCCTCTCTTTCAGTGTTCATTGCGAATCCTCTTTAGTAATTTCATAACATTGTCTAATCATCATTATCCTCTATCTTAATGCTTACACAAATAAAATACTAATATCTAATTCTTATCTCCTATCTTAACTAATTCCATAACTGTAGCCTTAAATGTCCTTTGATTTCATTCAGATGTCAATCTTTTCTCTGCGTTTCAAATAGTCTTTGAATTTCTTCCAATCCTCCTGTACCGCTTCTTCCCTCTGGTCTCGGAGTTTCCCGGTCAGTTCCGTGAGTTCCATGTATTCAATCATCTTCATCTGCCAATCTTCCACTGTTGGTAATTCTACAGTTTTCCAGTTTTTAGCTAATAAAATCCTAGCAGCTGTTGTGGCATACATAAAAAAATGTTCTGTCCTTATTGGGAATTTCATGGTCAGAAGGCCTCTGGTTTCTTACTAAATGTGTTTTTCAACACCTTTTAAAGTTCATTATATATTTTCTCCCAGAAGTCCTTTACCTTTGGGCACGTCCACCACATATGAAAGAAGGTACCTTCCACTTGTTTACATTTCCAGCACTTATTACATAAACCATGGTACATTTTAGCTAACTTAACTGGGGTTAGATACCACCTATAAATCATTTTCATAATATTTTCCCTTAACATATTACATGCAGTGAACTTAGTACCTTCCCTCCATAGTTTCTCCCAATCTTCCAACATTATATTGTGTCCAACATCTTTTGCCCAATCAATCATTACCGATTTAACCATTTCATCTTTCGTATGCCACTCTAGCAACAAATTGTACATTGTGGAAAAGTTTTTTGAGTTTGGTTCTAACAATTCCATTTCCAACTTGGATTTCTCTGACTGAAAGCCTTGTTTCTTATCTAACTTATAAACTTCATTTATCTGGTAGTACTGCAACCAGTCAGATACTTTCCCTTTCAATTGCTCATAACTCTTCAATTTAAAATTCTGGCCTTCTTGTTCTAACATATCAGCATATTTCGGCCAATTAGCAGGCATATTGGGTCTTTTATATGCCTTCGCCTCTACTGGTGATACCCATCTGGGAGTCTTTCTTTCTAACAAAACTTTATTCCGAATCCAAACCTGATACAACGCATTCCTGATAATGTGAGATTTAAAGGCTTTGTGGGCCTTAACTTTATCATACTAAAGATAAGCATGCCATCCAAAAACATTGTCATGTCCTTCCAAGTCTAAAACATCTGTATTTTCTAACTTAAACCAATCCTTTAGCCAGCAAAAGGCCGCAGCTTCAAAATAAATTCTAAGATCTGGCAGTGAGAATCCACCTCTTTCCTTAGAGTCTGTCAAAATCTTATATTTTATCCTTGGTTTCTTCCCCTGCCAGATAAATTTTGACAAATCCTTTTGCCACCTTTTAAAACAGTCCAGCTTATCAATAATCGGAAGAACTTGAAATAAAAACAGCATCTTTGGCAATACATTCATCTTTATAACTGCAATTCTGCCCATCAAAGACAGTTTTAATCTAGTCCATATATCCAAGTCTCTTTTAATCTCACTCCACAGTTTCTCATAATTGTCTTTAAACAGGTTTAGATTCTTAGGTGTCAAATTTACCCCCAGATATTTAACCTTCAAAACTAAGTCCTGTTAGGGTTTGTAACTTCTGTACCTGCATAATTGGTATGTTCTTGGTTAAAACTTTGGTTTTGGCTTTATTCAACTTAAATCCTGCTACCTGTCCAAATGATTCTATTAGCTCCAATGCCTTAACCACACTGGTCTCTGGGTCTTGTAAAGACAGCACTAAATCGTCCGCAAAGGCTCTCAATTTGTATTCTTTCTCCCCCACCCTGATTCCTTTAATCATCTGTTCTTTTCTAATCATATTCAATAAAACCTCCAGGACTGTTATAAAGAGTAGGGGGGAGATAGGGCATCCTTGTCTCGTTCCTTTTTCTATTCTGATTTCTTCCGATGTCACATTGTTTATAATAATTTTCGCTTTTTGTTCTTTATAAATGGCATTTATACCATTCAAAAATCTTTGACCGACCTCCATCTTTTCAAAATTCTTCTTCATAAAACTCCAATAAATGTTGTCAAAGGCCTTCTCAGCGTCTATAAACATCAATACAGCTTCTGTGTTTATCTTTTTTTCCAATCTTTCCAATATATCCACAATATTTCTTGTATTACTATTCATATGTCTACGAGGTAGAAAACCTGCTTGATCTTTGTGGATATATTCCTTCAACACTCTTTTTAACCTTGTGGCCATGACATTCTCAAATATTTCGTAATCCACATTTAAAAGCGATATTGGTCGATAATTCTTCATCTGAGTTTTATCTGTTTCAAGTTTTAATATCAATGTGATATATGCTTCTTTCCATGACTCCGGCATCCTACCTCCCCCTAGCATTCCATTGCAAACTTCCAATAATGGTTGGATCAGCCAATCCTTCAAAGTATTATAATATTTTGCAGTTAGTCCATCTGGTCCTGGGGCTTTGCCCATTTGCTTCCTCTACCTCTTGACTTGTAATAGGGTGGTTGAGTATTGTCCTCTTTTCTTCTGGGATTTATTTTATGCAAACCATTCTTTTCCAAGAAATGTTCTATAATGCCTTCCTCTTGTTTGTCCTCTTTGTACAATTGTTTATAAAATTTCTGAAAACATTTTCTAATCTCCTCTGGATTCTCTACACTTTTATCATTTATCTTTATATTTGTGATTGTATTTAATTTCTGTCTTTTCTTTAGCTGCCAAGCAAGTAATTTCCCACACTTATTTGCCAATTCGAAGGTTTTCTGTTTCATTAATCTTATTTTCCATTATATTTCTTGGTTGAGTAATTTAGAATATTGGGACTGCAAGATCTTTCTTTCTTTCTGTGTTTGTTGATTTTTAGGATGTCCTCTTAATTTTTTCTCTTTGTCCCTTATTTGTTCCAAAAGTCTGTCTTTTTCCATATTTTGTTCCTTTTTCCTCTTTGCCCTTTCTCTTATGAGGAAACCTCTCATAACCGCCTTGCTTGCGTCCCAAACAATTCTTTTTTCCACTTTAGTATTCAAATTTATCTGAAAATATTCTTTAATCATTTTATTGGCCTCTTCCACAACTTTTAGGTACTCTCAGCAGAGAGTCATCCATTCTCCATCTAAATGAATCCTTGGAGAAAATTTTTAAGTCCAATTGCACTGCATTATGATCTGAACAAGTCTTAGGGCAAATTTCTGCCTTATAAATCTTGGGTGCCAATAGTCTAGAAATCCCTATGTAATCTAGACATGACCATGACAACTGTGGTTCTGGATAATATGTTGCCTCTGTTTCAGTGGGGTTCTTTAATCTCCATGAGTCTATCAAATCCAAGTTGTCCACCATTTCAAAGAAAGTTTTTGGCAGTTTCCCTTCATTTGTAATTTTTGTCCTTTGCGATCTGTCCATCAAAGTGGAAACTGCCCCATTAAAATCCCCTAGGCAAATAAGATTGTAATCCAAGTAGTCCAGCAAGATGTCATGAATTTTCTTGGAAAAAAAATTGATTTTCCATCATTTGGTGCATAAATACCCAGTATCAAATATTTCTCGCCTTGCACAGTTATTTCAATTGCAATATATCTGCCTTCTTCCTCTTTAAACAGTTGTCTTGGGTTGTATTTCTCCCTTGCATAAATCACGACTCCTCTTTTCTTGACTTTGTCTGATGAAATGAATTCTTGTCCTAACTTTTTGTTTTGCAAAATCCTTCTGTGTTGTCTAATTACATGGGTCTCTTGCAAGCAAATTATATCCAAATTCTTCTTCTCCAATGCATAATTAACTATGTCTCTTGGGTCTCTGGTTCAGACCGTGAACATTCCACGTTAACAGCTTCAGCGTCATATTATTGACCAGTCCATGGTTCACCTCCCGCAGCTCCTAGTACTACTTCTTCTTCTCCTGTCGCCAAGCCTCCTGGTAGTGGTGGGTAAAAAAATTTCAAATCTAATGATGATCCTTCAAAATCTGATGCGTGTTTATCCAGAAATTTAATTTTGTCCTCAATTGATCTTATTCTCACTCTTCTTTCCTTATATTTAAACGTGAGGCCTTGTGGAAACTCCCAGCTAAAAAGAATTTTCCTTCTTCTTAATTCAGCTGCCAGGACTGCAAATCCCGATCTCAAATTCAAGAAGTACCTAGGAATGTCCTTGTAAATAATGATCGTTTGCTGTTGGACCACTAGGTTGTTTTGGTAGTGAAGGCCCAGAATCTGATCTCTCTGTTCTCTATTCTGGAACACTATCATACAGTCATTAACAGTTTTTGTATTCTTTTTGCCTTTGGCTCCAAATCTATAGGCCTTCACTATTGTTGTTGCCAATTCCTCTTCATCAAGTTCCCAAAAAGCAGAAAATTCTTTCACCACAAAGTCCTTAAGACTGTCTTGTTCCAACTCTGGAAGATGTCTCAATCTCAGGTTCTGTTCCCTTTCTTTCAATTGCAGAAAAGCAAGTGACTCTTGTACTTTGTTGATTTTCAAGCCTTTGTATTTTAACAGTATCCAAGTCTTCAACTTTTTGTTCCACGGCCGCAATTTTAACTTTAACCTCTTCAGATTATTTCTTCAAAACAGTAACATCCTTGCCAATTTGTTTAATTGCCACAGTGTTCTCCTGCACAGTTTTGTCCACAGCTTTAATGAATTCTTCCAATCTGTCTGAAGTTGCTTGAATATTAGCATTCACTTTCTCAAAGGCCGCCAGAACCTGCTCTTCAAATGTTTTAGAGGTTTTTCTTTGTTTCTCTTCCTTTTCCTTTTGTTCCTTTTCTATCTTTGTTCTCAACCTTGTAGATGTAAGTGGTGGAGTGCCAGATTCTTTATCCATTTCAATACTATCTGCAGCTGGGAACTCAAGGTCACTCCAACTTATTGTGAAGCTGTAACCCAAATAGTCTTGTAAATAGTTCTTTAGGTTGAGCCAGAGAATAACAAAGACTTAAAAACTGTACTTTTGCAAGCGAGAGTCCACCCAGGGTAACAGCTCTCTTTCTTAACCAAAGCAAAGAATTCAATTCTTTTAAATCTGTTAGTCTCTCAAATATGTCAAGAAAAAGACAGAGTCCACAAAACGAAACTTCCTCCCAAGACAAATTGTTACTTGTAATCCAATCCCAGTGCAAATGACTTTAAAAAGTTCAGTTGAACAGTAGCAGACTTCAAATTAACAAGTCAGAAACTAAAGTAGCAAAACGTCTGTTACAATGTAACCATCGCAGCCCGCTAACTGACCCAGACTCCTTACTCCAGAGGGTGAGCAGTGTCTTCTTAATAAATTTGTAATCCACAGGAAGAAATCACTAAAATCCAAACAATCTTATCGCCCTCAAGGAGGTTTCAAAGTCTAAAAGGAACCAGAGCAATCCTTAAAAGCAAGTCTTTAATGACTTCAGTTCCACTGCCTTACTTTGATCCTGCCGCTGTCAGAGAGAGACGGACTTCCTCTTTGATCTCTCTCCGCTAGCCAAATCTTTAACAACTTTGAAAACGAATTAAGCTCCAGTACTTACGGAATCCTTTATTTCAAGCCAAATTAGAGGAAAAGCAAAGCGCTCAAAGTCCGTCAGCAGCTGCTGCTTCATATCTCCAGGAAAGTGGTCGATCCTCAGTACCGCACCGATCTCCGCTCACTCAAGCAGCCCTTACGAGGGCTTACTCAAGAGTAGAGCTGGCACGTCTGGTATCCGCTGGATCCCAGGTCTTCAGGACGCTCCTCCTGAAGTTTTTACGGAGGTCCACAGCGCGGTTGCGGTCCCTCCTAGCCCGAAAACACTGGAGCCCCTCGGAGCCAAGAGAGCTCCCGACTGAACGGAATGGCGCTTCACCGGAAGTCCACTGCAACTATCTTTCCAAATGATTGTTGTATGTGTGCATCTGGGCAATAAGAGTGTATTGCCCACGGGTAAATGTTGAGAGACAAACATCTGTTGTGAGGATGTTGCATTTTCTAAAAGAGTGGATGGCATTAAGGGAAGATGCTGGGATGTTTTCTACAAATAGATAGCATGTGTACAGTCCTTTTCTTGTTGCGGAACTTAGAGCAAACATTTAAAGCTAGAAATCATTTAGCAAAATGATGCAGCCAACAAGCATGCGGGAAACACTCACAAATGCCTGTCAAAAATCTTGTTCAAGGTGGTGTCGATGATAGATAACTTCCAAGTTGCTAGTTTTTGTGTCAGGAATGCTCAATGATGTCCAATTTCTCTTACAAACCTCTCTGCCTCCAAATCCTTTCTAGCCACCTTGCAGTAATTCATGTTAAGCAGCTCCCCACAGTTCAATGCACCCTCTGCTCATGGTTTGTTTTTTCTCCCTTGTAGGCTGCTTTAAACATGCTCACCAAATGCCAGTCACTCACATATCCAGCTTACGGGATTCTGTGTGTTTGCATCCATCCTGGCTGGGTAAAAACTCAAGGCGTGCACGTAAGTGCTCAAGGCTTTTGGTAATCATGTAAAAGGTGGGCAGCCCTATAGGATGATCTTTCTTTTAACAAATTGCTTGACATTTTTTGTTGGATGGTGGTGCCTGAGTAGCTCCAGTGCCCCATCCTTCACTTCTTGGAAATATTAAAAGCACAAGAGCAAGGCAATGAAGGCAGCATCTATGAGTTGGTGCTTCTAATAATATCCAAAATTGCTCCTGGAAAAGCAAGCATAGTCCTCTGAGGCCTTGCAGTGAACTGCTATGCTTTGGCATGCATGACCACTTGGTTGTCTTTCATAAAGCAATGTTTAATGTGCAGACTGAAATCTTATAACCAAGACATCCAACAGCATCTAGGCCTTCTGCTATTTGATGCTCAAGAATGATTTTTTTCTGAACTTAAGAAATCCTTCACTTACAATATTTTTCTTCACAGAAGGCGGACCTGACTGTGGAAGAGAGTACACAAGGAATAATTAATGTTCTCTCCACACTTTCTGAGGTGGATAACGGTACCTTTGTGGACTGGAAAGGATGCAGAGTACCCTGGTGAGGGATTTGTTTCACGATGCCAGGGGTTTTACCACTCTAGCATTCTGCCTAGAGAGCATCCAATAAACCATCTGGGATTCAAGGAAAAAAATTTTTGTCTCTTTTCTTCCTTCAGAAGGTTCCTTAAATTGTTTCTAATGTCCTTATGGAGGTGGAAAGAGAAAAATGTGATGGAACACTGAAGACTAGTTTTCATGCAGAATTGTTTCTAAGGACTAGCCATAGTTTGAAAGATCTTTCAGCCCGAGGGTTACATTCCCTCAAGAGCAGCCTTATGGGAGCTGGATGCCAATGCCAGGTGGGTGTTTGTGGCACAGGTGAGACAAAGACAAAAGTGGTGCAGAGCAAAGGTCTTGAATATTACCTTTCCATGGAACAGGATGGGAAGTTTGTGTCCTCCAGATGTTGTTGGACTGCATCTCCCATCAGCCCAAGCCAGCATGGCCAATGGTCAGAATGATGGAAACTGTGGTTCAACAACATCTGGAGGGCCACAGATTCCCCATCTCTGGTACAGAAGGCTACATACAAAAGCCAGATGTACCGGTATTTAGTGTATGCAACTCACTGTTGTAGGACCAGGGGGTTGGTTTGGATTGTGTGTTTGGGTCCCCTCCAAAGCCTGTGGTTCTTTATCTGTATGATGGGAGTCTGTAGTAGGAGCTGAAGTGCCTGAACCAGTTTCTTTGTAAAAGGTCAAGCTGACCCTGCTCAGTATCCTTTTATATGCCTGAAAACTTGAGCAGGTATGGGCGTGTTGTCATAGAAAAACTAGCTAGTACCGTTTCTAGAAGGAAGTGTAGCCAGATCTCACAAATGTGGCTAGATACCACATCATCCTAGAGGCAAGAGAACAGTAGGCAGAGGCTAGCCTTTGTCAACTCTGCAACTGAGAAGACAGAGGTTTGACTTGCTCACGGTGGGATGAAACCATACCTTTGTGGGATCTCCTTGGAAGTCTAATGGAGGAGCAAGTTCTGATGTAGTAGCGATGCTGTGAGCTTTTCATCTTTTGCTCTGGTTGTGTGTATGGGTAAATAAAACCATATATCAAAAGGACACCAGTCTTCAAAAATACTCATTCCAATGAAACCAGACGAGAGGGAAGCACTGGCTGCCTTAAGTCTCTCACTAGCCTTGGATTTGGGTGAATGTAACATATCTTCTGTTGAGGCAGGGGAGAGCTATCATCACTCTTCAAGAACACATTGCAGCCAGGAGAAAGCACTTGAGGTTGTGCAGCAGAGTCAGAAAAGGATGTGGAGTGCCACATTTGGTACTCAGAACTCAGGTTGCTCACCTCTGCCATAGGTGATAAGGAATTGCATACATGTGAAGGAAGCCCCCCTTTTCCACGTATGGCATAAAAACACAATAGGCTTTCTGCCCCTCTTTAGCCAATCCCCTCAGGTTAGTATAAAAAAGAAAAATTGCATTCTGGTAACTTTTGTAAGCTTGTTGACAAGGTTGAAATAATACATTCCCTAGCGGCATGATGTGCTTATTTTATTACATTTCTATTACACCCTTTCACTAATGAACTTAGGATATGCCATCATTTACTCCAGCACCCGTTGTTGTTGTTTTGTTGTTTTAAAAAAATCTTCACAACAGCCCTGCAAAGTAGAATAGCCTGGAACAACTCCAGCACATAGGATCCTCAGGCAGTTGCCAAGAGCCCAGCACTCCAGCAAGGCCCACTATAGACACCTCCCTCCACCCACACTGTGCAAGCCATCATTAACATTTTCTAATCTGTTTCTGACATAGCATCACTACTGAGTAATGCAGGCAATTGCGGGGGCAGCTACACCCAGGCACTGCTTTCCCTGCCCACTTCCACCAACCACTTTATTTGTTGCATTTCTTTATTTGTTGAGTTTATAGCCCACCTTTTCCTCCAAGGAGATTGAGGTCCCCACCCTCGTTGAATCTTCCCTACCACGACCTTGCCGAGGTTGGTTAGGCCGAAAGGCAGCGACTGGCCCAAGGACGCCACCCAGCGAGCTTCATTGAGAATCGAACGCCTGTTCTGCAGGACCGCGTTCAAGCCAAGCGAAAGAATCGGCACTGCGCCTTTAAGAGGGAGCCGGCAACGTCGCCGCCCCCGTCCCCCCCCCAGTCCCTCGCGCTTGCGCAAGAAGGAAAAGCCCGATAGGTGGGAGGGGGAGAGAAATGTGACCTAGGCGGCCGGTACCTCAGGCAGTGCGCGAGAAGAAGGCGTGCGCGCGCGTACTTGTAGCACGCAAGAGAGAGAGGCCAAGAGGCGCTGCGGCCCTCAGGTGAGGTGAGGTGAGGTGAGGTGAAGGGAAGGGAGGGGGGCGGACGTAGATGTGCCTTACTCCTCCCTCCCTCCGTCATCTTCATCACCATCTTCCTCCGTGGCAAAGCGGGAGCGTCTGGAATCAGACTGAGGCGAAAATGAACGCGGGGTGTGTGTGTGTGTGTGTGTGTGTGTGTGTGTGTGAGCGTGAAAGGAGGGAAGGAAGGGCGGGGCAGAAGCTGCGCTATTCAAGGCGGGGGGCAAGTGGGGTAGGCGAGGTCCCTGCACGAGGGGAAGGACTTCTTGTTGGGGGGAAGCTGTTAGCGGTGAGCACGCGCGCGCGTGCACACACACACGCGTGTTCCTTTATGCTAGGTGACAGACGACCTTGCGGACCAGTGTTGGTCCGCAATTGTTATGGGAATTTTAAGGTCTCAGATATATAATAAATGTTCATGAATGTACCAAGCAAACACGTACATACAGCCCAAGCAACAGTGAATCTAGTGGCGCCTTTAAAAGTCTTAAGTGGTTTATTGTGGGCTAAGAGGCTGCTTCGTCCGATGCGTGAAGGATCAGGCGTGTATCGGGGCGGGGAACTCAAGGCCCTCTGAACCAGGCAGAGAGTACAGTATACAGTATGTATAAATGTGAGTGAGTGAATGAAACAAGTATCTCTATTTTTTATCTTTGAAATGCGGTCCTGTTGCACCTTAAAGGACCCCATATTTGTCAGTCAGAATCTACTTCGTAAAAGATGCTTGGAGAGTATGTGGCGAGGAGGATATATATAGGTTCAGAGAAGTAAACATTGTGACCCAAAGGCAAAGAAATGTAAGAGATTTCTATTTCTATACAAAGCTCAAATGTATGCAGCAACCATTCATGACAGCAGTAAATGGAAATTGTGTGGGAGGATGTGTATTGTGAAAGGAAAGGGCAGATATAAAGTGTGGAGGAAGTGAAGTGGGATATATGTGGAGGACAGGCAGAGTGGAAAAGTTTTAATCATATTGTTCATGAATTCTCTGTTAAAGCATCACAGGCAATGTACAATAAAGGACTATGTAATTATTGCAGTTCAGAACCTTAATTGGTAGTAGCTGCGTTCCATGCTTGTCACAGGTTTTGAAGAGAAGCAGTTTCCATTTTTTTTAAGTACAATAAATAGGATGGGTTTGACTAGGCAGAAGCTGAAAAAACTGGGTACTGTATAAGAATAGGACTACAAGCCATGAGGGTCAGCTGCAGCAGAGTATGTGTGTAAAAATCGTGAGAGTATGGTAGGAATGGGGACAGTGTTGTTGTTGTTGTTCAGTCGTTCAGTCGTGTCAGACTCTTTGTGACCCCATGGACCAGAGCACTCCAGGCACCCCTATGCCAGTTGCTTCGAGAACACTGTCCAACCATCTCATCCTCTGTCGTCCCCTTCTCCTTGTGCCCTCCATCTTTCCCAGCATCAGGGTCTTTTCCAGGGAGTCTTCTCTTCTCATGAGGTGGCCAAAGTACTGGAGGGACAGTGTTAGAAACTGGCATATATAAGCTAGGCATCAAATGGCTCCGTAAACCAAGGTTACAGTCACCAAAACAGAATGTTTAGTACAGTATTGTTTTTCAAATGATGGACTGACTGTGATTACCAGTTAAATATCTGACTAGTTCAGATGACAACCTTGAGCTAGGTTAAGAACTTTGGGGACGTAAAGAAGAAAAGTCATTTTATCCAGGGACAGTCCACATATATATTGGCCTATATTCCTACCTCTTTTTCTTAATGGTGACATGGACCATTCATAATGTATGAATGCTCTTCACAACTGTGAGCAGGGCTGTGTGGTGGGGTAAGTGAAGACAAGCTACAACAATTAACTATAACGTTGTTGACTGCTCCTGCTCAGACTGCACAGAAAAGGCATTTTAGTTCCTGAAATTCATAATGATTGTGCAGATAAAATATAACTCAGAGAATTCTACAAGATGTAGTATTAGTGTGTGAAAACAGTCAAAATCCAGTGATCCCCAGGCCTCAACAAGCACTGCTTGTTTGCTGTATGTTCTGAATATGTTTGACTTGTCTGCTTGTCATATAAATAACTTGCACAATGTTTAACAGCTTTCTTTTTATCTGTGCCAGGCGGATTGCTAAGGTTTGTGATAGGATTCATGATTGTCCAGTCTTGCTCATAATTGGTGGCGCTGTGGGTTAAACTGCAGAGCCTAGGACTTGCTGATCAGAAGATCGGCGGTTCGATTCCCAAGACGGGGTGAGCTCCCGTTGCTCGGTCCCAGCTCCTGCCCACCTAGCAGTTTGAAAGAACGTCAAAGTGCAAGTAGATAAATAGGTACCGCTCCAGTGGGAAGGTAAACGGCATTTCCATGCGCTGCTCTGGTTCACCAGAAGTGGCTTAGTCATGCTGGCCACATGACCAGAAGCTGTACACTGGCTCCCTCGGCCAGTAATGCGAGATGAGCACCACAACCCTAGAGTTGGACACGACTGGACCTAATGGACAGGGGTCCCTTTACCTTTACCTTGCATCTAATATATATGGTTATTACTTTTAATATAGCTCTTGTTTATATAACCCCTCAAGGAAAATTGTTACCTATGTCTTATGCCCATAAAGATTTCAAGATGATGTAAGAGCCAAAGGCCACAGCAACATGTATGGAAGGATATACCTTAAAAGCATAAGAAGGCCATAAAATATATTCTTCAAATGATAAAAATGAAGTGAGAATTTTGCATAGCATACTCTATTGCTGTTTATATTGTCAGTAAATATACTTTAAAGATAATCTCAAGTGATATTAGAAAACCTGAAAATCTCCTCTTTCTTAACATTTAATAGTTTGATCCTTTGGTAATTTCCAGTGCTGCTTTAGCTTGTGTGTTATATTTAAGCACCACCATTTCAGTGTTTTTTGTATTTGAAAGAGTGACTTACTAGGGTAGAGGTAACTTACTAGAAAAACACATACTTGGGTTTCCTCTGAAGGATGCAATAGATATTTTAGTAAGACATAGTATATGTGAAGAATTAAAATATAAAGATGTAGTCTTAAAATGAACAGTTTCAAATTCGATGTTGAATAACCAACCTTGAACTGCACTTGTATTAGTGTTGACTACAAATAGCAACAGATTTATGCAGAACGTATAAAAGGTTCCTTTTGCTTACACTTTATTTTATTCTGTTTTAGGAATTATGTATGAAACAGGATGCCGAGAAGCTTTATTTTTATGCCTTAGTCTTGCTCTTGGGAACTGAATTGGAAAAAGAATACAAAATGAAAATGCTTCCTGGTGTTGGGGTATTTGGGACAGGGAGCTCAGCTCGGGTGCTAGTGCCTCTGCTGAGAGCTGAAGGCTTCTCCATCAAGGCACTATGGGGGAAGACTGAAGAAGAAGCAAAGCAACTAGCTGAGGAAATGAATATTTCCTTCTACACAAGTCGGACAGATGATGTCTTGCTGCACCAAGATGTGGATCTGGTTTGCATCAACATCCCTCCACCACTCACACGACAAATTGCTGTGAAAGCTTTAGGTACTGTGCTGTTGATTATCTGAAACAAGTTGTGGTTATTTAAAATTCATTCCCCCTTTAATAGATTCCCAGTTGTGTTCTCAGGCTGTTGCTGATTACTTAGTATTACCACCCCTTCTTCCACTTTTCCCTAAAACATGTTTGTGTTTCATTCTTTTGCATTAGCTGATGGAAGGAGTTAACTCTTTTTGTTACTGTAAGGAATTTCTTAGTATTTGCTAACTTGACTTTGCTATTGCATATTAAACTAGCAGCATTGTAAAGGCAATTACAGCTAGATGCTCATTGGAAGAGCATATGTAGCATGATTACTTGACTTTTTCTTTTTATAAGTATCAAGGTCTGTATGTTTCAGAAACATAGTAAACAGGAAGTAGAAAGGTAAAAGTATCCCTTGCCTAAGTTTCTCATTCCTCAAGCACAGTTCACACAGGATGGCAGATCTCCAAAACAAAAAATGTTTGTTCTGCAGATTAGAGAGGGAATCTTACTGTGGTTAAACTAAATATCCACATTTCCATAGTCCCTCAGGGATTGAGTAAAATGCACCAACATGTTTCTTCAGCTTCACCGGCCACTGGGTGTCTGCAAATACCATATCTTGGTACTTAATCCTTGGTGGGGAGGGGAGCATCTCTCTAGAGCACTGATTGCCAGCCTGGTGCCCACCATTTGTTTTGCACTGCAACTCCTATCTTTTTCAAACCAGTATGGTTTTACTAGTTGGGACTGATGGGAGCTATAGTTTAAAACAGCTGGACATGGGCACCAGGTTGAAGAAACCTGATTGAATGCTTACTTTTGCAGAAAATCTAGTGCCTCCCTAGCGTCATCCCCTTCAGCTGTTTTGGACCACAACTTCCAATTCACGGCAGCACTGGCTGGGGCTGAAGGGACTTGTAGTCCAAAAACAGCTAGAGAGATGGGGTTTCTGCATTAGATGGTTGCACACATGGCTGCTAGTCATCCTTCCTTTTTCTGTACTTTATGAACTGAACAAGGATGACACTGTACATACAGATAAGAATCCTCTATTTGCTTGGGGCTGCCCAGCAAAATCTGAACTATAATGTGTCTCCTTTATTCACAGGTATTGGAAAGAATGTCATCTGTGAGAAAGCTGCTACCTCTGTGGATGCTTTCAGAATGGTCACAGCTGCCAGATACTACCCCAAGCTCATGAGCATTGTAGGCAATGTCCTGCGTTTTCTACCAGCATTCATCAAGATGAAGCAGTTAATAGAAGAACACTATGTGGGCAATGTTCTGGTCTGTGACGTGCGAGTGTACTGGGGAAGCCTTCTCAGCCACAAGTACAACTGGATCTGTGATGAACTGATGGGTGGGGGTGGCCTGCATACGATGGGGACTTACATTATAGACCTCCTCACTCACCTGACAAGTCGAAAGGCAGAGAAGGTCCATGGGTTACTGAAAACCTTTGTGAAGCAGAACTCTGCCATCAATGGCATCCGCCATGTCACAAGTGATGATTTTTGCTTTTTCCAAATGCTGATGTCAGGAGGTGTCTGTAGCACTGTAACTCTGAACTTCAACATGCCTGGGTCATTTGTTCATGAGGTCATGATTGTAGGGTCAGCAGGACGCCTTATAGCACGGGGGACAGATTTGTATGGCCAGAAGAACACTGCTCCCCAGGAAGAACTCCTGTTTGCAGACTCTTTGAATGTCCATGCAGGCCTTTCAGAAAAAGGATTCAAAGACATACCCCTTCTGTACCTCAAAGGGATGGTGTACCTGGTGCAAGCTCTGCGTCAGTCCTTCCAAGATCAGGAAGACCAGCGAACCTGGGATCCCAAGCCAGTTGCAATGGCAGCTTCTTTTGAAGATGGCCTCTATATGCAAAGTGTAGTAGATGCTATTAAAAAATCCAGCCGGTCTGGGGATTGGGAATCTGTGGAAGTAATGACTGAGGAGCCAGATGCCAATCAAAACCTCTGTGAGGCATTACAGAGAAATAACCTATAATAGAAATATTCCCAAATGAGCAGAATATTGAATATGTGCAGAAAACTTTAACATGGATACATTTTGTTTCATATTCGGGGGTGGGAGGAGGTATAATGGGGAATTATAATTGTGGGCAAAACCTCAAAGGAAATCCTTTTGGTTTTTAAACTCGTTTAAGAGCATTTTAAATGTTGCAGATTTGGGTCACTTTTTTTAAAGCTAAACCTTTTGAACTTTGTATTGTTAGGAAAACTTGAATTGCCCTTTGCACTTAGAAGTAGCTAAAACGAAAAGGTGGGATTTCTACCATTGGGAACAAGTCTGTCTCCCTTTTCTGCACAGCTCATGTATTTTTGCAGTTTGAATGTAGCACTAGAGATGGTTGGTTGTTTAAGAACAGGAAGACAAGTTACCTTTTAGGATTCTTCTTGATGTGGTAAAAGTGAGGCAAATACAGAAGTATGGTCCTTAAAGAGAACAATTTGTAGTCTCTATAGTTCAGTATCAAACTAGGTGGTAGACATGTATTTTCCTGTATCCTCCCTGTTCACACAAAACCTCACCCCTGTTTTGTTGTAACAGTAAAAAAAGTGTTCAGGAAAAGGCCACTGAACTCTCCCATGCCTTCCCTTCCCTTTCTCCAATCATTTGTTCCAAAAGTGGGCTGGAAGTAGAAAAAATTGTTGGAGTAGTGGACTGAGAGGAAGAAAGTGTGCAAGGGGGGAGGATTGAACATCCTCCTTCCTGCATTCCTTCTGTTGTATTTTCATCCTACAGACTTCCTGCTTTACATATGAGCAGGGTTGACACACGAATGACAACCACATCCATCTAGTCTGTGCCTCAGTACCGAATACTTCCAATTTAGTCTCTGCCTTTGAGACTGGCTGTTCTCCCTTTTTTCTAGAAGTCAGTTGAGTGCTGTGTGGCATTCACCTGCTGTTTGCATGTGTTGGTGCTCCTTTCCCATAGCAGAGACTGAAGGCCTCTTGCACTTCTTTTCCTGCATACTCTTTTGCCTTGCTCAGTGCTGCCAAATGCCGCCAATGATTGCTTGGTAGCACAGAAGCCAAATCTGTAAGTCAGTGATTGTTGTTTAATGAAGCAGGTGTTTCATCTGTCAAGGGATATGAAGTTGATAAGAAAAGGAATATTCAATTGCTGTTTTCAGCTGCATGCTGACAGGGGTAGTTGATTTAACTGAACACTGGGCGATGTTCCGTATCCCTTGTCCTGACTTGTATCCTGTGGGAGCTGTGGTGCTTCTTGTGTAGCAGATCATAGTGCACAACTACCAGATCTCAGAGCTGCTCTTCACTAGGCTGACACTGAGAAGCAGTAGCTAATTTTTGTATAAATAATACTGTTTACTTGAATGTTTTTATTGTTTTCCTACTTCGTTTTCCTACTAGGTTTTAATCCTGTACATTAATATAAAGCATTAATAAGCAACCTTTCTTGTGTTTTTGTAAATGGTAACATTGTGGATGAAAAACAAAAAATAGATAAAATCAAGAACTAGATCAGCTGTTTTTCTCTTCCCTGTGGAAAACACCCTATTTTTCTATTCTGAGCTTTTAAATTTATTTTTAACCCAAACAGCTGTATCCTTAATCCTAGTTGCAGATGTTGGTTTTATACAACTGGACTAACAAAAGACAGTGTGGACAGTGTTTTGTACTGGAAAAGTCCAAATTCTAGAGTAAGGGAACCTCCCAACTTTCTGCTTACAATATGTGGAATTTGAGAATTTAAATGCTTTGTCAAGACCTGTGAAGATAAGGAGGTCCACACTAGATAAGCCATTGGAAATCTTTGATTGGGTTTTCATGCAAACATGAGAAGATAGAAAAATAATTTAATGAAGGCTCTTTCTTTGATTACACATGTGAATTCTCTTTTTCTTTTAGTGACAAAGAGCAGTATGATACTCGCCGCTTCCCATTTTGTAAGTCTTTCATTTTCTGGTGGTGGCGGTGGTTGTTACTGTTATTGTTATGTGGGGGGGGGGAGGTTATGTGCTCTTCCTTCTCCTTTGATGGAATGCAAATATAGCCCATTTAAAGAGGGCAAGAGGCACAAATGTGCCATTATTATTCTCTTTCACCACCTTCCAGCACAGATGAGATATACTGTTGCCAGACTGAGTATATTTGTAAAGGATAAAATGGAGGTAGGGTATACCGCCGTTGTTGTTTTACAGGCAAGTGAGGAGACAATGCAAAACTTGACACCTGAATATAATCAACACTTGGGGAAATACAATTGGTAGCATAAAGGAGCATCTAGCAAAATGACTCTGTCTTAGGCCTTGTCTCTTGGAGGAGTAGCTAAGCATCCTGTTAGATGTTGCTACTTGTGCTGTGGCGACAGTGGTGGGACTAGGTGAGCCGCACAGACGCTGAGCATCTTATCAATGTCCACCTGAGTAGACTTGTCTACTTCAGCCTTTGCTGCAGCTCCCGCAGTGGCACTTGTTGGAATTCTCAGCTCTTTTCCTTTGTCTTCTGCAACAAAAAATAGTCAATATGAACCATTGTCCTGTCCCATGAGCAAATATGCAGAAGCAGTGTGAGAGCGGACCAGTGGCTTTCTGAGCCCACAATGGAAGCTCTCAGAATTCTTTGACTAAAAATAAACAGGGAGTTCTGGACACCACATGAAATAGCAGGTTCATCTGTCTCATTGGTCTCTCACAGCTCCAAGTTCAGCTGAACCCATTGTTCTACTCCAACCCTTGTTGTGGTATTGGATTTGTGAGGACGGAGCATGTGAAGCTCCCTTTTTTGTTCCCAACCTGTTACCTTTGAGTGAAGTTATTCTTGGTTCCAATGGGCCTGTCTTATTCTCTAGAGCAGAATGCACTTCCAGCGGAGGCAGGT
This sequence comes from Lacerta agilis, assembly GCF_009819535.1. Lineage (NCBI taxonomy): Eukaryota > Metazoa > Chordata > Lepidosauria > Squamata > Lacertidae > Lacerta > Lacerta agilis. The sequence continues at coordinate 40,806,430 of NC_046319.1, read as the reverse complement.
CACACTGTTTGTCTGAGGGGCTGTTCATCTCTGGGTTATCATAGTTGATATATTGGTATAAGGGACGTAGACGCTGTGACTTTCCTAGAAATAATGATAGTGAATGCTGGAAGATAGATGGCTTCTAAGGCAAAGCTGTTGGTGAGATGAGAATGACACACACACACACACACACACACACACACACGTACGTTCTACCTAAACCTCAGCCCATTCCTTTCTTGCAGATGATGGTCTGCCCCTCTACACCTTGCTTCTATCTGCAGCTACCCCAGCAAACAGTTGGGCTTCTTAGTTCACATCATTGATGGAGCAGTAAGAACTTGTGAGGTTTCTTTTTCTGCCCTTTGAGAATGAACTGATGTCTTCCTAAATATAGCACAAGGACTTGGGAAGCAGAATTTCCATTCCCCCTATATTGAAATGTACCGGTAGTTGAAGAAGACGTTATTAGGAGTTCAAGCAGGCACACAGCTGTCTGTTTCTGGTGCCTGTTTGTGCACTTTTCAAGAAGTGCTGGGAATTAGGGATGGTTTGGGATCATGGGGCTAAAGTTAGAAGTAATATCCATCCTGCTTCCAGGCCAGCTCAGAAGGATTTCCTAGCATTTTGAAAAGCTGCAGCTAACTGTCCCCTTTTTCTATGTAAGAAAAACATATAGCTTTTAAGGGACTGCTACTTCTTCAACTCTAAGCCCACCAGCCTGTGCTGGTGATTGTCAGTATTAGCTGTCGGAAATATAATAGTTGTGTACAAGCCAGTCATTCTTACTGTAGATATCACTAAGTTGAAACTAGTATCTCGGATACATCCAATCTTTCTCTTCCCCCACCAGGAATCATGCCCTGATACTGAAAAAACCTAGCTTGTAACTTCCCATTTCTTTGCACTCACTCTCTACACCTGTAGGCTCTGGAAGCAATGTGCCTGCTGTGCTAGCGGCTGGGACCACAGTGATATCCAGTGTGCTTTTCCTTTTCTTGGATTTCTTTGACTGTTTGGGCACAAGAGAACCTTCAGTTTTGGGGCCCTCTGTCTCCTCCACCCTTGGAGGGAGCTTCTTGAAATCGGCATGTTGGAAAACAAGCATTTCAGAATCGGTTCTGTGGGGGAGAAACAAGATGCAAGAGGGCTGAGGAGTCAAAGGCAAAGGGGTCTGGTTCCAGTGAGTGTCCCACAATCCAGTACAGGCCTTGGGCTCCATTTGCTAGAACAGGAGTGGGAAACTTTGGCTCCACAGACCAACTTTGGCAGGTAGATGGGACAGTCATCATAATGTCAGGGAAAGGCCGAGAAGGATCAGAGGGCATGGAAGGGATGGTGTGGTGCTACTGTTGCCACCAGCATCTTCCCCCTGAATTAGTTGCCTCCCTTGCAGTGCCAGGCTGTATTATCAGTGCTAGGACTACCAGCAAAAATGTTCACTGGGCAGCATTCAGAACATAGATGAGAGGGAGGTATTTATGAAGCTGCCTTATAGTGGCCATTGCTCCATCTTGCTCAGTGCCAGTTATCTAGCATATTGCACAGAGGTTTATTTCAGTTCTGCTTTCTGACATCCTTAAACATTTAACTTTAGATGCATTTAATTTGATATAAAAACTGAACCCAGTTCCTTCTCCCATGTGCTCTGCTTCTTTGCTGCGGGAAATATATGGAAATCCATTGTGACCTACTTCACCATTCTTGCTTTAAAGCCATAGGTTGCTAGCCAGGCCTGGAGCACAGGAACGGATTTCAGATGCCTGAGCTCTGTAAACAATTCTTGGTGCCTCTGGATCTCTTCCTCAAACAACTTGGCATGGAGAAGAATCCCTTTCCCATCTTCATGCCACTGTGGGAAGATGCACATAGTCAGTAGAGAAGGCCAATGGCAAGAACAGAAGCCTGGTTTCATGATCCCTCCAGAGTTTTCTTGGAGACCATAAGAAGGGGAAGCCTCCAGTATTTCATATTAAGCAAGTAATCTGCCACCTTTGGGCACCACATCGCTGAAGCTCTATAAGAGAGGGAAGTGCTTTCAGAATAGATCGTGGTTGTCATAGGGCAAAAGCAGGGAACCTGTGGCCCTCCAGATCAGGCCCAGCACCATCATTGGGCCAGTATGTGCAGTGTCCAGGGGCCTTAGCCATGCCACTATTCACTACCCTCTTGCTGGGTCCACCTTGCTAAGCCCCCTCTGGAAATCTGAACTAGTCGTGTTACAGATTATGTTGGGACTGCAGTTCTGACCTCAGCCCACTGGGCATGCTGGCTGGGGCTGCTGGGAGCTGGAGTCCACTAACATCTGGATGGTCAGGGTTGTTTTTTTAGCCCAATGTTATAGTAAACACAAAATAAATCACCCTGCATCCCTGAACAAAATTTGGAGAACTCTAGCAAGGTAGCATCACTGGAGAGAACAATGGGTTTCTGATTCCGAAAGGCACAACTTGCTTCTTGCAGTGGGAGTAAAATTTCAGTGGCACCATATCACAGAGAGAAAGGCTCCAGATCCTGATGAGGCTGTTTTAAAAAAAACACCTTAAAAATCCCAAACCCGGGAACATTTAACATCTGGCATATTCTGATGTTGCAGGGATTGGCTGCCTAGAAAAGGCATATCATTTTTTTAAAAGGGCAAACCCAATGGAGGACGCTTTCAGCTTTATGGGGTGACCCTGGAGTAAGGAATGCTTTGATGGTGTTTCCTGCTTGGCAGGGGGTTGGACTGGATGGCCCTTGTGGTCTCTTCCAACTCTATGATTCTATGATAATTCTTTTGGGGGAACAAAGGGCCATTATTGGGAGGGATCAATGGTCCTTTTTGTCTGTTACCATCCTTGGTCAGGCAGTTATGAGCAGGTAGGTTCTTGTCTCAGCACTGCTAGGTGGAGCACTGAATCCCTCTGAGCTATGGCCCCTTGCCTCAGCAGTGAGGCATCTGCTTTGCATGCAGAAGATCCCTGGTTCAATTCCTGCCATCTTCAGCTAGGACTGGGAATGTCCCAATAGAAACACTGGGAAGCTTCTGCCAGTCAGTGTAGGCTCTGTTAAGCTAGATGGACCAATGACCTGACTGTAAAAGGCAGCTTTCTTTGTTCCTATGGAATATCTTTGTAGGGCTGCTGCTGCTTGTTAATTCCCTGAAGCCGTTCTTGACAGAGGCAGCATGGTGCTTCATGTGGATAGCTGACAAACACCCATCGCCCTGAGAGGTAGGTTAGGCTAAGAGACTGTGATTGGCCCACGGTCAGCCAGGGAGCTTCATGTCTGAGTGGGAGGATGTGAACCCTTGTTTCCCAGGTCCAAGTCCAACACTAACCACTGCACTATACCCAACATGCTTCTCTCCAGACATTTCTGCAACATGATCTTCACTTTCCCCAGCTTTACGAGCCTGTGGTGTGTCCTCAGCGTCTGTAAACAGGATATCCTGTGCTATCTGCATCGCCTTCTTTTTCTCATAACTACAGCACTCATCCTTTACCTCCAGTGACTTGATGGTGGGGTTGTCCAGGGCTGCAGCCAGCTGGAACAGGAAATGAGGAGGCGCTGCCTTCCCACCTGTTTTCTTTTCATTGGGGATCCGTGCAGAACCAGCCATTGCCTGCAATAGAAGAAAGATCAGAAATCATACATCCGACACAGGCCTCTGCTTATGTTCAGTTTAGATTTTGGATTCAACTGCTTTTAATCTGTAGGGGTTTTTTTTAAAAAAAAATACGTTTTAATCATTTTTTTAAATCAGACTTTTGATTTTGTATTGTAAGCTGCCCTGGCAATCTGTCTGAAGGGTGCAATATAAATTTCTAAAATGTTATCCTATTCTAACCTTTACAATGGGGTAGCAAATCTATGGCTCCCCAGATGTTGTTTGACTCCAACCTCCATCAGCCCCAGCTAGCATGGCCACTGGTCAGGGATGATGGGAGCTGTAGTTCAACAACTGGAGGACCACAGGTTCAGTGCACCTACCGTATTTTTTGCTCCATAAGACGCACCTTTTTCCTCCTAAAAAGTAAGGGGAAATACCTGTGCGTCTTATGGAGCGAATGGTGGTCCCTGGAGCTGAATTGCCCAGGGGCCAAAAGCAGATTGTGCTTTTTATTTTACAAAGAGAAAAGGGAGTGTTGAAAGGACCCCGCTCAGCAGCTGATCAGCTAGAGATCGGGAGAGAGATAAGAGTCCCGGCTCCCTTTCAGCCCCGCCCTCCTTTGTTGAATGTGCTGCAGAGGGAGGTTGTTTGTTTCCCCAGAACATGTGACTGGCTGATTAGATTATCTGTCTGGAAACAGTAGAAATGGCTCCCTTTCCTTAAGTTTTTTCAGAAATGTGAGTTAAACCCCATAAAAATGGGGCTTTTCCTCTTTGCTTTTCCCCCTTTGCAAAAAAAGCTGCAAAACCTTTAGCTGATCCTCAAAAAACAAAAAAAAACCAAAAAAAAAACCCTAGGGCTTTTCCCTTTGCAAAAAAAGCTGCAAAACCTTTAGCTGATTCTCAAAAAAGGCCTTTTGCCTTTGCAAAAACAGCAGCAAAACCTTTAGCTGATCCTCCAAAAAAACCCCCCCAAAACCCCAGGGCTTTTCCCTTTGCAAAAAAGCTGCAAAACTTTTAGCTGATCCTCAAAAACAAAACAAAAAACAAAACAAAACAGGGCTTTTAGAGGAGGAAAACCAGAAAAATATTTTTTTCCTTGTTTCCTCCTCTAAAAATGAGGTGCGCCCTATGGTCCGGAGCGTCCTATGGAGCGAAAAATACGGTACTTTACACCAACTCTTAAGACTGGACAATAAAATACACCTATCTATTCATACTGATTTATTTTTTTATCAGAGTGTGGACTCTTCTGTAACCAAATAGAGTCAATTATTACATTCTACGGCTTGTAGAAATAAACAAACAAATGTGTGTGTGTGGGGGGACTAAAGCGAGGGAGAGAACTGCATGGTTGTTGTAAATACTGCAACTTTAACTGGCACCTGAGCAAGCTTTCCCCCCTCCTCCCTCATCTCTCTTTCTTTGTGTGGCATGTCTTGTACAGGTAAGGGTAGGAACAGCCTTCCTGCTGTTGATCTTGTAAACTGCTCTGACTCTGAGAACCTTTATAGGCAAACACTGGGGTAAAGGGTACTGTAAACAAATAAATGTTGTAAGCTGGAAGAAGACATGCAGACTGGCTGGAACCTTGCACAAGAGCACTCTTGCAGCCCTGTTATTTCAGCTTTTTGGGGTGGTGAGGCTAACAAATTTCATCTTGCCTAAGGCCACCCAATGAGTAAATGGAAGAGGCAATAATTTAACAGAATTGCAGCTCTGTCTCTTTTCCCTGTGCCTTCCTCAGGTGCTCTCATTACTATTTTGCACTTGCATTCTGAGTGCAAGAAAGACAAGTAATGAGGATTTAAGACCTGCACCAATTTCTGCAGCACTGACAAGAGTCTCACAGAAGGATTGTTCAATAATTCTGGCATCCTATCATTCTAATAACATTTCATGTAGCCTTTGATGTCAGCAGCACTCTGCAGTGGATGGCAGGCCTCTTGTTTTAGTCCTTGATATGCCACAAGGATAGGCAGTTTCTCCCTCATGCAGATCTGCCCTTAAAATTAACTAACAGATGCTCCTTCCTTCCTTCCTTAACTGAAGCACTCCCACAGGGAATTTTGTGTCCATGCTAAGGTCACTGCTTTTTTCATCTCTTGGTTGCATCATGAGTCACAGAGGTCTGATGGAATCTTAAAGCCTGAAATCCTAAATCTGATCAAAATCTTAGCTTTAAAAGTGTTTCCCCCTCCTTCCTCATTTCCTGTTGGCCCATAGCTCTGAGAAAGATATAAGCTAAAGATGGTGTGTAGGCAGTGGACAGAAGAATTGCTGTCATTTCTGCATATTAAAAGCTGGTGATTCCTGACCACTGTTTCTTTTCTCTGTGGTCCATGAGATCATTTTTGTGAATGAAACATGTACACCATAGCATATACCTTTTATAATATCCAAAGACCTTCTGTTCAAATTCCCCTCTACTAAAAACACCCCGGGGACTATCATTCAAATGGAGGACTTGAACTCGGTGAATCTGGGCAGTTTGCACTCAACGGTAAAAGAAGTATGTAGCCCCCACCAAGGCTGTGGCACTCTTGTCTAGACAAGAGTGAACTCTTATAGGGGACAGTCTGCTCTCTCTTGTGGTGACCAGTAGGCCCCTACAAGCATTGCTCTGCTTTCCCTTCATACCAGTTGCTAGGCTACACAAGGACTGTTCATTCCATTGGTGGTTGGTTGGTAGGCTGGCTGGCAATGGTCATGTTTTGTGTCCCCGCTAGGGATGCTTGCTGTGCAAACCATCTTGCTGAATGGATATAAATATCTTCTGTTTTCCATTAATAGCTTAATGGCTATTAATTTGTCTCTTAGATATGGCATAGTGGCTAAGCACATGAGCTACAAATGTCAGGAGACCAACAGAGAGACCAACTGGCTCCATCCATCGGCCAGTGAAGCTGCCATTGGTTAAGTGTTTGCTTTCCTCTCCCCTGCTCATTCCTTTTGCCTTACCTATCACATCTATAATTATACTATGAGTCTGCAGGGAGGGACTACCAGCATATTAAGGTTACCAGATGTCCCCGTTTCCCGGGGACAGTCCCCGGATATACAAATCAGTCCCCTGACAAAATCCATCTATTTAGTAGGAAGTTGAAAAGTGTCCCCGGATTCATTAAAAAAATATATCTGGTAACCTTAGACTATATTATTTTTAAAATAATGGTACAGCACCTAGAGGTGTTCATAAATAATAGGAATAACAACATAAGAACATATTTGTCAGATGAAAGGCCCATCTACTAGTCCAGCATACAGTTTTCCACAGTGGCCAACCAGATATTTTCAGAAGCCGACAAGTAGAAGGTGAGTGCAATACCACTCTACTGTTTCCTAAGTAACTGGTGGGACAGTCTTCCACAGCTGGGAAGCAAACCTCTCACTGGCATTTGGTTGGCCACTGTCAGAGAAGGATGCTGGGCCAGAGAGCTTTTTAAAAATTAACTGAGTTGTTGCCACCAAGAAAGCCCTTTCCTCAATACCTACCAACCTTATAACTCTGGAGGTGTGTGTGTAAAAGCTTAAAAACAAACACTTTTACTCTTTTTCCAAGCTGCTTAAAGTTGAGCTTTTCAACGTCATTATTAACTACCTTTATAGCAGGAGTTATCTGGAAGGCTCACAACTAAATAAAATACAACATCAAGATACAATATAAAACAATGGAAACTGTAGCAAATTAATTAGTTGGTCCCTCTTATCAGCCCCTCCATTCTAATAAGTCTGGCTCACAGATCTGGGATAGCTTTTTATCTCAGGTGCTTATCAGTAACCAATATATCATCTGTTGCGGATGAAAGGAGGAGCTTGGCGACATTTGGTAGCATCGAAATTCTCCTGCTGGCGAAGCAAGCATTTGCTCACCCGCGGGCGGTACTCAGAGAAACAATGCGGGCGCCGTTTTGCTCGCCAGAGATACGCAGCGCTCTCTCTCCCCACCGCTATTTCGTGGAGGATCGAGAACTACACTTCCCAGGAGCCTCTGCTCTTCGTCCAACTTGCGACAGGAAGCGACTGTTGCTTAGATACAGGAGGCGGGGAGTACAACTGCCAGGGATTTGACTCCCGCGCCGCTTCTTCGGAGAGAGCCGCCCATTGCCGCTGGGCAGAGGAGATCAGAAATGTGAGTGAGGGGCTGCGGAAGGGGCGGAGCAGCATGTAGGCTCTCGGGCTTTAGTATCTGCTTAGCCGCTCTGAGGAAACAGGGTGCCGGGCTAGGGGGGCCTTCGGTCTGATTGGGCAGCGCTCGCTGTGAAAAGGCGGGGGGGGGGGGCCGGTGAAAACATGCACGTGGGATGGAAAGTGCATGGGGAGAAGTTGCTCTCCTTCCCTCTCGCAATGCCAGCGACAGGGGTCCTCCGAGGAAGCCGATCGGAGGGAGATTCGACACAAGACAAAAGGAAGAACTAACGTGCGCAGCGCATAATTCAACTTTCAGGGATCAGGCCAAATGTCCATCTTAGTTCGGTATTCTGTTCTCACAGTGGTCATGGAAAGCTCAACAGGCAGGACCTGAGCCCAGCAGCGCCCTTCCCTTCCCACCTGTGACTCCCAGTGACTGGCCTTCAGAAGCACCTGGAAGAAGAGCTATGGCCATTTTGGCTAGGAGCCTTACCCTTATTTCCCTAATCTTTGTTAAAGATGTGGAATTTTCTGTCAGGAGAGGCGGTGGCCATCAGTTTAGGCAGCTTCAAAAGGTTATTAGTGGCTGCTCCTATTGACAACTTTATATTATTTCTGCCATCAGAAGCAGCATGCTTCTCTGAATAGCAGATGCTGAGGAGAGTGAGCTCCTTGCACTCATGTTCTGCTTGTGGGCGTCTCTGTCCTTGGAATCTGGTTGTCCACCGTGGAAACAGAATTATGGGCTTGGTGGTCCTTTGGTCTGATCTACCAGAGCTGCTCTTAAAGAGGAAAGGAGGGTATATCATTTAAAACATTTCCACCTTTCATCAATGGGATTCCAAGGTGGCATACAAACGTGTGAGCAAAACTACCCATAGTGTCCTAATGAACATCATGGCTTGGTGAAGATTTGAATCTGTCTCCCATCCCAGCCCCCAAGTCTTAGGCCCCATCTGCACTATACATTTAAAGCAGTATCATAGCATTTTAAACAGCCATGGCTTTCCCCCAAAGAAAGCTGGGAAGTATAGTCTGTAAAAGAGTTGTTGGAAGACCCCTGTACCCCTCACAGAGCTGCAGTTCCCAGAGTTCTCTAGGAAGAGGGGCTGACTGTGAAATCACTGAATTGTAGCTCTGCGCGTGGAATAGAGGGTCTCCTAGTAACTCTAAGCACTCTTATCAAACTACAGTTCCCAGGATTTGTTTCGGGAAGCCATGTTGAAAGTGGTATGATACTACTTTAAATATATAGTGCAGATGGGGCCCTAGTTTGACATTCTAATTGCTACATCCGTGGTAGCTCTTATTTAAATTATGCCTTAACTGTGAAGGGAGGCTAAGGGTGCATTCTTGCTTTATGAATTTAACCTGGGTTTGATGACCATGGACACTGTATTTTGAAAAAGGACTGAAGTCCATCTCCTAGATCAGTGTTTTTCAACCTTTTTTGGGAAAAGGCACACTTGTTTCATGAAAAAAATCACGAGGCACACCACCATTAGAAAATGTTAAAAAATTTAACTCTGTGCCTATATTGACTATATATAAAGTAATTTTTCAATTTTCCCCACGGCACACCAGGCAACATCTCGCGGCACACTAGTGTGCTGCGGAACAGTGGTTGAAAAACACTGTCCTAGATCCACCCATCTCTGACTTAAAGGATCATATTTTCAGTGACTGAATTGCAACTAATTACCAAACTTAAAACCATGGAGAAACCTGGTCTGAACAAAGACATTGCATTCTTATCTCATTATACATGACAAAGCTATCTTTAGCCATCTCACCCCTTGCCTTTTCCTGCAAGACCAATCACAGTCGTTAACAGTCGTCAACAGGTTTTCCACACGTATCAGCTGATCACCCATTCCCACCACCCTTCTGAGTAATACCCCTCCCCACTCCCTCACTATATTTAAGGGTCTGGTGACTTCTGTTTCAGTGTATCTGAAGAAGTGTGCATGCACACGAAAGCTCATACCAAGAACAAACTTAGTTGGTCTCTAAGGTGCTACTGGAAGGAATTTTTTATTTTGTTTTGTTTTAAAGGATCATATGAGATGATACTTGTGGGGGAAGTGTGTTATATTTGGGAAGAAATGGAATAGACTAGCTTATGTGCTCTTTAGCAACCTCAGTCTTTTATTCCCACCTGATAGGCACGCAGGATCAATTCGTGCAACCATTTTGGTTGTGACTGGTTGCTTTCCTTTTCCTATCTGTATTGGTCTGTTCTTGTGGCAAATGGTCTGCCTGAACCATTGGAAACTGCTCTTTTCATTAATGGCTATACGGCTTCCAAGTATGAGTTCAGGACTGGCATACAAAGCTGCAGTTTGTCTTTGTGGCAAAAGATTCAGGCAGCCTTTTTCCCGTCAAGTGTGCCCTAATGCAGGCAGCATGTGTGAATCAGTCTGGATATTATGTAATTTGGGACTTGGGGAAGGAACAGACCATGAGTCCTTCTGCCTGAGTCGTACCAAAATGGGCTTTTGTCATGTTGCAATTGCCTTTCCAGCTACTTCCCAGGCTTGAACCACTTGCCCCTTAATTGCATTGCCAAAACTGATCCTAAAGCCCTCCTTTCGTTCAGTTTTAGGCTGCTGCAGTTTCCCTGATGTAGGGCAAAGGAGCCTTCCAGCAGCTTGTTTGTACTTGGCTCCTAACAGCCGTTTGCCCTCCAAGCCAACAGAATAAACACATTCTCTGTGCTGTGCCTGGAATGAAGCCAATAGTGTTCTGCTAAGCGCTCTGCCCCCCCCCTTTAACGGAGGTGTGAGGAAGGCATTTGGTTTCCTATATATGAAGCAAGCTTGGTTATGGTTATTGTTTAGCTGTGGGCTTCAGCCATCCCTTCTCTACAAAAGCAGCAACAATCTGCTTGAGAGTATCTTACCTAGGTGCTGAGGTAGGAGAGTCAATGTGTAAAATACGCTCTGGGAGCATCTTGAGGTGAGCGTTGGAAGGTGATGGGAGGCAGATGGCTGCTCAAGAGGTTCCCCCCCCCCCTTGCCGCCTTTTTGCCCGCTTGACTGCGCTGACAGTTTTGTGATGTCTGGCACTGTGCTTCAGCCGTGATGGCTGCACCTGTTTTGAGTGGGCAGAATTCCAGGGTTCTGTGTGTAGCTTTGGGGTGTGATGGAGATGTCACTGCCTGTTTGGAGGTGCATAGCAAACATTTTGGAGGTGAGATCCGTGGTAGGAAGATAAAGCCAGATGCTTCCCTTGCTAGCTGGCACTGCAACTTGAGCTCTGTACAGCTTGGCCTTTTCTGAGTACCATATACACTTGGCAGCGCTGAGGCCTATTTTACTGTTGCTTTTCAAAGATATTTGCATGTGTTGTATAAGCAATTATATCTGTGTCTGAAAACATGTACAAACAAACAAACAAACAAACAATGCAACTGGTAATTCAACACCAAGCTTTTAACATAGTTGAGAAAACAAACTGATTTGTCCGTTAGTATTGCTATGTTGCCTCTCTGAATGCTTCAGGCTAAAACCAGACTGTAACTGATGCATCATAGTGATAGCTGAGTACATCTATCCAGTAAAATAGAAGAGACTTGAATTAAAAACAGGAAAATGTGACAGAATAAAAATAAAAGGCAAGCTAAAAATAACTCCACAAAAACAATCAAATAGCGGCAATTAAACTTTGTTGTTGTTCAGTCGTTCAGTCGTGTCCGACTCTTCGTGACCCCATGGACCAGAGCACGCCAGGCACCCCTATCCTCCACTGCCTCCCGCAGTTTGGCCAAACTCATGCTAGTCGCTTCGAGAACACTGTCCAACCATCTCATCCTCTGTCGTCCCCTTCTCCTTGTGCCCTCCATCTTTCCCAACATCAGGGTCTTTTCCAGGGAGTCTTCTCTTCTCATGAGGTGGCCAAAGTACTGGAGCCCAGTACTTAAATTAAACTTTAAGAATACAAAATTTAAAACTCCAGGAGATACTGGGTAGTTTTATTCTTTTTATATCTCAAAATACATGAACATTATATGCTCAGGTATTTTGAGGGGGGGAAAGAATAATTAAAAAACAAAAACAAAACTCCAACAGAGAACCTTTCATACTCTTGGTACCACTACCGAAAAAGTCCTGTCTCTCCTAATCTCAAGTGTGGCTGGCACAAAGATCAAGCCCTCCAAAGTGGATGACAGAAGCCATGCCGATTCATAAGGAGCCACCTCCTTGAGGAAGACATTCACCTGGCTCCTGCATTATTTTTACAGTGTTGAATTAAAACATTTTTGTTCTCTCAAGCATTTTAATAGTTTGTATTTTAAGTACTGGGAGGATGCTGTATTTTTAAACACTGGTAATAAAAGCTTTTACTCCACTCTTTTAATTGCTATTTAATTCTGTTTATTGTTTTTGTTTATATACCATAGGCTGAAATCTTACACACCTGGGGTTAAGTATGGCTTACCTGCCTTACTTCTGAGTAGACTTGCATAGGTTTGTACTATATTGTTTTAGTCTGCATTGTAAACTGTTTTGGAATGGTGATTATAAGTAGTTGCTACTGAAAGCCTTAACCTCCATAAATTTGTCTTTTGAAGCCATCCAAGTTGTTGGCCACCACTACATCTTGTGGTAGCGAATTCTATGGCTTAACCACGTCTGTGCTGGGACTAGAAGGACTTCCTTCCAAAGTTACACCCAGAAAAAATATGCTTATCATAGGGGGGTTCATTATCAATCTAGACACCATATTCTGAACCAATTGTGCTTCCTGCTTTTTATAGGCACTTCCATGTATACTCCCATGCCCTTCTGCCAGCAGGTGAAGACTCTCTTATTCCAACAGCCTTTGGGGAACTGACTGATTTTAAGGAAAGGACTGGGGCTATGATGTATTCTGTTATAATTGTCTGTATATTTTAATAGATCATATATATAGTTAGTTAGTTAGTTAGTTAGTTTTAATTCTATTAATGTTTCGTTGTTTTTTAAATTCTGCTTCTCACCTCATGTTTTTAGCTGTTCCTAATTTATCTGTAAGCAGCCGTGTGTCTCCCTTGGGAAAAGGCGGGACAGAAATAAATATAATTCAAATGTGTGCTTTAATGCAGTAGTTAACATGTATGACATGATAATAGTAGCAATGTTTCTAAGACTAGCATGAAGTGGGAGATGTGAAATAAAATCAACACTGAGGATATATTGCTGTTTAGTTCCTTGCAGCAGCTTCCCTACAGTTTCCTGTTCTTCCAGATAAATTGGCCATGCTTTGCCAGTGACTTTGGAGGAGGAAGAACTAAGGAAAGTGAGATCTTGCAGTTCTTGATTCCTGGCCTGGAGCTGAGGCTGAGATGTCAGAGGGGCCCTCCAGGATTACGGGGCCCATTCCCCCTGATCCCTCCCTTTGTCCCGATTACTACAGGCGTCCCCTATCAGGTGAGTGTGCTGTGTGATCCTTTTCACCTCTAGAAAAGAGAAGGATCCATATTTTTCTCTGTAAAGCACTCCTGTAAGCACTCGCTAGCCCTTGCTGACGGCAGGGGTGGGGGAATGTGTGGTCCTTCAGCTTGTTGGACTACAACTCCCACTACCCCTTGCCATTGGCTGGGCTGGCTGGAGCTGATGGGAGCTCAGTGGCATCAGGTTCTGCACCCCTAATAAAGGACCTTTAAGAGAACAGTAGTCAAGCAGCTGCTTGATACTGGAGGTTGAGCTGGAGTAGGCTGGGGAGGACACTGGTCAAGAATGATTTGGTCTAGAAAAAGTGCTAATTTAGGGTGACAGAATGTGTAAATTCTTGTTCTGTTAGGAAAATAGGACCATAGGAAACTTCTTTTTCCCAAGTCAGATCATTTGTCCTTATACCCCAGTATTGACTATTTTGACCTGCAGCAGCTCTTCAGGGTCCTGGGCATGGGGTCTTTCCCCTCGCCTCCTTTTAACTGGAAGTGTTCAGAGATTTGACCTGAGAGCTTCCGCGTTAACTTTATCTCTGAGCTGCAGTCTTTCTTGACTCTCTTTTTCCATCTTTAGCACGAGAGAGACTGGAAGGGAACTCTCTGAAGCGGGATCTGCTCCCCGGCCCCATTCCTCCAGAATGCAGCCTGTACCCTGAATGCTACAGTGCCCGCCTTGCTCACCCTCCTCCACGGATTAAGCCGAATGCCAGGGACATTCTAGAGATGGGAAAGAAGGGCACAGTGGGAGCTCTCCTGCAGCTGGATGGGATCTCCTTCTTCCAGGAGGTGACACCCAAGCGTAAGTGTGGTCGCAACATAGGGACAGATGCCAGCCTGCTGTTGACAGCATTAGGGGTGGTGTAGCAGTTAGAGTGTTTGACTGGGACTCAGAAGACCCCGATTCAGATCTACACTCAGCCATGAAGCTCACTGGGTGACCTTCAGGCCAGCCACTGTTTTTCAGCCTAACCATCTTAACAGTGGTTACAGTGGGTTTCTTCACCTACAGCAGTGATAGGCCATATGGCTATCTCCCATCATGCCTGATGGGATGATGGAGGCTAGGACTGATGGGAGTTGTAGTCAACAACATTTGGAGGGCAACACTTCGGCTGCCTCTGACCTGTGGTGTAATCCTGGCTGTACAACCTCTGTAACATGGAGAGAAATATGAATTCTTGTCTCTCTCCACATGTTACATGTGAGCTGTCTATTTTTTTACAAGGAAAACATAAGGAAGCTCAAGGGAGAGAGGCTTTTGTGTCTGTAGCTCAAGGATTGTAGGGCAATGTTTTCTTTCTCTTGCCAATGCAGGCAAAGATCACAAGGACTATGAGAAGGAAAATCTCAGGCGCATGCGAGAGATTCAGCGGAAATGCAGAGAGAAGGAGCAGGCTCGGGAGCTCAGCCAACCAAAGCCCGTGAAGGCCCTGTGGAAGTCTCAGAAGTATGAGAGTGTGGAGTCTAAAGTCAAAGCAAAGCTGCAGGTATTTCTACTACTGCTTATTGGCAATACATTTTACGGGCTATCACTCTTTCTGTCAGCCAAGAGGGAAGTGATGCAGGGCGTGAACAAAGAAGAAACAGACGGGATTGTGCTGATGGCACTCTCTCAAAATTCCAAATGTGCCCACAGATCTGAGAATATTGGCAACCCCTGTCTGATGTCCCAGTTTAAAACAACGTAGGTGGTGGTCATCAGTAACAGGTGCAATAGACTGTGCTGAAGGTTGATCAGTGATGTTCTCTGGGTTCTTCAGTCTAGACCCGTCTGTGACTGTGCAGTAATTCTTCTTCCTGTTTTCCTCTTTCCTAGGAGAGTCCTAGTCCTCCGAATCCAGAGCATCAGAGTTACTTGAGAGCCTATTCGCGCTGCGGTGCAGGAATTCGCCCACGCAGGTCACCGCCTCCAAACCCTGCCCATTCCGGAGCAACAGCAGATGCAGCAGCTGCAGAATCACAGAATGGGAATGTCAAGGTGGGGGGCGGGGAGATGCCCACTGGTGCTGATGCAATCTGCTTTATACTTCCATTTCCTCATAAGTGGTTAGTGCTTTAGCCAGCCTCCTCCCAACCTCTCCATTCCAGGGGTGCAGTAAATGATGGAGCTCTGTGGTGTCCCAAGGCAGAGGGGGGACACTTTTTGCAGTTGTGCATCGGGTTGACTGCTAGCACTTCCAAAGCTCTCTTGGAATGTTTTTTACTTCTCTGTGACCCCCAGATTATTTTGTTTCTTTGATCTGATGCGGGGGGGGGGAATATTCCCTACCCCTGCCACAAATACGTGATCTTTGCTTTCAAAGTTGGCTAGGGGCTAAACCTGTCCCTAGTCTATAGAAAAGCAACGTTTCCTGACACCCGAAGCTCTTTGCCTTCCAGCTCTTTGACCTTCTCATTACAGAACCAGGAGGAGGGTCAAGGGGTGGACTTTGTCATCCACAATGCCCAGAACGCCAAACGGGCTCAGCTGCAGCGCTCACGCTCCTTGCAGTCGCTGACCGAAGTGCTGGAGCAGAAACGCAAGGATCAGGAAAAGTACAATGCTAAGCAGAAAGGCCATGTCCCCCGCTAGTAAGTATCCAACTCACCCCTGACCCATCTGGCTTCAGTATTTATTTGTTTAAAATACTGCTATCCATGCTTTTCTGTGTTACAACAGGCCTCCAAGGCTACTTGCAAAAAATTAAAATTGATACCCAATAAATACAAGGTTGAAAAAGAAAAGTAAAGAAATAAATGTTCAACCTTTCTACAAGACTGCAAAGTGGTGGTCACAGGTTTGAATACCCCTTCCCTTCCCATAGAAAACTAGCATGACAAGGAGAAAGCTAAGTGAGAGCTGTTCTCCCTGGCATATTAGCCTTACATATGCAGTGAGTTCATTTTTAAATGGAGAGTTTTCAGTCATGTGATCTACCACCTGCAGTCTGAAATGGCAGGAACAGATTTACCATCTCAGACACAGCAGTCTGTCTGGCATAAGCACCAGAAGTAAGTTTGGGAGCATTCCGCCCATGTGCAGGACTGCCATATGAGCATGATGGCATCTCACATCGGCTGCTGAATTTGGTTTTCCCAGAATCTCTGCTTTATTTTTTCGAGGAAGTTTCTAGCCCCTTTTGTTTGTGATCTGAAATAAATAAAACAGTATTCTGAATTGGAGATTCTGCCATTCTGGATGGATAAAATGTGTGGGGTCACAACTCTTCATAAAGATATAGAAGGGAATGCTTACTTCTGGGTGCAGCTCTGTTCTTGGATTCCCAGGTGGTGTCTGTAGCATAGAAGGCTTTTCTTGGCTTGGACTGACTGGCCAGCTATACTCACTGCTGAAAATGACCTTGCTATCCTCATTCATGCCTTGATAACTTTGGGATTAGACTACAGCAATGTGCTCTTTGTGGGGCTGCCCTTGAAGACAGTTCAAAAACTTCTGATGATTTGGAATATCTCCACCCAGTTGGTGAGAGGCACAAGTCAGGGTGGCCATGTTATGCCTGTGTTTGAAACCCCTCCTCCTGGAGTTTCATTTCTGAGAGGCTGGATTGATGGTCCTGACTGCAGTAAACACCACATCTGTTCCTGCCCCCTGTCCCAACTTCTCTTCTAGCTGTTTCTTTACCACTTAATTGGTTTGTAGGACCCTGAGGGGAGAGACGTGAGGCTAGGCCATGCTCTGTTCTTTGAAGTCTGAGGTGCTGTTTCCTCCTAGCTTTCTCTGCCATTCTTTCCTCACCTTAACTGATATGCTCTTTCTGCTGTGATTTAGCCTGATTGAGAGGAAGGACCACTGGCGCAAAGAGGCAGAGGAGCGCCAGCGCAACATGCCTGACCCCTCCATGCCACCTGGCCACGCCATGATGCCAGAGAGCCAGCGGCTGGAGACGCTCAACGACCTCAAACAAAGTAAGGAGGGCGGAACGCAAGACATGTGAAGCTGCTTCATGCCAGGTTGGCCTAGGACGGTATAGTTCAGGGATGTGGAACCTGCCCCCTTCTAGATATTTTTTTGACTCTGGCTCCCACCACCCCCAGCCAGGGTGGCCAGTGGGCAGCAATGATGGGAGGTTTAATCCAACAACATCTGGAGGGCCACATGGCCCCCTACACCTGACAGAGGCTCTATGGAACACAGGAAGATGTCTTATACCAAGTCAGGTTGTTGTCCATCTAGCTGTGTATCTAGCTCATTCTTGTCTGCACGGACTGAATTGAGCAGGCATCCTTAACTGTAAGCTGGTCACTTCCTCTTCTCTCTTAGGCCAAGAGCGCTTCCTGAAAGACCTCTTGCTGCTTCCAGTGCGAACTGACACCCTCAGCGTCCAGAACAGACGTGCCAACCTGGAGAATAAGCTGTCACAGATCGAGGAAGCACTCAAAATATTCTCTCGGCCCAAAGTCTTTATCAAGCTGGACTCCTAGGCAGAGGCAAGATGCTCCCTTTCCCAGCCTTCTCTTCTGGACTGCAATGGAGAGGAAAGGTCTCCTTTTCCTTCCTTGCTCTTTCACTCAGCCAGAAATCCTCTTCCCCCTCTCAGTCATCCTTGCTGGCTGACTCAGTGATGCAAGCTTCTGCCCCACACTTGTGTGGCTGACCACTCTCTGGTGCTTGCTCTTGGCACCCAGCCTTTCAGGAGCTGGGATGCAACAGAGGTCTGCATCATACCTGTCTGCTTGTCTTGCTTCACACCAAGGGTGGGGAGAATCTGTGGCCTACCAAAAGTTGCTGGACTTTGATTTCCATCTGCCCCAGGCAGCCTGGCCAGTGTTCAAGGGTGACGAAAGTAGTAGTCCAAACTGCATCTGGAAAGCCACAGGTTCCCCTTCCTTGTTCTTCATGCAAAAGGAGTAGGTTGCAAAAAGGAAATGGGATGGTTGGTGGTGGAGAAGGGGAGAGAGAGGTGTTTGGTCTCAGAGGAATCTGGCCGTTGTGAGATCTGTAAATCCTCTGTAGCCACAGCTTGAATTTGCAGAGCTGCCCCTCTGGGAAGAGTGCACTGAGGAGCTCTAACAGTACAGCAGGACTGAGCAGGCACCCTGGGCGTTGTTCTGCTTTTTTGCAAGACGGTTCAGTTACACGCATTGGCTGGACAAGCGGCCAGTGCTCAGAGGGATAGGTGTCCAATTGTAACTTAAATAGTTGGGTAGGTTTTTAAAAAAATAAAAAAATAAAAATAAAATAAAGTAACTTTTGAAAGTACTTGTCACAGGACAGAAGCAGAAACTGTGGGTGCCTTCACAAGCACTCCGGAAGATTCTTTAAATGGCCGAGGGATTATTTTTAATTTACAGATATATGGTGAATGCATCCTCCATTTGGATGATACACCGTACAAACACAGCAAGTCTCTGCTCCTCAGAACTGCAGGCAAGGATGAACCATAGGAGCACCTGCTTTGCATGCACAGAAGGCCCCTCTGGCAGCTCCACTTAAATGGGTCAGGAGGGGATGAGAGAGACCCTCTGCTGAGAGTGTCAGAGAAAGGGATTGTGCGTTAGTTGGACGTGGAGTCTTACCTAACAGAAGCCTGTATAAGGATCCATAGTTGGATAAGAAGTTCAGTATTAGGAAGGATGCTAAGTAGGCCCAGCAAGCTTCAAACAGTCAGGCTCATGTGAAGTGGAATTCAAGTGCCTGTTTCTTTTTTAAATATAATTAATCTGAAAAGCTGCACTTGATTCTGCGTCATGGAAAAGCTGCTGCTGCCTTTTACACTAACACAAAGCTAAGGTAGAGGAGATGGGGCTGCTGCTTATGTTCTGCTGCCTGAAAAACTCCCCTTTCAGGTTTGTCCTTCATTCCTAAAGGACCTTGCAGCCAAGTGACATAAAATCATAGGCAGGGCAAAGATAGTCCATATCTTTTAAGAGCTGGCGGGATTGAGCAGCACGGCAGGGTTGGAAAGGGTTAATAAGGTTAACAGGCAATCTGGTTCCGCCACCCCCCAAAAAACAACAACAACCCAAACCAAACCCTGGACAGGGTTGCAGTGAAGGGTGATGGACAGCAGTAGCAGGATTAAATGCCTCCCCGTGGGGTAGTCGGAGTACATAAAACATTTCCTCCCCTCTGGAAATGACAGACAAGAGTTATTTCGGCTGTGCAAACTCTCCTAGCCAGTTTTTTTTTTTTTGCGGGGGGGGGGGGAATGGTGCAAAGCCCTGACAGCTCTGTAATGTCTTCAATTGTTCTCCTTTCCTTGCAAAATGTGTGGTTTCAGGCACCTAGAAGAGTTACCTTGACCAACAAAGCAGAGAAAAGCTTGGTTAGTTTTCTGTGGACCTTGTGCTTGTTAGGGCACCAGTAACAGGTTATGTTATGTGGGAAGCAGGCATGCTGTGGCCCTGATACAGGACTGCAGGTTGACCATCTATTAACTCTCAATCACTAGCCTTGAGAAGAACCTTCCAACAAAAGGCTCCCCCACCCACCCACCCAGGGGGTGGATTTGGATGGGAGGCTCACAGTGCATGGAGATTCAAAATTTAACCCTTCTGTATCTGCAGACCTGACACAAAAACAGATTCCTTACATAGCAATCGAGCTTGGAAACAATCTTCAAATTGGTTTAAGATATCACTGCATCAAGTGGGTGCTGCAGCACAGAATAACCCTTTCCCTCCCAATTTCAACCCCTCCCTGCTTGGCAACAGCTTCCAAGTGGGAGTGAATGTTGGGCCACAGACCCTCACTTAGAGTTCTTAAATCCCAGAGGCTTTCACGTGGCTGACTGGTTGTGAACATGGCCTGCAGTGACTATCTGCACCGTGTTTAAGGCCAACAGTTAAATATAAGCCCAGTGGGAACGAAGAGATGCCTTGAACCCTGTACCGGGCCACTGCTGTCCTCTGGTGGTGGACCCCAGTAATTGTACAAGATAATGATTCACAGCAAATCAAGGTCTTATGCAGTGAAACATCTTTCCTGAGGTGGAAGCAGCTGCTGTTGGCTAGTTTACCATGATTTAAGATCCCCTACTACAGACTATGAGCATCTTAGCTGGTCAGACTTCATTTTAGAATGGTAAATTAAACATCTCCCTAAAAACCCATTTCAGTGCAAATGATGCTGACCTGGTAGAAATGCAGCTGGAATGAATGGGTGATTTGTTAGAGATGCTTCTATTTCCTTTCGTCAGTTGCTTTTTGCAGGAGAAAAATGAAAGTGATGTGGAAGGATATTATGCTTGAAACCTTTTCTTTTTCATTAATGGAGAGGCAGGTGCAAAGGTCTCAGGCAAGAGATCTAGCAAGAAGCTGGACACCTTGCAAGGCCAGATCAAGTCAGCACACTGAGGGCCACAGAGCTCAGTGGGTGGACACATGTCTTAATTCCTGATGATGCTACCCTCCCACTGACAGACATATACAGTCACTGCTATCAGCAGGTATCTAAAACATCCTGGGAGAATTCAAATTAGCATATAATATTTGCATAAACCACATCATCATGCAGATTTCTTTGTGTTCACTATCTTGAAGGTTGAAATAAGCACTTAACACCATTTTGGTTTGCCAGTGTATAGAATTCTTGCACACAATAGGAATGAGCAAGGGGCCAGCTAGGCATACACCCTGCCAAGAGATGCACTAGTCCAAAGCTCTCCAACCTTTCAGGCCTAAGACCCACTTTTGAATCTGCGTGTGTTAGAAACATGTTCAGCTATCTTCTCCCTTTTATCTTTCCAACTAGTAAGAAGGGTGAAAACATTTCTCCGCATCTTTCTGCTTGTATTTTAATTAAGGAATGGCCATATCTCAGTGGGAGAGCATCTGCTTTCCATGCAGGGGCTCCCTAGTTCAATCACAAGCATCTCCCAGTAGTGCTTAGAGAGAACCCTGCCAGAAACCCTGGAGAAGCCGCTGCTAGGCACTGTAGACAATAGATGGACCAGTGGTCTGACTAAGTCTAGGGCAGCTTCCTATGTTCTTCATTTAAAACCAAAACCCTTAACAGAAAATAGCAGCTATGCTTCAGGTGCAACTCAGTTTCGGATCCTGATCCAGCAGTTGATCTAGCCAGTCAACTAAACATCTATCCACCCAAGTCAGACAACAAAAAGCCAAGTTGCCTCAGTCACATTTCCCTTGCTGCCAATGGGTCCCAGCATCCTATTGAGCAGAATAATGCATCTTGCATGTTTGGGACCACCCTGCTCAATTTCCCAGCACAGGCACCAGAGCTTCCTCATCGTGCTTGACCAGCACACTTCTAAAAATCATGTGAATGCACATTTCTTTAAAAAAAAAGTTTTAATAGTTTGTTGCAATATATTAATCTGTGATGCATGTTATTGTAAAAACAAATAACTAAAAACAAACACTTCATGAGAGCTGACAGTTGGTGGAGGGGAGAACCAGAGACTGTGAGAGAGGCAAGAGCATCCCTGCCTTTTTCCTTCTACCTGCCCAGAATGAAGACGGGCTGAAGAGAGGGAATGGAGAAGGTAGTAGAACTCCCACTGCTTTGGTTCAATGGGGAGCAAGATAGAACCTCTTGGGTGGCTAAGGACTGGGAGCAAAGTGGCTTGGCCCCAATTGCTCCAAACCCCAGCTGCCACCTTTGCTCCAGCAGCTGCAGAGAGAGTGCCACTGGGTCTGCAGGCAATGAGAGAGTCTGTGGTGGCAGGTCTGGGCAGTGTCTTGGGTTCTAGACGGGGCCCCCAGTTCCAGCTCCATTGGCCAGGAAGAAGGTACTGCCAAACTGGCCGTGGAAATGCTGAAATTCAGAAGACAAGGGAGGGGCTATAGCGTGATGACCGTGCCATCCTCCCGGAGGCTGCCTGCTCGGCTGCCCCGGATTGGGCTGCCGCTGCCGCTGTGACTGTTCAGGGAGGGCAGCGAACCCTGGGAGCTGTAGAGGGACAGGCTGTGCTGCAAGCTCTCTAGGAGGCCGCCATTGGGGCAGCTGGCAGGCAAATCACTCTCAATCACCAGGTCACCCTCTTCATCACTCTCGCCCTCTGCTGTGCTGCAGTTGCTCAGGTACTGGGAGGCCGGGCTAGGTGTCTGCTGGCTGGGGGTGCTGTCCGTGGACACGCCAGAGCTGCCCGAGGCCTTGCTGCTGCGGATCACGTTGTTGCGCTGGTTGGCCGGCTTGACTGTGATGATGAGGTTGTGGCTGTTGGCCACCATCATGTCCGTGACCTGG
Organism: Lacerta agilis; assembly: GCF_009819535.1. Classification (NCBI taxonomy): domain Eukaryota; kingdom Metazoa; phylum Chordata; class Lepidosauria; order Squamata; family Lacertidae; genus Lacerta; species Lacerta agilis. The sequence goes on along the minus strand of NC_046319.1, from coordinate 40,784,138 downwards.
TCCAGCGACTTGCCCGCCACGTCAATGCCATTGACTTCCAGAATCTCATCATTCACAGCCAGCAGCCCCGTGCTTTCCGCCAGGCCCCCCTTGACCAAGCGGGAGATGAAGATGCCAGGCACCTTCTCAACCCCGTGGGGTGCCACGCGTACGCTAACCCCATCCCGGATGTAGAAGCCAAGGGGTTTGTTGGAGCCGTGCTTGTGCAGTCGCACCCGCCGGTGGGTCTCGGGCAGAATGTCCACATCAATGATGGAGGAGATCTGACGGAAGTCCTGCGGCATGCCTATCAGCAAGTGCGGCTTGGCCCGCTGGTGCACAGGGCGAAGAAGAAGCCCCTTCTTCTTCCGCTGCAGCGAGTTGGAGGCGAAGACGCTGGTGTCGGCTTCCGCTGCGAGAAGGAAAGAAAGCAAAGCAAGATCAGAGGGGCAGGTATCCACTGCTCAAGCCCACCCTTTGTTCCCCAGGTGTCAATTGCCTCTCAACTTCATTGAAGTTCTACTAGCCACAATGTTCTACCTCCACTGTCAAGTATCCGTATGCCTCTGAATACCACTTGCTGGGAATCACAGGCAGGGAGAGGGCTGTTGTGCTCATGTCCTGCTTGTGGGCTTCCCATAGGCAATATGTTGGGCACCGTGAGAACAGGATGATGGACTAGATGGGCCTGTGGTCAGATCCAGCAGCCTCTTATGTTCCTAGTCCTCTCTTTGTCCGCTGTGCACCTATCCTGGCTTCAACACAAATCAAAGGCCATCTCTAGGATAAATAGTGCTTTAGGAACCCACCCCTTCCACCCGCCATGATCAGTTTTGCAGCATTACCAAGCCCAGCGCTTCTTGTGCAGGATTGCAAAACGTGGCTCTGCAACAGGCCCTCCTGCTCCCAGATTTCCCCAGAAATGCCCATGAAAGGGGACAAAAACTAGCTTTCAACGGTTCCCCCCCCCCCGACTGGCATGAGTGTGGTGCATGAGCTATTTAACTTAATGAACCTGAGTCACGTTCATTTCAATTGTTCTACTCTGGAGTAAAACTCAGCTGAATACCACCCATTGTCTGGTAAGCTCAGTGAAACACTACACATCTTAAGTTATGAGAATATGGAGCAGAAAGATCCATGTTGGGGTTATGATTGTTTGCTTATGGTTCAGAATGAGTTACAAGTAAAATAAAATAAAAACTAGGGGAAAATAATTTTGCCCTGATGCACTACAGACAGTACACTTAACAAACACTGAGCTGCTGAGTTTAGCATGGCACCCAGGACAAACACCCAGCTCATCCCCTGTTCTGCACATATCCATAGTTCCTTTCTTCGCTGCTCTTCCAAACACATTATTCATATGCTTAAATATTTTTATCCAGCTCTTTAGGACCTCCAAGTTGTCTAGATCACAGACAGTGTCAGCTACTGCAGAGGTGGTTGCCAGCCACTATAAATTTCTCTCTCTCATGCCAAAGAAGGCTTTTCAACCAAACCTGTCTGCATTTAGCCAGCTGATCTGTATCCCTTGGGAGCTTCTGGTTCTCTCACAACCTTGGAATTTTTGAGACGCTGAATGTTTTAGCATCATGGGAGTTAACAGTGTTGCATGACGGGAGAAACGTTTCTGGTTTACAACACCTGAATGCAAAAGTGTCTTTTTGGCTGGGGAGGAGGAGGGAAGTCGGACACCACTGTTTTGTGGTATTTTATATAAACCCTGTGCGCAAGGAGCAGCACCAGAAATAACACAGGATGAGACCCCAGTGTGCACTACAGAGAATGACTATACTTCCATTGAAATGTGAATGGCTCTTAAGGCATTCCTTTTGTAGTGCTGCCTATTGCCAGGGACGTGGGGTGGAGGAAAGAGGGTAAGTTGATCACACTTGGGCCCTGACAGATCATGACCATGAGTGGTGTGCCACTCCCTTGTATGATTGACACCACATCACTGGGCACCAGAAGGCACAGCCAATGCAAAAGGCTGAGCAGGTCTCATTCTGCTCATTAGCGCCGACTCCCTCCTCACACACTTCTCTACCCAGGTCAGATCCTGACCCATGCCTAGATGAGATGTACCTGCCAGTGCTGGAGAGGGGAGAGGGACCCAGCCCCTTCTGGGATTACCCACTGTATGCCAGGCTGGGATTAAAGGGGATATGAATAATTCAGTTTTAATCACACTTTGAGCTGTACTCTGCAGACTTAACTCTGTCCCTGCCAGCTCAGGCTCTGGTGTTCTGCAGCAAAAGCAAAATAAAGGCTGTTCCCACAGCCATACCCTAGAGCGGAACCTGCCAGTTTCCATGAGGTGCCCACATCTGAATCCCAGGGGAATTCATCAGGAGTAACTGTGACTCGGAACACACTGGCACAAATTAGAATTGGCTCAGAAGATCTGGTATGCCAATCCTGGGGCTGGGAGGTGGTGGGAGAAAGAGAGAGGAAGACCGAGGCAGAGACCTTGTCCTCTTGCTAATTCCATATGCTAATTTATCAAATGCATGTTAATCTAAATTGGTTTCAGTGAAGTAAACAGACCATCACACACATACACAGAGCAAGAACGTGATATAAAATACTTGGGTTTATATTATTTAAGATTGTCAGTCCCAAATTCTAAATCTAGTAAAAATGCATTTAAAGATTGAATAAACTGGATGAGAGAAGAAATATGTCCTTTTAATCACCCAGTTTCCACCCTGCAGCAGGAATGAGGAACCTGAGTACCCTCCAGGTAATGCTGCACTACATCTCTTGCTGTGCCCTGGCCATTGGCCGTGTGGGGTGGGGATGATGGGATCTGGAGGGCCACTGATTCCCCATTCCTGCCCTAGAGAGTGAGCAGAGACTCTTAAGAGCTCTCTCTTCTGCACTGTGAGAAGCATATCATGAATGTCCTCTGTGCAGTGGGCAAGCAGAGGGCTTCAAATGACCTCTTATCAGTTTGTCACTACAGAAAGGCGAAAGGCATTGTTATCTCAAGATAATATGGCTTGAGAGGACAGGTACTGCAGAAGGCTGAATTAAGAAGTTTTTTTGGGATCTGCAGAAAACAGGGCGGCTGACTCAGCAGGGGGCACTCTTTTCTACTCTGTTTTCCTCCAGGGATGCCTGCAGGGGACCCCTCTACCATCTGGGCACTATTTGTCACTGCATGCCAACACTACAGGGAATGCTGTATGGACATGAGAGATACTAAAGAGCTGGAAAGGCTTGAAGGGCTGTCAGGCTGGAAAGAGGCTCCTTGCAAGGAAGAATTTGCTCCCTGGGGCTGCACCAGGGAGAAATCAGCTACAGCCAAAAGGAGAATTTGCAGTTTGGGTGGGGGAAGAGGGATTCCTTTGAGATGCCATCCAATTCAAGAAGTCAGAGGCAAATTAGTCATATGGATTTAGTTGATAAACAACTTGTTTTGCATAAATTGCACATGGGTAAACAGAATCACTCTGAGGATGATGGGTTAAAAAGAAACAACTACAATTGCAGTGGGTCCTTGGGCTTCCCCAACCTGCTGCCTTCCAGATGTTTTGGATGACAACTGTCCAGTTGCCACTTTACCTCTTCCTTGTCCTGTTGTCCGCTCCCCACCCCCTGTCTTCCTTCACTGAAATAAATACAGTAATTATCCCTGTATGCACACCCTGAAGAAATGTGCTGCCTATGCATCGCATCTAGCTGGATGGACAATTCACCCAGCCCCCCTAAAGAGGCCAAAGATATTTGTGACAAGCAGCAAAATGGACCTGAAGAAGCAGGACTTGATGAGTGAACAGGTCTGTGGTTTTAATGCTGTTGAAATGACTTTAATAGCTGAGAGAAGAGAGGCACCCGGGACCTAAACTCGTACATACAGTGGTACCCCGCTAGACGAATGCCTCGCAAGACGAAAAACTCGCTAGACGAAGGCATTCGTCTAGCGGAAGGCTGCCCCGCAAGACGAAAAAGTCTATGGGGCTGCCTCGCAAGACGAAAAATTTTCGTCTTTTTTTTTTCGTTTTGCGGAGCGCGGCTGTCATTGCCGCTCCGCAAGACGAAAAACCCGCTAGACGAAAATTTTCGCAGAACGAATTATTTTCGTCTAGCGGGGCACCACTGTACATACACACCCCACAGCAATCACAGGAGTCAGTACTAGTAGAGTTTTGGAATCCCTGCACAATCTACCCAGGGGAGCATGTCCAATTTCACAGCCTGGTCTCAGCAGCTTTGTAAATTAAGCCCACAGAAGGAACCGACCCTGGCCTCGGCTCTCTTTTTATGAGCCTCCGTCCGCTTTGTTAAGTCATTTGCAGTGTGGAAGACAAAAAAACAACAAAAACCCCAGCAACAACTAGTCATTGACAAATTTATCTTGCCTGGTTGCCTGTAAAAGACTCTGGATTGCCACAGGAGACCAGATGGGTGATGTGTTTACAAGCCTGCGTCTGTGACAGATGGCCATGCACAAACACACACACTCAACGAAGTCAGTGTACTACACAGGACAAGAAACCTCTCAAAGTGGAAGGGAAAGCAGTCTTGCCATGTCTCTATCCTTAAGTGGCACACCCCTTATTCTACAGAGCTTGTCAGATGGAGCTCCAGAGTTATAAATATCACACAGTGTTTTTGGCGCAGTGGCTTATTTTTAGCCCAGGGAAGACCATGCAGGGCTGTGGAATCTCTCTCCACCCAACCCCACCCAGCAACCAGTCCAACTAGTGCCAGCTCAGGTTTTGCAGGACCCTTGAGCAAGCAGCCATTTGTGAGCCTTCGTCCTGGAAGAGGTCCTCTCTCCCTTGCACCTTTCACCATTGCCCAGTCAGTTGCCCTCTCTCTCTCTGAGCCGAATCTGCAACACTGCCCAGAACAAGAGGGGTAGCAAGGTGAGTGGAGAGTTCTGACCCTTTTCCTTGATTGGTGACAGAGAATAAGAATAAGAATAAGAATTTTATTATTTATACCCTACCCATCTGGTTGGGTTTCCCCAGCCATTCTGGGTTTCCCCTGCATGCAGAAGGTCTCAGGTTCAATCCCCAGCATCTCCGGGAAGGGCTCAGATAGACTCCTGCCTGAAGCCCTGGAGAGCTGGTGTTGTTCAGTGTGGATAATATTGAGCAAGATGGACAAAGAGACGGAAGATTGCTATCTTCCAATGAGGAGGAGGAGGAGACGCTGAGGCCAGCCAAGGAAAGACCTGGCAAGTGGTTCTGGCAAATGCCCAGCAATGTCAATCCTGGTGCCAAGCAACCAGCATCATTGTACTTGGCAGCCCTGCAGCATCTTCTGTGCTACGAAGGCAGCCAAGAGCAGAACCGCAGAGCACAGGGGGCAGAGGGAGGATGCCCAGGTGTCCTGCTCTACAGAGGACAGCTTTGTCCACCCCAGGTCCATTTCAAAGATGAAAAACCATAAGGGCAGGGGGAGAATGGGGATCAGGGGCCTCAAAGTCTCCCATCAACAGTAAGCACTTGGACAACAGACTGAGCAGACGCACTGATCACCTGGTTACAGTCTTCCGCACTACGGTGACATGCATTTCTATTTTCATCAAAGTAATTATTTCTATTGTTTTTTTTAAAAAAATTCTAAACCTACGTCTATACAGATAAATTAGCATATGAACACTTTATGCAAATTGGCACTCTTCTTCTTTCTAAAGCAATGCATAGGTGGCCACCTTAAAGATGCACCTCAAGTTCTGGCTTAGCAACCTTCGCTGGGCTGTGGCTGGTGAATCAGCCATTGAGCAGGAGGCTTCAGGTAAGATAGGGAAAAGAGGCCCTTCTTATGGCCATTTGCAATGGGTGTTGAAAACATCTGCAGCAAGCAAAAAACCAAAATCGGGCAATAACAGCTCCTCTGTACAGTAGCCTGGATATTCCTGGGTGTTCAGCAGTAATGCTGGCATTGTCCCCAATTCATCTATTTCCTGCGACCTGACATCCAGCCCTCAGAAGAAAAGCTTCCGGTGTACAAAAACAGATTTGGTGTCTCAGTAAAATAGGCTTATGCGGTTTGCCTAATTTGCATAGTTTATTCTGACAGGAGATTTTTGCACTTCTGGTTAAAAGTTTTGAGGAGCTGGCAGAGAACAACAGAAATATACACTCTGTTCTCTGAAGTGGGTGAATGTGGTTCTAGCACTGGTACAGCAGACTAACAGCAGAATCCTAGACCCACTTCCCTAGGAGTAAGCCCCACTGAACTCAATGGAATTATGTATGAGCAGCTGTGCTGTTGGGTCTGGGCCTTGGGGCCACAATCCAGGTTCCCCTAAACAACCTCCCAGAGAGAGGCAAATGATGGAGGCAGCAGTAAACAGACCCAGCATCAACACCGCAGCTGCCTGGGCCAGTGCTGGTCACTATGGAATCATTACTTATTTTTTTACCAAAAGAGAGAGAGAGAGAGAGATTATAGTCAGTGTTCAGCCAGCCAGGCACATGTGTTGTTACATAGACCACTTTTAAGAACATACTATCCTTTTCTACAACAAAATTTTACTTATCCCCAGGTAAATGCATGGAGCATCAGGGCAGCAGAAGCAAACTCCAATTTATTCCTGTGGTCATGAAGGTGCTAGGATTTAAGTGAATTTTTAAAGTGTCATGTTTCACATGCTCAGAGTATTTCTTGCTTTATTATAACGATAATTTGAAAACTGCCCCCCTCCCAACTTCTAACATATCAGGGATGTAGAAGCAGTTATAAAGCATGGAATGGTGATTGGAATTGTTTCGGGTCAAAGAACAATGTTAACTGTGCTTCAACAACTGACTTAATACACATGGCCATCAAAAGTCCACCCCACAACATTCAGGGTCTAAATTTGCCTTCCTGCACAGGTTTAGGTCAGGCTGTCTCCAACTGGTTTTTACGGTTTAATCTAATCTGCAAACAAGTGGGGTGTGTGATTTGGTGAAGCTATTAAAGGACACACTGTTTTAATTAGTTGTTATTGCCTGCTGGTCTATGACCGTAATAAAGTTTATTATTATTATTATTATTATTATTATTATTATTATTATTATTATTGTTATTGTTGTTGTTGTTGTTGTTGTTGTTGTTGTTGTTGTTGTTGTTGTTGTTGTTGTTGTTGTTGTTGCCTTATAAAGCCCAGAAATAAGCCAGTCTGGAGTTCCTGTGGGTTGGCTGATGGAGAAGATGCTCAAGAATTAAATGTCTTTCTTATTTAGAATGAAAATCTGCCCCATCTGCTGCCCACTACTAACCTCAAGAGAACATGAATGGGCAAGATGGGGGAAAACAGGGAAAGACCAATGGACCCATCCATCAGCCAAACAGAATGCAGCTATAGGGAGCTTGCTCTGCCCCTCCTTGTGAGAAACTAAGAAGTTGTGTCCAGCTGAGTTAGCTTTTTTTCCTCCACCCATCCAAATCTCCTTTCCTTTTGTGCCGTGTCTTTTAGAATGTAAAGTTGAAGGCAGGGGCAATCTTATTATTGATTGTTGTAAGTAATTCTGGGAGCCTTTTTTTGGCTGAAGAGTTAGGTAAAGATACTTCAGACAAACAAAGAAAGATGCTGTTAGGCGAGATTCAAATACAGAAAAACTCATTTTTGTCCTTTAAATAGATTTTGGACACAGAGCGTTGCTGTCTCAAGACTGCATAAATAATTTCTGGATACTGTTCCTTAAAAGGTATCAGTGTTGTCTCTTTTCAGTAGGGCCCTCCGTAACACCCAACGAACTGCTGTTCTGCCTATGAAATGGTGAAGTTAGGAAATAATCCATTGTTGTAATATCTGAGTACCATCAACATAGGCACAGACAGTGTAATCCTAACCAATTCTATTCAGAACCAAGTCCTATTGAATTCAGTGGAGCTTACTCCCATGTAAGGGAGTGCTAGGATTGCTTACTTGGGAGAAAGTTCCACTGAGCTCAATGGAGCCTACTTCTGAATAGACATGGTTAAGATGGCACTGATGCCCTCCATCACAGAGATCCACGGCCTGAGCATTAAAAGCACCACATGCACAGCACATTTCACACTTCCACAGTTACACTGTAGGTGTGCAGAATCTGGTATCTGGCACAAAATTCAATTTCTAAATATTTGAGCTTTTCTTTGCTTATTATATTTATACCCTATGTTTCATTTGTCACAGAACTCAAAGCAGCATACGTGAGGGGTTTCTGAACAGTGCTACATCTGCTTAGCTTCAGCAAATTCACTGCATCGTTTGCCTTTGTTGCTGTTGCTAAAAATCAAGTTACTAGTCCTACCTACAAAGAAAAAGACAAGTGCACAGAGGTGAATGAAAGCAGTTTTGTTGCTTTGTTCGGTTCATTGCCTTTTCTCCTGGCTAGCAGAAATTGATTGGTGTGTGTGTGTGTGTGTGTGTGTGTGTTGCACTCACACACAAACTTTCACACCCACAAACACAGAGAACAAAACTGCCTATATCCTTTTCATCTCAAATAAATTTGGAGAATCTGGAATTTTAGCATACTTCATTTCTAATCCTGATCTTAAGGCATTCTTGCCTCTGCAGGTAATGGTGGTATTGTGGTTAGATCATGATCTGGGGAAATCCAGACTTCAGATCCCCAAGCCAGCTACAGCCTACCCAACCTTGCAAGGCTGTTGTGAAGGGAAAAAAATCAGTGGGTGAAGAAAGCTACGTATACTGCTCTGAGCTCAACACTCCCTTGAGTTCCTTGGGTGACGGATAGGATAAAATAAAGTAAATAGAATAAATTAGCCGGATTAAAAGGAAAGTGAACTCTATCCCCCTCCTTAAGAACCTTCTTACCACGTTTCTGGATGATGATCCGGAGCAGAGGATTGGCAGATGACAGTGCCTTGTGGTAATTGTCATCGTTGTTGATGGGCAGCAGGTCTCCATGGATATCCGTATACCCAAGCAAGACATCCACGCAAGGGATTTGGTGGACTCGCTGGATCAGCTGGTAGAATTCCTGGAAGCCACCCGCAGTGGAGCGCTTCATGGCAAAGCGGCGATACTCAGCATCAAACTGTATAAAAAAAGAGATGGGGCCAAATGTAAATCAGCAAGCAAATTCAGGGAAAGACTTCCTTACATGGCAACTGCCAACCTTACTGCTGCCAAAGGACTTTGGACTCTGCTTCAGTAGGTCAGTATTTCCTCCCCAAATCAAGGTTACCCTTTTGATTTCTCAGTCCTTGTCTTGAAATGGGGGGGGGGGTGAGAGAATGTGTAGCATCCTTAACAGATATGTCCGGGAGTTAAAACTGCTAGCCTTAATGCAGATGAAGTACAAAACTGCTAAAGTCTTTTTTTTTTTAAGAACATGACTGCTGGTAAGTAGCATACCAACTCATTTAGAAGTTGTTATAAGGGATCAGTAAGCTCCTCTTCATGCATTTGTTATTTTGCTTGCTGTCATCTTCTCCTGGGGTCTGTGCTAGGAGAGAGGAGTGATATGCCTCCCTCCTCTACCTGCGCAATGTGCAGGTACCAGTCACAGTAATATTTACACATGGCCAACTACTTGAACATAATGACTGAAGTGGAGAAAAAACTCCTCTTTACTTCAGAATGTACCAGTTAAAGAATGGTGTCATTAACCAACTGCAGTTACATACCTCAATCATGTAACCAAACTATCATTTGGGGGGAGAAACAATTATATATAATGATTTGCTTATTATTATATTTGCTGCTGCTTTTCTTTTATCTTATTATTTTTATTGTGAATTTTTTTTAAAAAAATCTGGAAATTGCTCAGGGACTATTTTGGGAGTCCAAAAGGTAAGGTAGACATTTACAGAGAAGACTCCCTAGAAAAGACCCTGATGTTGGGAAAGATGGAGGGCACAAGGAGAAGGGGACGACAGAGGATGAGATGGTTGGACAGTGTTCTCGAAGCAACTAGCATGAGTTTGGCCAAACTGAGGGAGGCAGTGAAAGATAGGCGTGCCTGGCGTGCTCTGGTCCATGGGGTCACGAAGAGCCGGACATGACTGAACGACTGAACAACAACAACAAACATTTACTAGAATTGATCAATCAATAAACATATTGCCAGCATCATATATAAATAAAGAACTTTCTACATGATGACTTCTCCCCACATTCCCCTCCCCAACACACACACTGCAAAAAAGGAGAGGATAGTTTTCAACACACTGCTGTAATGCTGAAAGAATTACAAGCAAAAGGATGCAGGTTCAAACTCAGGCATCTTCCAGTAAGTCTATGAAGGACTTCTGCCTGAAACCTTGGAGAGCCTCTGCCTCTCAGTGCAGACGATACTGAGTAAGATTAACCAATCAACTGACTTGATGTAATAAGGCAGCTTCCTCTGTTCCATCTGAAACTCAGAGGTATTGCTCCTGTTTCATACAGAGACACAAGGGAAAGACCAACCTAAAGGGGGGGGGGGTGTTAGCAAGGAGGGTGCTACTTATATAGGACACAGAAGAGCAGAGGTGAGAAACCTGTGACCTTCCAGATGATGTTAGATGGCAGCTCACATCAGCCCCAACCAGTATAGCCAATGGTCAGCAAGAATAGGAACTGCAGTCCAGCAACATCTGGAGGGCCACAAAATTCCTATTCCCGATGAATAGATAAGTGCATTGTGATTGATATGTCTAGAAGCAGCAGGGAATGTTCTTGGGAAGGTGCCTGGATTTCCTACCATCTATAAGAAAGGGTCAAACCAAAAAGATTTACAGAACTGTGAATGCCCAGCAGCATTTCCCTTTCCAACTTAGTTCTGCCCTTCTCACCTCCCAGCTCCCCAATCAAGCCTCTAGGAGTCTAGGTGCACAAGGCAGATCCCAACTTTTGAAGCAGCTTCCTTCTTCACTGGGGTGTGGGGGTGGACAACGTTTTTTTTTGTCAAGAGGAGTAATTCAGCAGTGGGCAGGGTTGGAGTCAAAAGTGGCTGGGACCACAGTCAAAGGTTTGTGGGGACACCGCCTTTCCCCCGGTTCCTCCTATCCTTGTCAATCACATGAAATTGTGCCAAGGGTGCAGGTTTCCCATCCTCTGCCCTACAGGAACAAAAAGGCACCTAGGCCAGCCAGGAGAGAAGCCCAAGAGAGATGCTGCATTGTGTGGGTTGGTTCCCCCCTCCCCCGACTGCATTGTCACAAATCATGAAGTGTTACAAAACCTTATCTGAAGCACCCCACAAATGGGGCGAATCCCCAAATGAGAGAAATAACATCAGTTCTAGAGGATCAAGAGCAGGACTGTAGCTAGGGGGTGGTGAGGTGGGCCCCTGCCAGGGGCGCAGGCTGGGGCCACCCCCCACAAAATCAGCTTAAAAGTATGTCCATAAATATATCCATAAATAAAAATATTGATTATTGCCTCATAAGAAAGTTTTAAATAGAGGGTGAATTGAATGGGGGGGTTGGACGAGAGCTAATTTGTCCGTGGCTGGGGGTGCAATCTGGATGGTTCTGCCAATGGCGCAAGATTGAGAAAGAGGGAGAGGAGGACAAAAGCAGGTGAAAACAATACCAGGCACTTGATTCTATTTGAGTTGGACTATTCCATCCTAGAGGGACGTGGGTTAAACCACTGAGCCTAGGGCCTGCTGATCGGCGGTTTGAATCCCCACAACAGGGTGAGCTCCTGTTGCTTGGTCCCAGCTCCTGCCCACCTAGCAGTTCAAAAGCACGTCAAAGTGCAAGTAGATAAATAGGTACCGCTCCAGCGGGAAGGTAAATGGTGTTTCCGTGCGCTGCTCTGGTTCGCCAGAAGCGGCTTAGTCATGCTTGCCACATGACCCGGAAGCTGTACGCCAGCTCCCTCGGCCAGTAACGTGAGATGAGCGCCGCAACCCCAGAGTCAGACACGACTGGACCTAATGGTCAGGGGTCCCTTTACCTTCACCTTATTCCATCCCCCTATACCAGGGGTAGGAAACCTGTGGCCCTCCAGACGTTGTTGGACTCCAACTCCCATCAGCCCCTGCAACCATAGCCAATGGTTAGCAATGATGGGGGCCGCAGTTCAGCAGCATTTGGAGGGCCACAGGCTTCTTGCTTCTGCCCTGCAGTTTCTTCGGCTGATGAGTTTTTGATATTGTCAGAATCTAATTTTATTTGGGGGCCGTTTTGCATACCAGCTCAGTATCCTCTATGCTGACCAATGGCAGCTCTCCAAAATTTCAGTCTGGCACCTTTCCCAGCCCTACCTGAAGATGTCAGGGTCCAAACCTGGGATCTTGTCAAAGGATTTGTGTTCTTAAAGGCAGGATATAAATTAGAGCAACAAACAGCCTATTAAAGCCAAACAGGGAACCTTGGATAATGCCTGCCTCATAGTAGGCCAGGTTATTCGCATATTCGCACACTCAGCTCCGTGTTGTCCTCTGCTCTGACTGGCACCATCTCTCCAGGGTCTCAGGCAGAGGTCTGTCCCATCACCCAGACCTTTTAACTAGAAATTCAGGGATTCATAGTGGGACATTTTGCATGCAAAGCAGTGCTTTACCAAATAGCCATGATTCCTCATTGGACTTAAAAGTGAGGGGATGCTCCAGAAATGCTGTATATAATCTGGGGTGTGCCTGTCTGTCCCAGCCAGTTGCCTGTGGGAAAATTCTGACCCTCTAAAGAGAACAACAAATTTAATCCCAAGGGAGAATTGATGTCAATCGTCAGTAGAATTCTAAGAAAGATCAATTGGGTTCTGCAACCTCCAGTCTGAAGTTGAAAGTCTGTTCTTGCGTTTGCAATGCTTATTTGGAGAGGGAAATACACCGTAAAGGATCTCTCTCCATTCTCTATTACTGCTCTCTCGAAGGCACGTTAATAAACCCAAGAAAACTGAACTGCATACCTGCTGACCCTCCATGTATCCCACCTCCCTTCACTTCCAAATCGGATTTAACGCTGGATCAATATCCGGCTCCACCGATTCCTTGAGGCATCCCCTCGCTTCCAGAAATCAGCTCGGCATCCCTCCGAGGCCCAGATGCTAAATAGCCACGGGTCTGATGCCCGGTTCTGGTGCTCCCGGTTCTGGTGCACCGTTGCATAACCGGCGGAGAACTCTGGCATCCCTCGGTTCCCTTTCCCGGGGGAAGGAGGTTTCCCCTCACACATACTCCGCATCGAAGGCAGAAATCCCCACGGATCGGAGCAATAATCCTCTGCTGGCAGTCTCCACACTGCCGAAGGATTGGCGCGGGGGGGGGGGGGCAGCATAAACAATCGGCCAGTTCCGCCATCCACTAGGCCAGGCTAGACGCGCACAGCAGACACCCGGGACAGGAGAGAAAGCGGGGGTGGGGAGGGCGAGATGCGTCGCGCAAGCCCATCAAGTCGTGGGGCTGGTGCAAGCCTGGCGGGGGGGGGGGGGGGAGACGGTGGCGGCAGCTACCCGGTGCACCTGCTGCAAGCTGTTTCAAGGCTGCCCCCAGCAGGGCGAACGGGCCCCCGGCGTGACCTGGGCCCCAGCGACATGAGGGGAAGGGGGCGAGCTACACGGACCTCGCGTTTGTGGGTCTGGAAAACCACTCCCGAGCTGGAGAGGTTGCAGCCCCGGCGCCGCCGATGCGCAGAGCTTGGCGTGCTGCTGTTGCTGCTGCTGAGCACATTCCCCCTCTTTCTCCCGGGCAAATCAGCAGCAACAGATTTGACCCCCCCTCTCTCTACCTCGCCTCCCCCCACCGCGCTCACCTTGCTCTTGACCTCGATGACGGGCTCCGGGCTGCGCGCCGGTGTGCGGTGGTGCTTGGCCATGCTGCGCCGGGCAGGGCAGGGCAGGGCCGGCTTGCTCCTCCCGCCCCGCACTGCTACTGCTGCCGCTGCCGCTGCTGCTGCTCCACCAGCAGAAACAGCAAACAGGAGAAGGAGGCGGAGGCCAGGAGAGAGAACTCACCGGCCATGACGTCAGCCGCCAGCAGGTTGGGGGTATGCCGCGCGATTGGCGTAGGCCGGCCGAAGAGGGCGGGCTCAGAACGTCCGCGGCGCAAGGATGGAAGGTTGCTGACAACGTCGCCTAGGTAACCGGGGCCCGGGGCGTTCCAAGGTGTATCCGACGGCGCGAGATCAAAAGGAGGGCGAGATGGACGGCAGTTCGCGCCCGCTGACGCTGGGGGAATCCGCCTCCCCGGCGTTGTCTGGCTTCTACACACGAGGCAGAAAGGTCGAGCCTTCATTAGTTAAGTGCTGCAATAGCCTCTGCTTGTTTTTTGTTAAGACCGTCGTTAGGGTTCAGAATTAACAGCAGACGTAGCTGTCGTTGTTCTAATAAGTGCAAAAAAGGAGGTACTGCCTCAGCCTGCAGCCTCGGAACTCAAGGCAGCTGCACACGTCCGTTTTGCAGCCATTCTAATGAGAAACGCAATGGGGAAGACAGACGGATAACCTTCTGGCTGGCGTCCAAGTTCTGCGTCGGAGAAACATGGGACATGAGGGGCAGGACGGTGGTATACGAGACTCTCAGAGCCTTGCCAGTGAGTAAGGAAATTGATTGGAGGTCCCTTTTGGTGGCTGGTGCACACAAGCACTTTCTGGCAACAGAGAGACCCATACAAGTGAACCCACACCCCATGAGGATGCATGGACACGACTTCTGTGCTACTCACCTGTCACTGTGCAAGTAGTATAATTTGGAGTTGCAAATATAATGTAACTTTCTTTTGGATAGCATAACTTGATTTACACTCAGTGTTGGCTTAGCTAGCATATGACAATCCATTAGATGTGCATTGAATTGACCCCCCCTCCCCCCATCAAAAATATGTTGATGTACTAGAGAGCAGGGAGGCTTTAAGTACTGCTGACAAGTCACCTCACTTTCAAACAGCTTGAAAACTCTGTTCTAAACTATGTGGTTTCTGACAGAAAAAGCTTTTTCTCTACCAGATCTGTGGAACTCACTGCCATAGAATGCTATTCTGCCTGTGGACTTCTTAAAAGGACTAGAGAAATTCATGGCAGAAACTCTGGGGTTAAAATCCCAAGTGCTATATAGACGTATTTGCATGTATGTTGGTAATTATAATTGTACTGTTTTGGGTTTTCTGCATGCTTGTGAGGTATCTGGACTGTGTTGTTGAAGGTTATGAGAGCAAAAACTTAAGGAAGGAAACGTAAGTTTCTTGGTGTCCTGAAAAAACAGTCAGATTCTATGCTAGATTAGGAACTACACACTTTATGACTCACAATTCACGGAGATACATGCTGCTGCTGAATGATTGCAGCTCTCTGAATTCTTTTAATTACCCTTGAGAAGGGGGATCATCTCATCTGAAATGCACTGGGGAGTATCAGAGCAAAAGAACACAGATTTTTAAAAGGATTGAATGAACAGTGTTGATCAATAGTGGAGACTTTGTACATGATTTGCTTTGCCGTGCAGCAGATGTTTTCTATAGGGACAGTGTAAATAGTTACAGCACCACTGACCTCTTTTTTGCTGCTGTTGTTGTTGACTCACCAGATATTTCTGTGATATCTATTCTGTGAGGTGTGAAATAATAAAGAGGAGAGTGCATTTAGCTGTGAGTAGAAAGCCTAATATAGTGAAGCCACAACTGAAATCAGTTTTTGCTAGATTACCAGTCTGGGAATTCTTTTCCAGATCTCGAAATTTGTTTGTTTCTTGCTCAGAACCCTTGTAAACAGGGGTGGGAAATTGGTGGCCCGCAGATATTGCCGGATTCCCATCAGACCCAGTCAGCATCCAACAAGACCTCAAGGTTCCCAATCACCTGACATCATTGTGACATCAGGTGATTGAGAGGGGACAGCCTTGCCTGCCTGTCCAACTTGGCCCACAAGCCTAGATCTGATAAGGGTTTTGCCTGAGGAGCCAAAACAGCTCCCCACTTCTGCTTAGTGCATGAAAGTTTCTGCCACAATAAGGTTTTTAATGTGCTGTAGGGCTTGTTTGTGTTTGTGTTTTCTGTAACTGATTAACAAGGCTACCCTTCTGGAATCTCCCATGTGCAGATTCTTATTAATATGAAATGCTATTTCCCGTAATGAAGGTCATATGAGAAAATCTACCCTTCAAAGGAACTCTAGCATCTAGTCCTGGTTGTTGTCTGAGGCACAGGGATACTGCCCTTAAGAGTGTAACAGAAGTGGGCAAGATTCCTGAGGCCTGTCTCTCTGGGGACTGAGAATGGAGTGCAGTTATCTACCTGGAATCTTCCCCCCTCTTCTTCTTTTCTTGCTAAGTTGTCAAATGAAAGAACGGAGAAGAGATCAATTGCACCTACTATCCTTCCTTCCTTCCTTCCTTCCTTCCTTCCTTCCTGAGATTGTTGGACAGTGTTCTTGAAGCGACTAGCATGAGTTTGGCCAAACTGCGGGAGGCAGTGGAAGACAGGAGTGCCTGGCGTGCTCTGGTCCATGGGGTCACGAAGAGTCGGACACGATTGAACGACTGAACAACAACAATGCTTCCTTCTAAGCAGAAATTGACAAAACCAGGGTTAGATGATAAGCCCAGTCCCATCCAATTCATACACTAGAGTGGTGGTACAGTTAGCAAATTTTAGGCTCTGGATTTATTGGCCTTGTGCATCCCAATCTTTAGATGGTGTGTCCTGCTGTCTTTGGGGGCACTCCTGCTCAGTTTTGCTGAGTGGGGCCCTGAACCTCTGCCTGTAACTCCTGCCCTGATGGGAAATGCTTTATGCCAAGTCAGACCACTGTTCTTTCTTGCTCAGTATTGTGTACAATGACTGGCAACAGCTCTCCAGGGCTTCAGGCAGTGGACATTCCCAGGACCTTCTGCCCTAATATTGTATCTCAGTATTGTCCAGTGACTTGCAATAGCTCTGCCAGGCAAGGTTTCATACAAGGGCAGCTGTACCTAGAGATGCTGAGGACTGAGCCTGGGATCTTCTGGATGCAAAACAGATGTTCTACCGTGCAGCTACATCCAGTGCTATTTTGCTAGAAAAAGAGATGCCGGAACTCACCATGAATGTCTCTCTTATTTTATAATGGCAATGGCACCCACATGAGAGGTGCCGGAACTGAGTTCCATTGAGTTCCAGCTGGGGGGGAAAGCCCTGGCTTCATCCCTTTTCCATGAACCAGGTTAGCTCTGGAGCTTCTTCCCAGTCTCTCCCCCTCCCACAATTAAAAACCTAAGCCTCCACTCCTCCCAGCCATTAAAGATAGAAATGGGAGAAAGCAGCTGGGGGCAAGTCTTCAAAACCTGAGTCAGCACAGCCCCGCAAGATTGTTTTAATCTCATGAATTTTAAGTTAAAATAAAAAGGAGAAGTTTCTTGATGCTATTCTTTTGTTTATTTTTGGATCAAAGTCTTTAATATCCCCCCCCCCCCGTCACACATTGACATTTGCCAAGTTTTTTTTACCACCACAGGGGCTGGAAATAGGCCTTTTGAACATGAAAGAGATTCTCTTTGCAGTTTTATTGCATAGGTTTTTGTTTGTTTGTTTGATTTTGCACTTTAAAAGAATCTACAGACTTGGTGAGGCTTGGATTAAAATTAAAGGAGTTGGCAGCAAGAGGCCTGCCAATAGTTTTTCCTGCTCCCTGTTGAGGTATCAGGTTGTAAGAGTGCACAAAACTGCTTTACAATGTTAAGTGTTCTTATTCGGCAGAGTAAGAAATTAAGGAGACTCCTGCTGGATTGGACCGTCTAATCCAGCATCCCATTTCCTACAGTGGTTGGCGAGATGCTTCTGAGAAGTCCACAAGGAAGGCATGAAGGCAGTGCCCCCCTTACAGTCCCTCCCTCCCCACAACTGATACCGGTACTGAGTGGCCAACTGCCTTTGAATATGAACGTTTGCTATGGTCATTGTGCTTAATAGCTGCTCACTGAGTTCTCATTCCTTGAGAATTTGTCTAGTCTAATCCACTTTTAAAGCCTTCTGCAACTTAGATGCTATCACCACATCTTGTGGCACTGAGTTTCACAAGTTAAAAAACCTACTGCCAATCAACTCAACTTAGTTAACCCTAATGCTAGTATGATGAAGAAGGGAGGGGTGGAAATATATCTCTATCCAGTTTCTCTATACCATGCATAATGTTATGAATTTCTGTTATGACCTTTCCCTTCCCTTCCTGTGCAGAATGCACTGGAAAGTGTGTCACACATCACTTGCTCTAATGTAACATTGTCTAGCCTCGCCAACGCCTACTAATATCCTTGCAAACAAGTCAGGATGAATGCCCTAATAGGATATTGTTCCTTGTGGTCCCCACATTCTCATCTTCCTAATTTTTGGACCCAGAAATAACAACAAACACATGCAGCAAGTTGGGTGAGACAAAGGGGGCCTTTCATCTCTCCTGCCCTTCCGAACAGGAGGCTGAAAGCTGTGTGTGTGTTTTAAACTCACACCTCTCTTTCCCAGCAGCTTCTTAGGATGACCTTGTCTGGCTGTTCTCTCTCTTTCTCTCTTTTTGTGAGGAGAGCCTGGCTCATGTTTGTAAAGGAGGCTGTGTTGGGGAGGGAGAGCCAGTTTGGTGTAGTGGTTAAGAGCGGCAGACTCGTAATCTGGGGAACCGGGTTCGTGTCTGCACTCCTCCACATGCAGCTGCTGGGT
This sequence comes from Lacerta agilis, assembly GCF_009819535.1. NCBI lineage: Eukaryota > Metazoa > Chordata > Lepidosauria > Squamata > Lacertidae > Lacerta > Lacerta agilis. Next base: position 40,765,644 of record NC_046319.1, on the reverse strand, counting down.
GACCTTGGGCTAGTCACACTTCTCTGAAGTCTCTCAGCCCCACTCACCTCACAGAGTGTTTGTTGTGGGGGAGGAAGGGAAAGGAGAATGTTAGCCGCTTTGAGACTCCTTCGGGTAGTGAAAAGCGGGATATCAAATCCAAACTCTTCTTCTTCTTCTTCTTCTTCTTCTTCAGATGCCATTCTGCAATAATGGGAACGTTTCGGTCCGTTTCCCCACTGGATTTATTGCAAGCTGTGCTGCTGCTGATGCAGTGGTCAGGCACAGGAACTGAGCTTTATTTCTCTGCCCCACCATAGATTTTAGCCAGACAATTTTGGCTCCTGGTGACCCCAAACGTTCCCATTCCCCTCACCCTAGGCTTGGCCAATGCCACAAAGGCAAAATGGGCATCAGGCTATTTGTGGAATCGCAGGGAGGACAGGTCTTCCTCAGCTTTCTCACGTCCTCTATCCATGCCCGTCTCTGTATTTTGGAGGGCAAAAAAACCTTTTGCTGTGCTCTCCTAACTTAATGTTGGACTGCTTCCTGATGCTTCTCAACCTAAGGAGAGAGAATGGTAGGCAGCCACACAGTGCCATCAGGATTTGTGCTTATCTCCAGCATGCTGAAATAATCATTAAAAAAAAAAAAAGAAATAATAGGTTCTGGGGCTCAAAGCTTGTTTGCAAGGCACACGTCTTGGACTTGGAAAGGCAGCCTTCCAGTATGTACCGTATTTGTGTAGATTGATCTCTATCAGGAGTGACCAATATGTAGTTCTTAGGATGCTGCTCGACTCCAACTTCCATCACCCTGACTATGGGCTATTCTCATCATGGATGTGCATGGTATTTTAAAAAATAAGAGTAAGGTCCTTCAACAGATGAGCACTGTCTAAAAGTCTGATACAGGGAAGGCAACATAAGGAAGGGGGAGGAAGAGAGCGAGAAAGAGATGAATGTAACAGGAGAAGAAGTTGATCCAGTTAAATTACACATACCAGTACTTTAAGGGTGATCCAACATATTGTTAAAATAAGCCCAATTGTGTTTAATGGCTTTTTAACCTGAGGACCACATTCCCTCATGTGGAACCTTTCAGGGAGCACATGCCAGTGGTTGGCAGGCCAGAGGCAAAAGTGGTCAGAGCAATGGATGCAACTTGCAACTTTCTACAGCAGGTTGCATCCCAACCAGACAAAAGTCAGAGGTTTACACATGCAGGCACACAGACAACAAACACACCTTTCCATCCACTGTTGGGCAAAGACTCCTAGAGGGCCACTTTCAGTCCCTGGACCTGAGGTTCCTCACCCCTATGTAGAGGACTACAGCCTCAAAGGCTGCGTTTCAGGAGGACCAAGTTGGGAAAGGAGTACAACAAGGCTGTATATTGTCTCCCTGCTTATTTAACTTATATGCAGAATTCATCATGTGAAAGGCTAGACTGGATGAATCCCAAGCCGGAATTAAGATTGCTGGAAGAAATATCAACAACCTCAGATATGCTGATGACACAACCTTGATGGCAGAAAGTGAGGAGGAATTAAAGAACCTTTTAATGAGGGTGAAAGAGGAGAGTGCAAAATATGGTCTGAAACTCAACATCAAAAAAACTAAGATCATGGCCACTGGTTCCATCACCTCCTGGCAAATAGAAGGGGAAGAAATGGAGGCAGTGATTTTACTTTCTTGGGCTCCATGAAATGACAGCAGTCACGAAATTAAAAGACGCCTGCTTCTTGGGAGGAAAGCAATGACAAACAGCATCTTAAAAAGCAAAGACATCACCTTGCCAACAAAGGTCCGTATAGTTAAAGCTATGGTTTTCCCAGTAGTAATGTACGGAAGTGAGAGCTGGACCATCAAGAAGGCTGATCGCCGAAGAATTGATGCTTTTGAATTATGGTGCTGGAGGAGACTCTTGAGAGTCCCATGGACTGCAAGAAGATCAAACCTATCCATTCTCAAGGAAATCGGCCCTGAGTGCTCACTAGAAGGACAGATCCTGAAGTTGAGGCTCCAGTACTTTGGCCACCTCATGAGAAGAGAAGACTCCCTGGAAAAGACCCTGATGTTGGGAAAGATGGAGGGCACAAGGAGAAGGGGACGACAGAGGATGAGATGGTTGGACAGTGTTCTCGAAGCGACTAGCATGAGTTTGGCCAAACTGCGGGAGGCAGTGGAGGATAGGGGTGCCTGGCGTGCTCTGGTCCATGGGGTCACGAAGAGTCGGACACGACTGAACAACAACAACAAAAGGGCTTGTACCATATCCCTTAAGCCTTGTTTGTTCTGTGCCTAGAAAGTGTGGGTCTGAGCCGTTTTTCCCTGAGAAAACCCACTATTCACCACTGAATTGGTGCAAACTTCAATCCACGGAAAATCCAATTGATGTCTGCTTTGTTTCAGTGGTAAGGAGTAGGTTTTCCCTGGGGGAAAGTGGTGGGACAAGCAAAATTGTGGACATGCCCTAAGTTGTATTTATTGACTTGCAACAATAGCAGCCTTGTCTCTTGCTTTCTCATGATGCACAGCTAGAGCAAGCCAACTGCACTGGCATTTTACCGATGTAATGCCTGATGCCGAAACATGCAGTTAGGAGTCCAGGGGCGAACAAGCTGCTGCCTTCCAAATATTTGGTAGACTACAACTCCCATCAGCTCCAGCCAGTGTGGCCAATGATCAGGGATAATGTGAACTGCAGTCCAACAACATTTGGAGGGCACCACCTTGACTAGGCTTGAGTAAGACAAACGTGAAGACATCAAAATCTTCTGTAAGCGTTTGTCATTTAGAAACTGAGGGTGGTTGGCAAGTCTAGTCCTACTCAGAGTAGACCCATTGAAGTTCATTAACTTGACTAAACTAGGTTTGTTAATTTTTGTTTACTCTAAGTAGGGCTTAATTAACTACAACCTTCTAAAACTAAGCAAACACTGGCAGGACTGCCAGACATAAGAAATTTGGTTGATTAAACACTTTTCACCTGTGCTAGCATTCCCTACTTTTTTTCTTAAAAGAGCAGTATACCACAACCAGCACTGTGCTTCATGCTGCACTCAGCTACCCTGTAAGCATTTTTTAAAGGGGGGGGACCCAATTTTTAAAATTTGGGGGAGAGAAGCAGGCAGGAGATGTAGGATTTGGACTCATCCCCCCCCCACAACACCCTTGTGTTTCTTGCTGCAGCAGACTGCAGAGTTTCAGTGGGGAGTCCAGTTTGCCCTGGGTTTGCTCTTAAGCAGAACCATTCCTCCCCTGTGACTCCTTGTAGCCTGACAGCTCACACACAGGGCTGGGTGCAAGTACAAAAGGCGGTTCCACCCTGGCTGCTTGTTGAGCCCCTTATCTCTGCCCAGAATGTGGGTTGCAGCAAACCCTGGGGTGTATCTTGCCCCACCAGGCTGGTGCTGAGCTGGTACGTATCTATCTGCAGCCCTGGCAGGTGTTCAGCCTGCCTGAAGTCAGCAGCTTAGCATATGTCTGATGGAGGTAAAAAGACCCTTGCCATATTGTGCCTTTTCGGCTTTTGCACTCCACAAACAATTACTGTGGAGCCAGTTTTCATAGGTCTCCCAGTGGGGAGGCAGCAAGGTGAAGTTGGCTGCTTCACATGATGGAGTTTAGGAATGCTAGATGAAAGCAAGAACTGATGTCTGAACAGAATGGTGCAGTGAAACATTGTGAATTGTTGTGCTCAGAATGGGGAGGGAATGTCTGGTGCTCCACTTCAGGAAACAAAATGCTTTGGGCTGGCACTGCAGAGTTTATTTTTGTGTGTGTATTTGTTTATTCCCTCTTGGAAGCTGTAACGAATCGGATCTAAGTTAAGGGATGTTCAGAAACCCACGGTGTTTTAGGAGTTAATGGGCACCCCAGTTTGAGTGGCAGATATCCCAGGGGAGGCGGGACATTCCGCTCTTTAAAAGGAGGGAGCAGCCCTTAGTGAGGGAGAGTGGTGACTGGAAGAAGGAGGGCGCGGGGCCAGGATAGGTTTAGGCTAGGTTAGGTTAGGTTAGGATACGTTGAAGATGTGTATATGATGCTGAAAGTAAGAGTTTACACTGTTATGAAACTAAGCTTATAAACCATTGCTGAAACCGTTATGTTCTGAAAGAAATAAAGACTTCTTATTGTTGAGCTAAGAAAATATCGTCGTTCATTTGGTCCAGCGAGTTATGTATGCTCATGAGGAAAGGACAAAAACTCAGGGAAAGGACAAAACTGACCTGCAGGGTGATAGTTTGTGTCTTGGAGTTCCCTCAGGAGGGGCTAGCAGGAGGAAACACTGGTATTGCCACAGAGTTGCTAAGAGGGCTTAGCTAACTGATATAGTGAGGGATCTAATGAAAGAGAGACCTCAAACTATAGGCAAAGAAGAGTTAACCCCTGAAGCCCAGAGCAGAGGATATAACCGGCCAGGGCCACTGGACAGGAAAACTCCCGTTACTAAGGGATCCCCAGATTATAAATAAAGGGGGATAGACATAGCAGACGGACCTCAGAGGGACAGGTGGGGTGGACTGAAATTTGTTTTTTTTTTAAGTTTTTTATTATTTTCCAATAAGACAAAGAAAAAACACAGCATAAACATAAACACAATAAAAACACAACATATAAGCGCAATAAAACAATAACAATATCAAAAAGCATAAAGAAAAAACATATACCAACCTTAACAAACACTTATCTTTGTACTTTTCTTGTTTCTAACTTCTCTGCTAGGGGATTCCCCTGTTCCCTCCCCTGCCTTCAAAATCATATATACGTTATAGGTAACTTTATGTCTTTTTCCATTAACATTTATCTAATTTCTTAATACTCTTAAATTCACTTAATTCAGTATAAATCCTAACTTAAACACAATATCTTAAAATATTCTTTAACAATTAAATCTTGCACAATAAATTTCTTCTAAACAGTTTTATCTAACATTAACTTGCTAAAGCCGATCTTTTGCTTAATTCTGCTCAAATATTTAATTTTTCAGATTTAATTAGATAGTCCTTAAATTTTTTCCAATCTTGCGACACCTTCTCCTCCCTCTGGTCTCGGATTCTAGCGGTCAGTTCTGCGAGTTCCATGTAATCCATTAACTTCATCTGCCATTGGGGTGGACTGAAATTTGACCCAGAACACCTGATTAGAAACTCACTTAGTAACAAGAGGAGAGTGTGAAGTGGAGGTTCGTTGCAGAAGCCAACCCAACATATGTGGAGTGCTCAGTTGGTGTCCTATACAGACACAAATCACACCCAGACCTGCTTAGTTTCAGGTAAGGTAGCTGCCTCATGTACCCTTAGACCAGAGCTTTCCAATCTGTGTGCCACGCGAATGCTCCCTGCTCTCCTGGAAAGGGGTTAGTTTAACCTCCAGATTGCTAATAAAATTGAATTACCGTGTTTTGAAATGATGCATGTCTAAAAAGTATGTCACCAACACGAAAAAAGTTTGGAAAGCTCTGCCTTAAACTATATTCTGGGCTCTTTTCACATTCAGCTTTCTTCTACTCACTCTCTGCTGGTAGCACAGGTCCACCTGATCACATTTTCACATTTATGTGTTAACAAAATTTATATACCACTTGATTGTAAATAGGCCGCTAAGCGGTTTACAACCCCCCTCCCCAAACATTTAATTTTATCAGTAAAAGATAGCTAAAAACAGGTACAGGCAGCAACCATCTTAGGTGTGTCCAATTGACACCCGATCACTGATGCATGGGTCTTTTTCGACCCAGAAGAGGGCAGAACGGGGGGTGGGGGTGGGGTGTAACAGGGAAGGGTGCTCTTATGCAAACTCCGCTGACGGACACAGGGGCTGGGAACAGAACCCCGGTGCATTTAAAAACATACAAAAATAATTAAAATAGCAAGCTAAAAAGAAATTAAAACACATGTCAGGTTAGACTTGGCTAAACAAAAACAGACCCTACAAGTGTCTTTATTTTCCATAGACATCCCTGATTTATTGAAGCCGTCCCAGTTTCTGATTTGATTCCGGAATGTCCCGCTTTTCCCTTGGGATGTCCCTGTTTTCATTGGAGAAATGTTGGAGGGTATGGAGTTATCTAACCCCCAAGCCGTCTGAAGGCAATCCTGTATAGGGAAGGGTTTATGCTTTATGATGTTTTTATTTATGTTGGAAGCTGCCCAGAGTGGCTGGGGCAACGCAGTAAGATTTGTCGGGTATAAATAGTAAAAATATCATTACAGAATGGGACGTCCCTATTTTCATCGGAGAAATGTCGGAGGGTATGCAAAAATGTTTTAAGCAGGTGCTAAAAATGTACAGCAGAGTTGTCTGCTTTTTGTCAGTGGGCAGGGAGCTCCGACGTCTAAGCGCTACTACATGTGTGTACTTTTCACATAAGCATATCAACCTCTTTAATATTGTTGTTATGACACTACCCCAATACACCATCAAGAATCTGAGCTGAGAAGAGTCTCAGTTCATTCACTGAGAGTGACTTTGGCTGAGTAAAAACCACCTCGACTGTCTCCTCCAGTGCCTGATGTAGCTTTTGCTGTGCAATCTCTCAGCTAACTTGAGAAGCTGATAAGTCCTTTCTATATATGTATTGGAAGACCAAGGAAGTGCATCAAACACTTTCAGTGCTGATACTTTTTGTTAAAATAAAAAATACCTTCAGATGTTTAAATTCTCTCCTCCCTCTTTTTATTTTCTTTGTGTTACTGTATTTGTTTATTTAAAGTAGTGGTGGGGGCCCTGTGGCCCTCCATATGTTGCTGGAATTCAACTCCCATCATCCTTGACCATTGCCTATGTTGGCTGGGGCTGATGGGAGTTGGAGTTCAACAACATCTGGATGGCCACAGGTTCCCCCGCCTCTCAGTTTAAAGCATTTTTAGCCTCACTGTTTAGCACACTCTCAAAGCCTCCCAGTATGTCTTAAAAAGTCTATAATGGCCCCAGGCTTCCAATCTAAAAGACAGTACAGTACACACAAAGAAAAAGCGATGGGGAGGAAGGAGAGGGATAAAATAAAGCTTGTACACTGGTTATTATAGTTTCTTTCTTTCTAAATTAGAGCATTTTTATCCTGCTCTTTTAGTGCAAATATACCAGTACCACTCAGGGTGGCTTACAAGACCATAACAATTGCAACATCAAAAAAAAGGGGGGGGGGAGACAGGATCAGCAGTTAAAAATTGTAATGACCAGCTGGGATGGAAACAGTTCAGGGAGCCCATCGGAATGGCTGCAGATAGGTGATGGCTGAGGGAAAGCCAAAGGCAGCTGGTCCATCAGCAGAGGCAATGAATTATGTGTTGCATTCAGTCTGCATCACTACAAAGGCACCCAAGCTAGAAATGTTGCTGGATAAACCCTAGCTGCTCAATTTATTTAATGACTGACTTTTAAACAGATATTCAAGGTGGCTTACAATCAAAATGAAAGCAGAACAGAGTAAGAAAAACAACACAAAATATTAGTAAAACCACAGAGCAGACTAAAGAAGGTTAAGTGGTGTGGGATCCTATTCAAAATCTATGGTTTTTCCAGTAGTGATGTATGGAAGTGAGAGCTGGACCATAAAGAAGGCTGATTGCCGAAGAATTGATGCTTTTGGTCCATGGGGTCATGAAGAGTTGGACACGACTAAACAACAACAACATTCAAAATCTACTCACAAGTAAACCCCATCCAAGCTTTTCCAGAATTTTCCATTTTGTTCTTTCTAGTAGCACCTTAGAGACCAACTGAGTTTGTTCCTGGTATGAGCTTTCGTGTGCATGCAAATGCCAACAGTGCCCTTCAGCTCTCTATATTGGACAAACAGGCCAAACCCTACGCCAAAGGATAAATGGACATAAATCTGATATCAGGAATCACAAGACAGAGAAACCAGTAGGAGAACACTTCAATCTCCCAGGACATTCTATAAAAGATCTCAAAGTAGCTGTCTTAATACAAAGAAATTTCAGAAATAGACTGGAAAGAGAAGTGGCTGAATTGCAACTAATCACCAAACTTAAAACCATGGAGAAACCTGGTTTGAACAAAGACATTGGATTCTTATCTCATTATACATAACAAAGCCATCTTTAGCCATCTCACCCCTTCCCTGCAAGACTAATTGCAGCCGTTTAGAGTCGTCAACAGGTTTTCCACACTCATCAGCCTATCACCCATTCCCACCACCCTTCTGAGTAATACCCCTCCCCACTCCCCCACTATATTTAAGGATCTGGTGACTTCTGTTTCAGTGTATCTGAAGAAGTGTGCATGCACACGAAAGCTCATACCAGGAACAAACTCAGTTGGTCTCTAAGGTGCTACTAGAAAGAATTTTCGATTTCATTTTGTTCTGTTATTTATTACTTGTCCTTCACCCTCAGGTCCCAGGGCAAGTTACAGCATTCAAACACAATACATAAACTATTTAAAACAAAAATGCATGTTGGGTATGTCAAACCATTCGTTCACATACACACCAATGAGCAGGAGTATATAGCATAACACCAATGTTTTTGAATCAGTATGACTGTGATCTTGTACTTACCTGGAATTAAGCTCCATTGAACTCAGTGGTGCTTAGTTTTAACTGCATAGATTCAGCTTTTAAAACACTTAAAGCTTTAACAAAAGGTATTCAACAAGCTGAAAATTCACCTTTTAGCTTTTAATTAGAAATGAAAGCAATCTTGCAAGAAACTGTTACCATTTAAACTGCTAGTGTGAAGTAGGAACACCAACAAAGAAAAGGAAAAAAAGTATCCAACCTCTCCTTTGATTATTTTTGTTATGTATTGAAGTTCTCACCCTAGGCCACTAGCGGTGTGTGTGTATAGTTCATTCTGCTGCAGTTTTCACTCAGGTCCGCACATGCAAATGAAGGATTGAAAAGTGATGTTCAGGGATAGGGTAACTACAGAAAGTTGTTACTGTTGCATTGTAGCTGAGTTCTATATAAGCAGGCTGCTAAACCCTTCAGCTCACTTCTGTTCCAGCCTGAGAATAAACAAGAGCTGCCTGAAAATCACTGTGTCGTCTGCTGTGTCCACCCACAACTTAACACTTTTCTTTATTCTCTTAACTTTCTCCATGCTAATCAGTCATAAACTCACTTGATAGTCTCACTATCACCTCATTCACTTACCATAACAAAGAGGGTCTGTCAATTATCCTGGTGCTCTAGCAGATGATGTTCTGAAAGTTGTGGTGCTGTGCTTCCCTCCGTCTTTCCTGCACTACATGAATGACAATTCATGTTTTCTCTGTTTCTTTCAGCTAAGGTCTTCTGGATCTGTCTGCATTTAAGTGTACAGCAACAAGAGGCATTCTAATTGACAAAATAGTCTATATTATATCAAAGTTTTTCTTCAAAAAATGTGATAATTATTTTTATTATAGGAAAAATAGCAGTGTACTGTACAGTTTTATGGAGATGTCTTATGAGTTTTTAACTGGTTGACCTCCTTGGGCCATTCTGGATAAAGTGGCACAGAACTGTAATCAATCATCCAGGGCTCAATCCATTAACGGAGCAGCAGTCATGCTGAGCTGCCAAAAGGAGATGCAAATGCTGTAGTCGCCACTCATTTGTCAGCTGTCAGAATTTTATTAGTGGTTTACACTACAGGGTGAAGTTACAGTGAACTAGTCTGTGCAATTGGGTGTGACACAGCATGTGTTGTGTACAAGAGATGCAAATGCATTAGCAGAGGAGATGGAGTAAAAACAAAAGTGACTTGGGAGGTGGTGGGCTCTCCTTTGCTGGAGGCATTTTGGCGGAGTCTGCATGGTTTTCTCTTGAGGATGCTATGGCTGTATCCTGCGTTGAGCAGCCAGAATTTGACTAGAAGACCTAAATGGTATCTTCCAACACAATGAGTCTAAGACTGTGGAGTCAGATTTTCAGACATGCCAGACATGCTGTTTGTATTCGTTTCAGCATTCTTACCCTGCCAGGCCAGCTCTGAGTGTTCCTTGGGCATCTACAGTGCCATACGTATTTGAGTTTCCCTTGGGCCTTTGGGGTCCTAGCAGTTGTCCAAGAATGCCAGGTGCTCATTTCTGGACAATTCCACTTCCAATTACTGAGTGTAGGCTCGTGAAGTCCAGCATCCTGTTTGCCCCCAGCAGCTCAGAAGCAGGGCAATCGCCTTCCCCTGTTGCTTACCTGGTCCCACAGAGCTATCATGACTAATGTTCCTTGATAGACCTAGCTTTCCATTAATTGGTCTAATTATCTTTTAAAGCTCTCTGAGCAAGTGGCCATCGCCTCATCTTGTAACACTGAATTTCACAAGTTAATTAAGTGCTGTGGGAAGAAGTAATTACTTTTGTCTCCTGAATCTACTGCCTATCAATTTCAATGGGTGGCCCTGAGATATTTTATTATTATGGGGGAATACAAGCATGTTGTCTATCCATTTGCTCCCAATGTGCAAAATTTTATAACCCTCTGGTCATGTCCCCACCTACCGTATTTTTTTTTCTAAATAAGTGCTCACCCAATTGAATGCTCCCATACTAAAAAAATCCTTGCCACAAAAAATTAGCACACAAAGGGAAAGGATCCAACCTTTTTCTCTGACATACTAATTTTCTGTGTGTAGAGAGTGGGGAATGGTTTGGTATGAAAGAATGCAGGTATCATCTGAACCATGCTCTGTAATTTGAAGTGGCTTAGGGCCCTCATATCTGAGGGAATGCCTCCTCACCTACCAACTTGCCTATGCATTAAGACGAGACCCTTTTCCAAACTCAGTTTGTAGGAGGCATATAATGAATGGGTCGTCAACTTGATGCCCACAGGTGCTGTGGCACCCATGAGGGCTTCCAATAGTCCCTGGGCAGGTGCCCCAAGCTCTGGAATTTTCATTTTAAAAAGGCTGCAGCTATCCTAGAAAGTAAGTTTTGGAAGAAAATGTGCAGGTATCTTCTAATCAATTTCTGTGAAATGAGAGTGGTGCTGCTCTCTTTTATATATATATATTTACTGGCATTCCCTGTTCTTATTTGACAGTAGCAGCGTGCGTGAGAACTTCATAATCAGCACCAGCAGGACATAGCTGACCTATGGGTAAGCATAAAGTGGTCAGGGGGTGGTTGTCTCTAGTACAGTGGTACCTCAAGTTACAAACGCCTCAGGTTACAATTGCTTCAGGTTACAAACTCCACTAACCAGGAATAGTTACCTCGAGTTGAGAACTTTGCCCTAGGATGAGAACGGAAATCGTGTGCTGGCAGCGCAGCAGCAGCAAGAGGCCCATTAGTGAAAAAATACCTCTAGTTAAGAACAGTTTCAGGTTAAGAACGGACCTCCGGAATAATTAAGTTTGTAACTAGAGGTACCACTGTACTGTGTTAAGCCACACTTCCCATGGCAGCCATTTTGTGTTATGTCACATTCCTTCCGTGGCAGCCATTTTCTGAGTGGCACCCCCACAACTTCTGAAAACTTCTGAAAATTTCTTAAAACTTTCTGAGACCATTAAGAGTTGAAATCTTTCCATTCTGTTCCATAGATCTATTACCTGCCGGCCTGACCTGAAGTTCTTTATTTTACAGTTTACTATGTTGCAGGCAAGAGTTCAGTGCATATTCAGAGTAGCACAAATACAAGTTTTCAAATAACCTTTAGACTACTTGAAGGTTTGTTTACCACTCTTAATTTAGAAAATCCCAGAGAGGTGCACCAAACCTAATTCTGCACTGCTCAGGTGGCATCTCAAACTCTGCGTTCAGTACTGGGACCCACACTTTTAAGGAGGGCACTGATAAACTGGAACGTGTCCAGAGGAGAAAGATCAGGAAGGTGAGGGGGAAGGTGAGGGGTCAGGAAACCAAGTCCTTTGAGGAACTTTATGATTGAAATGGCTGGGAGACATGATAGCAGTCTTCAAATATCAGAATGATGCTTATGCAGGAATTGAGATGTTCTCTGTAGCTCAGTAACACCTTTCTCTAAGCTGGTACCCTCTCATCAGCCCCAACCTGCATAGCCAATAATCAGAGACGCGGGGAGTAGAAGCCCAAAATACTTTGTGGGCACTGCATTTGGAAAGGCTGCTCTGGCAAGCAAGGCTATATTGTTTCATCAATTATACCGGTAATTGTTTTATTCGTGATTTGTTAATTATTTTGTATTATTTATGCTGTATTTGTTACTACGTTATTTATTGTTTGTAAGCTGCTTTGGGATTCATTTGAGCTAAAATCGGTACAGCATTATAATAAAATAAAAAAAAATTCTTTCCAGTAGCACCTTAGAGACCAACTGAGTTTGTTCTTGGTATGAGCTTTCGTGTGCATGCACACTTCTTCAGATACCAAATCTGAAGAAGTGTGCATGCACACGAAAGCTCATACCAAGAACAAACTCAGTTGGTCTCTAAGGTGCTACTGGAAAGAATTTTTTTTATTTTGTTTCGACTATGGCAGACCAACACGGCTACCTACCTGTAACCAGCATTACAATAAATCAAATCAATCAGGTATTGGTGGATTACAACACCCATCATTCCTGTCCATTGGCCATGATGTCTGGGGCTAGTGGGAGTCAAGGGCCACAAGTTCCCAATCCCTGCATTGCAGAAACTCTCCAATGGTAAGAACTGGCTGACAGTGAAACAAACTGTCCTTCACTGGAGGTATTTAAACAGAGGCTATATTATATGGCTGTAAGTCAAGACATGACTGAAGATCCTGCCTTGAGAATAGTTGGTTGGACTAAATGACCTGTGAGATCTGTTCTACCTCTATGGTTTAAACAACATGATTGTGTCACTGGATTCATGGGAGTGGAGGCCCTCGGGCTGCCATCCTGCCACCTGGTGCTTAAGCTCACACCTAACAAGGCCACCGAGAATGGTGGGGTTAGGTACATACCGGTATACAACAGCCAATGTCCTGCCCCACCAGCCATGCACATCCAGGAGCAGGGCATATGTTGATAGTAGACTCCACCCACAGCTACACATGCACTGTTCCTGGATATGCATGGCTGATGGGGCAGGACATTGGTTGCTGTGTATGTACCTGACCCCCCATTCTGACGGCTAACAGGGCATTGACACCTGAACATGCCTGCACAGGTATGGAGCCTCTGCACCCCACCTGGTTTTCTGTGCCCTGCTGTAGGATATGGCCTAATTATAGACCTGCAGCCTAAAATACTAGCCATTTATCTGGGAGTAAACCCCACTTAATACAACTTACTTCTGAAAAGATGTGAACAGTGAATAGGATTTCACTGTTAACGGGCCTCTGCGTTTCCTGCAGGATCCAACAGATGGTGATATTGCATAAAGAATACTTTCCCATCTACTAATGCTCCTACATGTAATTAAACACCAATTTTGGAATTGTTATCATCATCCACAATAGTTCCTGGTTTGAATGAAACCATCACTCCAATGCATTAGGATGAATTCAGTAGCCGTACTCTCTGAGCCTCAGGTCCCCATTTACAGTTGTAGGTAGGGAATAATACTGACCAACCTTACAAAGACGTTGTAATGATTACAACTAGGTAAATGTGAGGAAAATGTATATTATATACATACACTTTACAGGCTGCGGTATAATCAGCATTCTTCAGAATTAAATCAATCAAAATTTCAAACAATAACCAAGTGCTATACAATTATAAAATCACCAATCACTATACAACAGAGGAAAAGTGACTGTGCAAAACAATTTAAACTGAGGACAGAAGAGTAAAATCCACAGAGCTAAAACAGCATAAAGCAATAATATAATTTTAAAGGCTGGGGAAATGAAAAGGGAAGTGCGGAAAATATAGTAAGGTATCATTTATTATTATTCATTCTAAACATTTTTATCCTGTCCTTCAGATGAAAATGCTCATAGAGCATTTGAACTGCAGAGCAATTGTGTGCACTGCAGAGCTTGCTTCAAGCCACCACAGTTTGGGCCATTTGGCAAGGCTCAGGAAACTGTGGGGAAAGGATGTATCTTTGCGCGGATCTGCCCGCCTCTGCGCCCGACATCTTGAGCTGGCCGGGCTGTTTACTTTGCACAACGGAAAGCCGGCGCCAACGTCGCTTCCTCTTCCTGCTTTGCAGGCGCTGCAGGGAAGCTCGGGCGGGGAGGGCGAGACGCGGCGAAGTGCCTGTCCCTCTCGTCCTCCGGCCAGCCCACCTAAGCTCGGGTAGCGTTGGGAAGTCGCTGGGAGGAGGAGTCCAGCTGGCGGAGCGGGAATGAGGCCTCGCTCCTATCCAGAGAAGGGCGCAGGTCGCTTTGACGCGGGTCTTCGGCAGCTGCCGATATGAATGGGGAGCGGAGGTCGCTGCGGAACTCAAAGCCCACGGAGTAAGTTTGCAGATCCAGGGTATCGTTGGCCTAGATGGTAGGCAGAGGCCGCCGAATAAGCTGGCGAGTGGCGAAGCTCTTGAGTGCTTCGTAATTCCCTTTTAATCGGAATTTTACTCGCTGTAGGATATTGATTTTCCGAAGCAGCCCTACCACCTCGGGACATTACTTTCCCGTTGCTGTACAGAGGCGCGCACGGCATCTTTTGCTTTGGACCACTTGGATGCATGCACTTCCAGCGCAAATGCAATCCATCCTCCGTACTACCTAGGCTTATTGCGCTGCGAGTCCCGAACGATTGTAGTGAGCCTTAGCTTCTATGTAAGTGTGGGCAGGGTTTTTACTCTATGGAAGTTTCATGTGCATCTCGATGGACTGGGGCTTCCTTCCAAGTAATATAGCCAGTCCTATCTGCCAGGCATAAAATACGTGTGTAAAACCCATACCTAAAGCTATGGTTGGTAAATAGATAGATAGATAGATAGCAATAGTTCACCTATCTCTATATTTTTCCTCTTACCAGGGAATAAAATAGGTTGTAGAATGATTCTCCCACTCAGTTTAGTCTGAATTTGTCTTATGTCTGAGAAAGTGTTCTGTCAATACAGGTTTTACTTTTAGATTTAATGGGAGCCTGGTGTTTTTGCATCAACCCACATTTATAGTACAGTAGCTCTGCAGTGGGTGTCCAAAATTGTAAGTTCTTCTTGGACCTGCAACAACCAGCCCTGGATATTGCTTTCATATCTGCATTAGGCTGCTATTCACCAGCGTGATAAAAGACCACTTTGAGTACCCTTTGACCTTGTGGGCATGTCTGTGCAAGGTTTTTATGCACTAATCCCATAGTGCAATCTGGGAATCTCAATAGAAAAGAGAAAGGAGTGATACTAATGGGTGAAACCCTGTACAGTATCAGGAAAGAAGATCCTCTGTTTGCTTACACCCCAATTTTGCTCTAAATCTGGGCTCTAATACAGAATTCTGCAAAATTTATATTTATATTGCAAGTTTCTAGCCCTCGTGATTTCTGGCAAAAATACCTGACAATAGAGTGATGTGCAACAGGAGTAAATTTTGCCATTGGGTGTTTTTTAAAATAAAAATTCTATGATGCTCATAACTTATTCCTCAAAACACCTAATTTTGGGCCACACTGCACCTGGCCTAGAATACAGTGGTACCTCTGGTTATAAACTTAATCTGTTTGCAACCCGAAACCGCTCGTAACATGAGGTGCGCGCTCACTAATGGTGCCTCCTGCTGCTGCTGCCACACTGCCGGCGTGTGACTTCCGCTCGCATCCTGGGGCAAAGTTCGCAACAAGGGGCACCTACTTGTGGGTTAGTGGAGCTCGTAACCTGCAGCGTTCACAAGGAGTATGGTACGTAACATGAGGTTCCACTGTACATGTTTCTGTTTCTTATCAAGTAAGAACCGTGTTTTAGTTAAAATGAAGAGCTTCTTAGATGAACTTTCTGTATACCAACTTGCAAATTGTTTACTATATTGATGGTTACATGAGAAGGTGAGGTCATTGAGTATGAAAGTGTTAAGGTCCTAGTAGTCCCATTAAGATGGCTGAACATGGATTGGCTGTGTACCTACATACCATACATATGGAAGGGCATATGAAGCATTCTCTGGAGTAACATGGCTCATGTTGTCTCAAACATTCTCTGTGTTTTTCTGTTTTCTTAATGATGAATAAATGCACAATGGGTTTTAATGGTATAGTAATGTGGAAGATATTTAGTGTGATACCATCAAGCAACTTTTTGCCATGCCATTTCCCTGTCCTATTTTGCACATTTTTCCATGCCTTGGTAATTTTAATTGCTTATTTTCCCCAGTTTAGACAGTGAAGATAGCCATACAAACAGGCCCTGCTACTTGGAACCTTGGATTGTGAATCTTCTGCTGGAGTACAAGGATTCTGAAGCCAGAGAAGAAGGTCAACTTGGGCATGTCCTGAGGGTATATTAATGTGACTTTTTAAGCAGTGATGAATGGTGAACTCTTAATTTTTAAAATAAAATAAAATTCCATACTCCCCTTCCTCCAAGGAGCTTAGAGCAATCTCTCCACCCTCATTTTCCTCTTTACAACAACCCTGTGAGGCGGTGCTTCTCAAGCTATCTTGAAGTGTCCAACCCAACCTGGCCTGTGGTGAAGTTACCACGGACCAGTAGCTGATGGCTCACAGACCTGCCCCAGTCCATGTACCACCATTTTAAGTGGCTCTGTTCTGAGGTTCATTAGGCAGAGAGAGAGAGAGACGTGCAGAAAGCTTCGTAGTAGAGTGGGGATTTGAACCTGGGTGTCCCATGTCCTAGTTCAACACTCTTACACCCCATTAATGTGGACATAATTGATGCTTCTGCTGCTACTGAGGCAGTGGCTATGTTCTACCTTCTGAATCCAGAGGAGACCTTTTGCTTGAGCATAAGAGTTGCTTTATATCAGAGCAATCTCATGCATGCTTGCTCAGAAGCAAGTCCCTCTGTGTTCAATGGAGCTTACCCCAGGTAAATGAGGATAGGATTGCAGCCTATGTACCTTATAGCCAGAGCTGCAGTGTTTAAGTTGGTTGATCAGTTAGATTAATTACAATATTTTGATTCACTAAAATGGTGCCCCTGTTTAGTTGGAAAGCAGATTGAAGTCGTCCCCCACCACCATTTTGTCTTTTAATACAAGTACTTGTAAAAATTGGAAGTCAGCACATACCAGCTTAGAAAGAGTTTCTCTTCTTGTTAGGAGACTGATCTTTTTAAGATGATGCCTGCTGCAACAGGAGTATTCATCCTCTGAAAACAAAATGGAAGTCCCCTGCTCCCACAACTATTGCTTTTTCTCATATGCAGATCTAAATTGCAATACTGTGGCTTTCATACTTTGTGGGTCTCCATATCTTCCTCATCCCGCCCCCCTCAGAAATGAATGGAAGACTCTAGAGTGGTTTGGTCTCTATTTTTAATATGTGTGGGAAATACCTGACTTCTTTTTCTGCCTTATCTCCCAATTTTATTGCTAGGTTCTAAATGAGACAAAGGCTCTGCATCATGATGAGCAGCTCCCAGCAGCTGTTCTGTGCATCGCAGATGGGCATCACTATATCCAAGTGGATGTTTCAGCCCAAGCTGTTCAGATGACAAAAAGGTAATTTTTACACTTTATGTATGAACTATAATACATTTATATCTCAGCTTTCCGTCAATAAGCTTAGTGGGGTACATGGTTCTTCTCACTCTACATTTTGTCCTCTGAACAACCCTGTGAGGTACCTTAGGCTGAGAGACAGTGAGTGGCCCAGAGTTGTCCAGTGAGCTTCCTGGGTGAGATGGGATTTTAACCCAGGTCTCCCAGGTCCTAATCATCAAATTTGCCGGGGTGAAATTGGTGTTTGGGTAAACAGCCTATTATAGGGAACCTGATAGAGTAGCAATAAATATTGGTGGTTCCAAACTGCTCTCCACCCTTGTTTCTATCTTGCTGAGCTTGTGGCACGCACTTAAGAAAAATGGAAATACTTTGAGGGTCTGTCACACAACCTTTAAAAACAAACTGACTAGTCTAAAATTAAAATAATATTCAAACAAAAAAAAAGTATTAAAATATGCAAGGGAGACTTTGGGGAGATAGATTACAGTGTTTTAAGTATATTAATTTGGAAGATAATTATTTTATACTAAGCAGTCCACTACAATGCATAATTCTTAAGAAAAACTAATTAAAATGGTCTCATACGTCTCTTTGTTTTGCTGATGTGGATTCATTGCCAGTTCAAATTAGTTTAGCTAGTTTTTAAATTAACACTGCCATGGGCCCTGCTGCAATAGATTTCTGAAAGGCTTAGGTAGTGGTGACTTTCCTGGTTATATCTACAGAGCACCTTGCTTTGGTTAGTGAACTTTGTTATGGTTCCTTGTGTTTTTCATTTTTATTACTGATTGGGGTTTTAAATCACTTTTAGGCTTTTTCTTAGAATTACCGGTATGTGGTATATAATTTTTATGAAATACTTACTATGCATGTACAAAAGCTAGCACATTAGCAAACTGCATAACATTCTGTGCCAAGCAATCTAAAATTCTGTGTTACAAAATCTACCAGAATGTGGTAAGAAGTCTCATAATAACACAAGAATGCCATTTAAAAAATTAAATTTAGACCTTTTATGCATTGTTCACTTTTTAAGACACACAAGAGAGCCATGGTAGACAACCAGTTGTTAATTTCTATTTGCAGAGCATGTAGCATGGAAGAGTAAATAATATTTTAGGTCCTGCATACTTAATTACTCTATTCCAGGCATGTCTAACCTGAACCCCCCAAAAGGGGGTAGATCACCGCCAGTTTTTAACTCTGTGAGTAGATCGCAGTCTCTTGGGAGTTGGCCACCCCTGCTCTATTCACTCTGAGACAGTGTAAGTTCGTTTTTTAGAATAATTTTTGCAAACCAATATGTGCATAATTGCATTTGCACACTGTTGACAAACATGAAGCATGGGAAGTGCCAGAAAAAAACAAGTAATTTATAATTTGGCAGAAAATTTGGAATATTTGATATGTATATGTATGATTTGGAATAATTGTTGTGGTCTTAATTGGATTGTTAATTTGGACAACTTAATAAAAATGATTTATAAAAAAGACAGTGTAAGTTCTGTTTTTAGAATAATTTTTGCAAACATTTGCATTTGCACACTGTTGACAAACTTCATTCTGCACTTTCCACATGGGCTTTTGTAGAACTTGAAATATTTCCCCGCCCCGCCCCGCCCCCTGAGCAATGTAGTGTGAGGAGGGAGCGGCATATGGGTGAGTGATGAGCAATATGTGTTCCTAGCTAAAGGAAAGTAAGGTACATAATCTGGGTCACATAGAGCACATAAGCACACTACTTGCATGATTATATTATTTTACTGTATTTTGATGTAAACTACCTGCAGCCTTTGAATGATGATGTACTAGTATTTAAAAATAAATATATTCTCGAAACATATCTTTGCTGTTATCTACAGTATTTGTTTTTGGATGTCCCTTTTTTAACAATGGAAGCTGAAAGTTTCAGTATTCTGAGGAAAGGAATGGATTCTTCCAAAGTTTGCTTAGAATTGCAGCCTTTTAGACAATGTGGCAAACTATTGGGCATGGCTATCAAGAGAGGCAATACATGTTTGTTTGTTTGTTTGTTTCTCTTTTTTTAGTGCTCTACCCCAGTCTGGATTTTCCAGTATTGTTGGCCAATTCATCGTCCTGCAGAATTTTAGGGTTTGTTTTAAAGAAGCAGCTAATGTGGTAAGGCACATGGATATTTATTATTTATTATTTAATTTATTATTATTTATACCCCACCCATTTGGCTGGGTTTTCACAGCCACTCTGGGCAGCTTACAACATATCTAAAAACATTTAAAAACCCAGTCCGTAAAAAACTGCATTTCCACCCTCTCCCAGTTATCTACAGGTAGGTCCTAACCATGCTCGTCTGAACCTGGACAGAATCCTCCCTAAAGTCGAGATCACGATTATACTGAGTTTCTTATGGTGGGAAGGAGTCTAACCATTTAAAACTGTACATGACTAGAATCTTTGCAGTCAGTGCACAAAGGTCAGGAGTGCAACCAGTGAGCACAGAGACACTGAAGCCTTACGGCTTGTGTGTATTCTTACACCACACTTTTAGCTCACATGCATTCACCCATATGCCTCTAAAGGGCTGTTGGTTTTAGGAAAGTCTGCTGCCTACCATGGGATTATGCCACTGAAGTAATAGGAAGCTGGGCCTGTAGGATACCAAATTATTAGAGAATCTACCCTATTTTTCTGTGTATAAGACTATACTTTTTGCTTTTTTAAAAAAGGCAAAAATTGGGTGTCGTCTTATACACGGATAGTGTATGCAGAGGTGGGATGTGTGATTAATGGCAGCAGCAGGCAGGAGATTGGCAGCGGCGATTCGGTGGGTGATTGGTGGCTGCGGCAAGGCCTGCTGGTGATTGGCTGTGGCAATTGGGCAGGTGATTGGCGGCTGTGGCGAGGCAGGCAGGCGATTGGCGACTGCTGCGAGGTGTGCAATCGGCAGTGGCCGGCAGGTGGGTGAGTGATTGGTGGAAGTGACCTCCCCCCACCCCACCAAAAAGCTAAACAACTTAATTTCTTAATTTTGGGTTAAAAAAATTGGGGTCGTCTTATACATGGGGGCTTCTTATACACAGAAAAATAATGGTATTTCCCCATATTTCTTCAGTGATGTTCGTTTCTAGCATCTTTTGCTGTCTTTGTTTGAATTAATTCACTTTATTTTCTTTACTGGCTATTAGTAAAATTTGCAGAGTTTGGGGGCCAGGTTGCTCACCTGAGCAAAGATGCTTTGAGCATATTACACTGATTCTGACACAACTGCACTGGCTGCCAATTAGTTTCCTTCCAAATTCCAAGTGGTGGTTTTGACCTATAAAGCCTTAAACAGCTCAGGACCACAGTACCTGAAGGACTGCCTCTCCCCATATAACCCGACCTGGATTCTGTGATCCTCATCTTTCTTTGTGTGCCTCCCCAACCGGAGGTCTGGAGGGTGGCAACACAAGAGCGGGGCCTTTTCAGCAGTGGCTCCCAATTTGTGGGATGCACTGCCTAGGGAGGTTTTGGCTGGCACCTTCATTATACCCCTTTAGGCACCAGGTGAAAACGTTCCTCTTCAACCAGACCTTGGGCTGATTAACATCTTATATTCTCTTTTAAATGTGTTTGTTGGAGCTGGTGGGGAGATGGGGGATATTAGTTTGTGGGGGGGGGGGCGGAAAAGTTTGGTTGTTATTTTTATTATGTATTTTGTGTTTTTAAATTGCATTTGTATGTTGTGAACTGCCCTGAGATCTACAGATCTCAGTATACAAATTTAATAAATAAAATAATAAATAAATAAAATGAAACACCATTAATCAGTTAAAATGTATTAATTGGATTGCAGCCTCAATTCCTTTTTCCTTTTCTTTACCAAAATTGCCTTTGTTTCCTCTGACCAGGCCTATGATGAAAAAAAATGTCGTTGACATCACCTCAGGCTCTATTATGAGCCTAGAAAGCAGGTGCTTTAGAAAGAAATAGCCATATTTACACGAATCTAATACACCATCAAATCTAATGTGCACCTCAATTTTCAAAACCTTGAAACCAAAAAGTACCGTATTTTTCTGTGTATAAGACTAGTTTCCCCCCCTAAAAAATAATGTCAAAAATTAAGGGGTGTCCTATACACAGATACATCTCCCCCCATTTTCTTAAATCTGAGTCCCCAAAAATGAGTCTTATAAATGGGGGCTTCTTATAGATGGAAGAATACTGTATTTGCTGGCGAATGAAAATGTGCCATCAAATCAAATGTGCACCCTAATTTGGCAAAAAAAGGTGCACATTACATTCGAGTAAATACAGTACTTAGAATCAGTTGCAGCTGCATTGCCTCACATAAATTGGCGGGAAAACGTGTGAAGACCTCAGCCAGCCTCCATAGGTTGGCTTGTATTTTATCTGTGTTATTAGGGTTCATCTGCTCCTCAGAAGTTCTGCTAGGATAATAGTCAGGGTGTGACTCTTGAGTCGGTTGACTTTTCTCCTGACGCAGAAGGCTGTCTGGCACAAACCTTTGTCTGATTTGAGTTTGTCAGCATTCTGAGTGTCTGCCATCTTTAAGGCAGAAGAAGTATCATTGTGAGGTGACTTCTCCCATCCCCTTTTAAAAAATTGATACAGAATTATAGTCTTGTGAAAGCACACTCTCTTAAGGTGAGTTTGTGAGTAGTTACGTCCTGAAAATGGGAGCGGTTGTGGTGAAGCATAAGTTTCCAGTCTCCCTCTGGCCCTGAAGATGGTGTTGAACAAGTCACTATATTTCAGCCTAACCCACCTCATGAGGTTATTGAAAGCTTAAATGAAAGCTTGTTAAAGGAAAGGCATATGATGCAAGTCTTTATCTTAATAACAGGGAACTCGTTATTTATTTATTTATTTATTTATCATTATCATTTTGTGGGTAGATAATTTTTTCTAGCCTAAGGTTCTTGTGAAAAGACCACATTTATCCCATGAACCTGAGGGGCAAAGCTAACATGTGAAAGATCCTTTATTGTCCCAAGTGGTATTTTGTTGGCACAGCTTCTATGGGACACAGGTTGGTCTTGAGCAGATGACGTGGTCAGTTACATTGTCCCGAAGCAAGCCTATGTTGGCTGGAGAGAGCAAGGAGACATTTGCATTTTGTAATCCCCCCCCCCTTCCCTACAAATCATACGCTAAGTAATATTAATGGACTGAAGGCTGCCTTCTTTTCCTCTCATCTCTCATTCTTTTTTATGCTGTGGGAGCATAATATGATTAAATTTAGGGAAAGCCAAGAAGGGGGCTTCTGTATTTTGTTAAAGACCCTTCTATCTGTTCTCTCCACCTCCCACTGCTCCCTGCATATCATTCAAGCAGGTGTGCTAACTCTAGGGGGTTTATGTGTTTTCGGCCCCCTCAATCTTTGTTGGAAAGGGGCTGGTTGTGTGGTGTAGTGGTTAAGAACAGTAGACTTGTAATCTGGGGAACCGGGTTCGCGTCTCTGTTCCTCCACATGCAGATGCTGGGTGACCTTGGGCTAGTCACACTTGTTGCCCTAGTACTCACCTCACAGAGTGTTTGTTGTGGAGGAGGAAGGGAAAGGAGAATGTTAGCCGCTTTGAGACTCCTTCGGGTAGTGATAAAGCGGGATATCAAATCCAAACTCCTCCTCTTCTTCTTCTGGTTCCCCTTGATGTTGAGGGGGCCCAGCGTGCGTCGTGCATGCACATCACATGCATTGTGCATCATGTGTCACAGCTTCAGTGGCCGGCTCCTCCAAAGTGCTCGACCTCCTCTAGACAATGCAACGTCACACATGATGCACACTGGGCCCCCTCAGTCTTGGGGGCAACCTGGCACCTCTACATTCAAGCAATAATTCAATCAAATGTGGGAACATGTGTTGCCTTATGTTGGACTGAATACTCATCCAGGCGCAACATACCTAATTCTGCCTTTCCTTCACTTTCAGGAGGATTGTCGATTTTACCTTGTACTTGATTGTTTTCGAGTGATGCCCATGAAGCGGAGGGAACGGAGGCAGCAAGACTGGTGAGACTTTCTCTGAGCTTTGTTATGGGCTTGATGTGTGAATTTGCATGGAAGAAGGTTGGCTAGAGAACGCTTAGATGAGTCTTTATATGAGTCTGCTTGAATTTGCATCACATTTTACTTAAGCTTGGTAAATTAAACTGGGCAGAATGAATTGGTATGTGTCCTTCCCCAACAGTCGTATTTTGTTAGAGCCTTACTACCTGTGATGTGAATGAGGTGGCTAGCAATCATATTGTGGCTTTTAAAAATTTAAGTGCCAAGCACAGAGGTGCATGTGTGGTTTTCTCTCAGAAACTCCATGTATGGTGAGGTGTATGGTGTGGGAAGGTTCAAATCTTCTACCCCCAACCACAATTTAAATGAAAATAGCCTCTGCTGCATACCAATTTATATTTGGGGAAAATGTTTTCATTAGCGTTCTGTGTAGTTAGGCCCTTACCTTTTTTAGTTCAGTGCTGTAGCTTTCTGAAATTGTCAAAGAAGGGGATTTGGAAAGATGACAGGCAGCGTACCCTGGAGGCAGCAATTCATTTTTGAGAGAATTGCTACTTAGTGATGTTTTTGTTACTGGAATTTGAAGCTGCAAATTGGTTGTTTTAAAAAATGAAAAAAATAAAAATTCTCCAAATGGCTTTGGTAACTTTTGATGGCCTTGGGATCCACCATATTCAGAAACTGAATTCTGTAATTTTTCATATGATTGGTCAGGTTTCGAAATCCATTATTTAATCCATTTGTTCTTCTGCTCTGAGAAGCTTAAGTGGTATCTTTGGACTCTGGTGAAAAGCTGGGAATGCTAAGATGTCATCTTTTTATAGCAACCGGGAGCCCTCAGTACTGGAGAAGATAAAGGAACTGTGGCAGTAAGTACATGGTCCAACAGTTGTTTCTTCATGCTTAATATGTGAGTTAGCTTAAGATAGCAATGGAAATATTCTATGTGGCTTACCAAAACACGTTTCAGGTTCTATTTTGCA
Source organism: Lacerta agilis (assembly GCF_009819535.1). Classification (NCBI taxonomy): domain Eukaryota; kingdom Metazoa; phylum Chordata; class Lepidosauria; order Squamata; family Lacertidae; genus Lacerta; species Lacerta agilis. The sequence goes on along the minus strand of NC_046319.1, from coordinate 40,741,214 downwards.
CATATTAGTAAGTTTTTTTTTAGAATAGTCAGAGCTCAAAACTTCAGGTTCTCAGTACAGAAAGGGCTATTGTGAAGATAACATGGAATAACCTTCATGGACACCACTCTGAACTCCTTGGAGGAAGGATAGAGCAATGAACAGCAAGATATATTATTGGAATTGATCAATAGTTCTGTATAAAGCTATGTACAGACAATAACTTTTCACTAGATGATGATATAGACTCTACTATATAGGAATCGTCCACAGTCCACACATCAGTTTTTCTTTCTCTTGTTTCAAATGACAAATTTTGCAGTAGAACATGTTTGTAAGGAAAATTATTAGGAAGCTAATAGTCCCTTAACTGAGATATTTATGTTCTTGTAATCAATCCAGCAGTAGAGAAAGAATGAGCTGTTCAGAAAGAAAGAGGGATTTACTGTACTAGCCTTTTCTAAGATGTCATAAGAAGTATTTTGGGATAGGGATATGCTAAAATGCCATCCTTAGAGTGGATCAAACTGGGTCAGATAAAATCAATTAACAGCAAAATTTGAGTCAGACATAAAAAGGAGGTTGTTTGAAGGTTTAGCAAACCCATTGCCATTCTTAACTCTAGGTTCTATTTTGTTTGTGTCTTTCAGGAAAAGCCTTGCTCTCCAGCCCTGGTCCAGCTCAGGTATTGTATAGTGAGCATTCGACGTTGCTAAAGGGAAATCCTAGTGTAACATAATAGAAGGGGCTGGTTGGTATAAGATTAATTAAGTCTCCATATCATACTTGCATCATGCAGTATTGCAAGCCCACAACCTATGTGGAACTGCACACAAATGACAAAACTCATAAAGCCAGGAAGACCTGTAAGAAGCCGTAAAAAACCTCTCCCCCTTGCTTCCGGACCACTTTTCAGATCAACTCTCAGACCACCCCCACTTGCTCAGTCAACCTTCCCCACACATTCCAGATCACTTTTGCTAACTCTCAGGTTAGCAAACTCCCCTTGCTCTCCATGCATTTGCTAGACCCTTTCTCACTCTGATTCTCTGAAGGTGCCCAAACACTCGCCCAGGTGACTGCAATGGCAGATGGGATTGCCAACTATTGTTTCTCTACCACGTTTTGATTTAACCCTATTTTTCCTGTGGTTTTCTGATTTATTTGTTTATTTTTTGGTCACCCGCATAAGGTTGCGATTGCATAAGTAAAGTGAGTGTAAGTTTCAGGCTTACTGTACAGTAAGTGGTTTTTCTGTCCCTTATTGCCTTAACAGAGAATTGATGGGTGTTTTCATTGCATAGCTCTGTGTCACTTTGATTTATTTATTCCTAAGATTTTTTTCTTGCCCTTTACGAGATCCCAGGGCAGGTTACAACAATACAATACACAATTATAAAAATAAAATAAAAATTACAGTTATAAGAAAGGGTAAAACTGTTTCAGCCAGATTAGTATACATTCAACAAAAGAGGTGGATTCCACTAAACAAAATCCCTTAACTATCAGTGGACAACGGTGAATCTGGGCCACTTATAGCAGAGGACAAACATTTTGTAATCTACTTTTAGATAGCAAGATTACATCCTGATTTATGTGTTTTGCTGACAGCACAAATTTTCACCTTGTTATTGCCAGAATATGTTTACCTTGGATCAGATTACAAAAAAGACTCGTGCAAGCATATTTCTGACTAACTTTTAAAATTGGTCTAGTGTTGTAGACATCTGTTTCATTTTCATTTAGCTCTAATATGAAATGGTATGGGACTCTTGTTCCAAAGCTAACACCCTATTTTACTGCACACATTTCCTTTTCCTGTAAAGAGACATCATCTGTTTCTGAAGTACTGCGGGAGATAAAGCAGGATCGACTCAATACTTTAAAAGAAAATGCCAAGGATTGTCTCAGTTTATTGAACCCCAGCAAGCTGTTGGATTTTGAGCAGTTGGCTGTATATCCTGACACCAAATGGCAGGTGGAACGCAAGCAAGATAAGGTCTGTTCTTGCCTGTGACATCTCAACTGAAAATCACAGGGATGGGGTGTGTGGTTGAATGGGTAGATAGATGATGGAAGAATAAGGAATAAAAAATACAGATCAAAACTGATGAAACCTTCATCCCTGAAAGTAAAGCAGATGTCAGGTTTTTTTTTATTTCTCAAATCAGTGGATCTGGTAGAATTTCCATACTGCCAGTAAATGGCTGAGATTTGCTTACCAGGGTCCCTTATTTTCTACTTTATTGGACAGTTATGTAATTGGTAAGATTTCTTAGCCTGTTAAGCATTGGCTGGGTCTGTGTGGATCTGTTGTGCTTTGCAGGGAAGCAAAAGTGGAGTAACAATTCTGATTTCAGGTTCACCAGAATGTCTTTGCCATCCCAGCCAAGCTGTTGACGATCAGTGCAGAAAATGAAGCATTACTTCACAAGTCCTACCTACCAAGTGAGTGCCAGAGTGCTGGGTGAAAGATTACCTTAGTTAAGGATGGGGCCTTCCTCACACTGTTGGGCCCATTAGCCCCAGGCAGCATGGTCAATAGCTAGGGGTTGTGAGAACTGTAATGGAGTATTCAGAGTGCTCCCCATTCTTGCTCTAGCCTATGAATTTGCCAAATTACTTTATTATGAAGCAGTTCTGTTTATTTCAGAATATCAAGTGTCCCTAGAACTTCATAACTAAATGCCATCATTTTACTGACAATCTATAAGAACTAACAAAGCCTAAGTATGTTTGAGAGACCAAGGTTGAGTTTTTGTGGACAGAGAATTCTGTGGCCACAACCAGGAGCTACATTTTAATACCCAAGCTACTGTAGAAGGGAGAGTGCAAGGTCTGGCTGTTTTCATTGTCCACCACTGCTGTTTTTTGTGCAGAATCTCATAGATCTTATAATCTTGCTACCATTAAAATGATATTTGAATTAAGGGTGAGGGCTGCTGTGAGCTGAGGTGGTACATTTGTCAGATAAGAGGAACTGAATCTAGCCCACCCTCCACAGGCCAGGTGGACAGGCTACCAATCCCTTGGTATCTTATGATGTCAGGTGATTCAAAGTTCAAGTTTCACAGTACTAAGATCACATATAAGCCTCTGCCTGCTGCCTTTTAAAGAGCAAGTAAGAGCTTTTGGTGTCTGGTGCCTTTTTCTTCCTTGCTTCCTTTTAAAGACTAGTCAAAGTGTTATCTCCTGTAGTGCTGTAGTATCACAGTGTTGGGACCCAGGTGGCGCTGTGGGTTAAACCACAGAGTCTAGGGCTTGCTGATCAGAAGGTCAGCGGTTTGAATCCCTGCCACGGGGTGAGCTCCCGTTGCTCGGTCCCAGCTCCTGCCCACCTAGCAGTTCAAAAGCACGTCATAGTGCAAGTAGATAAATAGGGACCGCTCCAGCAGGAAGGTAAACGGTGTTTCCGTGCGCTGCTCTGGTTCGCCAGAAGTGGCTTTGTCATGCTGGCCACATGACCCGGAAGTTGTCTGCAGACAAACGCTGGCTCCCTCGGCCTATAGAGCGAAATGAGCGCCGCAACCCCAGAGTCGGACACGACTGGACCTGATGGTCAGGGGTCCCTTTACCTTTATCACAGTGTTAAGATTGGAGATAAGAGAAATGCTGCCTAGTCTTTCACAGACTTGTTTCCTTGGTAGGTGAAGACACTTCTTCGTCCCGGCCTTTGGGGAGGGGTAAAGTGTAATGGGGATGGAAAAGTGCTTTTGCTTGCTGCTTCTGCCTCTTGGTTTGGTTGTTGTGATTTTTATGGTGATTTTCATTGCAATTTTTTACTGGTGTTAATACATGTTCTAGTACATGTCTCTTTGGAGGAGTCCATGCTAAAAAGCAGATTGTCCTTTATCTTACAGAGCCCTCTCAAGCTATTCTTGAGAGTACTCAAGATGATGACCAAAGTACTGTATCTTTTTTCAGTGGTGAGTAGCAGTGGTTGTCTCTCTGCCTGCAAGGCCACAAAAGCGATGTATGGCTTTTCTGTTGACACAAGTGGAGCGTTCTACTTAAGGGAATATCACATTATCTAAAAGACACCTTGGTCCACAACTGAGCTCTCAAAGTCTAGGAGACTATCAATGAAATCAATTGTTTTACAGATAATGGTTGCTTGTCTGTATCCAAAACTCCTACTGAGCAGCATCTCAATAATAGTCATAGGAAGATGAATTTCATTTCGTGCCCAACTTTGTAAGCCAAGAGTGGAAACCTCTTTCAGCCTGAGCAATGCATTCCTTAGTGGGCAGTCTTCTGGGTGCCACATGCCAGTGGTTGGCAGGGCAATGGGTGTAGGGAGTTATTGTTATTGTTATTATGGTATATTTTTGTGTTTTTATACTGTAAAACATCCTGTGATCTTTGGATGAAGGGTGGTATATTATTATTATTATTATTATTATTATTATTATTATTATTATTTATTCACCAGATTAATAAATCTGCTGAGACCTTGAAAGGCTGCAGCAAGTGCCCTTGACTCAGCTACAAGGAAAGCTGGCAAATGTGAAGTTCACTTGATTATGCTTCTTAATCTAATGAGGTCTGGATAGTGGCAGTTGAGAGCCATGTGCTCTGTAATCTCTTCAAAACCTGACAATATTCATGCTTCATATCCACATCTGGTGGCTTGCTTTGCTATTAGATTTTGGGATGGAACCTTATAAGGACTAGGGAGCACATTGATAACTACAGTTGTGCAGTTCTCCAGAATAGCATGAAATTTGTTAATAGGTGTTATTTGACAGGGAAAAAACATTTGTGACCGTGGATGGCTGAAAGATATGGAGATAAGATATCAAATTCCACTCCCCAAGCTACAATGCTGTGCATATGGTTCAAAGCAATTCTATAGGTATTAGTAGATGTAACTTCAGAACCTCTGCTCTTATTTTTCCACTACATAAAGCTTATTCAGAAACTCATTTCTGAAAACCTGCTCTGCAGATGATATTTTGAATTATCTTGAACTACTTTTGAGAGCAGACCATGCTCCACCTTAACACAGCTTGGGAGGGGAGAGGGTAGGTCTGTCCTACTTTGGTTAGGCTGTCTTCTTGGAAGAGAGAATTCCTAGAATGTTTGAATGTCCAGAGCTGTTTCCCATTACTTTAACCTGACATCAGGGTCGCCTGCACCTTTAAGAGGCCTATTTGCAGGGAAACAATGGATTGCACTCTTTTTTTTGGCAGCTGAATCTGAAAGCCCAGATGGTTCCTTAGAAAACCCTTGGGATGTATTTCCAGCAATGACTCTGTCCACCTCCAATGGTGAGTATTTATGTTGTTGTCCTACTGCCTGTGGAGAAAGTTGTTCTGTTTCTCTTTGTACCAGGTATTTGCATCAGTGGATATTTCTTTTGGCCTTGCTAGTAAAGATGAAGTATAATTGGAATTTTCAACATGAAAGTCAGACTGTTTTACTGAAGAAATCAAATACAAATGACACAAGAAGTTAAGTGTTGATGTTTTTAATTGATATTTTGATTTATTTAAAAAATTGTATGAGTTTAGGCTGCTAAACGTTTCTGTGATTCAGTGTTCTAAAGGTTTCAAAAATTAAACTTTTATTTATTTTGCTTCTTTATTGCTTTCAAAATAATGAGGTTTGGTCACTATCCAGCTAAAGTTAAGTGATGTAAATCATTTATTTTAGAAATCAATGGAACCTAGATATTCTTAACTTTGGGTGGATTATGATGTCTGAAAATTATATTCTCATTTTTTTTTTAAGAGATACTTGGGAAATGACATGCATACTTAATTCACAGTGAAGCAAAAACATTACCAGGCATCCTTAGTACCGCAAGTATGTCCATCTTGAGTTTCTACTAGAAACTGGCAGCTGGAATAATCTGATTTTGTTGCAGCCACACTTGCTGTCTTTAAATAGCATGGGTATTAACTGGTGTTTGGGTTTGCTTGTTTTTTACATTGTGGTTGGAAACAGTGGCTAAATCGGGCCAGTCTCTTCCATGCTTCAACACTTTCTCCTTCCCAGTGCTATTTTTCTAGAAACCCTGGAGAGCTGCTGCCAGTAAGTGTAGACAGTAGTTACCTAGAAGTCAGCAAATATGTCCTCTTTTTTCCTCTTCAAAGTATGCCAACTCTACCATGAACACATCCCTTGTTCTCTTAGAGTAGCAATGGTGCCCACCTGAGAGGTGCTAGAACTGAGTTCCTGTGAGTTCCCCGAAAAAAGCCCCGCCAACACCATAGTTCACTTCACCATCTTTCTGCTTTGTAAGATGAGACACAAAGGGGTTTTTACCCTTCTCCTACAGTGTGAATAGCAATTTGCAGAGGCCTCCCTTTACTATGCACCCCTGCTATTCATGCAATTTGCTTATGCCATTGCTCTTGCAGAGATATGAGCAACAGGGCTGTATTATAAGGAAGTGGGCATTGCTAAAGCCTCGGACTCTGTTCATATTGAGGGTGAGAGAGTTAAATGGACATTTCTCGGTGTCTTGGGCCCAAATAGAAAATAATGAAGGAGGTTATGATCCAATCTAAATTTCTTACCTGTGGGCTAGGGCATGTTGAATTTTTCAACTTCCAAATTCAAAAAATGAGGGGTGCTAAAAAGTAACAGGATTTGGGAATTCAAAAAATACTTTGGTTAAATAAATATAATTTAGTTTTGTTTGGTAATTAAAATGTGTGTAAAAGTGCAAAGAAATCATTAGAAATGATTGCCAAGTATTTGCAGTTATATGATATATTTATATTTAATACATATTTTATATTACCTGACACTTTCAGAAGGTTAAACATCTCCCCCTCCCCCAAGAGTTTATTTGCTTCTTAATCAAATGTAGACTTGGTAACTAAATGTCTAATCACAAAAATAATAGCAGATTTGAATTCATCACATCCAAAAGCATATTTTTAAGATCCCCCAAATGAATAAATTTGCAAAAATTAAATTTCACCTACTAAGATGACATGCTGTACTGTGGCACTAAGCTAAAATTACTTATATTATAGTTGTCTTCCTGTCATGGCCTTTTTGGAGCCCACATTGTCATTCAGCCAGTCAAAATGTCTTACAAATCAGGTTCACGTCCCTGTTCCTGTCCTCTTGAAATGGCAGAATTACCCACATGCAAATTGCCTTCAGAATATTGTGTAATTCTTGATTATATTTGCAAGTACCTGTGTATATTTTATGTTGACTTTACTTTCACAGCCATTCTTTTTGAGATCTTTTGTACCAGGTTCACAGTAGCCTGCTTGTTTTCTTATATGACTTAAAAGTAGTTGTGTATTTTCATTTTTGTTTTTGCAGATACACCTGGTATATCACACAGCCTTCCCTGTGCACAGCAGGTGCTCATGGCTAATACTGCTGAGGAAGAAGAGACTCCACGCTCCAACAGCTGCACCCCAGATTTGCTGGAACCTCGTGTTCATATGGCCCACTGTAGCTCTGGCCAGGATGAGCCAAAAGAGACTGTGTCTCCATCATTACTTCCTTTTCACAGCAGTACATCTCCCAAGGAATCTGCCAGTCAAAAATCCAGCTCTGTTGCATTGAACACTGCACGTAATGTCAGCAAAACTGCAAATATTGATGAAACAATTCCCTGTGGCCAATCACTGAGGAATTCACATTCTCACACTAATATGTGCCTTCACTCTTCTGTCCATTCCCCAATTCAGAGAAATATCTCTCTTGGGTCCTTGTCTGAAAATACAGAGGAAGATCATATGGCCCATTTCCAGAGGGATCAAACAGTGGTGAGAAGATCTGGGGAGAAATTCCTGGACATAAGCAGGACATGTGTGGCAGCTAAAAGGAAACAAATGACTCTAGATGAGGAGGAGCCTACTGAGACTTTCTCTGATCCCACATGTACCAGTCTGAAAACCCTAAGGCAGCATACTACCACGGCCTTTCCAGAATCCAGTAAGCTGGAACTGGTAGCTATGAACGTGTCCAAAAAGAGCCGGATCAAGGAGATGCAAGTTCAACAGCATCAGGTATCAGCCCAGTTTAGATGCACAGAGGGAGTCCTGGAAAAGGGAAGGGAGTCAGGAGCCACAAAAGTCATCACTAGGTCAGAAGAACAGCTTGGAGTTCAACAGCTGGTAAATCTGTGATCTGGGTGAACAATGATGGTAAAAACCCTTTGAAACACTGGTTTATAGCCAGGATTCTCATAGTGTGAGTAGGGGCTCCCTGGCAGCTGTTTGAGAAATCCTGGTCTCTTTGCTCCCCACTCCAAATGTTGTATTTGTTTGATTCTAACAGTAGGCAGAGTGTAGAGTTTTATATTCACTTGTGCAACATGAATGGCTTTTCCTCACCAGTTGTGTGGCCTCATGGCTTGAAATCCCTGTTTCTTCTCTTCCCATCTTCCCTGCAGAGAGTGGTTTGGGAAAGTAGTAGCCTGTAAATCTCAAAAGATAAGAGCACACTAGCAAACCTGACTTAAAATTCAGAAATCTGCTTCTGTTCCTCCCTGCAGGAGTGTGTGAGAGGAGCCCCTTTTCATATTACGTACAAGCCACCAACATCTGAACTCTGCTCCCAAGTGCACTCTACAAGGTTAGTGTATTTCCAAGCTAGTAGTACTTGAAGTGATATGGGAGACAGAGGGATTGCTCTGCATAGAGTCCAAAGGAACTGTGCCTACTGCAGGAATAGGAGAGAAATAACTGGGAGAAGGTAAAAGCTGAAGTAATTGCTCATTGACTGCTGCCTTCCATAAGATCTTGCTAATGATATATTTTTATTTTGAGGAATATGACACAGCAGGCAAGAATGATCTGCTTATCCACCATCCTATGATCCTATTTTCACATTGTTTCCTCCTGTTGTTTTTTTGCAGGATCTCAAGAGCATTGCTAGGATGGGCATGCTGGGTTTTCAACAGCACACAGAAATAATAGTCTTTGCTGAAGTTCCTTGTTCTTCTCAGGTTGGATTTATCTAGTCATCTTTGCCATATTAGAATGATTAGTACCTTACATATTAAAATAAAATTTTGAAAACAAGTATTTAGTATATGTAAGGCTCAAAAGAAAGGAACTGATTTCACATGTGTGCCAGCGGTTGTAAAGGAGAGGCTATTCTGCTTTTGTGACAAGGGGATATTTTAGCTGCTTCCACAGGGGTTGGCCGAATAACAATACCACAGTACAGTCTTGTAGTGCATGCTGTTCTAGAACCAATGATCAGAAAGTAAGCTGACCATACTAAATTTTTGTTCTCTAAGAGCGTAAGACCCATTTAGTCCAGCATCCTGTTCTCACCGTGGTTAACGTGTCTATGGGAAGCATGCAAGCAGGACATGAGTGCAACAGCGTTCTTCCCACTTGTGCTCCTCAACTATTCAGAGGCATACCAATTCCAATACTATCACCATTGCTAGTAGCCACCAATAGCCTTATTCTCTATGAAGTAATCTAAACCCCTTTAATGCCATCCAAGTTGGTGACCATTACTTCATCTTACAGTAGCAAATTTCATCGTTTTTACTATGCACTGTGTTAGAAATACTTTCTTTTATCTGCCCTGATTCTTTCAACATTCAGTTTCACTGAATGACCCTGGGTTTTAGTGTTAGAGAGGGAGAAAAACTTTCTCCGTGCTCAATTTAGACACCTCCATTTTGTCATCATTGTCCCCCATTCATCTTTGGTTTAAACTAAGAAGCCACATATGTTGTAACTTTTCCTCATGGGGAAGTTGTTCCAGCCACATTCTTTTTTTGTTTGTCCTTTGATGAACCTTTTCCAATTCTACAATATCCTTTTTGAGATGCAGTGAGACTAGGACAGAACACACTATTCAAACTGTGGTCATACCACAGTTTTAATAAGAGCATTATGACATTGGCAGTGCTGTTTTAATCATTTCCCAAAGGTTCCCTAAAATGGAATTTGCCTTTTTCACAGCTGTCGCACCCTGGGCCAACATCTTCAAGAAGTTATCCACTACGACTCCAGTTTGGACACCATAAGAGTGAAGTTGGTATTTTAATGCTTTCCACCAGTTTTCCTGGAACAAATAGTAAGCTGACTGGGCTGTAATTTCCTTTATTCTACTTGGATCCTTTCTTTAAAACTGGAGTTAACTTTCCAGTGTTTAGGTATGGAGGCTGATCTTGGGGACAAATGAAATATTTTGATATAAAACAAGCAAATTAAGAACTTGAGTGGATGACATGGACCTCTCTCTCCCCCCCCCCCCTCCATCTTTAATTTCTGAGTAAGGGCTGGAATTTTATCTTTTCTCATCACGATTTCCCTCGAACTCCTTCCTGACAATGTTCACGCACATGGATCTTGGAAGACAGATGCACAACATTCATTCAGCTTCTCTGGAATCTCCTTTTTCTCCTTAAGTACACCTTTGATTCCCTTGCCATCAATAGGTCAAATTGCCTTCCTAGCAGGTTTCCTACTCCAGTGTATTTCTTTTTCTGTTTTTTGAATTCCTTATTGCCTGCTTGTGTTCTTTCATTGTTTTAACGATAAAACTTTTCTGAAAGAAGCCTTATTTCCTCCAATAGCTCTGTAGGTTAACTATGTAGGCACATTCCTGCCCTTGGTACTTTTCCTAATATGCATTATACATTGGAGCTGAGCTTGCTAACTCTAATGATTAAATAAATAAATAAAGTAAATAAACATACATCATATGGAACCTACTCTATTTAAGTTTTGTATTCATAAGATTTTTAGGCAGCTGGAAACTCCCTGACCATATTTACTGTTCAGTTTCTTTAAAAAAATGGAATGAGAATAAAGAATATTGATTGCCTAAGTGCCAATGGGATATTAACAAGCTGAAATGTGTGCAGAGGGCTACCAATATGATAAAGGGTCTGGAAACCAAGCCTTTTGAGGAACAGTTGAGGGAATTGGGTATTTTTAGCCGGGTGAAGAGGAGAGGAGATAGGAATATTTACTGTGAGTAATACCTTCTTGTGACAACATCAGTTTTGAATTGAATTATAGCATGGGTCTGTAATTATTTTGATCATTTCCCCATTTCATTTAATTACAAAATGTTTTATATAGCTTACATGCTTGATAAAATGAAAACAAATTTAGAAAAAAACAGCTCTCATAGAAAATATGTGCGTGCCTTCTTTCCAAAACTGAGCACAATAACTCCAATATTTTGAAAGTTTAAATAAAACAAATCTTTACCTTATATGTAAAGAAAACCAGTTATTTGTGCTAGAATATATCTTAAATATACATGCAATATTTGCTTGGTAATTGATGATAAATACTGAAGAACAATACATAGAGCTAGATTCCCCACTGTGTTTTAGTGTGTATCAAAGTCTATAGGAGTGTTGTAGTTTAATTCTTAAACCAGATAGTTCTCAAACTGCAGAAACAGGATTCCATGGCTGTAGCTGTGTGTATCTCTTTCAATATTATTTGGGGGGGTGGGGGGCATGCGTTCCCTGAATTTAAGTGACTGAGGCTTGGTGAGAATCTTATTATTACAGATTTTCTACACCCAAAGCACTTGATGTAGTTAAACTCATAAATGATTATGGAGAATGACTGAATCTTTCATTGTTTACACACAGCACTGCTGCATTTAGTGAGTTGAGTTTCTCAGCACTGCAAAAACTGTCTTCACCCGCTCTTGTAGACAAAAGTGCTTTTTGTGTAAAAATCTAACACTTGTAGTGACCTCCATGAGTAGCTGCAGGGTCCTTAAAGCAGGGAATGAGGAGCCTGCTTCCCCCATGTTGCTGGACTCAAAACTCCCATCAGCTCCAGCCAGCCTGGCCAATAATCAAGGATGGTTGGAGCTTTAGTACCTACAACATCTCCATCTGTGCTTTAAAGCAAATTGGTTATGGTAAGTTGTTCCCTTTAAGATGCCATTGGGGGGGGAACCTGTCTATTTTTCTAAGAGGCAGTGATTAGTTATCTTACAGTAGATCTAAACAGAAGCACTGAGTTTTTGCAAGACACCCCTCACCTATCTTTCCATAGTACTTAAGGATCTTCTCTTTCTCCCAGCAAGACACAGATGGAGTCTGTAAATTGGAGGGAAATAAAGACAACAGTCCTAATACCACAATAAATGAGACAAGAACAAATTCTGCTGATTTGAGTTATCATCCTCATTTAATTGTGGAACAGAGGAGCTGAAACTTCTTTATTAGTTATAACTTGCTGAAAGCTGCCAAGTCACACCCTCCCCTTATGCCTCATTCATGCCAAACACCTAACTGATGCCAATGGATATTTGCCTAGAATGGAGGTTTTTCCTCCTAGGCAATCCGAAGGCTATAGAAAGATGTGGCAGAAGTGGAATCCTAGGAACAGAAATGATGCAGGCTAAAGGACGGAGCAAGATTGTCAATGTGAGACAGACCAACCTGGCTTTGTGGCGCTTTTAACCTTTTCTGCAAACCCCAAGCTGTCCAAACTTCACACTCCTGAAAAGTACAATGCAAGGCAGGCATGTTTAGTGTATATAAAATAGCCCCCCACCCAACCCTCCTGCTGGTGGTTCTCAGTTTCTGGCACTACACATTTTTGCATCTGCACCAGCTGCCAGCTGTATAACTGTTGCTGGAAATAGCCGGTTTCCTGCATACTCAGCATTTGGCTTTTCCTATGTGAACCATTAGAACACTGGGCACTTACATGAGAGTATACAAGGGTGAAAGGTGAAAAGGGGACAACCCAAACGTGCAAGAGTTTTGACATCACTTTATCTCACTGGAAACACCAGCGCTACCAACCAAGGAGCCATGATGGGGCTTGCTTGGTCCTGTGCTGAATTGCTTGCACCTCCTCAGATGGCTGTTCTGCTGCTTCAAGTTGTAAGTCTGTCTTCTGTGCTCATTTGTTTGAGCTGCCATCATGCAGAATCACCAGCCACTGAGTCAGTGCTCTTGTGTTGGTGACTTGGAGAGTGGCACAGCAGTTCTTTGGTCTAGGGCTGTATTTTGTGCGTTCTCTAGAGTTTGTTCCAGAGCTTGTTGCAACTCTTCTTCCATTTCTGCTTTTGGCTTTGCCTCTGTGGGTTCCTTGCTCCTTCCTTGGCGTGGAGTGCCTGCAAGAAAATCCACAACCATTCTATCAGCATAATACCAGTGGCCTTTTTTACTGCATGCAATGAGAACTTGGGCTCCTTTGGAAGGAAGGTAGGGATATAAATTAATTCAACCAACCAACCAACAAACCAGCTGGATCAGATTAAAGGCTCATCTAGTTTAGTGTTCTTTTCCCACAGTGGCCAAACTGATGCTTATGGAAAGCCCACAAATGGAACATGATCGCAGTAATATTCTCTGATTTTCCTCAGGGACTGCCTCTGCTATGGAAAGTATTGTGATTAGAGCCCACTAGAACACAACACTGAAAAAGAAGTCAGATTTGGAAAATGTGAATGCAGAATATTTTATACTTAATGTAGCATCAACCATATCTTAGATAGGTAAAGGTAAAGGGACCCCTGACCGTTAGGTCCAGTTGCAGACTCGGGTTGTGGCGCTCATCTCGCTTTATTGGCCGAGGGAGCCAGTGTACAGCTTCTGGGTCATGTGGCCAGCATGACTAACCAAAGCAGCGCACGGAAACGCCGTTTACCTACTTGCACTTCGAACTGCTTTCGAACTGCTAGGTTGGCAGGAGCAGGGACTGAGCAACAGGAGCTCACCCCGTCACCGGGATTTGAACCACCAACCTTCTGATCGGCAAGCCCTGGGGCTCTGTTGTTTAACCCACAGCGCCACCCACGTCCCATGTATCTCTTAGATACTGCTGTCCAAAAAACAGGTGTTCATGGGGTGGGGTTGGATTATTGGCTCCTCTGTGGTAAATGCTAGGTAATTATACCACTTGTGCCTCAATCAACAGAAGTTGAGTAATAAAGTTTGGAACCAACTTGGGAAGTTTTTATAGAAAAGTATTGAATTGGTATCTATGGGGAGGAAACACAGTATACTTTTTTTGGGGGGGGGGCTGTCCTTACTTGGCAAGTCAGATGGTGTAGATATCTCGGGCTCCAACAAGGACTTGGGCTTAATCTTCCATTTCACAATTGGGGAGCGCTGCAGACAAAGAGGAAGCTTTGCATCTGTAGGGAAAGTCAGATGAACATGTTAACCAGATTGAAAAAGAGGCCTGCTGTAGTTGAGATAGATAACGAGGCTGGCAGTTCTGTAAAATGTCACTCAGTACATTCTGTGTGTAATATTTAAGGATCACTGTACACAGTGCTCCAGCAGATGCTGTTCTGTTCTAGAGCTCTTGGCAGTGATATCCCACTTCTAGCCTCATGGCAGATGGGCTAAAGTCATATGTACGTAGCAGTAGTTACAAACTGGCAGATGAGCACAGCTAATGGACAATGGCCTTCGGAGTTCAATTCCTTGGTTCCAAGTACAGTGGTACCTCTGTTTACAAACTTAATTCATTCCGGAAGTCTGTTCTTAAGCTGAAACCATTCTTGTCATGCGGTGCATGATTTCCGTTTGCATCCTGGGGCAAGGTTCGCAACCAGGAGCAGCTACTTCTGGGTTAGTGGAGTTCGTAACCTGAAGTGTTTGTAATCAGAAGCGTTCGTAACCAGAGGTACCACTGTAGATTTTTATTGGCATTTTTATTCCTTGTCAGTTTATGTTGTAGTAACACACTTCTGTCACAATCTTTTTATTCAGGAGAACCCATGAACCCCCAGTTTGGCATTATCAGGATATGCTGCTAGTGGCAATTCCAATGGACGTGTAAGCAGTGACTTGCCTATTTCTTCCAAAACCTCCTTACATTCAGATCTCACACAGAGGCTTGGTGGTTTCTTTGTATCACAATTCTGACATGTATAATCTCTTATCTAGTCCAATGGTCTTTTATACGAATGAATGTTTCACTGACCTTTCTGATTGCCTTACCTGTATTTATTTTCTCCCTTTTTAATATAAGGCCATTTGGGACTTTATGTCTCCACTATCTTATTGTTGGCCCTTTTAATCAACATTCAGACTGTTGCAGATTGCTCACACACCCCTCAGTTTATCTGTTGCCTACATGCCTTACACTTTCTTCTCCCCTGTCCATATTTTTAACCCTTCTCCATTTCATTGTACCTGTAATATATGATGAGACAAAAGCTGGTGATAACCAATAAGACGAATGGCAAATTTAAACAAGGCTGGTGGTCCAGAATTTTTTTTTGGGGGGGGGGGGATTTATCTTAAAAGGTAATGTTACTCTTAGCTCCATAGCTCTGCTCTTTCTCATTCAGCCATGCACATTTAACACCATAGTCTCCCATCTTGGTCCATACCCTCTTTACAAACATTTTATGAAGCAACATATATGATCTCTCTCTCTCTCTCTCTCTCTCTCTCTCTCTCTCTCTCTCTCTCTCTCTCTCTCTGTGTGTGTGTGTGTGTGTGTGTGTGTAAAACTTACATTCTCCCCATATGCTGACCAGCAACAGCCTGTCTCACTTAAGGAACACTCCAGGTCCCTGGTAATTCGGTACATACCTGAGGCCCAGTGCCTATTTTAGAAAAACTAACCCTTGCCTTCTGCTGATAGCATTTTGAGACTACTATCTAACCAGTTCCCCACACTTTGAAGTGTTGAAGACACTGTCCTACACAGTTCCCAAACCACCACAAAACCTAACACTGGTACCTTGTATATTAATTCACCTGACTTACTTTTACTTCTAAATAGGTGGCAGGGATGAAGGCCAATCTCACTGCTTAGTGGAAGAAAAGACAATATAAGTCTAAAACGTTGACAGTTGTTTCTTGTTAACAAATCCAAAATGAAATGAGACTTGGAGAAGGGGATTATCTGAAAAGCACCCCAGGGTGCATGGAAGCAGTGTTTTTGCTTCTTGCAAGAACCACCTAGACAGTAAATTCATTCTTTAGATCATGATTTGCGTTCTGCAAGAATGCTGTGCTCTGCATGTTTACTTACGGTGCAGCTCTGCTGCACAGGCCTGGTCCCTGAGCTGTTCTTCATGAACAGACATGGCCCTCCGGTTTGCCACAGGCTTCAGACGAGATTTGGGTTTGAGTTGATTGTCTGAAAGGTAGAGGGTAGGGTTATATGCTATTCAAGCAGGCCTTGACAAATTTCAGGTGTATTCTGGGAGCAGCCACACAGAAAGTAGGTTTTGCTATTAAGCCATATCTCCTCCAGATTTTGCCAGCCTATCACTGGCAAGCTACAAGTTTTGGATTAATTTGCTACATCCCATGCAATGTTCCAAGAAATACAAGTTTGCTGAAGCAGCCAGATTACACTTTCCTTCTCTCTTGTTCCAAATGAACATTATAGCAAATTAAGACATAGGGAAAACTTGCTTCACTGTGCTCTGGCCTCTGGGATGTTGGCAGAGAAGCAAACAGCAAGATTTTGGGAAGCAGGATTTCAATACTGGAGCCCCACTAGTACCGGAATCTACTGAACATACCTCCAGCAATCACGTTTACGTCAGCATATGAATTCTGTAGCTCGGCAAATGCTCGTCCTTCTCCAGCATTGCTAGTCCTCCGCATAGGAAGAGGGCCTGCTGTACTTCTCCCAATCCTGGGCAAACTGCTGCTCCAGCTCTCTTTTGCTTTCTGCTCTCTTGGGCTGGCTGGCTCTTGTACAGCAAAAGCTCTTCTTGGCGAAGAGCTGAGTTCTGAACACTTGCCCTTGAGCTCTACATTTAGTTGCTTCCCAAGAGCTTTCCATGATAGTCTCCCCTCACTGGATCCTCCACTGGGTTCTGTACCTGTTCTGCCAGCAGCATCAGCAGGACCTAGCCGCATGGAGGGATCTGCAATACAGCACCACATGCTATCAAGTGGACCAGTATTCACCCCCCCACCCCCACACACTCACATGCTTGATCAGTTCTTCTGGGATGATTCTGTATCTCCAAATCATTTATTTATCTCTCTACCATTATTATTACTTTTACATTTTCATCCTGTTCTTCCTTCACATTGTTCAGGGCAGCATACATGGGCTCACCCTCTGATTTTATTCTGACAACAAGCCTTTGAGGTTGGTTATGGTGTGGTATATTGAGTAAGCTTGATGACTGTGTGGAAATTTGGACATCATTCTCCCCAATCCTAATACATTAAATGTCACTACACCACACTGGAACTCTATGGGCAATGACTTCCTGACATAAACCTCCAAAGATACCCCAAGGGCCATATCTCCATGCAAAACCTGGAGGAGCAGTTTCATTCAGAAAACTATTTTTTGGTAAAAAAAAAAAAAAAAAGTGATGTGACCTACCCCATCAGTACACAAATGCATTCTGTAGAAACTGTTTCAGTTCATCTCTGAGAAATCATTGCATGAAGCAGCTGTGCTTTTGCTTAGTTCACATAGGACAAAAGTAACTTGAGCCTAATACAGAGAGGCTATAAACTAAAGATCTGTTATTCCCCAGCCCACTGTGGGGCTGGGTCAAGAGTTTGTCCCATGACCTCTGATCTGTGTTCTTTGAGACTAAGGGCCAAACTAGACATGGCATTAAATGTGTCTTTGTGCATGTGTGTGTGTGTGTGTGTGTGTGTGCAGATAGCAGCCACTTAAAGGGTTGATCATTATTGGGAACAAGGATGGGGGAGTTTAACCCTTTCTTGCCCCTCTGTGGTCCTGACAAACACTGTTATTCTGAAGCTGTTGTTTGCATTGGGAGGAAATTCCCCATTGTCCCATGCCTAGCTTTGGCCCTGAGCTCTATGTGCAGATTGCCATGGCAAGTGTGTGAACAGTTGAAGAGACTGTTCTGCTATAGCTAAAGAGTGAAAACTGCAGTATTATAAAGCACCACGGAAAAGAAACTCACCAGTCTCGAAGCACACCTACCTGTGGACATGGAGTGTGTGCGTGATTTCAAGGGGCAAGGAGGAGATTCCGTTGAACTGTCCACAATATCCCCTAGATACCAAACAATCACATTCAAGAAGCAGGCCAAAAACAAGGTGTAGAATGTGTTTGGGGCATGGATTACTGCTGAAGGTAAAAGGGTTATTTATCCAAAGTGCAGCTAAACTTGTAAAAACCTAGATATCTCACAAATCCAAAAAAACTCTGGCCTTTGTACTTCACATCATTGTGGCAGGTTTGCTCC
The DNA here is from genome assembly GCF_009819535.1 of Lacerta agilis. Lineage (NCBI taxonomy): Eukaryota > Metazoa > Chordata > Lepidosauria > Squamata > Lacertidae > Lacerta > Lacerta agilis. The sequence goes on along the minus strand of NC_046319.1, from coordinate 40,723,136 downwards.
TGCTTGCAGAAAGATACCCCATAGCTCTTATTTGAGAAGATCGGAACCATTACATTATAAAATAGAATTTGAAACAGTGAGTTGATGCTAAAATAAATCATTTGTCATTATGTGTAGTATGATCTCTTGCTCTCACTCCATCAGCAAAAATAAGACACCTATCCACATACCATAGACATAAAAGCACCACTCATATACTCTAAAGAATGGAAGTTTACTGTCTCTTCCCACCACCTCCTTCTCTACTATCTCCCCACTTCTCTTTCCCCCTCAACCCCACATTGCTTATAACAAAAATGTCTCAAATTGACTGCAGTTGATCTGTGTGAAAGACTCTACTATTTGAAAATAGAGACATTGAATGTAGTCTTGTTATTTATGGAAAATATTTTAATAAAAACTGTTTTTAAAAAAGGAATTGCAACATGTTGGTTCCCAACATGATCTTCTTGAATCAGTGAAAACAGCATTGTTGGTTGTAACTAGCCTTCCTCAGATTTTCTAAGGTTTACAGGGAGCAATTCAATGAAGAAATTGTAACAAACAAAGTGGTGGTATTGTTGGTTTTCCTTTAACAAAGAAAACAAGCAATGAGTGGGTGGAAAGACGCCATGGACATGAGTTCTGTGTTTTCTCAGGAATATCTCATGTATTATTTCCCTTTCAAGTCCAGTAGATGTCATCAATGCTCAGTGCACAGTAAGAAGGCAAGTGTTTGCAGTTTTCTCTGTGCTTCTCTTTCTAAACTGAGGCATTGAAATGCTTGCTATTAAAACTGGATAGATTTCCAGGGGTCTCTTTTGTGTGCTCCTTAATTACACATGCCAAGGGGGCGTTGCACCTGTGATTTTCACACAGCAACCCATTTATGAAGCTAGGGGAGTTTCAAGAGCAGATTTTTGATGTGGTGTAGTGATAGCATTAAGTGGGTACAAGTTCTTGGGAGCACAATACAGTATTTTGGATTCCAGGGTTGGATCACACACACACTGCAACTTTGAACTGATGTTAAGACGTTGATTTGAGGATCAAGAAATTTGAAACAGTTTTCTTGTCCTACAGGAAGGACAAGGTATGGACTGCTCAAGCAATGTAACATAGTGAATACTAAGAGCAGGGGAGAAGTAGAGTCAGCTGCTACTCACCATCAGAACCAGCTTTCTTAATCTCCCCATCTTTGCTCTGCAAAAGAATGCAAAGAAAAACTCTCAGGGGATAATATTTTCTGGAAAATACTGTCTCTAGAGTAGCCTACATGAAAAAGGCAAGGAAAAGGAAATCCTACAACTTGGCATGAAATGGAGAGGATCTCAGTTTAAAGGAAGTAAGAATTAGGATGCAATGGAATATCCCACTACAATCAATTAACTGTTCATCAGATACCAGGGATTGAACTGTATCTTGGAGATGGAATGGATCAAAAGGCAACACAATTCGGATTTTTTTGCCAAAAGAGAGGAACATCTATCCAGTAACTCCCACTACTGAAGAGACTCTGACATGCATGAGCAAGCCCATTAAGCAAAAAACAGCAGATCATTTGGGATGTGCATTTCTTTCCATAGAGACTACTTTTGTTGGCATTACAGACTCAAACTAACTATGCATCCTATGCGTGTTTACAAGTACATTCCTTATTACCCCCAGGTATGTGTGTACAGAATTGTAGCCTTAGTTATTTTTCCGTTTTAAGGCAAAAATGGGCTGCAATTAAGGACAGTGTTTTGTTTAAAATTAAACTAATCAAAGCAGGCAAAGAAAATAATCTCACAACACATTTCATCCCCTAGCTCTCATTACTGCTAAAAGACCCACCACCAAAAGCAGCATTGTCCTCACCTGTTTCTTTTTACCTTCAGACGATAACACCTTCGTGACACCAATCCGATGCAGCATGACATGGACACGTTGTTCAAAGGAGCTGGGCAGTTCACCATCACTCTTCTCAAAGGGCCTCTTCTATAGGACAAAACATATGACAAATCTGGGCTGCAATGCCACTTACGGTACTACTTCAGCAAAACAGACTGGGAGCTTTACCTATCTAGTTATGCTACGCATCCTAGTTTGGCTGTGTTGCTAAACCTTACACTTCGTGTGAACCAGGGGTGGGGATCCTTTCTGAGGTCATTTATCTGGATACTGCCAGGAAAGTCAGGCAAGCTAGCCTTACACGAGGTGCCTTGCACAAGCCACCACCTGATCTTCAAACTCACCCAAACAGTCCAATAGTTAGTAATAGATTATCCAGTCCCATTCCCACAGCTGAAATTTCAGTAAGATCCATCTTTCCACCCTACAGCAATCATTGCTATGTCATCTGTCTCACTGGGTTTGAGCAGGCAGGGGAGATAAAATAGACAACACCCCCCTGTATCACACACCCCTCACTACGAAGTAGTCAACAAGAAGCATGTGTTCTCCAAAATACATCCTTTGAAGCTATCTTCACAGTTGGTCTGTGAACAGAACCACAGAAAACTGCAGCTTATGCCTAGCTTTGTTAGGGATAAACCTGTTTTTTCTTCTCCCTAGCAAAGGGGCATGACCAGTCATCTCTATCATAGGACTCACCATCTTCCATCTTAGGGCTAAACTGAGTGTTCACATTCTTGACTTTAAAAGACCAGATGCATCACATGACATGTCCCATAGACACGTAATGGAGCAGTCTTGCTGAAACTAAGGAGGTCTGGATCTGATCAGTGTATAAGAGACTGGGAATTCCATGTATGCCACCTTGAGTTCCATGGTGGAAATAATATATATTAATTAAATAAATACTGAGCCACACAGAAAAGACTTACCTTCTCATGTCTCACACCAAGACCATCTTCATCTTCACCTGACAGAAGAATCAGGGACTGGGACTTCCCCTCCCTGGAGTATTTTGGCCTGGCCCTTCGAGCACTGTCTGGAGTTTGGCTTTGCTCCAGGTAGCCTCTGCCCTCCAAAGCCAACCCTCCTTCCTCAGACTTGCTTAGTGCTTTAGTTGGCTCACTGGCTTTGCTGGGGGCCCTTAAAATGTCACTAAGCATCAGCTTCCTGCCCCTTGTTGTTGAGGGACTACCCTCGGGCTCTTTCTCTGGCCTGGAACCCCGGCTTGACTTCGGCTTCTTGAAGGCAAAGAAGTGTCCAATTTTCTTTTTCAAGGTCCGAGAACCAGATGGTGTTGGCATGGCTGCTGCCAGGCAGGATTCCAATGATGCAGGCCTGCAACCAGACAAGAAATAATGATAGAATTACTTGAGGAGTTAACATATTGGAATCCTAGTGAATTTTTGTGAATAGGGCACCCTTGGTACAATTATGCTCACAATGAACTCAGTGTGTTAAATGAAGGAAGAACCAGTCAGGTGCCTGCATAATTACCCACTCTGTGACAGAAAATGACAAATACCTTGTCTGTGCAGGTTGAAGATAGCAGTTTTGAATGTTCCTCAACATCAAAACAGAACCACAGGAAGTTAACTGCCAATACAATAGTGCCAGTGGAAGCTACTCTGCTTGGGAAAGCATTGGCTCCTTAAATAGTATTAGATAGCATTGCCACTCCATGTTAGGAAACAGCATTTGTGCTCCATTTCAGCACTGAATGTATTCTTCATGCAAAACAATCCAATTCTTCATGCAAAATTTACCCAATAGTTCTGCCTGCTGTGAAAATTGTTAACAAATCTCATTAACCTTTTATCATTGTCATAATATTTGCCTATATCATGGGCTGGCTCCCTGATTTCTACCCCATGGTGCAGAAATGCCCCACATCTAGTTATTGTTCACTGGTAGTGACTGGGCTGAGGAAAACACTTCACTTACTGTAAATGCTCATGAATCACCTTCTTTGTGAAAAACTCATCTAGCCCTTCATCCAGCCTAGAAATGCTTCTGTCTTCATCATTCTCACGAACAGGAGGCTGCACCTAGGAGCAAGTGCCACAGTCAGAGGGACAGGCAGGAGAAATAAGAAATGGAAGTATGAAATTGGAAAATAATCCACCACCACCATAACACATCGTAAATTTCATATCCTTTTGGCATAATCTTTCCCATTTATCATAAATTATATTTTTACCAATATATTGTGCCCATTTAATCATTGATGTTTTGATTATTTCATCCTTTGTTTCCTATTCCAGGATCAGATTATATAGTTTGGATATATTTTTAGATCTTTCTTGAATCAAATATTTATAAAATGTAGACATTTCTTTTTCGAATCCTATCTTTTTGTCTTTCACTAATCTATATTTAATTTGTATATACTGGAACCAATCATACACATGAACCTTAATTGCTGAATAATCCTTTAATTTCAATTCTCCATTTCCCTCTTGCAATAATGTTTTATATGTTGCCCAATCTTCTCTCATATTCGGTTTTTGGACTGCTACAATTTCTAATGGTGATGTCCACCATGGAATTTTAGGTTCTAAAATTTTCTTATATTTCTCCCATATTTTATAATTGATTTTCTAATTATATGATCCAAAAAAACTTTATGTACTTTTACTTTGTTATCCATTAAATATGTGTGCCATCCAAATCTTGTTTCTATTCCTTCTAATTCCAATACATCTGAATCATCCAATTTTACCCATTCTTTTAACCAGGTTAGACCCACTACATCATGGTAAAGTTCTAAATCTGGGAGTCCGAATCCTCCTCTTTCCTTCTTATCAATCAGAATTTTATGTTTTATCCTTGGTTTTTTCCCTGCCCAGACAAATTTAGCCAATTCTCTTCTCCAATTGTTGAAGCATTTTTCTCCTCCTAAAATCGGGATGCCTTGAAATAAGAACATCATCCTTGGCAATATATTCATTTTTATTACTGATATCTTCCCCAATAGTGATAAATTTAATTTTTCCCACATATCCAAGTCTTTTTAAATTTCTTTCCAAATTTTGCCATAATTTTCATTAATTAAATCTATTGTATTTGGCGTCAAATTTATTCCAAGATATGTTATTTTCTTTTTAACTTCCAAATTAGTAATTTCTTTTTATCTCTTTCATCCATATTCTTAATATTTTTGTTTTCCCATAATTTAATTTAAATCCTGCTAATTTTCCATATTGTTTATGCATTCCAGCATTCTAGGTACACTTTCAAAAGGGTTTTCTGTTGTGATCATAATGTCATCCGCGAATGCGACAGATACCTTTCTAGGGTTCTTGCCTCCTGGATAATGTCTGATATCTTTTTCTTTAGGATTTGGCTCCACTACAGAAAAAACTGTTGCTCAGGCATTTAACACTTGAATTTACAGTCACCTTCAGCTCATAAGCAGGCATGACTCAGCCATGGCAAACTCATCAGAAAACAAAGATTTTGCTCTCTGCTTTGGGCACCATGCTGTCTGGCTGACCTTCTAAGAAAGGCCAGTTTGCAGTCTTGATTATGATTCACCTTCCAAACATGGAAATCTTGCAACACAGTGGACAAAGTAGAGACAGCTCATAATTCTTGGTAACCCCTAAACTGCCTCTCTTTCCATCATCACAGGTTACCAAGAAGCCTAGAAAGCCAAATGGGTGTGAGCATGGTGGGAAACCACTAAACTGCCTCTCTTTCTGTGCTAGAGCAGGGTCCTTGCATCTTAGGTCCAACACTCCTCTAACTTTCTAGACCATGATTGTTGTGTACACCAGCAGTAAGGGCCAAACTTAATGCATGATGTCAGAATGAATTTCTAGACTAAATGTAAAAAAGGAAAACAGAATTGTTTTCAAAACACATCTAATAGAAAAAGAGTTTACTGTATACTTTACATTTGGAGAAAAAATTGGTGGCAAGCACCAAGTGCAGGATTCTAATCAGAGGAGAATCCAGTTTTCTTTCAAAACAAACAAACAAACAAAAACCCAGAAAGCATGATAAGGGCTGGTGTACCAGTAGGAGTCATGCCTCACATGACCTTTATTAGGCATGATGGCATTTTTTTCTTAACCAATAACAATTAACCTCACCACCTAGAATCATAGAATCATAGAGTTGGAAGAGACCACAAGGGCCATCCAGTCCAACCCCCTGCCAAGCAGGAAACACCATCAAAGCATTCCTGACAGATGGCTGTCAAGCCTCCGCTTAAAGACCTCCAAAGAAGGAGACTCCACCACACTCCTTGGCAGCAAATTCCACTGTCGAACAGCTCTTACTGTCAGGAAGTTCTTCCTAATGTTTAGGTATAATCTTCTTTCTTGTAGTTTGAATCCATTGCCCCATGTCCACTTCTCTGGAGCAGCAGAAAACAACCTTTCTCCCTCCTCTATATGACATCCTTTTATATATTTGAACATGGCTATCATATCACCCCTTAACCTTCTCTTCTCCAGGCTAAACATACCCAGCTCCCTAAACCATTCCTCATAAGGCATCGTTTCCAGGCCTTTGACCATTTTGGTTGCCCTCCTCTGGACACGTTCCAGCTTGTCATCCTTCTTGAACTGTGGTGCCAAAACTGGACACAGCATTCCAGGTGAGGTCTGACCAGAGCGGAATACAATGATACTATTACTTCCCTTGATCTAGATGCTATACTCCTATTGATGCAGCCCAGAATTGCATTGGCTTTTTTAGCTGCTGCATCACACTGTTGACTCATGTCATGTTTATGGTCTACCAAGACTCCTAGATCCTTTTCACATGTACTGCTCTCAAGCCAGGTGTCACCCATCCTGTATTTGTGCCTTTCATTTTTTTTGCCCAAGTGTAGTACTTTACATTTATCCCTGTTAAAATTCACCTTGTTTGCTTTGGCCCAGTTCTCTAATCTGTTAAGGTCATTTTGAAGTGTGATCCTGTCCTCTGGGGTATTAGCCACCCCTCCCAATTTGGTGTCATCTGCAAACTTGATCAGGATGCCCTCAAGCCCATCATCCAAGTCATTGATGAAGATGTTGAATAAGACTGGGCCCAAGACAGCATCCTGTGGCACCCCACTAGTCACTTCCCTCCAGGATGAAGAGGAGCCCTTTGGGTTCGGTCAGTCAGCCAGTTACAAATCCACTGAATGGTAGCATTGTCTAGCCCACATTTTACCAGCTTCTTTACAAGAATATCATGGGGCACCTTGTCAAAGGCCTTGCTGAAATCAAGATAGGCTACATCCACAGTGTTCCCTTCATCTACCAGGCTTGTAATTCTGTCAAAAAATGAGATCAGATTGGTCTGACATGACTTATTTTTCAGAAACCCATGCTGACTTTTAGTGATCACAGTGTTCCTCTTCATCCACTTCTGATTAACAGCCATCAATATTATTTTGTTCCAGCTTGTTTTTAGACATTAGTAAAATAATGCTTATTTAACTTATATGCAGAATTCATCATGCGAAAGGCTGGATTGGATGAATCCCAAACCGGAATTAAGATTGCCGGAAAAAATATCAACAACCTCAGATATGCTGATGATACTACCCTGATGGCAGAAAGTGAGGAGGAATTAAAGAACCTTTTAATGAGGGTGAAAGAGGAGAGTGCTAAATATGGTCTGAAGCTCAACATCAAAAAAACTAAGATCATGGCCACTGGTCCCATCACCTCCTGGCAAATAGAAGGGGAAGAAATGGAGGCAGTGAGAGATTTCACTTTCTTGGGTTCCATGATCACTGCAGATGGTGACAGCAGTCACGAAATTAGAAGACGCCTGCTTCTTGGGAGAAAAGCAATGACAAACCTAGACAACATCTTAAAAAGCAAAGACATCACCTTGCCGACAAAGGTCCGTATAGTTAAAGCTATGGTTTTCCCAGTAGTAATGTATGGAAGTGAGAGCTGGACCATAAAGAAGGCTGATCGCCAAAGAATTGATGCTTTTGAATTATGGTGCTGGAGGAGACTCTTGAGAGTCCCATGGACTGCAAGAAGATCAAACCTATCCATTCTCAAAGAAATCAGCCCTGAGTGCTCACTAGAAGGACAGATCCTGAAGTTGAGGCTCCAGTACTTTGGCCACCTCATGAGAAGAGAAGACTCCCTAGAAAAGACCCTGATGTTGGGAAAGATGGAGGGCACAAGGAGAAGGGGACGACAGAGGATGAGATGGTTGGACAGTGTTCTCGAAGCTACTAACATGAGTTTGGCCAAACTGCGGGAGGCAGTGAAGGATAGGCGTGCCTGGCGTGCTCTGGTCCATGGGGTCACGAAGAGTCGGACACGACTGAACGACTGAACAACAACAACAAAATATAGAAAAACTATATAAGAAGGGTATTTTAATGTTGCCTTAGCATGACAAGTCCCAACTCTCTAGACACATTTATTATAACATTGCGAAGCTGCTGGAAATGACTGCAGCAGCAGCACAGTTAACAATATAAGGGTTGAGTTATGTGCTGTGCACATGCTTTATCAGTCTCATTAAGCTACATAGAGATTCACACAACCCATATTCACAGCAGATGGAGTGGTTTTGAAATGAGGGGGCTGGACTGTGGAAGCTTTCCAGGTACTTTGCCAATTTACTGGTAGTTAGTGCTGGGAACAGTTTAGGAAGCACAATATAAAGCTCATGTGTTTGGTCAAGGGGTGGGACTGGCAAAGGGTGGTGGGTCTCTACAGTAAATACAGTGGTGCCCCGCAAGACGAAATTAATTCGTTCTGCGAGTGCTGTCGTATAGCGAAAATTTCGTCTTGCGAAGCACCAACGGGGGAAGAGCAGTTTGACGAAAAAAAATCTGCATTTTTTTCGTCTTGCGAGGCAAGCCCATAGGAAAATTCGTCTTGCGAGGCAGCCTTCCGCTAGCGAATGCCTTTCGTCTAGCGAGTTTTTCGTCTAGCGAGGCATTCGTCTAGCGGGGCACCACTGTAAATAAAAGTTTGTTTCAACCATAAACCATTAAAAAACAACAACAATTGATTAAAAAGTCACTTGTGGCAAAATGGACTCCATGTAAATCTTTATGGAAACACATAACTAATCTCCAGGGACTAAATACATGAGCGAAATTTAGAGAATGTTAGTCCCACTCAAGTCCCACTGAAATCAATAAAACAAATTAGTTGCAACTGAATTTATGCTTCATTAATATTAGAGGGACTTTCCTGTAGAAGATGGAAATAGACATGAAGAAGATAGGTCTCTAAAAGTGACCATAGTGTATGACAAAGAAATCCATATACATTTTTAGTTTTGCCCAGAGCAATGCAAACACCACCACATTTTTATTATCTTGCCATTACTATTTCCAAACATCAAATCAGCTTTCTGTAAATCTGACCAGTTCTCAACCTTTCAGCAACCCTGGAAGCAACCTCTCTCTTACAGATTGGATTATGGAGCTACAAAAGAGGTAATACAACATACTCTAAATGTAATCCAATCCTCACACTTTAAAACTGCAGATTATATATGCCACAGTAGGATTGCAGAATATGCTATTGAAACCCAGATAGTATAAACTGAAATCTGAGAAGTATGAAGGCATTTTAGAAACTTGGTTAATTCTCCAGCCCATGCTTTTATTTAAGCATTTAATGTTCTTATTTAATCATCGAGAACCAGGCCAAAGGAAGCAACTCCTATTTGACATGAATATACAATCTACTCCCAAATTCTGCTTTAGCTTCCTAGCTGCATGAACCCTTTAGCTAAGAATGCTCTGATTTAGAACATGGTGTATGCTCAAAAAATCAGAAAATCTCCTTCCTTACACACCTTTAGGATATAGAGTAGAATCCAAGCAGGATATGTTCATTTGAGGAAAGCAGTCTCTCCAAGACTCCACACACAATGATGGATCCAGTTAATGACAGTAACTGTTGATCCTACACTTGGTTTTGGGAATGCAACTAGCATGAGGTCTCCCCCGGTGGCAGTACATGAGTCTCAAGCTATCCCTTAGAACAGTGATGGCCAAATATGGCCCTCCAGCTGTTTTGGGACTACAACTCTCATCATCCCTAGCTAACAGGACCAGTGGTCAAGGATGATGGGAATTGTAATCCCAAAACAGCTGGAGGGCCACGTTTGGCCATCACTGCCTTAGAACATTTGCCTCCCTGTTGTATTCACAACTCTGCAAGCCACACCCCCTTCAAGAGAAGCAACCCTGGACTGTGGGAGGGATTTTGAAGTGTTCACAATAAAAGAAGTTAATTATTTCTAAGCATTGCAACATCAGGGCAAGTAATGGAAGCTACATAGCAAGTGATAAATGAGTAGGCCTCTATATGTGCAATAGTAACAATAGTACGCGGGTGGCGCTGTGGGTTAAATCACAGAGCCTAGGGCTTGCTGATCAGAAGGTCGGCGGTTCGAATCCCTGCAATGGGGTGAGCTCCCGTTGCTTGGTCCCAGCTCCTGCAAACCTAGCAGTTCGAAAGCACGTCAAAGTGCAAGTAGATAAATAGGTATACCGCTCTGGCGGGAAGGTAAACGGCATTTCCGTGCGCTGCTCTGGTTTGCCAGAAGCGGCTTAGTCATGCTGGCCACGTGACCTGGAAGCTGTACGCTAGCTCCCTCGGCCAGTAACGCGAGATGAGCACCGCAACCCCAGAGTCGGACATGACTGGACCTAATGGTCAGGGGTCCCTTTACCTTTAGTAGTAGTAGTAGTAGTAATTTGAACAATTGTAACCAACAGAATAAAAAAGCGATAAAATATCAAACATTAAAACTTTCGCAAACAGGGAAGAACAAAGACTTGCAATTAGCATCAGCTTTTTATGGACAGTGGACTAACCAATGTTTGGGGGGGACGGGACATGCGGATAATAAGCCAAGGAAAGTGGGGAGTGAAAGGAAGGAACGGCGCAGGAACGAAGCGGAATGGCGGATGGGGGCCGCCGCGGCTGCTAAGGTACAGCCAAAACCCCGCCCCCAAGCCAGCCCTATTGGCTGACTGCTAGGGGCGGGGCGCGGCGGCGGGGCAGGTAAGGCTGGGGGCTAAACGCCCCCGCGCAGATGCAGGAGGCGGCTCCCGTTCACAACCCCTCCCCTCGCTGAGGAGGAGAGGCTTTACAGTGCTAGCTAAGCAACCCACAGCTTGGCACACAACACAGACATAAGGTCGGGTTAAGCATTACAGTAATTAAACTAAAGAATAGGGAGGGTCCTAACAAAGCAGAGAGCCCCTCCTGTGTTGTTATTTATGGCGGTTCCCTCACTGGGAGAAGCCAAGTTACAGGGAACCAGGCAGAGGGCCTTCTCGGTAGTGGCACCCGCCCTGTGGAACGCCCTCCCACCAGATGTCAAAGAGAAAAACATCTACCAGACTTTTAGAAGACATCTGAAGGCAGCCCTGTTTAGGGAAGCTTTTAATGTTTAACAGACCATTGTATTTTAATATTTTGTTGGAAGCTGCCCAGAGTGGCTAGGAAAACCCAGCCAGATGGGCGGGGTATAAATAATATATTATTATTATTATTATTATTATTATTATTATTATTATTATTATTATTATTGGAATGGGAGTGATAAAACCGAAGAGAAATATATCTATATCTTCAGCATGGAGATTGCGTCCATCGTCCTTCTTTGAAATAGGACCCTTTAAAAGTCTCTATACAGAGGACGTTCTCTCATTATAGAAAAAGAGAATAGTGGTCATGTTCCCTGATTAGGCACATTTGAACAACTGTAACCTGAAAAGCACAAGGGCTTGAATACGGACTACTTCAGAATACATCAAGAGAGAACATGAAAATATGGACAAGCACTCCTGTTAGAAAGTAAGAGCTGTATTTCAGTGGATAATAGAATTGTAGAGTTGGAAGGGGTTCCAAGGGTCATCTACTCCAACCCCTGCAATGCAGGATTCACAGCTAAAGAATGCTCTTGTGTGTGTGCATACACATATGTATAAATGCAATTGTGTGGGCCTACTATAGGTAAAACTCCAGCGGGAAGGTAAACGGCGTTTCTGTGCGCTGCTCCGGTTCGCCAGAAGCGGCTTAGTCATGCTGGCCACATAACCTGGAAGCTGTATGCCGGCTCCCTCGGCCAGTAAAGCAAGATGAGCGCCACAACCCCAGAGTCATTCAAGACTGGACCTGATACTTTACCTTTGTATCAGTACTGGCAGAAACACCAGGGTGCAGAACTGCAAATCATTTTGTACCCCAATATGTATCTGCAGAGGATGCTGGGGAATTTTTTGTGGCCCTGGGAACATATTTTTATGGTTTTTGAAGGGGGAAAGCAAACACAGGCTTTGGCTGTTTTCCAAAGTTTAAAGCCAATTTGAGCCTCCCTGAAATCACACAACACACTCTGGTCTACATTGGGGTTGTCTTCTGACTGGCTAGCCTAAAAGGGCTTCTTGGATTCCAAGATTGTTCATTTTAAAATTCCATTTTAATGCTGGGCTGTTTTAATTTGGTACACATTTTAGGAAATTAACATATGCAAGTGAACATTGTCTGCATTGGTGAGTTTTTGTGGCAGATTTAACAAGCTTAAGAACTATCTGAAATTGCAGGACACTCCTGTTAACTAGAATGCTTGGATGTTTCCAGATAGGAATTCATTGTGGAATCGGTGCTACTCATGCACACAAATTTTACACAGCATGCACACATCATCATTATAAAATACTAGTCTGTACTTTTCCTTTTTACACATTTAGTCCTGTTTTTCCCTTACTGCTGTTAAGTAAAAATAACCTGTTTCATATCACCAGCCACTGCTGCTGCTGTGGAAGCTTGTTAGCACATTTTTGTGCTTTAGTTTGTCACATGTGTAGTGATGTTTTGGTGGGTGGTCTCTCATCACCACATCCCTTCTGACATTTACTCCTCTCACCTGAACACAAGCTAGCCCTTTTGTTTTTAGTGACCCAAATGATAATGAGTGTTTCTACTGATTATTGCATATAGAAGGCATATCCAAAATGTAAACAACCTGGTTTGGAAGAAATGTCTCCACAAAGAACATTTAAGGGGATTACCTTGGAAACTTTAATTGCAGTACATTTGCTGGGCTTAACAAAAATAATAATACAGCAGTCTTGGGATCTCTGTATCACCCTTCAGCAAAAGAAGGGGGAAATCAAGCAAAGGGCAGCCAGGGAAGAATATGTGATTATTTCAGGCCTTCCTGAAGCAATGTCTGTTACTTCTGTACTAAATAGTTATGCTGTTCCCCATGTCATTTAAATGGCAGGGATTCAATGGATTCAAACTAGTAATAAAACACTACTGTAGTGGTGGGGAATGTGCAGTCTCTGGGCCTAATTAGGTCCACCAGGCCAAATTTGGCCACCATAACCTATTTTCTGGGCTAGGCTCACCTATCACTCATCTGATGTCATATGACATCATACATCACACAGGTAAAGCTGCAGCTGAAAAGGAACAATCAGGAGCCTTTGAGGGCATTCTCAAAGGTAACTGACAGGTGAGCAAAGCCACCCACCTGTCAATGTATCCTAAAAAAGGTTGGCCACTTTTGAATCTGTCCCTCTGTGCAAAAGTGGTTCCCCACCCCTGTCCAATGATCTCAAAGGCCTAAATCCAGTAGGTCACATATCCACCACACATCTCACAGTGCTTCCACTCATAGGAAATAGTCATTTCCAGCAGTGGCTGCCCAATACATTTTTATGTGACAAATTTGCCCTGCACAACCCATAGTTGAGATGTAAGCAATTGGGGCAACCTATAGGTGTCATTCACTCTCCTGCCTGCACTCTCACTAATTAATATGCATGTATCTACATATCTGGAATTATTTGGGTTATATGGGCACACATGGAAAGATAAAAATGTAATGATGCAAATATGCCTGAGAGTTTTTGGTTTCTCAGAAGTAGGGATGGAGGAGAAATTTGATTCACTGCATTCAAAGATTAATCTATCTAATTTGCACTTTCTGAAACAACATTTGACCCAAAACACAACCATCCTTCAAAATTCACACTTCTTTGAACTTTGCAGTGCAGTTCTCCAGCCAAGTAATGTGTATAAAAATACATATACTAGAATACAGCCTGCATTAAAATGCACATATTAGTGAAAATAGCATACAAAATGTACTGTATTACAGAAAATTAAAAACATAAAACAGCCCTGCAGGATCAGGCCATAGGTCCATCTAGACCAGCATCCTGTTCTTACAGTGGCTAACCAAATTGCCAGTGGGAAACCTGCAAGTAGTACCCAAGTTGAAGAGCACTCTCCCCACCTGCAGTTTTCAGCAACTGGTATTCAGAAGCATTACTGCCTCCAACCACGGAGGCAGAGTCTAGCCATTCTGGCTAGCAGCCATTGATAGCCTCATCCTCCATGAATTTGTCCAATCCTCTTTTCAAGCCATCCAAGTTGGTGGCCATCACTGCCTCTTATAGGAGCGAGTTCCATAGTTTAATTGTGCACTGTATTTTGATTTGGAAAAATGTGTATATTAGGGAAAACCTGCATACAATTGCTTATATTAAAATAAATTTATACTAAAATGAATTTTCATGAGAACTTAAAAAAACAGATATTGCAAACTGATGTACAAATGCGAAGAACTGAAAAGATTAAGAAATGGAGGAAACTCAAAATATTCAGCTTCGCTCATTCATACTTAGAGGTCCTGTTTCAAAGGACATTGAGACAAAGAACATAAGGAATGCCTAAAGGTAAAGGGACCCCTGACCATTAGGTCCAGTCGTGTCCGACTCTGTGGTTGCAGCGCTCATCTTGCGTTACTGCCTGAGGGAGCCGGCGTACAGCTTCCGGGTCATGTGGCCAGCATGAGAAATCCGCTTCTGGTGAACCAGAGCAGCGCACGGAAACGCTGTTATTTTCCCGCTGGAGCGGTACCTATTTATCTACCTGCACTTTGACGTGCTTTCAAACTGCTAGGTGGGCAGGAGCTGGGACCGAGCAACGGGAGCTCACCCCGTCACGGGGATTCGAACCGCCGACCTTCTGATCAGCAAGCCCTAGGGAAACCCGCGTCCCTAAGGAATGCCTATGATGGCTCAAATAAAGGGTCTATGTAGTCTAGCATTTCAAGTGCCCTTGAGAAGCTCTAAGAAAAGCACTATAGAAATAAGTCATCCCCTGTTGCTTGCTCCCAGCATCTCAGAGTCATTAGGTATACCCAGGGCTGGCATCACTGAGCAACAGCCAAAGCCCACAACCCAGCAGGAAGACAAGTGCTAACTTCCAGAGCACTCTGCTTTTGCTCCTTCTCCTTGCTGCTGTTGTCTGTTTACCTAACCCCCTCCAAGCATGCAAGCAGTAACAAGACATTGAAGCAGAGGACAGACTGCACTGGCACGGGGTTGGACCAGATTACTTTTAAGATCCCTTCCATCTCTCTGATTCCAACATCAGAGATTCCAACATGAGAAACAGCAGCAGCCTCCACTTGTCTTGCCCTTTTGGGGGGTGGGGGAGTGGTATGAATTTAGGCCAGAGGGAGAACACCAAGTGAATCTGAAACAGTGATAATGGCAATGGAGGAAGCCCTGAGGACTTCTTGCCCACCCCAAATCTGTTGCTAACACTGGATATGATGCCTCTAAATATGGCGGTCCCACTGAGCTGCTAGGGTGAATAATTTTTCATAGATCTATCCTCCATTAATTTGACCAAACCTTTTTAAAGACATCTGTGCTAGATGCCATTCAGCATCTCCTGGGGTCATAAATTCCATACATTAAGCTTGTGTTGTATGAAGTGTAGTTTCTTTGATCAGTCCTGAAATTATGGTGCCCTCTCAATTTAACTGAATGGTCCTGGGTTCAAGTCTCAATTGTTGCTTCTAGTATTGGGAGTAAGAAACCATAGGCAATAAATAGCTAAACTCTCCCCGCTCCTTCACTTCAGCATGGGCTGGGGGTGAGAGCCTGATTTAAAAGAAAATCAAACTATGGCAGACCAACACGGCTACCCACCTGTGATTTAAAAGAAGTTCTTACTTAGGAAATGTTGTCCGCAGCACCAAAATAAGTGGCCAGGCATCTCATACATTTGTGTGAATGTACAAACACATCTTTATTATACAACATTAGCATTATAGAGTAGCAAAAGCTATACGCCAAAACATATTTGGTTCCAATCTTAGCCATGCAAATCCATTGGATTGCCTTAGACAAGTCACAAGTTCTCAGCCTCATGCAACCCAATGCCATCTTCAAACAATGTGGGGATTACCGGTAATATTAATACCATGGGCCTACCTTACAGGACTGTTGCAAGCACCTCTAGGTTAATGTATGAGAAGCAGTTTTAGTATTCAATGAGAATATCCTGGGTGGCTAAATCAGGGAGCAGGAGGCAGGCAGGAAAGGGTTCCTTCTCTATTCTTGTAGAAAGTACTGTTATGAGAGTAGTTAAAATAGCAGCGGCTCTTTGGTGTGCTTTTTCTGAATCCACTTCCCCCATCACTTCTGGGATGGAAGAAACATGTGGCCTTCAGGCACTGAAGTGATCATGGGAGTCAATTCATTGCAATGAAACAAGAAAGTATTGTGTATTAGTTAGCATGTCAGACCAAGACCCGAGAGACCAGGGTTTAAATCCCCACTTAGCCATAAAGCTCCCAGGATGACACTGGGCCAATCACCAACTCTCAGTCTAACCTACCTCACAGTGTTGTTGTGAGTATAAATCATGGAGGAGAACTACATGCACTTCCTTGAGTTCCTTGGAGGAAAGGTAAGTTATAAATGTAATAATATCAAGGTAGAAGTGCAGGGCCTCACTTGCCAAAGTGAACAGAAGGCCTGTAAATGCAGCAGGGCTAACTTACCACATTTTGAAGCAAGTGAAGTAATACAAATTTTAATCTAAAAAGGAAGGCCCACATTTAAGTCCAAGGTCTAATTAAATGACTGCACCCTCTTCCTGCAATTTCTTGTGGGTGTCCAATTGAATAAATACTAATTATCAGACAGCAAGTTCACAATTCACTATTCATCACTGCTTAGTTCAACCCACATTTTGAACTTTTCCAAGTATGTGGTAATCATACACAAACACACTTTGGGTACGCTTCACCCTAAAAAAAAAAAGTAGTGGTGGGAAAACAGCCCTCAGCCCCTGTGCCTCAAGGCAACAAGCGATGAAGAAACATGTGTTACCTTTGCAGGGATGCCAAACTCCACTCTCCATCTTACATCTTCCAAGGCATCACTTGCATTGCTACATTCATAATCTGGATTCACATATCGTTCAAAGAATGCATTTCTCCTTCTCTCTCTCACACCCCTCTGTTAAACACTGATTTCTAGTTCTCTAATATATATAGCTTGGGCTGTACCACAAAGTTTTTGTTTTTTGTTTTTACTTTCAGCTTTAGTCAAAGGGTTAATTTATAATTCTATAAATGGACCATTTTCTTCTAAAAAGACATCTCATGGTGCAAGCCCTACCTCCCCTTATTCTCCTTCACCTGGGAAAACATACCAGGTCAGTGCCCAAAATGTTCAAAGAGCAAAGGCCTTACGTAGCTGTTTATATATTCCAAGGCTCTAGTGGCATAATCCATGCCAACAGTTCCAAAAATAATCCTCATTTTTTCAGAGAGAGACAGTAGATTGTCCATGCAGCAGTGTAAGTTTGTTCTTCCATAAATGTTTGAATAAACATAGCACTCAAAAGTAAGTGAGTGCATGCAGATGGTTGCCACAGAATCCTCTTATATAGATAGCAGTTTTTCCTAGACTGGGTAGCGCTACAATTTCTCCTACCTTAAAAACCCAAGAAATAAACACAAGCAGCCAAGATCTGCTTCCAGACCCCCAAATGCTGCATATACTCATATATAAACAACCTTGTCCTCTACGCAGCAGTGGCCAGTGCCCAGCTGACAAGCGTATAATCAAACAGCTGCTGTTCTACTCATTTCATCTTCCAGGGCTGCAATAAACACCCGGTAAGGCATCTGCCCCCCCCCAAACACACACACACAAACACACACACACACGCCTTGTGCACCTGCACAAGCAATTAGAGATTTAAGAAAGCAAGAGGAGTCTTACATTTGGCTTGCTGGGGGGCTGCCTGTTCCTGCGGTTGGGCCTGGGCCTGTCTCGGGTATAATGCTCCAATTTCTCTCCTGCAGTCGGCAGGTCCATAAGGGATTGTGCGGATGCAGGCTCTGTGCAAGGAAGCAGCCTGCTCCCAGCTTCAGCATCCTTTGTGGAGGCAGGGCGTGACTTTACGGAGGCACGGCTGAGTGACAGCTCAGCCTGGGGAGCCCCAATCTTGTTATCTTCTGCCTCTACCTTAAAATCGAGTTCCGATAGACCTGAAAGAGAGAAGTCGGAGGAGGTGGGGGGAGGGGGGAGGGGGAGGGGGAGGAATCCTTGGAGTTGCCAGGCGGACAGCAGGCTGCCACTATGCAGCACAGCAACGTCTCCTGTCACACAGGCAGATTTGTTACATATCAGGCGACTAAACTGACAAGGCAGACTTGGCTACTGCTAATGGGCTCGGGGCTTTGTGCACCAATGGGAAAAGCCTGCTTTGCCTCAGGAAGGATGAGGAGGAGCAGCTAGTGCATCCCCTGGCTGAGACTGATTTCCTGGCTAGATCACGCTTTGAGGAATAGAAGCTGGAGCAGCTACAGATTTATTTTATTTTCCAAAGACAAATAGGAGTGGGTGGTTCTGTTCAAAGCCAGGTCGTGTCTCCTCTCCCACCCCCCCCTTTTCTTTTCATTTTGAGTGAAGCAAGGATTCCCACTTTTCAGCTGTTGCCAAAGTCCCCTTTGCAAACAACCTAAGCCAACTATGGTGTGACTTCCTAAAGCCAGCCAGCCAGCCACTCACATGTGAACAGGAGACAACCCCAGTATTTCCAAGCTTCTGTGTTGCCCCATATTCCTGCTCCCCCACTTACCCATTACTGCTGTTGCTATCCAGCAACTGAACACATGATGAAACCCACATTTCACCTGTCGTCCTTCTTGCTGCCCCCTCTGCTATAGTCACCAGACTACATTTGCCTTGCTGCCACCCACACCTCATAGGGCCTTAGCAAGCTGCCTTATACCTACCCAGGTTTGACTATTTGTCCATCTAGCCTAGTATTGTCTACTGTAACTGGCAGTGGCTCTCCAGGGCTTCAGACTGGTCTTTTGCAATAGGTTTTTAAACCGGAGATGCCAGGAATTGAACCTGGTGGTGGTATTATTAATTGTTGCTGTTGTTGTTGTTGTTAAAAAATGTACACCACCCTTCATCTGAAGATCCCAGAGCAGTTTACAACAGAAAAATGCAAAGTATGGGATGTACCAATTTGCCATTGTCTCTTCATTCTCCCTACCTTCCTAGACTGGCTGAAGGAGGAGAAGGAAAGCACACGCAAGACCTATATAACTCAAGGAGAGAAAAGGGATTCTGGCCATCTAAAATTCAAGGGCGCTGGTTTCTTTGCATCATTTATTCCAAACATAAGTGGGAACCACTCCTGTACAAAGATCAACTATTTTAGGCTAGGTTGTGCAATGCTACAACCAGAGTATAAAGTTGTGATAGGCAGAGCCACTCTAAGACATTTTGCTGCTTGAGGCAAAGGACAAGATGGTGCCTTCCCATGAGAGGGATGGAAGCCAACTGGAGTGGCAGTCAAATCTAGCTTCCACAAGAATGACCAGACAGCATCCTCCACTGTAACCAAGGGCAGCAGGGTAGCTCAGAGAGGAGAGTTAGGGAGCACATGCTATGTGGTGCACACACAGCTCTGCCACCCAATATCTTACCACCATTCCTTCAGCACTTTGCTGCCTACTCCCCAGCCCCACTGGAGGTTGCTACCTCACTTTGCCTAATAGTAAGCCTGCCTCTGGTGATAGGAAAGCAATCTTCCATGGAGACATGGCAATGTATAAACTTGCCCTGAAATTGAAGTATACAGGAATTAAGTTACTTGGGCCAAAATCAAGACGTACTTGGTCATGCTAAAGCCCCAATGAAATCAACAGGACAAGTTTGTTGTGCCTAATGTAGATCCATTAATTTCAATGAGTTTTTAGTGCTGCAATCCTAGCCACAAAAGCAAGGCCTGTTGTATTCATTGGGGCTTACTTCCATCTTAGTTAAGAGTTACTGCCTAATCATCTCTGAGATTTAGCTCATTATGCATTTGGGGCATTTCACACAAAGGTTGCCACCAATTGTGCACCAAACGGGCCAAAGCCACTCTCAACTCTCCAGTGAGTGTCCATATATGATTGTATGTGTTTTCAAACTCATGCTTGTCACATAAATACTTACAAAAAATAAAACCCTTTGGCATTCACCTAAACTGTTTCCCAGCTATTTTAGAAAAGGCGCTCATTCATACCAACACATATAATAAGCTTTACCATTTAGTCCAGGAGTTGGTAGAATGCTTGTAGAACAGCTGTGCTTCCATTGGGCAGCCATCTTGTGCTGTGAAGAGAGGAAACAATGCTTTAAAAACCAACTGTACTGTTGCACTGGCTGCCAGTATGCTACCAGGCCAGGTTTAAGGTCTTGCTGACGGTATATAAAATCACAAACAATTTAGAAGCAGCCTATTTAAGTGACAGTCTTATTCTCTATGTACCTGCCCTGTCACTGCAGCCTGCTTTTTAAATATTTTTTATTAAGGATTTTCTTGGTTTACAAAAGTACATGCACTGTCTCTTTTCAGATCATAGCATCGTTTCTACAGTGGTACCTTGGGTTACAGACGCTTCAGGTTACAGACTCCGCTAACCCAGGAATAGTTGGATTGAGAACTTTGCTTCAGGATGAGAACAGAAATCGAGCTCTGGCGGTGCGGCGGCAGCGGGAGGCCCCATTAGCTAAAGTGGCACCCCAGGTTAAGAACAGTTTCAGGTTAAGAACGGACCTCCAGAATGAATTAAGTTCTTAACCCGAGGTACCACTGTACTGACCAGTTACATTCGGTGTGAGACGTTGTATAGGCTGGGGGGAAAGTGAAGGGGAGGGGGGGAAGAGGGGGTGAGGTGGTAAACTTACATTATTTTGCTTAGTGGGGGGATCTTTGTGTCAGTGACACTTGGGTAGGTTTTCTTTCTATTTGTTTATTGTATTTCCTTGGTAATGAGAGAGGTTGGGGGGACACTGCAGACTTCTTAAGAGGCATGTTTTACCGTTACATATTCCTGAGGTCTGATCCATGAACCCCTGCAGCTAGGCCCTTTGCACCTATTTTGTGGAATTCCTACCCTCTGGCCATCTAAGAAGAGCATACAGTGCATACAGTGCTAGATGCTCGCTTAAAACTTTCTTACACAAGCTTACTCTGTAGAGTAACCCAACCATGTTATCGATACTTCTGAAGATACTTTATCATTTTCTTGTTTTTTTATTTTGTGTCTATTTTAAATCTTAAAAGGTATGGTATTTTATATGTTGAATGGTACAGAAATTCCTACAAAACAAACAAACAAACAAACAAACAAACAAACAAAGGAGTCTGAAGATAAAAATGCAGAGTGGGTCAAATTGTACATTGTGTTAAATGCATAGTGTACAACTAGATCTCCCCCCCTTTCAAATTTAATGCTAAATGTTGGAACCCTTGATTTTCTTTTCATTTTTTTTCGTAAATATTTTTATTTTTCAGCAGATAAAAATACAAACAAGTTGAACATACAGTATTTTACAATATTACATAAAACTCCGTCGAGTTTTCTGACTTCCCTCCTTCTCTTCTCTGGTTTTCTAACTTCTCACTACTTTCTCGCTTTTTCTTATTTCCATTCATTTTACAAACTTATTTTCCTCACTTTGCCTTAACATATCATCCTAGTGCAAGAATTCCGCCGACTCCCGAAAGTGCTACTAATTTTTACAATCTTTCATATAATCTAAAAATTTACCCCACTCCAATTGAAACCTTTGGTCTCTTTGATCTCTTACTCTCCCAGTTAACTTGGCCAATTCTGAATATTCCCATAACTTTAGTTTCCAATCTCCCACCGAAGGTAAATCTTTTGATTTCCAATGCTGCGCCAAAAGTATCCTTGCTGCTATAGTTGCATAAAGGAAAAACCTTTGGTCCTTCTTTTTTATCTCTTTTCCAACTAAACCGATTAGGAAAGCTTCCGGTTTTTTCGGAAATGTATATTTAAGTATTTTCTTTAATTCGTTGTAAATTACTTCCCAGTACTGCTTGATTTTATCACATGTCCACCACATGTGGTAGAAATCACCGTCCTTCGCCTCACATTTCCAGCATTTCTTGTCGTAGTTTCTATACATTTTTGCTAGTCTTACCGGCGTGAGATACCAGCGATACATCATTTTCATGATGTTCTCCTTCAAAGTTATACAAGCAGTGAATTTTAAGTGTTCACACCATAATTTCTCCCACATTTCAAATTGAATATTATGACCTATATCTATAGCCCACTTTATCATTACTTCTTTAATTTCTTCATCTTTTGTGAACCACTCTAATAAATAATTATACATTTTAGATAGTAATTTCTCCTTTCCTTCTAATATTTCTTCTTGAAATTTTGATTTTTTCTTATCAAAGTTGTATTTTCTTTTATCCTCATTAAATAAGTTGTACACCTGGTGATATTGGATCCACCCTGTCAACCTTTCCGCCACCTGATCATAAGGTTTGATTTTCCAACCTTTTTCTGATTCAATTAAGAGGTCTTGATATGTTATCCATTTTTCATTTTCTGTATAGATCTTTTTTATCGTTATTATCTCTGTAGGTGAGAGCCACCTGGGTGTCTTTCTTTCTAATAAGTCCTTGTACCTTTGCCATACCTCATATAATGGTCTCCTAAATATATGTGTTAAAAATTCTTTGTGGACCTTCACTTTGTCTTGCCAGAGATAGGAGTGCCAACCGTATCTGTTATTAAAGCCCTCCAGGTCCAGCAACTCCTTATCTTCCAGCACTATCCACTCTCTCAGCCAGACTAAACAAGATGCTTCATAATAAATTTTAATATCCGGCATTCCAAACCCCCCTCTTTCTTTTTTGTCTATCAATAATTTATGCTTGATTCTCGGGTGTTTACCCTGCCAGATAAATTTAGTCAGATTTTTTTGCCACTCTTTTAGCTGGCTCGTTCCCTTAATTACCGGCAACATTTGGTAAAGAAACAGAATTCTCGGTATTACATTCATTTTTATACATGCTATTCTACCCCACAGAGATAAATTCAATTTGTTCCAAATTTCTAAATCCTTCTTAATTTCTTTCCAAATTGGTTCATAATTATCCCCGAATAAATTTATATTTTTTGGTGACAACCAAATTCCCAAATACTTGACCTTTTTTGCCATCATAATACCATATTCTTTTTGTATTTCTTCGATTTCATTCTTATCCAGGTTCTTAACCAACATTTTTGTCTTTTCCTTGTTTATCTTTAAACCTGCCAGTTTACCAAACTCCTCTATCACTTCCAGCATTTTCCCCATACTTTGTAATGGATCTTCCAAAGTCATAACCAGATCATCCGCAAATGCCTTAACTTTAAATTCCCTCCTACCGACCTTCACTCCTTTTACCTCTTTTGTATCTCTTAATTTGTTTGTCAGGATTTCCAAAACCATAATAAAAAGAAGTGGCGATATCGGGCAACCCTGCCTTGTGCCTTTTGTAATTCTGATTTTGTCTGATAGTATTCCATTTACCACTAATTTCGCTGTTTGTTCTTTATAAATAGCCGAAATTCCCTTTAAAAAGTTTTCTCCCACCTCCATCTTTTCCAATACCTTCAACAAAAATTCCCATGATACGTTATCGAAAGCTTTTTCGGCGTCAATAAAAATTAGGGCTGCCTTTCTATCGATTTTCAAATCCAAATATTCTATCAGGTCCACAACTGTTCTTATATTATTTTTCATTTGGCGACCTGGTAGGAACCCATTTTGGTCTCTGTGAATTACTTTGTTCATAACCTTTTTGAGTCTATCAGCCAATATGTTCGTAAATAATTTATAATCCAGGTTCAATAGGGAAATCGGTCGGTAGTTTTTTACATTCGTTAGATCTGTACCTTGTTTGGGGATTACTGTAATAAAAGCCTCTTTCCATGAATCTGGTATTCTCCCATTGGTTAGAATCCTGTTCATCAGTTCTGACATCTTTGGAACTAATTGTGGTGCCAAGTCCTTATAAAACCTAGCCGATAAGCCGTCAGGGCCCGGGGCTTTCCCCCCTTTTAATTTCTGTATAGCACTTTTGAGCTCCTCTTCCGATATTGGAATGTTTAACTGTTCTTGATCTTCCTTTGAGATTTTCGTTGGTTTATTTTTCTCTAGGTAAAGATCTATTTCTTCATCTTCCTCCTGCTCTTTCTGATATAGATTCTTATAGAAATCTTGGAATACATTTCTAATTTCCTTTGGATTATCTATCATTACTTCATTCTTTCTAATTTTATTTATTATGCCTTGTTCTTGTCTTCTTTTCAATTGCCATGCCAATAATTTCCCTGTCTTATTTGCGTATTCAAAATTTTTTTGTCTTAACCATTTTAACTTCCACTCAATTTCTTGATTAATCATCGATTCGAATTGGTTTTTTAGCAACTTAATACTCTGCTTCAGTTCTTGATTTTTCGGTTTCCGAATTAGTTGCTTTTCTTTGTCTTCCAATGCCTTCAATATTTCTTCCTTCTTTTTTTCTCTTGCTCTTCTTATGCCAATATCTTGTGAAATCATAAAGCCCCTCATCACCGCCTTACCGGCATCCCAAATTATATTTAAATCTGTTTCTTTGTTTGTGTTCAATGCAAAATATTCATTCACTGCTTTCTTTGCTTTTTCAACCACTTTTTCGTCATTAAATATACTCTCGTTCATCCTCCACCTACTCTTGGCACCTTCTCCTTTTAGTTCCATATAAATGGCATTATGATCCGATAAGGTTCTTGGCTGGATCTCTATTTTATTGACTCTTGACACTACCCCCTTGGTGGCCCAAATATAGTCTATTCTTCCTGAGCTTTGATTGGGCTCTGAGAAGTGCGTGTACTGTTTCGTTGTTGGGTGTTTGGATCTCCATATATCTATTAAGTTTAAGTTTTCTGTCAAAGTGAAAAAAGACTTTGGTAATTTCCCTTCGGAACCCGTGCTTCTAGATGATCTATCTATTGCTGGAGTTACCACTCCGTTTAGATCTCCCATTAAAATTTGCTTTTGATCAGCATATTCGAATAAGGTTTCCTCAAGTTTTTTGTAGAACTTGGCTTTCTTGTTATTTGGGGCGTATATTCCTACCAGCAACAGTTTCTCACCCTGCCATTTGATTTGTACAATTATCACTCTCCCCTCCTCATCTTTAAATAATAATTTGGGTTCCAACTTGTGTTTTACATAAAAAACCACCCCACGCTTTTTCTTTTCATCCGTTGTCGCAAAATCCAGACCCAGTCTTTTGTTTATTAATATTATTGATTTTCTTTTCAGAGTTTATGTTCAAAAAAATACAAAATTTAAAGAAAAGCTACAAAACATAGGATTCTTGGCTATATCTCTTATACTAGTTGAGGTTCTCAGGCTCCTCCCCAGCTGTGATCCTGATGAAAATCCAACCTGCCAACTGTACTCCAATTACTTGTGTGTATGTGTATGTGAAGCTTCTGTAGGGCACCAAGAGCTTTTTTCCTAAGGCTACTGCAGCACGAGGGGGATTTTAATCAGAACCCCCTCCCTGTGCTCATTGGGGGGGGGTCCGACCACACTAAATATTACATTTTTAAAAACCCAGACATAATTACACACTATACACAACATTACATGTAGTTTTACCCAAATTTAATGGAGTGGTGTCACCACAAGGCAGGGACTTTTGAGAAAGGGGTGAATGACTGGCTGCTGTGGAGGGACTATGGCTTCTGTTCAGAGATATCTTAATTTGTTATGGATTTGATGATAACCCACTTTAGTGCTGCTGATATGATCCACCTTAGATCAGGCCACAATACAGGGCTAGGTCTCAACTCTAAATGAAGATTAGTGAAATGACAAACCTATTACAAGTTTATCTCTGTTTCATACCAGTTTTATTGCTGTGGCTTTTCTCAAGGATTGCTAAAAACTGTGCTTTGACAAGACTTCCCTGCTAAAATGAGATCACCACCTTCCCTCAAAGAAATACAATTCCCAGGATTCACTGGGGACAGGGAATGGATATTAGATCATTTTAATTCTGTGACGCAGATATGCTCATAGCAGTCTCCCAAAGCAGAGATGAAAATTAATTTGAAGCTTGAAGCTTTGCAGCTACATCAGAAGGTGGTGAGTAAATCTCTAAAATTCCAGAAGGAAAACATACATAGCAAGGTCTAGTGACACAATTTGGCTATCGAACCAAGCTGCTATGCGTAATTTTGTAAATGTCTACAACAGATCAGGAGTGATTCCCACCACTGCTTTCAAAAGACTTGTCAGATGAAGGTATTTTCACAGCAAAGATGTCACTATGCCCAGCACTGTAAAGTAGCACATAAATTTCAAAGGCATCTCAGATAAGCAGCTTGGGGTATAAATTCACTGGTGGATGCAAGTGACGTTTGTCTGGGTTGATGGGCTTGCAGAGCCCTCTCCAAGTACCAGTTGCTGGGGAACACCAGTGGGAGAAAGCTATTGCTCTCAGACTTCATCAGAAGCATCTGGCCAGCAACTGTGAGAAACAGGATGCTGGACTAAACAGGTTTTTTCTCCGATCCAGCAGGGCTACCTTTCAAGTTATCGAACAGGCATGTATATACTGCTGCTGTTGCCACCTTTGGGCACTCCCCTACTGCTGTTTTTGGGAAAAAGAATAACTGCAGGATTCACTCTCCAGCTACACTGGGACATATACTGGTAGGTAAAAGCAGGAGAGACACAGATGCAATGTGAAGGGATAGCTTTCAGAACGTGTGCAGAGCATTTAAATAACTAGGTTGGTCCCAATTAGAAATTACTCTGAGGCTCATGCTAGCATAATAATGAATGCACTGAGGGCTGGAAAATGCCTACCTCTTCCTTTTGGAAGTCCTTCTCAACAACATCCCACAGGCTTCTGTGCCCCTGTTGGAAAGTGTTCCAGTCTGCAGCATTCATCAGCTGTGGCTCCTGGGCTAGTTTTGAGAGGTGTTTTGCCTGAAATGGTTTAAGTAGGTTCAAAAAGTGACTGAGACAGTATACTAGACAGGTGGCATGGGAAAATGGTGGCTGTGTTCCAGTGAATCACTATATTTAACTGGCTTTTCCATCTCTTTAAGAATCTGAGAATTTGAGATACAGCAGCCAGAACTTGACATGTGTGGTCACATATACCATGTATTTGTTCTTCTTCAACATTTTATATAGCAAGCTTCCTTGGTAGAAAAGTTGAATAATATTTTAAACAGATAAAAGGACTAACTGTGTTTGAGAGAGAGAGAGAGAGGTAGAAACAAAATGACATTCAAACCTACATTAACACTGAGGAGAGCAAAGCAAGGAAAGAAATTGCAGCATTCAGAACTCCTATCTGGGCCAATCTTGCCTTTGCACATTGACTGGAATTCTGCCTGGCACTCACCAGCTTGCCTTGAACGGTGGCTAACTCCTCCAAAATTTTATCAGCAATACCATTGACCATGGCCTCAGTGACTGACTGCTGGATCTCCCTATCAAAGAAGGGACAAAGCAGAGCTATTAGCACAGAAAAGCACAAAGGAGAGCTCCACTGTGTAGTAAGACTTTGGCACCAATAACTTGGGTTAGGATTTGGGAAATAAGGAGGCTGAGAAGTGAGATAAGGTGACTGCTAGGGCCCCCATGACCATCAGATGTTGGGTAAAGGGCCAGAAATGGGTGGGAGAACAAGATGATTTCTCCCAGCTCTGACACCTGGGGTATGTATATTTTATGATGTAGCCTGTTGTCTAAACTGTTAATTTGTTTTAACTGTACTGTACTGTATTGTATTGTACTTTTTTCATTGCTGTACCCTGCCCTGGGACCTCATAGTAAAGGGCATATAAGATACCTAATAAATAATAACAATAATTGATATATGGATCCTGCTCTTGGGGAATGTGGTTATGGCCACAGGTTTAGGTATTTTTAAAATACTATCAGGAAAAAAATGGATCAGTGGCCAGTAGTCATCAGGGTTAAATGGCGCCTCCAAGTTTAGAGGCAGGATGCACCTAGATTTCAGTTGCTTGGGATCTATTAGTGAGTGAGGGCTGACACAGCAAGACACTTCTTACATTCTCCATGAAGAAGTCTGGAAAAGACTTTTTATAAATTATTTTATCTTTGAAAAATGAAAGAAGACCTGCATCTAGAATGTGGTCCTATACTGCATGCCGCAAAAATGTGAAAATAGATTAAAGTTGATTGGAATGTTATACTAATTTTAGAAGCTGAGGACAAAAATAATAATAACCACCTTTTAAAAGCATATTGGGGATTTTTATCTGGTGAGGTGCTGAGAATTCTCTGCAAAGCTACCCCCTCCCAGAACTACAAATCCCAGAATTCCCTAGGAAAGGGGAATGTCTGTTTCATCAGTTTAACTCTGTGGTGTGACTATGCCCTAGGAGCCTAGACAGCTGTCAGCAGAGAGTGACATGTAGAGGACATAAGATGCTGGCTTCTGCCTGAGCCATGGAAACAGTTCTGCAGACCCATATACCAGACAAGAGGCTCAAGACTCTTACAGATATGAGGTTAAGCTGCCAATGGAGAACAGTACTTGTATGAAAAATAAAAAGGACAGTTCAAAGAGGCCCCCCATCTACCCCAAATGTCTCTCTACTGAAAAGCTATATGCCAGGAAGCAGGAATCTCAAGGAGAAACACAGCCAGCAGGCAAAACCTTTCTCTTTCTACTTCAGTGTTTAATGCTGAAGACTGAGTAGATGCCCCAACCCAAACAGGCACTCTGGTGTGGCTTGAAGAGAAAGGTTAGTCCTGTCACCCACGTGAGCCTGCTGTACATCTCAGTCAAAAGCTGGTCAAGGAGGGTCTTCTTTGGCACGCTGGAGATCAGGTGGTCCTGAAAGTCATTTTTCTGCATGAGTTTGGGGCACAAACTCTGAGTGGCAACCAATGAGGCATGCATGATGGTCTATGAAGGAAGTACAAGCAAAAGATAAATGTGACATGAGGGGTCGTCAAAACCTGAAGTTTTATTATTTTCTTCTTCGGAGCATGTGTGGGGAAGCCATTCACTGCAAGAGGTTCCAGGTCACCTTCCTCTAAGGCTTTATATATATTTTTACAATATTTTTGGTGCTATTAATAAACAATGGAAAATAAGTCATATTTGCTTATCTTCTGATGGCCATAAACAGGGTTGTCTCAAGCATATCCGGTGCCGTGGTGCAAATATCCCTCTGGTGCCCCCCCCCCCGTTTCCCAGAGTTGTCAACCTTTTCCCAAGCCTCTGCAGGGATCGCTCTCCTCCCACGGAAGCTTGAGAGGCAAGCTGCATGCCCGCCAGCCATATGGTTGACGGGGCGCAGCTGGCAGGCGTGCAGGGAAAGGGGAGGCCACCAGCAAAGCCGCGCAGCTCCCCCACTCCTGGGGTGCCCCTGAGAGGCCGGCGCCCTGGCAAAATGCACCACTAAGCCCAATGGGAAAGACGGCTCTGTCCATAAAAGGTGCAAAGGTATGTTCACAGTACCTGTTAGCAGA
Organism: Lacerta agilis; assembly: GCF_009819535.1. Lineage (NCBI taxonomy): Eukaryota > Metazoa > Chordata > Lepidosauria > Squamata > Lacertidae > Lacerta > Lacerta agilis. Next base: position 40,693,597 of record NC_046319.1, on the reverse strand, counting down.
GTGCATATGCAGCAGCAGCAGCAGTTAAATGAATTCTTGCTTGGAACACAACTTTAATTGAAGGCATTCAGACTGAGATTTAGTGTAAGTTAAGAAAGCTTAGCCTTATTGAGGAAATACCTGCTTGCCCGGGTCTCTGGGTGGGTGGCCTTTGCTGCATGGCATGGCCGCAGTGGGTCTGGGGAGGCCACCATCTTCCAGCGCGTTCGATGGAGGGGATGGCCACCTAGTGCCACCCACCTCTGGCCACATCAGGTTCTCAGGTAAGGGCAGATAGCGCCCGCAAAGCCAATCAGAGGCAGGGGCTTGGGGGCTGCGTCCAGTCTGACCATGGCCTATTTAAGAGGGCAGCTAGGTGCAGGCCACCCAGTTCTTAGGGATCCACCAAGTGGGGGAGTGGGCAAGTTGCCTATGGATCTTGCTATAGTTTACCTGGTCATCATACTCAGGGCCAGGGAGGAATTTTCTCCTGCAAGCAAATTGGCCAGCTTGCTGGTTTTCATCTACCTCACAGCAACCATCATAACTCTGGCAGATACGGCATTGGGCTAGATCCTTATTCACAAGGGCACTCTACTAGAGGGGTACAGGATGGGTGATTCTGTCCAGGAGTTCACAGGGGGGCTGATGGGCCAAGGCACCTTGCCCAATGGCAGCCTGTGCAGGGTTGTGGCACCCATTCCATACTGGGGAAACTCCCCAGCATAAGGTCAACCCCACCAGGTTCCTATCAGGTAGCAGATGGGCTGCCGGATGCTGGCTGGATACATACCCAACGCCTTAGCCAAATCTACTCTTTCCTGTAATCAATAAAGTTGTGGCCTAATTCAACCCAATACCAGTCTCCTGTGTTCATTCTTGTGGCCCTCCCTGCAGTGGCCATTATGCAACTGTGCCAGCAAGTACATCAGGCATAGGCAACCTTCGGCCCTCCAGATGTTTTGGACTACAAATGCCATCATCCCTGATCCCTGTTAGCTAGGGATCATGGGAGTTGTAGGCCAAAACATCTGAAGGTTGCCTATGCCTGAAGTACATTCTTGATGAGAAAGAGTTCTGTAATTCTAGCTAACTAACTAGTTGAAGAAACAAGAAGCCATGCTTGCCCTTTGTTCTCAGAAGATACCGGTACATCCAAGATCAGCATAGAGGTTAAAGGTACAGAGGTAGTCTGAGAATCTGGAGGTCACTTTCTCTATTGATTTAAACCCCGTGCAATCCCCGTTCTGCAAGCTGAGTTGCAGCCAAACTTCCACTAGTACCAAAGACTGTGCATGCACACGAAAGCTCATACCAAGAACAAACTTAGTTGGTCTATAAGGTGCTACTGGCAGACCAACACGGCTACCCACCTGTAACTGGATCTTTGTCTCCAGTTCAATTACAGAATTAAGTCTGTCACCATATGGATTAAAACACTCTTTTAAAAAACAGAAGTAGAATTTCTCAGGAGGCTGATTTCTGTAGCACACACCAAAAGCTACAGTTGTGTGGTGCAAAACTGCAGATTTGGTCCATCCAAGCTCAATATCGTCTACTCTAACTGGCAGCAGCTCTCCAAAGTATTTTCCATATCCTACTACTAGATGACTATGCAACTCTACCTACTTACCTGGATGTTGCTGCTGCAAGTCTGAGAGACTTCTTCAAAGAGACTCTCCAGCTTGTGCTGAAGCTTGCTGTTCCAGTGCACAGGGTTTCCTGCCTCATACAAAATAGGCAAAACCTGCAGGAAGAGAAAGGCTCTCAACAAGAATGGCTATTCAGTCCTTTGCCACAGCAGCTTATCTGAAAGGCCATTGCTGAAGGCAGGTTGCCACCAGCAGGTTGCTGCCAAAGGGGGCTAGAGGAGGTTCATGGCTACTTTCTATATATTTAATACTTGTAAATAAATTGTGGTATCAGTTTTATTGCATTTGTGTATTTTATTTATGTTTGTAAACTGTCCAGGAGGACATTGGTTTTGTCAGTCTAGGCCACATAGAATGAGGTTGAGGGCTGTGTGTGGCCCCCGAACTGCAGGTTGCCTACCTGTGTCCTATGAAAATGAGGCATTCTTCCTGAATTTGTAATGAAAATTTAAAAGGCATCTTCAGTCACATCTGATATTCTGACTTTTGCCAGTGTTGCTTGGTTTGTGACACTGCCACAGGAAAACACATCCAGGCTAAAAATTAACTTGCAATCATAATCTGACGCCCTTCTTCATGCGCCCCCTCCATGAGAGGTCTGGAGGGTGACAATACGAGAACGGGTCTTTTCTGCAGTGGCTCCCCATTAGTGGAATGTTCTCCCCAGGGAGGCTTACATGGAGCTATCATTATATATCTTTAGGTACTCAGCAAAAAACTTCCCTCTATCACCAGGTCTTTGGCCTTTAACTATCTGTGGCCTTTTTAGAAGAGGGCAAGTTTTTTTTTTTTTAAATGTATCTGTCTTTTTGACTGTAAACTGCTTTGGGTTGTCCTGGGAAAGATAAAGTGATAACAAATTCAATTAATCATCATCATCAATTCTTAGTGGTTCATGACTGAGTTCCAAAACAAGAAAAGTAGCAAAGGGGAGGCTTGCAGGCAGGTGTTTATGGTGGGATCCATATGCTCCACATGCAAGCAAGCTGTTTTTGTAGCATGCACATGACATCACTGGCATCAAAATGCCAGCCTGCATCCCTCACTCCTGCTGATTTAATCTGGATGCGCCCTTTTAGAAGAAAATCTGGTATGTTAAAAAAGTGTTGTGAATAACCTGTTTGCAGATTAAGCACCTGCCTGGAAAGCACCCTTAACACACATGAAGGAGAGCTCACACTAATTGAAAGGCTTGCATCCTTGATGGTCTCCTCTGCCCACAGGATGTCTGCTTTAACTTCCACATCTTGAACAGAGCTCAGCATTTCAATGCACTTATGCACAGACTGGGATGCATCCTTCAGTGCCTAGAATAGAGAGCAAGATATGGGGCATCACTGTACCACCAGCACAAAAGTATAGCACTCCCTAGAATTCCAGTCTGTTAGCTGTATTTAATTGAGTCAGTGTTGGCTCCAGGTTTTGGGGCCCCTTGGTCAGGGTGACCTCAGAGGGTCCCTCTCTGAAAAACCTCACCTTCTCATCAGTTGCTGCTGCTGCCCATTCACTGGTCCTGTCTCTTTGGGCCCAATTTGCAGCACTCTCCATAGAGAAAGGGAAAGGCAAGCAGAGGATGCTGCTCCTCCTTATTGCCTTTTGTTGGCCTGTACACTAGGAGAGGGCATATGAACCAACAGCAATGGCAAGGAAAAGGAACCGAAGGATAAGTGAGTTATGAGATACCCCTTAAGCCTGGAGTTGGCTGTAACTCTCTTAGCACCACTCTCTGCATCTGCAATGTGACAGCACTAATTCTTGTCAGAAAGCTGACTAGGATACAATGCATGTGAAACACTTTTAATGTTCTAATGTGCAGATGCCAGCATTCTTGCCCCATTTAGATGTTTTCTACCCTTTGGCCCTCTTCTGCAACACTTGACTTTTAAAGAGGTTGGCATGCAAGATTGGAGACAGACAAATCTCTCTATTTCAGGTTCCCTTATTTTCTTCCAATTTTAAGTTCAGTTCTCCACAACAGTTTGCAATTTCTTTAAAAAAAAAAAAAAAACACTCACAATTTTTCATCAGCATTTTAGTGTGCATTTCTCCTAGGTTGCACATTTCTGTATGTAGCTTTGCCAAATTTACACATCTTTGCAAGCAATTTCCCCTGCTATATTTCTAATATTATTTTTATTAAGATACGCATTTTATGCACACTACCCCCATATGCATTTTTGTGCACATTACTTGGTAGGAAAATTGCACTGCAAAATCTGGAGTAGTGTGAATTTTGTAGGCTAGCTGCATTTCTATTTGTGCATTGTTTCAGGGTGGTGCAAATACATTTTCATATTAAAATGTGAACAGAGCTGACTATGCAAGAAGTAAGGCCATGAAGGTAGTTGAAGATCTAAGGGTTCCCACCTGTGCAGAAGAGCTGGCTGTATTGTCTAGCCGTAACCGACATCTCTCCTTGGGCAAGGTCTCTTGAATCTGATTCCTTGCGAGGTAAGACTGTATCTGCAGCATACAAAAGAGGCATGGTTCACATAACCCTCACTTCTATGGCCTCCCAAAGAAGTAGATGCATTTACTCAGCAGCACTGAGTAACATATGATCAGCATATTGCAGCACATACAGCATGCTAACATTCATTCAGCACATACCTATCAGTTGGGTTTTAACTCAAGACTGATCTAGAGTGCCCCCCCATTCAGATCAGTACCCCCATTCCTATGCTTTTTACCTTGTGCACGACTTCCTCCATTTTCTCTGGATGGCTTCGATGAGCCTGGGCCACATCAGTTATGGGCAAGGGCATAGCTTTTAGAGTAAAATTCCTGAGGAACAAGCATTGTTTCATTAGATGTCCCCAGGGGCGTAGCAAGGTAAATTGGTACACGGGGGCAAAACATTTTTGTCACACACCCTCCCCGAGGCATAGGAAGGTCAGGTGGTACCCGGTGTGGAAAATTTCTTGTCACCCCCCCCCATTGATTCCCCCCCTTGCAAATGGTTTTACGTTATTTCAGATTTTCTTACAAAGGAATAATAACAAGTAATAATAATAAAAACCTTTTATTTATATCCCGCCGTCCCCGGCCGAAGTCGGGCTCAGGGTGGCTAACATCAGATACATAACATTGGTATAAAATCAAACAATAATTAAATTACCTCCTAAAAACATCTCAAAATCAAATTAAAGTCTAATTAGATAGCTTTCCACAGGGTTAGGGTTGGGAACAGCAAGTGCTCCACTGAACTGAAATTTCAGCCTTCACGACATAGGAAAACAGCCAAGTAAACAGCTATTTTGGTGGAGGAGGGTCAAGATATTAACCAATATGCATGAAATTTCATATATAGCTATATAATCCCTAGTATAATAAGATAAGACCTTTGGAGCGGGCATTTTAAAAAAAAGTTTTTTTATGAACCGCCCTAGTAGGGCAGTAATTGTTCCTTGATAATTTGTCACCCCCTCCATTATGGAACATGGGGAAGTCTGCCCCCTACGCCTCCCTTGCTACACCCCTGGATGTCCCTAGGCTACTAAGGGCTCCCAAAACAATCCATAACTGTGCATGCACGGCAGCCAGGCTATTTCCCAATTAAAGTGAAACAAGTAGATGCTGTAACAAAACTTTGCAGTGGATTGCGCCTCTTATGTTCATTTCGATTCAGGCCACATGTGATCTGAACTTCTTCATAAGATATAATTCAGTGGTTTTTCACTGGAGCCTCCCTTTGAAGTTCCTTTATTTGAGAATGGCCACTTCCAGAACATCCCGAGCAGCCGAAATGTTATTTCTCTGGTTTTTAAAATATCATCATTTCTGATCAAAATCGAAAATTCTTTCTAGTAGCACCTTAGAGACCAACTGAGTTTGTTCCTGGTATGAGCTTTCGTGTGCATGCACACTTCTTCAGATACACTGAAACAGAAGTCACCAGATCCTTAAATATAGTGGGGGAGTGGGGAGGGGTATTACTCAGAAGGGTGGTGGGAATGGGTGATAGGCTGATAAGTGTGGAAAACCTGTTGAAGACTCTAAACGGCTGCAATTAGTCTTGCAGGGAAAGGCAAGGGGTGAGATGGCTAAAGATGGCTTTGTTATGTATAATGAGATAAGAATCCAATGTCTTTGTTCAAACCAGGTTTCTCCATGGTTTTAAGTTTGGTGATTAGTTGCAATTCAGCCATTTCTGATGTCTGATTTGCATTCATTATTATTTTGTCCTATGTAGAATGCAAAAGGGCACTGCTAACCAATGGTAGCATACAGGGCTTTTTCAGCCAGAACTCACCAGAACTCAGTTCTGGCACCTCTCAGGTGAGCACTATTGTCATTACAAGTTCATGGTGAGTTCCAACACCTCTTTTTATAGAAAAATAGCACTGGTGGCATATATCATATAGGAAGATGAGTGAGTGAATAAACCCTTGATGTTTTGGCTGACATTATTGGGTCCTGAAACAGCACTGCCAAAGTAAGTTATGGGGAAAGAGTTGGCACTTGGACTAGGATTCTCTTATTCCAAAGAAGAACAGAATTTGTCTGCAGAGCCTCCAGGATGGCCTCAATAGAGCACAGTGATGAGGTACCTACCTCAGCAAGGCACGAGTAACATCAAGGAATCCACACAATGTTGTGTTGTTCCTGTCCCAAATTAACGTCCTAAAAGCAGATGAGAAGGGAAGACGGTTCAGTTGAAGCACACCAAGCTCCAATATATAGACAACAGAAGCATTTCTAAGTAGAATCTATGCTTTCCGTTTTTTATTTAAAGCATGTGTAATTTCAGAAATAGAAATTAAAACTTATTTTCAAAGAAAAAGAATCAAAAGTTTATTTAAAAAAACTTTGTGCCAAGGTATCCAAAAAGTCCTGAACTCAGGAAAGCTGCATTGCACGATCCAAGCCACACATTATGTTAGCAAACCTATGGCCTCAGCCCCATATTTGCCAATGTAACAGGAAATTTAGTGACATGGAAATTTACAGAGAAGGGAAACCATTTCCATGCTTGTGGACACTCCCTGCCTGCAAATTCCTTCCCCACAGCTATTTCCCCTACAGCTGGTTCCACTTCAAGTTTAAGGGCCCAGCAGGGCAGAACCTTTAAATATGACCCAGAGCGGACACTTACAGGGAAGATTTATCACCAGAGGAAGAAGGCTAGATCATCCCTCTTCTTGCTAACTAATTCTCCCTGCAAATAGCAACCACCAACACTCACATGAACATTATGAAGGGAAGAGTCAGCCGGGAACCCTGTGTTTCCCTAGTAACATCCAATTTGTCCCTAGCAAGTATGCAAAATACAAACGTGTGTGTTTAATTCAGCCTTCCCCAACGTGATGCCCTCCGTATGTTTTGGACTACAGCATATATTGGCTGGGGCTGATGGAATCTGTAATCCAAAACATGGAGGGCACCAGTTTGGGGGCAGGGGGAGGGTGCAAAAAGTTAGAAACAGAAGCCCCACTCTATGACAAAGCAAACTCCTGCTTAGACCCAGGAGTATAGATTTTTTAAACAAAAGGAACTATACCTTCACATGACACATATTGCTATGACTCAGACTTGTTCCCCCTTAAAAAAAAAAGAATTAGACACTTTCCTAAAAGGAAAAAGTTTTCATGGCTGCAATAGCCAAATGAAGCCTCTGTGTTCAGAAGCAGCATTTCTTCAATTACCAGATGGTGAGGGAAAACACAGGAAATAGCTATCGTGTCTGAGGAGAAAACATAGCTCAGTGGAAGAGCATGTGTTTTGCATGGAGGATGTTACAAGCTGAATCCCTGGAATCTCCATTTAAAAGATTTCAGGTGGCAGGTGATGGGAAAGAGTCTTCTTTGCCTGAGATGCTGGATAGCCACTTCCAGTCAGAGAAGCCCAGCCTTCTCCAACCTGATGTCCTCCAGATGTTTTCAACTTCAACTCCCATCAGCCCCAGTCAGCACAACATGTAACAATATGTAATGTATGGCAGGTTCACTTGTCCATTTGGGCTTCTAAAGGCACCTGGTTAATCACCATCAGAATAGAATATTAAACTACTGGTTTTGTTTGATACTGCAAAACTGCTAGGGACTAAATGTACTAGACTCCCCAGAGCAGCCTGCAGAGCAGAGCTGTCAAAACCTTCCTTTTTTTTGCATTGGGAAACGGCCATAGCTGTCAACTTTCCCTTTTTTTGCAATGGGAAACTGCGCTGGAATAAGGGAATTTCCTGCAAAAAAAGGGAAAATTGACAGCTATGCTGCAGAGGAACAGCTATTAGAAAGGCATGCACATGGAAGGGGCCTTCTTCCAAAGGAGGCCATACATTGATCTCTGTGGGCACCCTGGCTTTGCAGCATAGAACCAAGTTGCACAGTAGACACTAGACTTGACAGAGGCATGTTACTTTCCAGTCACACAGGAGAGCACAGCAAGCCCTTGAGTTCACAAGGTGTGTACTATGACATGTCAGGTGCTTGAAAACACAAACCTCCCCCAAAATGCATTTTTGCAATCCCAGGCACGTAGCATGAGCCCTCTTTAGCCTGCTTTATAGATGGCCAGATTATTTGTCAGCCTATTCAGCCTTCCCAACCTTGGGTCTCCAGATGTTGCTGGAAATAGAATCCCTATTCTCCCTGGCCATTCTGACAAATAGCACGTGGGCAACATTTGGTCTTCTTGGACTTGCACAATCTCTCTAAGGGCTCAGAGAGAAGTTTTCCCATCACCTGTTAATAAATCCATTTTAACTGGAAAAAAACAAGGATAGCACCTGGGATAGCATGTGCTCTTTCACTGAGCTATGACCCCTACAATATGCAGACTTACAATAATCCCTCTCCAATTAGGGATAAGGAAATGTGTCAATTTCTCTTACTAATTTTTCCCAATCTTAAATTCAGTTTTTCACATTTTCACATCTGTTTCCTAATTTGAAAAAATCTTCATCAAAATCCATCAGCATTTTAAGCGTTGATTTCTAATAATATACACATTTTTGCCACACAATTTTGCTGAATATACACATTTTTTTGCAAGGCAATTTCCTCCTAGTAGAATGCATTTTTGTATGTGATTTTCAATAATATATACATCTGTGTGCACGCTTTACCCCTTTATATCCATTTTTTTACACATTACTTGGCTGGAGAACTGCATTGCAAAATTCAGAAAAGTGTGAATTTCAAAGGATGATTGTATTTTGGTTTGCATCTTGATTCAAAAGAGCAAATTAGGCAAAAGCACCCAGTTATCTTAAGACCTTTGTGATGTATAAAAATCATATGTTTATAAAGAAATAAACCTTTCATAGAGCAAAAAAAAAAATAAGTGAAAAGAGCAAATTAGGTAAGTTCCCCTTTAAGTGTGAACTGAATCAAATTTCTCCCCTTCAATTTACATATCTACCTACACACACCTATGCAAGTGAAAGAAATTAAGTGAACGCACCTGAGTGTTGTGTTCACTGACAAAGCTTTTGCCAGTATTTTGGCACCCACGTCTCCCATAGCATTACCACTGATATCCAGCATGACAAGACAGCTGCTCCTGCTTCTCAAACCATCTAGGATAATGCTGGTTCCCAGTTTCAGGCGAGATTCTGCCACTGATAGGGATTCGACAGACTGAAATAAAATCAGGGAAGAACGTAACAGAGACCCCAAGATGCTAATAACCATGTTGCTTGTTTGCAGAGGGCATGGAACACACACACAAACACACAGTGCCAAGTCTATGACACAGACCATTCAATGGACAAAAGTGACTATGGACAAACAGTCCATCCCTATGTGGTAAGGTTAAAATCAGTGGAAATTAGGCAGACAACAGGAAGCTCCACTGAGTTATGAGAGCATGTACTTACCAGAAATAATTAAGGATTTCAAAGTTTGACCAAAGCATGCTAATACGCAGGTAATGAAGCTGTCCTTTTAGAACTCCATACTTACACAGTCATCATCTTGAGTTAGCTGAACAATTCGGTGCAAAGCATCAGCTAGGGTCTCCCTAGGAGAAAGAGGCAGAAAGGCCACTAATTTTCCTGCTCTGAATCTGATTAATATACCTGTATAGGCTATTAGTGGGTTCCTGTTGTGTCACATTGGTTCACTAGATTCATAGAGAATACTTTATCGATAAACTTCAACAGGTGCAAAACATGGCCACAATGTTCTTGGCTGGGACTGGAATAATACTTAGATCTTACGTGATCTGCATTAGCTGCCTGTGACCTTCAGTCAGCTCAATTTCAGGTGTTGCTTTTGAACTTTAAACCCCTGAATGGCTTAAGACACTGCACTATCAAGAACAATCTTCTCCATACGTGCCTCCACATATGCTGTGTTCAATATATGTGGCATTGCTCTAGATGCCATTGACGAATGAAGCTTGCTTGGCATCCACTAGGCACAGGGTCTCATCAGTGGTGGTGACAATTTTATGGAATATCCTTCCCAAAGAGGTTCATTGGGTCACTATACTCTAGACCAGGGGTCAGCAAACTTTTTCAGTAGGGGGCCGGTCCACTGTCCCTCAGACCTTGTGGGGGGCCGGGCTATATTTTGCAAAAAGAAAAAAAAAGAACGAATTCCTATGCCCCACAAATAACACAGAGATGCATTTTAAATAAAAGGACACATTCTACTCATGTAAAAACACGCTGATTCCTGGACCGTCCTTAGGCCCAATTTAGAAGGCGATTGGGCTGGATCTGGCCCCCGGGCCTTACTTTGCCTACTCATGCTCTATACCAGGAGTGAGGAACCTGTGACCCTCCAAATGTTGTTTGATTAAAACTTGGTCAGCCCCACCCAGAATGTCCCATGGCAAGTGATGATGGGAGTTGTACGCTGAAGGGATGCAATCCCCCTGCATGCTCTAGGCATTTGGTTGATCTGGCTCTGCTTTTAGATTTTAACCTGAGTTTTTGTAGTGCTGTTGGATATGGGCAATCAGTTACGTTGTGTACAGGTTTTTGGGTTGTTTTTTTGCCATCCCTGCTGTTATTTTTATTAGTCTGTTCTTCTGTATTTCGCAATGCATGGTACTTCTATCATGTCTTTATTGCTTTCAATTTACGAGTTGCTTTGGGTTTGCCTCTAGGTATGGAAATGGAGGCTTGAAACTATTAAAAGCAAGCAAATAAAAAAAATAGCCTAGGTATGTAAAAAACTGCTTTCTGCTCCATCTCACGTGTATGTATTAATACTAGTATTTAACTTTTTTAAAATTGCCAACAGAGTGTTAAGTGCTTACCTGGACCGGATATTAAAGTTCTTCCCTAGTGCAACATGCTTGATGGATCTGCTTCTACTGATGGCCAGCACCAGTGTCACCATGTCAGAATCAAAGCCTGCAGAAAGAGTAGCTGTGTATGTGTGGGTACCTCATGGGTGCAGGTGGGGGTCCTGCAAGGCTGATTGGTCACAGGCAAGCAAGGGCCTCCACCAAAACAAATGATTAAACACGAGATTTGATATAATTCAGACATAGCAAGGTGAGGCAGGCTTGTGAAACCTTGTAACAAACAACACTTAGATCAGGGGGCTAATCTATGGCCCTCCAGATGCAGCTGGAATTTCACCAACTCCAGCCAGCATGGCCAAGGGTCAGGAGTGATGGGAGTTGTAGTTCAACATCTGGAGGGCCAAAGGTTAGCTACTTTTGCTTTAGATTCCAGTAAACCAGCAAAGACCTTGATTCCAATTGGCGTGTTCTTTTGGTGTGTTTGCTCTTTTGTTGGGATATGTATCAGGCTCCTTTATGGGATGTTAAAAGTAGCAGATAACTTTTAACATACCACAAAGAAAAGACCATCCACAGATCCTAGTCTAATGCAGAATATGTATTATTCAGATAAGCCTAGATTGGCAAGGAGGGGGACCGAAAGAGCTAAAGAGCACACAGTCTCCCTCAGTCTTAGGGACAGAGGCAGTCTAAGGAACTGATAGACCTACCATTGTCGGATAAATTCAACTCCTTGATTGAGCTGGCATCTGAAACAAGATCCTGGATCACCTGGGCACCTGCTGATTTCAGCTTTAAAATGAAGACAATTGATACATATTCAAAAATAGTAAGAACATAAAAAATAAGAACAACTCTGTTGGATCAGAGCTATTTTGATTTCTTGGTTTTGATATGCTGAGCTTCAGCTTTATCAATTTTTATTGGTAATATTTATTAAGAACATTACATAGAGCCCTGCTGAATTAGACCAAGTACCTAAATAGTCCAACATCCCATTTCTCATGGTGGTAAACCACATGCATGCTTCTGAGAAGCCCACAAGCAGGGTAACAGGGCGATAGCCCTCTTTCATTGTTGATTCCCAGCAACTATTCATGCCACCTCTGATATAGTCACGTCTAGTAAGCAAAAATGGCTACATTTACTTTTTGTATAACTTGGAAAATACTGGATTTAGCCATTCAACAGTGGAAACCTAAGCTAGAGAAAGAGAACCTTAAACCACATGAATCTAGTGATTTATTATTCAAGAAAATATTCCTTCCAACTGCTAGGTAAAGCCACCCACTTTGGCTTCTACTGAATTTTTACCTAGTGCATACCTAAAATGGTATTTCCACTTTGGATAATATTAAATCTGATTCATAAGATATAAACCATGTCTCATACAACTGTAAAACAAACTTCATATCATCTGTCCCTTTGCCTACATGTTCTTCAAACCTCTCTAGCAACTTTTATTAGGTACACTTTTGGGGGGTGTCCCTTCTTACCTCACAGCTACTGAGGTCCAGGTGCAGACCACTCAGTTGGGGGTTATATGCCAAGGCCTGCAGCAAAATTCTGTAACAAACCAGAAAGGAAATAAGGGTAGGGATCAGCTCTAACTGCCAGGTGTCATGGGTGGAACCTGGTTCTGTATCTTCTTCCCCTCAACTATAGATTTGACTCCATCCCAAAATGCTTCATTTAATCCTTAATAGCTCACCACTTTACTTCTTTGAACCCCAAAAGGGTAAGAATTACTTTGTGTTGGATCAGATCAAAAGTTCAGCATTGTACAACAGCCACCCTCTGCTGTTGCCTTCCAGCAAGCTACCTCTAACCATTGAGATTCCAAACAAACATCATGGATTTGTCTCCTCAATGGATTTGTCAAAAAAAACAACCCACCACCTTTATGCATTCTGCAGCAAATCCATAAATTAATGTGTGTGTTACGGAATTCATCTTGACTGTGCCTCATTCCTTCATGCCCACTCAGCTAAGAAATAGTCAAGTATACCTTTTGTGCCTGTCCAGCAATTTTTCTTTTTTGTTATTATTATTAGTTACCTTCTCATATTTACTTGCTCATATAAGCTGCATTCAGATGAAACACTAACCCACAGTTTAGTGTTATGAGAATGAGCCTAACCTCCTCCAGAGCTCGTGTACTTCTCTCCCCCTCCTCTTCTCTCCTCTTGCAGTACAGCTGTGAGGAGGAGATTGGAAGTTTTATTTCCAGTTACTTCAGAACCCTAAACTGTGGTTAATTTTAACTATGGTTGGTTGAAACAAGCCAGCTTCATAAACTATGGTTGGTGTGAAGTTGGGTTTCCCCCCTCCAAACGAGCCAAAAAAGATTAGCCACAGTTAGTTTTATTTAGATGGCATGACAAGTGGTGTGTCATCGAAAATGGAAGTGAAAGCTTCTGAATTCCTTGCAGCTACACCAGAGAATGAGAGGGGAAGAGTGTGTAAGCCTGGAGAAAGTCTTGGTGTATTCTCATCACAATAATTTGCTGTTCATCATGACATCCAAACACAGCCATTAATTTGCTATGCATGAGGTTATTTTCATCCTTATAGTAGTCCTTCAATATAGATCACTCATTTACAAATGAGGAACCATAGCTGGAAGAACAATGAATTACACAAGACTACAGCAACCTATGGTAGATATGGGACTTGAATCCAGAGCACATTCAATATTGTCTCTCTCTCCCCCTCCTCTAATGGGAGCCAGCTAAAAACAGCTATTTACCCCTCACCTCAAAGCCTCTGTTGGTAACTTGGTTCCAGCCAATGAAACATGTTGGAGAGCAGAGGCTTTGCTGAAGAAATTGTTGATTCCAACAGGAACATCACTGTTCTTTCTGCAAAGAAATGCAGTAACTTAAGTTCCATGGGCAGGTGTCAGGTCCCACAGACCCCTGGAACTGGATCAGAAAATACCTCCTCACTAGAGGAGGATGAAGGGAAGGGCCATAGCTCAGTGGCAGAACAGCTGGTTTGTATGCAGAAGGCCCTGGATTCAATCCTCAGCATTGCCAGGTAGGGCTGAAAAGGTTCCCTTCCCAATAACCTGGAGAAAAGAGCATAGACAATACTGAGCTAGCTAGACCAATGGTCTGACTCTGTATAAAGCAGCTTCCTATGTTCCTATAATGTCACCATGAATTCCAGGAATAGGGGAGACAAGGAACCCAAAAGGAACACTAACACTCCTACCAGCTCCACAATATTCCATCCAGGGAAACTGCAGACTTGTGAGACCTGATACGTCTTAACTGGACTCATCCCTTAACTCTGGACCCTCCATAGGATCCTAACGAACAGTAAAGGCAGAAAGTCCAAAATGAAGCTTAGTTCTGATGTTACTGTGCTCACTTGGCTGAACAAGGCATCCCATGTCAAAAGAAGAAAAACAGTCAGGGTCATGATCCCATTAGCACCCCAGGAAGGGTGGGACAAGCAGGCTGAGTAATTAAACCCTCTGCTGCTAGCTGGAAGACCTGTTCATAGCAAAGCATTATTCTGCTCAGCTCTTTTTCCTGGCTCAGGACTAGGTCCTTTGACTGTCTGCACTGCTGGACAGCTCCCCTGCCTGGCTCAGACAGGTGAAATGAGACAACCAGCTTCCCTAATCACAGGGCATCCCTTAAAAGTAGGTGATTGTCAGAGGAGACTCAGGTAGTCTGTCCCAAGACCTTAGGGGAGGCTGAATACACTCCACCACGAAATCTTCATAGTCAAAAGCTTGATTTGGAAATGTAATCCTCTGCCAATATATTGCAACCAAAGTCATGAGAATGTACAAGATTGTCACTCAACACAAGAACAGCACCTAAACTTGAATTCAGGAGCAATGCAGATTCTTTATGTGAAGTAGGAGCCAAGTCAGGTTTAGACATCTGGACTAGGCTATCAGGAAGTGAGTCATTACTCTAGAAACACACTGAACAAAAGAGCTTCACATGTATCTTTTCAGGCTCTTGCCCAAAATCACAATGGTTTATGGATTTTTTTTAAAGCTCAGTTTAGAAGCTCTACCAACTTTTATGCCATGTTATCTTTTTGTACACCAATTTGAGGTTTTATGGTACATAAATCTAGTGAAATAAATAAGTAAAATAAAACTGCAGGCTGGTATAATATGCTACTGCTCCCAAGTAGCCTGCCAGAAAGGTGCAAGGAAAGCACACCAAGCTCTTACTTGTGGGTATAAACATTCTTGGATAGGTTCAGGTGGATTAGGTTTTCACAGCAACCAGCAGCCAAGGCATCAAAAAGCTGGGAACAGAGGAGGAAAAGGTCATGGACAACTGCAGAAAACAAAACAAAACAAAACAAAAAACAAAACAAGCTCATGGTCCCCTGTGGAATTATGACAGTGTGCCACTGGGTTCCATAAAAAGTTTTATATTTTGGATTTAACTGCTGGTTCAGGCTAAGTTCACACGCTATACCTTTAAAGCACATTTGAAGCACATTCTTCCCCTCAAAGAATTATGGGCACTGTGGTTTACCTCTCTCAGAGTTACAATTCTCAGCAACCCTTAACAAACTACAGTGCCTAGAATTCTTTGAGTTGGGAAATGTGCTATGAATGTGCTTTAAAAATATAATATGTACATAGCCTCAGTCATTTTGGCTGAGGGTTTTATATTGCTGTTTTATGAAATTGTAGGTTTTGAATGTTGTAAGCTGCCCAGAGTGATGGTATCGATTTTGTTTATTTTTGCAACGGAAGGGCAGGATATGAATGTTTTAACAAACAAAATAACTAGCAAACTCCATTTTCAAATAGAAACAGCCACTGCCAGCAAGAGTAGTCAATACTTGGTTAAATGGACTAAGGGTCTGACTCATTTTAAAGGAACTTCAAGTGTTTTCCATAACACCCCCCCCCCCCCATCAGACTCAGTGCACTTGTGACGGCACAATAATACAGGATCCTCATTCTGGGGAAATGACATGGTACATCATGCTTAAGAGTAAGAAATAGCAACAGCTGTCAGGTGCTCACCACATCCAAAGCGCAGGCTGTCCCAGAGAGATCAAGGTGACCTAAAGCATTTGGCTGACTCAGGAAAGAAAACAAGCCCTGAAAGGGGAGTGAGGGGGAGAGAGAGAGAGAGCGAGAGAGCAGATTTACTTGTTGAGAAAGAAATTTGCAATGCGGCTGTTGTTGTAAGACAGCAAGGTCCACCACAAGCATTACTTTAATGTACTCTAGAGCTGCCTTTGAAAACTATCTAGAAGCTCCAACAGGCCTAAATGCCACTGCTAAACTAATATCTGGAGCTTTCTAGATAGAACATGACTCAGTTCCTTATTTAAAAGCATTTATAAACTGCTTAATATTTCAGAAAAATCTAAATGGTGTAGTATAGTCTAACAAACAAACAATATACTGTATCATTAAAACTAAAATCAATAAAACTTCAATGTAAAAAACAAATGAAAGTGTATAAAAGTGAATAGAACAAAAATATCTTAATTGTTTACCTATATGCTTCTGAGCTGTTCACATTTAAAGCCCTGAATCACCAGCAAAAGTGACCCCTTGAGCCACTAAAACTATCCAATGACTTTGCCCAGTGATGAGACAACTTAAAGTTTGTGAACTAACAGAATATTTTAGCATCGACAGGTCTTGTGAGACTAGACAGCAAGAGAAGTTTTGGGAAGAGAAGGTGAAAGGCCCAGAAAACCTTTCCTGCAAGGAGACAACAGCTCCAGAATAGCATTGTTGACTCTGTTATTTCATTAGCTTCTGCAGAAATGCAAAACCTAATGAAACCTAGATGCATTGATCTTTTAATACTGTAATTCCAAAACAGCAACATTGGGGCTGAGGAGCAAACTTTGACTCCCTGTCTATGTCTGAAACAGGAGGCGCAACACATCTGCTACACAGTTTCCAGGAGCCGTGAATACTCACATCTGCACCTTCAGTGGCCAGGCTCCCTGGGTTCCCAGAAAGGTCCAAGTGGTACAGAGTAGTTCTGTATAGTCTATTGGAGCCTAGAGATTGGCAAAGGGCCATCATTCCTGGCAGGCAAGAGAAATCACAAAGAGATAGTAAGGATGCAAGTGCCAAGTCACACAGAGGAAGGTGGAGGGCAACTGTTTCATTTGCAAGGTTGGCCTTGCTTAGCTCAGATTCTGATATTGACTGGGGAAATTTAGTATGTACAGAGAACTAAATCTTTACCTGAAGTGAGAAAGCATTCTTTCAGCTAGAGAAGCACAGCTGCATGATATGCGCCAATGAAATTTATAGATTTGTTAAATATCAACAACTGGTACATGCAGGTCTTCCATCCAGTGACCCTGTTACAGGGCTGGCTCTACCATTAGGTAGAGTGAGGTGGCTACCTCACCTCAGTCAACTGATTTTTGATGTCATGAAAGGTCAGCAACTTCTTACTTTAAGTTAGAGTTATTGTATTTTCCCTCCCGGTAAGAGGCATTTAAGGGATTTTCTGCCACAAGTGGTCAGTCTTGACTCCTATACACTTTTACTTGGCTGTACTCATGGAGCATGCTGTTTTTTTTCCATCTCAGGTAAATATTTGCCTGAGCTGGTCCCAGTGCCATTAAAGAACAGAAATTGTCCAGTTGGTTTTTTTTATCAGCTTGTTTAACTATACCAAGCTCTGGGGGTGTCGTGCTGGATTTTTAAATTTAAATTTTGCTTTGGCCAGCCCTGGATCCATGCAGTGAAGAAAACAGGCAATGTATATTTATTTTATTAAAAAAAGGAATAGGAACCAGTATTTAATAGAACTAATAAAACATTAATATGGAAGAATGAAGGCAAAAATCTAATCACTGCAATAAATCTCACAGCAAGATAACATTAATAATGACACTACAATAATGATACTATAGATACCACTGATGAAGATTTAGATTTCAGTTCTCTCTGATGTGCTAATGCCATCCTAATACAGCATCCTGAAACAGTACCACTACCCCAAACCCTTCAACCATGGACTAACAAGTGTTTCCCTCTGTACCTTTTGGAGTCAAGGAGGTCCTAGCAAAGTTCAAGCTTTGGAAGCCCTTGATGCTTTGCTCTAAGTTCTGGCTCAGAACAATTATACCTAAAGAGAGAACAGAACCCTTGAGTAGACATAGAATGCAATTGTATTGCCATGTACCAGTACTTCAGTGGTGCTTCTAGGCAGGCAGTTCCTAGTACCACCCAATAATTATTCTGCCATAGTAAACTACAAGTGGCATTGCAACAATCAACTTTCCACACAACTTGGGTGGTGGTGGCGGTATTGAAATTTTTCTGCACATATCCTGCTATGTTTCATCCACATAGATGGGCCAGAAAATAACCCATCATTTTTTTACATTGTTCTTTTTTCTGATCAATAATTTAATTTGCATCTTGGTATTTGTTCATGGGTTCCATGATCACTGCAGATGGTGACAGCAGTCACGAAATTAAAAGACACTTCCTTCTTGGGAGAAAAGCAATGACAAACCTAGACAGCATCTTAAAAAGCGGAGACATCACCTTGCCGACAAAGGTCTGTATAGTTAAAGCTATGGTTTTCCCAGTAGTGATGTATGGAAGTGAGAGCTGCACCATAAAGAAGACTGATCTTGAGAGTCCCATGGACTGCAAGAAGATCAAACCTATCCATGCTGAAGGAAATCAGCCCTGAGCACTCACTGGAAGGACAGATCCTGAAGCTGAGGCTCCAATACTTTGGCCACCTCATGAGAAGAGAAGACTCCCTGGAAAAGACCCTGATATTGGGAAAGATTGAGGGCACCAAGGAGAAGGGGACTACAGAGGACGAGATGGCTGGACAGTGTTCTCAAAGCTACCAACATTAGTCTGACCAAATTGCGGGAGGCAGTGGAAGACAGGAGTGCCTGGCATGCTCTGGTCCATGGGGTCACAAAGAGTCGGACACAACTAAACGACTAAACAACAACATTTGTTCATTTAAGAGTAATTACCTGCGAGATGTCATGATTTGTTTTTAAAAAAGGTTTTGATATATAGATGTTCCAGATGGCTCTTAGGCAAAGTTTTTAGATTAGAAGTATTTTAAATTGGGGGGGGGGGAACACATTGATAAAATGGTGACAACCAGTAAGGCAGTGGGGAGTTTTAGAAAAATACTCTTATTTAAGATTGCTTCCTCAGCTTGGGCCCTCAGGATACTGTCAGAATACAACTCCTGTTATCCCTTACTGTTGGCCATGCTGGCTGGAGCTGATGGGAGTTTTAGTTATATATAAAAATAGGATATTAACATTTTAGTGCTAACTAAAAGAACAAATATAAATAAAGAGGAACAGTGATAATATGATGACCACTTGAAAAGTAATAGTCAAAGTTTGCCAAGTGGGGGGAAAGTCTATCTGCCCAATGTATCAATACACATTTTGCAACCATGCCACTTGGAAATATTGAAAAAGCAGCACAAAAGCAATCTAGACTTGGAGAAATTCTACAAAAGATGGAAGCAGCACTAGGAAAACATAGGACTATATAATGATTGGATGATGATATCGTGATGCAAATTTTCCCCAAGGTGAATGACATGCAGCAATTACACACTAAACGCCATTTGTTTAACAAATTTACTCCTGTTTCCCAAGTTAATCTTACTGCTTAAGCCAGTGTGGGCCAGAGCTAAGCTTGGACCAACATTCAAATCCAACCTCTTCTTCAGTGCAGGATTTAAGACAAATTTCTCAGCCTTAGCTTCTCATTGGTAAAGGGAGACTGTTGGTCACCTACCTCATAGGGCTACTGTAAGGTCAAACACACACAGTAAAGATGGTGCATCATTTAACAAATTAAAAGACCATATAAATGAGTAACAGCTGAAGCACTCAAAACTAATTGAAGACTTGGAAAGGTCTCTTTTCTCTCAGTTCATGAGGGCAGAGCATGCAACTTTTGTAATTGAAAGTTCTAAAGGCAGAAACAAATGAGATTCTTTATACCTAGGTAACTGCAAGCAGGAGGATTTAGCCAGAAAATAGAGCAACCAAGTAAATAGTTAAGACAGTGAACCAAGTTTATTATTATGGCCAGAACACACAAGCCACTACTATGTAGTATTGGCCGAGAAATCAGAAATGCACTACCTCGGTCCTCAAGCAGGTTTCCAGAAAGATTAAGCATGTTTAAGGTATTGTTTGGATGATTGTGAAGCACCTGGGCCATCCGTTGAGCAAAATCACTGCAAGGTAAAAAGATTTCACACAGTAACAAGACCACAGATGAAAATAGTGACTCACACATTTTGACTTCCCTTCGTGCCAACCAAACATCTGTAGTCACTAAGAACTTGCTCCTCTCCCAAGGGTTGATACCTTGTTCCTGATTTGTGCTGCCCATCCAAAGATTAGGAACAATTCCTTATTCTCCTCTCAACTCCAGCCATGGAGCATGGGATGGAGAACTCATCATTGGAAACAAATTGCATGGAAGCAAGTCCCAGTCTGAAGCAAGTCCAAGCTCTATTTTGGTTCTGTGTTGCTAAGATCTCCTCCTGACCTTGAGACTGAGGAGGGGAACCATCCCTTTAGATATGTTGAGTGGAGCACAATGGTGAGGATGATCCATGACTCCCACTCCAGTTCCAAGATTAGGGGGCAACCTGGTAGCATCCTATATTTGCCAGAGGTTGGTGGAACACTCAACATTATGACCAAAATATGAACTCCTGGATGGAACTTGCCTGCTGACTGGTGCATGGTTTGCAAATTTAGCCCAGACTTAAGGTCAAAGTCAATCTGACTGAAAATGTTCTGATGGGATGCCCATGAGGATCTTTTTAAACCCACATGTGTGCAGCACAAACTCCTACTCAAGTCTTCTTGAGTTCTTCTCTTGGAAGAAAAACAGAAGGCCAGAGAAGATCAGAAATAGTTCTGGTTACCACAGCAGGAGGCATGGAGACATCTAAGTGGCAGAGCTTAGAACTCATGCTCTACTCCCAACACATTCCTATTCATAGCTTTAAGTATTCATTTTTCCAATCTGTATGCAAGCTAGTTGGTGTGTGCTGCACTTGTATCTTAAACTGGTGTTTATCTGTCACTTTGTGTGTGACTGGCACAATGCTGTCCATCTTCCATGGGATTTTGCAGTGCCTTCTGGATCTTTTAAATTACAACCGTGTATGACCATGCTGGCTGGAGTTGCAGTCCAAAACATATGGAGGGCACCTGGTTAGTGAAGGCTGGTTTACGACACACATTTAAACTCATTTCATTAATCAACTAAGATTCCATAACATCCCTAATTCTTTTGCTGGACATTTTGCTCAATCCTAAATAAATGGTCTGATCATTGCCACAGCATGCTGATATATTATGAAGCTGTTTGTTGCATGATGTTGTGTACCTGTTCTCATGCAGTGTCCCACTCCCAACAGCAACCACCATTTATTATGAATTCACAACATATTCATAATGAAACCTCCAGACTTTTTCTGCTTACAACTTCAAGCCACAGTTTTCCAACACCAGCTCTTCCAGAGTCACTGATTTGCTGAGAACATGGAGAATCTGGTCCAGAATATCCAAATTCTAGGGCAGAATAAAATATACTGTGAAGCCCTGCTAGGGAAGGTTCAGGAAGACATTTTACTTCTGACATATAGAAGAGGCAGAGGCAGTTATTATCAAAGAACTTGTAAATAATTATTGGGGGGGATAACAGACATTATATTAATCACTAACCCCTATAACATATTAACAACTAGCAGAAAATTGTGGGACTAAAAATGGAAAAGTCTCTTTTCTATATTCTGATTTTCTCCCCGCCCTACTCTGAAAACTCACCTTCTCCCACGGAGGTTGTGTTCCAAGTGCCCCTGCTAAATTCAGTGGCTACCAGGAGAGGGCCTCCTTGGTAACAGCACCATGCTTATGGAATAGCCTCCCAAGAGAGGCTTGCCTGGCACCATTCTTATGCTCTTTTTGATGGCAGGCACATACCAGAGTTTTTAAACAGCTAGTGCTCTTAATCTGAGCATCTCAGTTTTATATTTTATATTTTGTCGTAAATCTGCAAGAAGCACATTTTCATTCTCTTTATTGTTTTGTATTGTACTTCTAATATTTAATTTTTGTGAGCTGCCCACACAAATGCCAATCATCATCGTTGTTGTTGTTGTTGTTGTTGTTGTCGTCATCATCATAAGAACTAAGAAGGATGCTTTTTAAACCAGGTCCATATAGCCTAGTATTATCTACTCTAACTGGCATCACCACTCCAGGCACTTTTTGCATCACATACTACCTGATGCTTTCAATTGGGGGTGCCAGGGATTGAACCCAAGCCCTTCTGCATGTGAAGCATATACTCTGGTAATCCCTCTCCAATTTATATTTATTTGTTTGATTTATATTCTGCCTTTCTTCCATCAAAGAACTCAAGGTGGTATACATGGAATTTGCAGGCAGTCTCCCATCTAGGCAATTACCAGACCCAGACCTGCTTGGCTTCAGCAAGGAGGCTGCATCCTGTGGTCTTACGCTTCTGTCCATCTCAGGGAGGTCCTTGCCAAAAAGCCTAGCACATTGCACTTACCAGTTTGAAGTCCTTGCAGCACAGCCTTGTGAACCACTGATTCAATGACAGGCTAGTCACACTAAGAGCCACATCTCTGCAACAGGACAAAGCAATATTACATAGAAAATGTATTCTGTCAAGTTGTACCATTGGTCCATCTAGCTCAGTATTCCCTACACTCACTGGCAGCATCTCTTCGGGGTTTCAGGCAGGGAAATATCCCAGCCCTACCTAGAGATGCTAGTAATTGAACCAGGAATGGGACCTTCTGCATACAAAGCAGGTGCTCAACAACTCAGCTATCCATTGGCCCCCTCCACCTATCCTAATCCACTATGCAACCAACAAGAGATGTAGCTTATTCAGTTCTACAAATTAGTTTAGAATTTAAATAGTTAAAATCTAGACTCTAAAAGGCACAATTCACTTGATTTTTTAAAAAGAACAGTTTATTTTTAAAAAAGCCAATAAAGATTATTTAAAAATTGTCTAACACAGTAACTCCCTTGATCTAGATTCAAAAGGCCTGCCTATTTATGGAGGTCTTCAGCTACATTCTAGATAGACACACTTGGGGCCAATGCAGGGACAGTGGAATTTGCTGCCAAGGAGTGTGGTGGAGTCTCCTTCTTTGGGGGTCTTTAAGCGGAGGCTTGACAGCCATCTCTCAGGAATGCTTTGATGGTGTTTCCTGCTTGGCAGGGGGTTGGACTGGATGGCCCTTGTGGTCTCCTCCAACTCTATGATTCTATGATTCTATTCTATGATTCTAGGGAAGATGAGGGGAATTGAAGGGAATCACACAATTGCTTCATTGAGTATCTTGAAACTCAAATGCACTCAGCATTGCTCAGCCAAGCTTTGCACTGACACATAAACATGGCTTGAACTGGGAGACTGAACTCCTGAATTTCTTAGAATACTGATGATTTCATGCTATTGTAACACTGTATAGTATGTGTAAGGTTCTCAGTTAGTTGCTCATGAGGTAAGCAGCCAGAACTCCACGTTTCCTTTAAGGTTTATATTGTGCAAACTATGTACAGTGCAGAGCTAAAAAGTTCATGTCGTATCAAGTGGTGTCAGAATCCGGGAATGGTCCCTTCCGGTTCTGACCCCAAC
Organism: Lacerta agilis; assembly: GCF_009819535.1. Lineage (NCBI taxonomy): Eukaryota > Metazoa > Chordata > Lepidosauria > Squamata > Lacertidae > Lacerta > Lacerta agilis. The sequence continues at coordinate 40,670,086 of NC_046319.1, read as the reverse complement.
AAAAAGAGCTTAGGGATACGAAAACCCCGCCTCCAATCTTTTCGTTTCACCCCCACAATGCCTTTGGGGCGACGAAAGTTGCGCACCCCCTGTATCGCCCACTGAACTGTGTGAGTGCTGGGTCTCTCGTGCATCCCCAGAGCCTCGGCACCTTTCCCCCTGAGAGACCACCCCCTCCTCGCTGGATGCCTCACCACTCCTCCCGCTGCTAGAGGAGGTACTGCTGGCAAGGTGGGACTGGGGCTCTCTGTAACATCCTGAGAGCCCTTGCACCACTCTGCGCTGAGTTGGGGATAGTTCCCTGACAGTATGACTGCATATCAGGTGATATTCAGTGAAGTCCTACTCATTGAAATGAATGAATTTAAATTACTCATGTTCATTACCTACAATGGGTCTAATCTGCATAGGACTAGCTTTCAATACCACCTCATGGATTTCACCCTTCTCACTCCCCACCCAATTTTTTTTATAGGGACTCACAGGCTGTGGAGGTGGTTGAAATCCAGCAGGTTGAACTCCCTGCATTCCTGGTTGTGATAAATATTATCCACATCCTTGAAAAATAAAAATAAAATACATTAACACATTGCAGGGAGGTAAGAGGCCATTTGGCAAATTCACATAATGGTAACGATACTAACAGCACTACCTGGCCATCTCTAAGCAGAAGAGTTCCACACAAGAGTAATGATGAGCTTAATATCAGTATGCTGAGCCAGACTCTTGGCATACCTGTGTCTTGAGAACTACAGTGGTACCTTGGTTTACGAACTTAATCAGTTCCGGAAGTCCATTCTTAAACCAAAGCGTTCTTAAACCAAGGCGTGTTTTCCCATAGCAGTGGGGGACTCAATTTACAAATGAAACACACTCAACAGGAAGCAGAACATGTTCTGCTTCCAAGGCGAAGTTCACAAACCAAAACACCTACTTCTGGGTTTGCAGCGTTCTTAATCCAAGTTGTTCATAAACTAAGCTGTTCTTAAAACAAGGTACCACTGTACTTTACACACACACAAAAATTGTACGCAGGTCATGCAGGATGGAACTGGGGGAATACGGACACAAATGAGTTGCCAAATCAGCATCTGGAAAAGGTGCATGCACACATTACACTCTTTGACGCAATGGGAGACAAGGAAACGGTGGCATTTTCTGGCCATTACTTTTTTCCTGCCATAGAGTTGTGGGTTATTCATAAGCATGTTGTTTTGGTATGAATGACTAATTTAACTCTTGTGTCTTACCACTGGATCTCCTCTGGAAAGGGAGCCAATGTAATCACAGAGAGCAGCGTATGTCTCTGAAAAACCACCTGTAAATGTGAGAGGATATTAGCAGTTAATGTTGCAGAACAGAATTTACAGGTGATCCAAGTTCTAGATCCAAACCTATCCTTTGCCAGAAACTTAGTAGCTGGTCTTAGGTAAACCACTATCTCTCAAGCTCAATAATATACACCTATCTTGCATGGGTAATAAAGAGATTTCAGAGATTATGGTATTGAAGACTCCAAAAATTATAAGCCAGGCCATATAAAAGTGATTACTTTTAAACATTTACCTGTATATAATGCAGGAAAATCACAAGATATAGATATTCTGAGCCAAGAATACTTTGCCCAAATCAGATATTTGGGGCATATTAGTAATATCAACCCCATTCCTCACTCCTCAACCCTGCCAACAATCTTCTGGATACAAAAAATAGAAAATACAGCTGTAAAATCTAAAAAAAAAAAAAAAAAAAACTAAGAAAAAACTATAAAAAGGAGACAAAATAAAAAAATCCTTCCAATAGCACCTTAGAGACCAACTAAGTTTGTTCTTGGTATGAGCTTTCGTGTGCATGCACACTTCTTCAGGTAGTATCTGAAGAAGTGTATCTGAAGGTAGTATCTGAAGAAGTGTGCATGCACACGAAACCTCATACCAAGAACAAACTTAGTTGGTCTCTAAGGTGCTACTGGAAGGAATTTTTAATTTTGTTTGTTTTGACTATGGCAGACCAACACAGCTACCTACCTGTATAAAAAGGAGTACATTTGAGATAAAGTAAAGCAGTAGTGGAGAAGAGATGTGAGTTTCCACCAGCTTCATTCCTCCAATTTGTAAATATCTCAACAGACCTCATTTGTTACAACAGCAAATGTAGCTACTGAAAGTTTGGACAAGTTTGAACTATGAGTGCTTTGACTGTGTATCAATCTTGTATTTCTTACATTTTTATCCTGCCCTTTTTTGAAGGAGCTCACAGCAGGGCACATGGTTTCCCCCCTGTCAAGTTTATCCACACAACAATCCTTTGAGGTTAGTTAGGCAGCATCAGAAAGAATTAATGACCAAAAGTTGCTCGGTGAGTTTCACAGCTGAGTTGGGATTTCAACCAGGGTTTCCTCAGCCCTAATTCAACCCTCCTAACGACCACACCATGTCACAAAAAGCTGTCAATGCTAAAATTCTCTCTTCTTCACAACTATTTAAATAGCACAGGAGCCCTGCTGTCCTCCTTGGCATCTGGCCACCTGACAGCTGCACAACCATAGAAACCATCATCTCATATATACAGCTGATGCACAAAGCAGCCTACTTGCCCAGACCTTTAATGGTTTATAATGCTTAATTGGATGCTGCTGCTTAGCTTTATCAGCAATTTCATCTCCCATTTACTGTCTGGCTGCTTCTAGTGTTTCATTTTTAAGATGTTGTTTAAAATTGGTTCATATTTTATCATTTTGTGAACAGCTATGAAGATAATCAATAATTGTTAAGGCAGGATATAAATATTCTATGGACCAATCCTATGAAAGGCTACTTGGAAATACTATTGTTGTGTTCGGTGAAGCTTACTCCCAGGTAAACCAATAGAGGATGGCAGTCTTAATCAAAGGAAAGATTGACCATATGTGCACATGGGGAGATGGCTGCAAAAGCATCTGCAGTCTAGGGAAAGCAAGTTCTACATAAAATGATTCCTAGAAAGGGTGCCAGAGTGGCAGCTACTAGCAACTCTGTGCTTCTGAAGCCAAAGTCAAAAACACACATACACCCTGCCTGCAGCCCTATTTTCCAATGTGTGCGTATGCTAAATTCATATGAATTCAGAATTGTCAGATTTTTTAAAGGGCCTGAGCACTCTAAGGGAAGTAAGCTTTAGTTTTACCACCAGTTTAATAGTATGTTTAAACTTTTAGTTTAGTTTAAACTTTTAGTTTAAATAGTATGTTTAGGGAAGCTTTTAATATCTGATGAATTATTGTATTTTAATGTTTTGTTGGAAACCACCCAGAGTGGCTGGGGAAACCCAGCCAGATGATGATGATGATGATGATGATGATGATGATGATTAACTAGCCTTGTATTAAGCACTCACCTAGATGCCACACACAACAAGAAACTGCATGCAGGTGGATAAACAAGTTATGTGCCTCCTCTGTGCCCAATATAGGAAACAGTGGGCTGTCTGAGGAGAGATGGAGCCATACATCCCTTCCCTACGACCCCCAGTAGCTCACTTTTTAAAAAAGGCTAAACACTTTTGTAAGCATATTTTAAAGGCTAGTTTAGGCTAGGGATAGAGGAGAAATTTGATTCACTTTGCAGAGAGGAGCCTACCTAACTAACTCAAACTTTCAGAAACATTGGAGAAACATAGCCATCCTTCAAAATTTGCATTCTCCAAATTTTGCAGTACGTTTCTCCAGCCAAGGAATGGGTAACAAAATACATATACTAGGACAAAGTGTGCATATAATTGAATATGTTAATGAAGGTGACATTAAATTCATTATATCAGGAGAAACTGCATAAACAAATGTGTATATAAGGAGAAATTCACACAAATGCTGGTGAATTTTCATGAGGATTTTTTAAAACAATATTGCAAACAGCTGTGAAAATGTGGAGAAAAATAAGAAACCAGAATTGATATATTCCTCATCCCTAGTTTACATTTCTTACGTTCTTCACAACTATAGTTTGGCTCAACAATTACTTCCAACATATTTTCCTCCAATAATTTTCATATATAAAGATTACCACATGGGCCTTGATTTTCCTTTAGCAATTCTTCCAAGGAATCTGTTATCGCTTTATTCTGTTGAGCAAGATGGGGGAGGCATTTTGGAGCAGGTTTCTTCAAAACAAAGGGAAAAACCAATTACATTTTTCTCATTGAAGGCTTAGAGGACGCACCAGTCAGGAAGTTGGACAAAAACATTATATCAGGACAGGACACAGGAAGCTCCTGATTCCACCTACAAACAATTAAGACCACAGCCATCTAGTGCCTAAAACATAACAACACTGTCCACTCATGTATTCCCCCCCCCCCACCTTCCATTTGTTTAAAAGAAACAAAAAAAAATTGGTACTGTTGAAACATCTGGTGCTTAAGGTAATCAGTTACGCATCTCTAAACCCAAAAATGCTTCTGGGAACTTCAACCAAAACAAGTGCTGATCTGTAACACCCTGCCATTCTTACAATATTGCTCTGGCACAGTCTCAGTAAATCAGTTTCCAAGTACTACTTGTATACGTGACCATTGTACTTTCTCAGAAATAAAGAAGGTGTTGTAGGCTTCTGTCTGGTTTCAACAAAATATCATCTGTGCTCCATTCCTGCCCACCCCTTATACATTAACTGGAGTCTGCCATGGCTTTATAAGATGAAGATGGTAGAGCACAAGCTTTGTCTGCAACCAGTCCCAGGTTCAACCCCTGGTATTTCCAGAGAGGGCCAAGAAAGGCTCAAAGCTTATTATCTGGAGAGCCACTGCCTCTCAGTGGTGATAATACTAAGCTAGATAGATCAATGTTGTGTAGTTATCCACAACAAAGTACTTTCTTGTCCTGTCATTAGAACTGTTATCGGCTTGAGTCTTTACAAATACGAAGCCCAAGAAGTGTTGGTTGCCCACTGCATTATCACTTCTTGCATTATCTGGGTATGAAACATGAGATAAAAATGTCCTTTATCATAAAGCTATGGTCCCTTTCCCTAATGGGCTGTGTCAGTGAGCTTCCACTATCCCTTTCAAGAGATGCTTCATACAAGATGCTTTTGGGAAACAGATGCTAGTATAGGATAGTGGGTATAAGACTGAACTGTTAACCAATAAGTCACTTGTTAAAATCACGTGATTAGTCTATAGGAAAGCCTAAGGCATACCACTATCTCTTAAATTCTCTACTGTTTCACCCCATATCTTCATACCTGCAATGTGAAGCATAATAACACTGCCCTGATTTAAAGGGTTGTTGTGAGGTAGGGATAACCAATGTGACACCCTCCAGATGTTGTGTACTACAACTCCCATCAAACCCAGCCAGAATAGCCAAGGATAATGGAAGCTGTAGTCCAAAATATCTGGACAGAACCATGATGGCTATCCTTGTTGTATGTTTTATTTAAGATAATGTACCTGATTTGAGCATGCTAATGTGCTATATAATAATAACCACTCCAAACCCATCTAACCAGTTTGGCCCTGGTCACCAGCGTTCAGCCCGTATCTTCTAATGTGGGCTGGGGAACCTGTGTCTCACCAGATTTTGTTCGGCTCCAACTCCCATCAGCTCCAGCCAGCATAGTTAACGGTCAAAGATGGTGAAAATTGTAGTCCAACAATATATACAGGGCCAAAGGTTCCCCCACCTGTTCAAAAGTCTCCAAAATATGTACAACCTTGGGCTTTGGTAAATTATATAACCTCCTTACCCAGGTGAAGAAATTGGAAAGATCTTCTTCAGAGATGTGACCACGTGGATGACCATATGCTCCAAATCATCCAATGACAAGAACTCAAATTCAAAAGAAGATTTATCTGTCTCCACGACAACCTTTAGTTAAGTAGAAGAGAAGACATATGAGGGGAGATATTATCTATTTAAAAGTTTCAGTATTTAAACAATAGTTATTCTCTCATAATACACTTTATTTTAAACAAGGGTACTAAAATAATAATATTTGTAATGATAAAGAATTTATAATAAAACATTAACTCATTTTGTTTTCCAACATACACGAGCTTTTTCTTCTCACTATTACTATTAAATTAAAATGAATAATTTTCTTTAGAGAAGGGAGGTATGAAATTATCACAGGCAAAAAAGGAGATGTAATAGCCCAAATTCTCCTTTGGAAAAGAGGACGAGCTACACAGAAGATGCTTATATCATAAAAGAAAATAATTGAAAGCAAGTAGAAAGGGTATATAAAAAAATCCCATACTTTCTAGCTAAAGAAAAATCTTCCGCAAAATGACTAAAATATTGAACATTTGTATATATTTTCACTCCCCAGGCTCCAAATGTGTCTTTCTCTATAGAAGACTGAGTTGATTTTAAACATTTATTCCCTGCCAACCCACTGAGATTATCTATATCCTCGGGTAACTTTTTGAAAGAGGGAGAATTACATGATGTATTATGAGAAAGTGCCTTTTGTTATATCACTGCTGAAGTTAAATAGATGTGCACCTCAGCAATGTCCAAGGTCCTCATAAGAGCTTTGAGCTTAAGGAAGAATATGGTGTAAGGACACTTGATAACAAATACATCTGTGCTTTAAAAAACACACAGAGAGAGTCACACACAAAGGCAGAAGAACCTCAAGCACAGAACAACAAAATACCATGTAGGAAAAAAGTGTATAAAAAGAATCTAAAGCAAAATCTGGCACAAAATAAGACAAATGATTGTTATGGCCCTGTAACCATGTGGCAAGCAACTCTTATTTCATAGGTCCCAAACTGTCCTCTTCACTACACCCTAATCTGATTAGTAAAGATTGTGGAGCAGTAATAGGTTGCTAATACTACTGGCAAACAATTCAAATCTAGGCTAATTTCAAAGTCTGAATCAATCGTCAAACAAACCAGTTTAATATCTCCTTTTTGATTGTTTGTAGATTCTGGAGGGGGGATCTAATAATTATGTTTGCATATCTGCATCATCTTCTCTGTAAGAAACATTGGAAAGGTTTAGAAAATATTCCTGCTAAATTTGAGTTCTTTTGGTTCCTCCAGTGAAAAATCAGACCTGCTCCATAGCCTCCAATATTTCACATGTGAAAACGAACACATAATGAACACATAAAAAGCAAAAATTGGTGCAAAACAGAGGTAATAAATTTCCAAGAATTGTTAGCAGAAAAGAGAAACAATTGGTTCATGCATAAAGGTGAATGGACCCCTGACTGTTAGGTCCAGTCGCGGACAACTCTGGGGTTGCGGCACTAATCTCGCTTTACTGGCCGAGAGAGCCGGCGTACAGCTTCTGGGTCATGTGGCTAGCATGACTAAGCCGCTTCTGGCAAACCAGAGCAGAGCACAGAAACACGGTTTACCTTGCCGCTGGGGAGCGGTATCTATTTATCTACCTGCACGGCGTGCTTTTGAACTGCTAGGTTGGCAGGAGCAGGGACCGAGCAACGGGAGCTCACCCTGTCGCAGGGATTCGAACCACTGACCTTCTGACCAGAAAGCCCTAGGCTCTGAGCCAAACTGGGATTTTAGCTGCTGAATTGCAGTTCCTGGTTTGTTTGCTTTTTGTTTTATTAAAATATAAGGATAAGACTATCCATTCTCAAAGAAATCAGCCCTGAGTACTCACTAGAAGGACAGATCCTGAAGTTGAGGCTCCAGTACTTTGGCCACCTCATGAGAAGAGAAGAATCCCTAGAAAAGACCCTGATGTTGGGAAAGATGGAGGGCACAAGGAGAAGGGGACGACAGAGGATGAGATGGTTGGACAGTGTTCTTGAAGCTACTAACATGAGTTTGGCCAAACTGCGAGAGGCAGTGAAGGATAGGCGTGCCTGGCGTGCTCTGGTCCATGGGGTCACGAAGAGTCGGACACGACTGAACGACTGAACAACAACAACAAGGATAAGACTATAACATGAATTATTGATATAATTAAATATAACTAGAACTTAATAGAAGTACAAGATGTTAATGTACCGTATATACCCGAATATAAGCCGACCGAATATAAACCGAGGCACCTAATTTTCCCACAAAAACCTGGGAAAGCTTATTGACTCGAGTATAAGCCGGTTCACCTTTGCCGCTGTGGAGAAGGAGGAGGAACGAGCAGCCCAAAAGCAGCCCTTTGGGCTGCTCCTTCCTCTTCCTCCTTTGCCAAGTTTGCATTTATGCGAGCAGTTCAGGAATGGAACAAGCTGCCTGGGGAGAGTAAAGAACCGCTGTTCTTGTACGCTTAAGGAATGGTTGACTGGGGAGAGCGAGTGGTGGCACGAGCGGAGAGAAAGGGCTTCTTTCTCGCCGCCCCCACCGCCCGCCTCACTCAAGTATAAGCCGAGGGCAGCTTTTCAACACAAAAAATGTGCTGAAAAACTAGGCTTATACTCAAGTATACAGTACTTAACACTTAAGTGCATTACAAACAATAGCAACAAGCACAGAATGAATCACTGCCTGAATACAAAATATTAGACACAAAATAAATAATACATAATAAAAGTGAGAATAATGAGTATGGATGCATATTATCTTGAAACTTAACGCTTCAGTAGTTCATAAATTCAACAATGTGTATAGATACACAGTTTTGCGGTTTATTAAATTTATAGTTTACTTTTCTCTTCAAAGAATCCTGAGGTGGTTTACAACAAAGAGTAAAAATACAATAATAATAACAAATACATAACATGTGAAAAATATAGTCAGAATACAAACATCCACTTGCTAGTGCTGCCCAAATGCCCACTGTCTAAGGCAGTAGTCAACATTTTCAGATACCTTTAACCCAACCATACACCTAGGGACAAATTTCGTAATTATTTACTATATATTTGTAGGGTGGTAGATCAGTCCATGACCCAGGAGTGAGTGCTGACCACCATTTGAAGACTGATGGTATGCACTATTTCTTCCATATTTTATAATGGGCCAGTTGGCTCATTAAGGCCTTTGTGCACACTTTATTAAACCAATCTAAAATAGAAAGTGGTGTAATTCTTTTTTTTTCAATTTCAGGAGTGCCCTTTGATTCTCAGTAAGCATCAGAAATGGGATTTTATTTTACCAGGAGAGAATGTCGTCTACTGCCCTTTAACTGCTGGACATGAGTAATTTTAATGACAATAGACTGGCTGTTTAATGTCAGAGCAATCAAAAAATTTACTGGTCCCACTTCTGTGCCTTTTACAGTGGTCTGACACACATAAATCAAGCAGCTGAAAGCTTCCCTGTCTTTTTATTTCCAGTGCCAAGAAAACATCACCTTCATTTCTATACATCAGTTTTGTTACAGAAGGTACAGAAGTAGACATAATAAATAAATGGAATGGAATACAATAGAATAAAATGGCAACATTAAGGATGGTCTTGTTGGTTAAGGACATGATTAAAATGAATATTTGTAACCAGTTATATACAAATTCTTGGTCTATGTGCACATATGACAGCTTTGTAGCATTTACTGTGGGGAAAGATTATCTGGCATCTGCCCCCCCCCCCAAAAAAACACTAGGCCCTCGCCCATAGGGAGGGGAGGAAAAGTGTGCTTAATGTCTGTATGGCACAGGGAGAGAATCACAACAGCCTGATCCCAATACATCTTGCACTCACCCGGTTATCTCCTCCTATACTGATGATCTGCACAGCTAAGAAGCTGAAGCTAACTTGTACCTGCAGGTGGAAACATGCAAGGTTAGGTAAGTGCAGAGGGATCAGGTATCCAATGCATTTTAAAGAGAAACCTAAAATGTACACCTGTATGTGTGTGTCCTTCATAACTGATGCAATAACGATATTTTATTCTTCAGATATTTACCAACACAGAAAATGCTTTCATATATGGTAATCTTCTCTGCATAAGCAGTGAGCACAGCTCTCCTGCAGGTTAAGGTCCCTTCCAACTCTACAATTCTATGAAATAATATATGTTTTTGGAAGGGGAGAGTTGCACAACCATTTATACTTTAGCATTTTAAAGCAGAAAGTTATATGGAACTCCCTGCCTACTGATATAGGCAGGTGCCATCATACTGTCAAAAGCTATTTTGTTTAGGCAAGCCAACCCCATACACGAAAAAAATTGTTTTTAAAAATGTTTTTATTTTATCTATATTTTAATATATTTTGTGTCCTATTTTAAAAGTCTTATTTTATTGCTATTTTGTAATGAATATTTTATGGAAACAGCTTAGAGATTTATTATTATTATTATTATTATTATTATTATTATTATTAAACAGTATCCACGGCCTGTGATATACAGTAAATAAGTAAGGATGTACCCCTCCCAATTCCCCAGTCAAGAAAGACCAGAAAGCTAAGCCTCAAAAAAGAACCATGAACTGCATTAAAGCAAAAAGTAGTAGAATAATTTTTTTTAAAAAAAATACCAGTGCGAAATTTCACTGGTTTGTCATTCAATTTGTGCCTAGGGTTTGCCTGGGACTCCTGTGGTAATGAAGTAGCATAGCTATTATGTAACAGCATGAGGGGATTTTTAGTTCGGGGAGAATTCCTAACTACAGTAATAAAGAAATCCTGTACAATGCACAAACCAAGCTGTTAGACTATGCCGAAATGGCAAAACTGACCAGAAAGCTCAGGAACCAAGAAGATAAAAACTTAAAGAAAGAATGGAAAAATTTATTTAGGAGACCACTGTAAGCAGATGAAAACATTAGCAGGATCTTAATCTCACTTGAAATGTAACAAACCACTATGGACAATATGAACAGATACAAATATATATTATGAAATAATATGCAGTTTAAAATGTTGACAATAGGACCCATGGAGGGGATGGGGGGGAGTCTCAAGATTCAGGGAAGTCTCTTTATACGGATATGTATTTGGTATTGTTATACATTTATATTGTAAAATGAAATAAAAACTATTGCAAAGAGAAAACAAACAAAAACAACAAATCCCTCACAATGCTAGAATTAAACTGTTGGGGGTGGGGAATAATATGAAGCCACCAAGGCTTCTTGGGCCTCAGAGACCAAATGAAAATGTGGTATTTTAGGAAGGAGTGCAAACCTGACTAGAATGGCTAACTGCTCTGAGAAGAGAGCCATCAGGGCCTGCTCTGGGGTTCAATTTCATTTCATTTCACTTTTAATTTATACGCCACCTCCTATATTACGACACACAAGGCTGTTTACAAGCTAAAGAAGCAATCTGCAACAAATAACAAGCTGATCCAATACAAAAAAGTCCTAACAGAAAACATGGTCAGGACAGGTCTTACCTTGGCCGGGAGTTTTGCCCGCACCACCAGGGCTCGCCAGGGCATCAAAACCTGGATAGGAAGGCAAGGCCAAAGAGAACAGGGATCAGGAGGAGGAGGAGGCCTAACTGCATTTCCACGTACAGGGATTTAGGGAGAAAATGATGAACAACGTCTACAAGGGGCTTAAGGATTTATTCTTGCAATTTTTATCCGTAAACCAGGGGGGAAGGGCAGATTGTGAAGCCATATACAGTGGTACCTCGGGTTAAGAACTTAATCGTTCTGGAGGTCCGTTCTTAACCTGAAACTGTTACCTGAGGTACCAACTTTAAGCTAATGGGCCTCCGCTGCCGCTGTGCCGCTGTTGTGCGATTTCTGTTTCTTATCCTGAAGCAAAGTTCTTAACCAGAGGTACTATTTCTGGGTTAGCGGAGTCGTAACCTGAAGTGTCGTAACCCGACGGGTACCACTGTGTGTGTGTGTGTGCTGTGTCACTCTGCCGCCACCCCCCCAGTCAGCAAATAATTTTGCCAGAGGGCCAACTTTGAGAAGGCTAAGAGAAACTTAAGGCCCCAGTCCCACAGCCCCCAAATAAAGCATTGCATCGAAGGTGGCCACTTAAAACTGCACAATCAAGAACAAGCACACAGAATTGCATACAATATACATGTGCTAATTTATAGGTACTGGTGCAAATTTTCAAAGGATTGCTGTAATTTAAATAAGAAATGCAATATACCTCACCTGTATTATTTTCCTAGAAAATGAGGTGCCAGAACTCACTGTGAACTCTGGTTCTCTTATAATGGCAATGGCAGCCCATCTGAGAGGTGCTGGTATTGAGTTCCAGTGATTTCCGGCTGAAAAAAGCCCTGCATCTCTATTTGATGGGGAAGACTGATCAGGTTCTCTGTGTGCCTGATCAGCCTGCTGCTCAGCTGCCATAATTGTGGATTGCCAACTTCAAGGCACCTGCTATCTTTTCTTAGGGTTCCTCATCTCTGTATTTAGATCAGGCAATAGTTCAAATAGAGGGTTGTCCTTTGCAAAGTAGGTTGTGAAGACTTATTAAGACTATTTATAAGCTGCATTTCAGAGCAAAAGTCTCAAGGTGATTTCCAACAATATAGTAACTGTGTGTGTTGTGAACCAACCACCCTGTGATCATCGCATTAAGGGTGGTATACAAATTTAATAAATAAAACATTATAGATTTAAACACACACACACACACACACACACACACACACAAACCAATAACAAAATGGGGTGGTGAGACAAACCGTATATGCTTTTGCTAGCCTGAGCTAATTGGAGGAAATGAAATAAATAAATAAACTGCAATCCTTTAAAGAACCTAAATTTTATTTTATTTTGGTTGGAACAGGTTGCACCTACATTACAGGATCTACTCTGCAGTATACTGTCTAATCTTATATTAAATTTCTTCACTTTTGTATCTGTTGTCTCCACTGTTTGTAAGCTAACAGCAGAATCCTTAAGAATTAAAAATATGTAATTGATTTTTCATATTGTGCAATCCACCCAGGGCCCTTATGATGAATGGTTGGTAAGAAAGCTAAAGATTATGGGTTCTGCTCAGAAGTATGCTCGATTGAGTTTTAATGATCCTTACTTCCCCAAGTACAAACAGGTAAGTGTGTACAGGACTGCAGACTTAGTTATGCCTTTTCTTTTTCTTGTTAGTCCAACTGCATGTTTCATAAAGGATGAGACTGCAGCTAAACCTATATTTCTCCCATAATCAAATATTTTGCCATTACAAAATAAGAGTCTCTTTGCTTCAGATTGCAAAGCTTAATTACTCGGGAATAATTTACAGTAACCATAAAATACCGGTATGTGGAATGTTCATCCATGTAAATATGATTAGGATTAGTAACTTGGCAATCATAGAATGTAGAGTTGGAAGGGGCCCCAAGGGTCATTTAGTCCAACCCCCTGCAATGCAGGAATAATGTTTACTTGCAAACATACAAGTTGAGTAGATATACAGAGGTGCAGAAGCAAGTACTCAGCAGTACCATATTACAGTAATTAAATGCTATACAGAATGCTACCCTAATTCATTATTTCTGTACTTATGGATATATGTAATTACTCTTTATCAAGAAAGATCCATATAAGGGCTGGAGCATGTTGGGATGCATGTGACCTAGGAAATATTTACGGGCCATGACATTCAACTGCATGGTGTAGAGGCCTGGGAAACATACACAAACCAAGAAGAGTGGTAAAATTGAGCTATCAATACATACCAGGACAATATTTTCAACTTTGGATTTGATGTGGAGTTGAGCATTCAGCAGGATGACGTCATGTGTCCCTAATAAATTGGTGATGCTTTCTGAAAAAGAGACAAGACAGGATAAATAAATCTCCTGCAGACATGAAGCCCCTAAAAGAGGGGAGGAGATCCTTGCCACAATCTCTGAACGGCTTGAGCTTTCATAAAACTTTTCTTGAGCAGAATGGGACCAGTTTGCCAAATTCCTGCTTTCCTGCTTAGAAACTTTGGTAATTAAGTGGTATAAATATATGTTAAATAAATTTTAAAATGCATAAATGTACATCAGGGTCAGGGTCACAAAATTTTGCATTCTAGCAGCATGTGTCTACTCAGAAGCTGTCCCAAGTTCAATAGGGCTTACTCCCAGATAAATGAATATAGATAGGATTGCAGTCTTAGCTGCCAAAATGATAGCAAAGAATATGAATGTTAAGGTGAGGCTGGGCACAGAACCAGGACAAGAGGCTTTGGCAATTGGCTAAAAGTTGTGCTAAAATAAGATAGCTCACTTTATGCCTGGGGGGGGGGGTGAGTCCTCTAAAGGGCCATACTAGATATGTTATCTAAGTATTTTTTTTTGTATTATGCTGATTAAAAAACAAAAAACAAAAGGCACCACGAGGGCCATGTGGGGCTGATAATTGTTGGCATTGTAGCACGCCAACAGGGGATTTCCTTCCATTAGCAGCTAGAAAGGAGTGATTTCCCTTAGACAGAAGCAGAGGGGAAAAGGTTATATTCACCTTCCATTCCTGCTGCAATCCTATCAGTCCCCATCTATTTTCATTAAAAACAACCACCCATATACCTTTAATGCAAAAATGCATAATGTCATGTCTAGTCTGGACAATACATTTATTTTAAAAACTACTTCCTCAGTTTTTATATTGGGCTACATTTGTAGAAATGTGAGGAAAGGTGACCACATAAACTGGAAGTCTACTTTTGTTTGACCTACTGACTATTGCATAGTTGGTATTATCATGTCTGCATTATCAGAAGTTTCTAAACTTTCTGGAGTCACCATCAGTGTGTGTTAAATAGTAAAATCAGAGGCGTACATAGGCTCCCTTGTGCCCTTGGCAAGGAGCTGTATCAGCACACACACACATTGTCCCTTGCTACCTTGGCATTCCCCAGTGCTCTCCATCTTTCTTCACAATTTTTGTGGGGGCCAACCTAACTAAACCGCTAGGTAGGCACCTGAGGAAAATACATTGACTGCTGAAAAATGTAATTCTGTTGTAGCTTGTGGCAATTTTTGTTTCTAAAAGGTGAAAGATTTATATGATCTGGAGAGAAACCAGAGTATCCAATTTTTGCTTTTAAAGGTAGTGCTAACCATTGCCAGTCAAAGGCACTTGATACACTGGGCCGTTAATTAAGCTCTCAGGCCTTGTGAAGCTTGTCAGCTACTGCTTATTAAACCGCAGCACAAGTTTCTGTTCAGGCAAGATTGCTCTGAGATTTCAAAGTACTCTTGTGGCTACTGTCTCTTTTAGGCTTTCTAGATTCTTACTGTTTGGGCATCTATATATGGAGGCAGTTGGAGGGAAAGTGCCAGATGACAGGCTACAAGGCCCAGCTCTATTATAATTTTTGGTGTCCCAACTTACTTTATTTTTAAGGTGCAGTTCCAACCCTCATGAGTGTAGAAAAATTGGTGCTAGCCAATTACTCCTAATGCATCTGAAGAAAATTACTAGTTTAAAGCACCTCTGTTTGGTTGCTCCCCCTTTCCCTCCATCACCATAAAACATTATCAAAACTAACATATCAGTCCCAAAGCCAGAATTAGAGCTCAAATCTCCGGCCTAGAATTTAATCTGTAAACGCTGAGAGACATTGAGGAAATGGAGGCAAGTTTTCCACAAAAGCACCCCACTATCAAAAATGACATCCAGAACCAAGGTGACCATAAAGGTCTATTGGTCTTTCCCTGCATGAAAAACCTTTTACGCACCATGCAGTTCTGCAGGAATCTCCTTGAAAGAGGCAGCCATCTTCTGGATCCCGCTCGAGCAGAAGCCTGGCCTTCTGCAAAAGCATCAGAATGAGCACTAATTTCCGTCAAGTTTAAGCAGGTTACTAACAAGGCGGCAGCTGCCGTGCTTCCTACCTCCTCCTCTTCACCTCAGGGTGCCTCTTCCTGTCTCCCACCCACCTCAAAACATACTGAATAAGAAAACAGGCAGCAGGCAAAGGTAAAAAAAAGCAAATTAGTTGAGGACAGCACTGAGTACCAGGGTGAGCTCTAGTTTGTTCTATAATGTAGCCAAGGAGCAAACAGCATTGTGTGAAACTGGTCCAGCTGAAGAAAAGTGCTGCAGAACCATTTGGGCAATAAGCACTAAAGGTTCTTCTCTAGTTTTAACAGCCTGAGGGTAAATTGAAGGCTGCCACTATTTACTGTTGGAGCAGCAAAAACAGTGAGCCACCAACTGATTAGACAAATTCATGTAGGTAAGTGCATCTATATCACAAAAGGGAAAGCAGTGGACTTCCAGTTCGACTTACTGTCTTACAATTCCTAGCTGCTGGCCATGGTTGTTGAGAGTTCAATAATATATAGAGGGCAACAGGTTTTCCAATCCCTGATCGATAGTAATGACTAACTGAACCTGCAACAAAATGTGTTATCAACTTCTAGCTGTAGTGCTCCTCTTCAAGTTCAAAAATGCAGTGAACCCCCATGCTTCTTGGGGATGTTTTACATTAGAAGGAAATCAGGCAGGGCATTCCTCTCCTGGGCCCTCATTTTTCCTTTCCAACACTAAATGTTGTTTCTACTAAGCATGCTTAACCCGTTGGGCTAGTTTTTAGTCCCCTGGTTATTGTTGTTGTTTTTAATCAGCATATTCCTAGGTTCCTCTAAGCCGGTCCACCATCCCTCCAGAGATGCATTTTAAATAAAGGACATGCTACTCGTGTAAAAACACATTGATTCCCAGACCCTTCCGCAGGCCGGTTTGAGAAGGCAATTGGGCCGCATCTGGCCCCCGGTCCATAGGTTGCCTACCCCTGCTCTAAGCAGCCGATAATCCCGCTTCTTCATGGCCTCATACCTGTTGGCACTCACCAGAGTTTACTATGAGAATGATGGCTAAATGGAGCCCTCCTGGTTGAATGGCCTTTGATCACGGAATACTAGGGAATCAATACAGCAAGAGCCCTTCATATCCTTATTGAGCTTCCAGTAGCATGTGTTTTATTTCTAATTTTAAAATATTTTATTCTAAATAGAATAAAACCAACAACCAATGGTTGTGTGTTATGGGAAATGGGGGTACTAGGCTATTCCGCTCCAGCAAGATGTTCCTAAACTGAACAGACTACGCCATCCTTTTTTGAAGTTTCTAGGAAGCAAAAACAGGTTTATCAAGCCCTACATCATAGTGTGAGCATGTGTGCCACAAGTTTGTTGTTGTTGTTCAGTCGTTCAGTCGTGTCCGACTCTTCGTGACCCCATGGACAGAGTACGCCAGGCACGCCTATCCTTCACTGCCTCTCGCAGTTTGGCCAAATCATGTTAGTAGCTTGCCACAAGTTTTGTTGTTGTTCAGTCGTTCAGTCGTGTCCGACTCTTCGTGACCCCATGGACCAGAGCACGCCAGGCACGCCTATCATTCACTGCCTCCCGCAGTTTGGCCAAACTCATGTTAGTAGCTTCGAGAATACTGTCCAACCATCTCATCCTTTGTCGTCCCCTTTTCCTTGTGCCCTCCATCTTTCCCAACATCAGGGTCTTTTCCAGGGAGTCTTCTCTTCTCATGAGGTGGCCAAAGTACTGGAGCCTCAACTTCAGGATCTGTCCTTCTAGTGAGCACTCAGGGCCGATTTCCTTGAGAATGGATAGGTTTGATCTTCTTGCAGTCCATGGACTCTCAAGAGTCTCCTCCAGCACCATAATTCAAAAGCATCAATTCTTCGGCGATCAGCCTTCTTGATGGTCCAGCTTTCACTTCCGTACATTACTACTGGGAAAACCATAGCTTTAACTATACGGACCTTTATTAACGTTTGATGGCAAATTCAGAAATACACAATAATCTATGAATGCAGCATTCAATAAATGATTTGTCTTTGTAAAAAGCATGGAAATAATGATTCAAGAACTTTAATGTCATCCCAAACAAGTTATATTTTCTATGGAAATAAGGGGTTTGCATGTTTACTTGCAGGCTGCACCTCACACTTTACTGAGCTGGTGGGAACATTTGTGTACCCTTGTGCAAAAGAAAAATGTTACATGTACCCACTACGAGGAGATAAGAGGACTGGCTGTCCACAGCACACCTTTCCTTGCCATGTTACTAGCTATTCATGAAAAGTACTACCGTATTTTCTGGCGTATAAGACGACCCCCAACTTTTCCAGTTAAAATATAGTGTTTGAGATATACTCGACCACAGATTCTCCATATAAGACGACTTTTGAGAAGATTTTCCTGGATTAAAAAGTAGTCTTATACGCCAGAATATACAGTACCTAGAACCTCAGCCCTTGATAAGCCGATTTTCTATGAGCTGGAGCCCACACTTTTTTAGAACAGGTGTATTATCTTAATTGGTACAATCCAGAAAGTGCTGCTAGTAGTATAGCTCAGCTCTGATATTGGCCAACATCACCAAATTGTCAAAAAAAAATGTGAGAATGCATGAGCACTTCAGCAACTGGGAGAAGCACTCTGGAAATGCCAAAAGTCTAGTATAACAGCCATGCTGTTTATTACTCCCCGTTCAGCTATATCCTGCCATTCCATAAAGCATTTTCACTACTTCTCCACCCCTTTGTTCTTTGGCAATGCACAGCCTCCTCCAATCCCCATTACGGAAAGCAATATTCCTCCTGCCATAGCAAACTGGGAGCCAGTGTGCCATCCCCCTGCTCCTTGAGAGAGTCAGCAGGCCAAGTTTGGTTGAAAATAGGTCTTACATTTGATACTGTTAGGTTGACTATGCTTCAAAGAAAATGGAAGAGAAGAACTCAGAATCTTGTGCATGGATTCCAATTTGCAAGTACATTTTAAGCATCTTTTGTGGAAGTGATGTGCATGGCCCATTAATACAATCCATAAAAAAAGCCAAAGGTGCCATTAACTGTGTGTGCTGTGTGATTAAAATGCATATGTAGTAAATAATAGTTAAGGTATATGGGAAAGCCCCTCCTTCTTTAATGGGAAAATCTCCCCACTGAATGCAAACAGCTCAAAAAGGCAACATGTATTCACTCCTTCATTGAAAATGATTATAAACTTGTCTCCATCCTATTTTTCACATAACTTATTGAGGTTCCAAGGAGGCAGAAAGGAGGCAGAACACAGGTTCATCATCATTATTTATTAGCTGTACAGCAGTATATTCTCCTTCCCAGAGTCCAAACCCCATTATGTATTTTTATAACATTTTATCTCATGTTGGTTTCCTAAAATAATGAAAAATATCACACAGTACAGCTAAGTACAAAAATGCATCAACCTAGAATCAGATAGCTAACCTGATAGCTCTCTTAAAAGCGATACATAGAAGAAAATTCTTTTTGAAATCAGCAAGACTGAGGCTCTATAAAAAGCTTACGTAGTTTTAACATGTGATGGTTCATATACAGGCATCATTTTGTATTTTCACATTATTCTTCTTTCTTTTTAATTAAAAACCCCAAATCTTTTAATTAATGACCTAGTATGATTTCTTGCCCTAGGTTTCAAGGGCTGGGAAGCCCTATACAAATTAACACCTTGGCTTTCAACACAGAATTCATAAACACAAAAAGTGAACAAAGAAAATTGAGTTGTGGAAACCTGAAACTCAAAAGGGAGTTTAAGTGACATGTTTCAAGACCAAGTCTATATATTTAGAAACGGAAATGGGGCGTGGAGTTCTATCATTACACTTGGCTAGCACTCTTCCACTAATTTGATAGGTTCCAATATTTAATTCGGGACCAATTCCTGCATAATTCATTTTTGTAAGAGTTTTAAAACAGGGGTGGGGAACTTGCAGTCCTCCAAATGCTGTCTGACTCCAACTCCCATCAGTGCCAGAGACAATGGTCAGAGATGAGGGGAACTGTAATCAAGCAACATCTGGAGGGCACCATGTTAGCTACCACTGGTTTAAAATAACAGGGTTCTCTTCTTTAAACTGCATCCCCCCCACAAACCTCTTAATTAAATGGAAAAAAAGATTAAAATGTAAAAAAAGTTATTTACAAGCTTGATCATTACAGAGATGCCCTGCAGAAAGCAAAGCATCTGGGAGGAAAGACACCAGCTGGAGCATGCCGAACCTACATTGCTGATGCAGAGCCAGTCAGTGGAAGGGTGGAGTTGGTGGGTGGGTGAGGGGGGAAAGCAAAAACCAAAATGCAATAAAAGTTTTACAACCCTCCTGAGTTCTGCATTTACATTTAAAAACCTCTATAGAGCAAAATGAGGCCAGAGGGCTTCAAGGAACGCGAAAGCAGATCCAGAGCAGTTAGTGTGGGCTCGAGTCCGGGCTTCCATGTTTTCCACGTTACGTGCAAAGGCTGTCCGTGGCCTGTCACTACAATGCAGTCCAGAGTTAACTGGATCCAGCGACCTGCAGGAGACCCCTGGGGACTCAAAAATATCCCCACGTTCCATGATCCGGTTATAGGCTAACATTAAACAGAGAGAGTTCTAGGCAAATCACTTTCTAACATCATTTGAAGTTTTGTTTCCCGAGTTGTTTGGTAAAATGGTCTAAAAATGATGCATTTCCCAAAGCCAAAAAAAAGGTTAAAAAGGAAAATAAAAATAAAAGGGATCGAGCCGCTTCAAAAGAGCCCAGGCCAGTTCAGTCAAGAGCATAACTCTTCCTCCATCACCGGTCCATCATGCTAAGAATCATCTCTGGGGTGAGGTCTCCATTGGGTGCTTCCACCGCAGCTGGCTGAGCTCCTGCTGTAGCTGCTACAGTCTCTGCTTCGGGCTCCTTCTTGACTTCCACTATAATGTTTTCAATTGCACCAGTGTTCTGGTCTTCCACCTGAATGATTGCTGTTGCTATCAAATAAGAATGGGGGAAAAGTCAGACTCTCTCTGGGGACACCACTTCACAGTATCTCAACACTAGGCACAATAACCATAGCTAAGGCTGTGTATATGCTGCGATTCTCTTGGCAGTGCAGTGTGTGGCGAAGAACTGTACAAACTCATAGCTGGACAACAGTGACTAGCTAAGGCCTCTCTAATTTTAACAATTTCAAGAGTGCTGGCAAAATTGGTCTCTGATCAATGTGGCTTCAAATTGGTATGTTTTTGATGGCTGCAGGGAGAGGAAAAATGTGTGTCAGACTGAGCATGAATATACAGCTGAGTCCCGCCCATGGAATGCCATCACAGGAAATGTACTCTGACATGTATTACTCACACATCTTTAAGTTGCATTTGGAGAGAAATAATAAATTTTTTTTTAGGCTCACTGTCTAAGGTTATAAAAATTCTCAATCATCATAGAAAGCTGACTTTTATCAAATCAGGCCATTGGTCCTTCTGATCCAGTCAGATGGGGCAGGGTATTAATTATTATTATTAATTATTATTATTACTACTACTACAACAACACTGACTGGCAGGGGCTGTCTAGGGTTTTGGAGCAGGGATTGATTCCCCAGCCCTACTTGGGAGATGTCAGCAACTGAACTGGGATCATCTGCATGCAAGGCATGTGCTGTTTACTGAGTTACGGTCTTCCCCTGTGGCTGCACAAGCTTCTGAGAAGAGGTTTTCATTACCTCCTGAGATGGAATGGACAGCATCTTGGTTTCATAAATGTTTCTGTTCCAACCCCCGATTTCTGAAATTTCTAGAAATCTGAACAAGAGTTCAGCCATTAACAATACCAAGATGCTCATAAATATCCAATTCAGGATCACCAAAGAGACTGACCAATTAGATTTGGTCATGCAAGTTCAATGTTAGTTGAGCAGAGTGTTAAGAACTAGCCGACCTGACCCTACATGTGCAAATGCTTCACCGAGAATCTAGTACTTGGTGCAAATTCCCAAGATAGTTGAGTACTCTGCCCTTCACAAGTTTCTAGACCTTTATGGTAGCAAATATTTTTGAAAATATGTTAAGTGATGATATCTGATTTCCCACTGATTGCCAGTCATATTTGTCTCTACTATAATGCACCTTGCAAACCCTTACACCTTGCAACCCCCCCCCCCCAAAAAAATACCACCTATGTACAATCTTCCTTTTTTTCCATGGCCCAGGACTTACGCTGGGGCTGTTTTGGTTGATTGGCTTTGCCTGGCGGCCTTCCTCTTCGCTTCTTAGCCGGTGGTGGTGCTGGAGCCACAGGTTCCACTTCCGGTTCAGCCTCTATTTCAACCGCCGTCTCCTCTTCTTCTTCAATATCATCCAATTCTGGCTCTGCATTTTCCTCTTCAATATTGAAAAAAAGAAAATTAAATCGGGGCATCTATCAATGAAAACAACAAAATGGGAACAGCTAATATGCTCCCCTAAGGCAGTATTGCCATTCCAGGTGTAAATCAGGAATGAATGAAATGTAGAACTTTGAAGATGTCAGTACATCTCTCCACAATGAAATGGGAGGGGAGGATTTATGACTGTACATTTGTGCTGGGGGTGGGGTGGAAGCAAGAAATTTATTTTTATTATCTATTCAGAATGCTCTTCAGTGGAATGGAGAAGCAGAATTTTGTTTAACTGTTGTTGTTTTTTTAAAAAACATATTGCAAATAAATAAATTGCCTCCTAAGGAATTTCATCAGCTACATCATGTGTGGGATACTGAACTTCAAGGCGCTCTAATGACTTCCCTATTAACTTTGGCCCGTCCTCCCCTTAAAATCTTTCAGATCTGCTTCAAAAGATTCCTAGTGCTTTCTGTCCATGTCTCTTCTCACTTCCACTCACTGAGCTGTCCTGTGACCACTATGAGCAAGTGTACAGATACGTACATACTTAGCATCTGGTTTGGGTCTTTTGTATATAACCTATCTTGCAAAGAGGTGCCTTGTGCACTGAACTGCATGTTAGAAATGACTCCCCTACTTTGCACTTGGAGGCACCAGCCAGAATCCCCAACCTTGACTTGGAACAGAACGGCATTGCAAGGGGTTGGACTAGATGACACTTGGGTCCCTTCCAACTCTACAATTCTATGATCCTATATAGGCTGTACGTAAAACAGGTGATGAGCCAGCCAAAAGGGAGGGAAAAATATCACCTCTACTGCCCTTTCTTGGAAGCTTAACATTAACACACTCATTCACACCCAAGATTTAGACCTGTTGTGGTGCGCCAGGTGGTAGGCAAAACAGATTTGGAGGCCAAAAACTTGGATGTTGCCATTATTATTATTATTTATTACATGTTTATACCGCCCTTTACTCTATAGCTGCAAGAAAAATTGCAGCTAGTAGTGTTTAAGTGACTCTTGGCAAGTTATTTGTTATGAGCGACATGCAATGTTTGGTAACTATAGAGCTGCATGAGAATATAATGCAGAGACTTGAGCACATAAGCAAGGTGAGGATATCACAGCTGTTTCACAGATAAGCTTACAGTTCTTACCACTATCAGAGGAGTCCTCTTTCTTAGAGCGCATCTTTCTCTTTCGCCCACGCTTCCCCTTCTTGGGCTCCCCTCCATTTTCTCCTTCGACTCCATCAGGGCCTGTGCAGTTATCTGCATGTCTGGCCATGGTGTTCTGATTTGAAAAAGCCATGTGAATGTTAAGACATTGGCTGTATCGAATTAGAGTACTTGAATCCAAGCATGACACACACACCCCGATTTATCCCCCAAATGAAAGCAATGATCTTGTTTGCCAAAACTGAGGCTAATCCCCAACATCAGAGGTAAGCTGTGGTGATGAGCCAAATTTTAAATTGTACACTTTACTTCTCCCAATAATCCCAACCAAAGAGAACATACACACCAGCAATCATATGCTTAACATAACCCCAAAGAGAGAACAGGAATCAGCAAGCGTATTTAGGTTTTGCAGCCCCTCCCATGGCAGTCCAGTCTTACGCACTGCTTCATGCAGCAACCTTGCCCCCAATCACTTACACGGCGTGTGAATGTTTTGCCACACTTGGAGCAAACAAAGGCGGCCGGAACAAAGTTTGGATCGTGGTAGCGTTTGAAGTGCATGTCAAGCAGCTGCTTCTGGCGGAAGGTCTTATCGCAATGGCTACAGGCATAAGGCTTTTCTCCAGTGTGGGTTCGCTTGTGCATAATCATGTGCCGTTCCTAGAAGGAACCAAGAACCAAGTCAGCAAGGGTGGGGTAGGGGATAACTCTAGGGAAAGAGTAGGCAACCTGGTGCCCTCCACATGTTCTTGGACCACAACTCCCATCAGCTGCAAACATGCTGATGCAAATTGTAATTCAACATCTGGTGGGCACTGTGTCGGTCTACATTATCCCGCTTTATTATTTTGAATCCTCCCCCACCTGATCTGCGTGCCTCACCCAGCCAGGGTGAGGATCACATTCAAACATTTACATATTCTTCACCTGTCGACATGCATAGTCACACTGGTCACACTTGAAGCGCTTCTCGTTCTTGTGAGATTTCTGATGCTGGATGAGTGCATACCGCTCATGGAATACAGCATCACAGTAACGACACTTCTTGCCCTGCTCAATGTAGGAATGCTGCTTCCGCAAATGGACACCTGGTAAAGAGAAATAGCCAGAGTGCTCTTTTACTGCATAGCATGTGAAATACATTGAGGTGCTCATGCTTACTCCCTAGAGATTATATTAATGTTCAGCTGAATGGGCAAATTCCTGCCCTGTTATGCTAAGATAAATATTTTAGTTCACAGTATTTTAGACTCCATGTCCTCTGTATTTGTTTTTCTGTATAGCATTGCTACTTTGTTCTGAGCCTTCAAGACAGGGTGGGATTAAAAATATAAATCTGTTATTGCACACATGGATTTATAGTGTTTTGGAGTCTGATATTTGCTAGGCTTATTGTTTTATAAGCTCCCACTTTAGCAAGTAGTTATGTGGCCCTCATAACCAAATAGAAAGAAAATCAGACCTACGAAGTAACCGCATTTATACACTGTATTACTTCTGAGGAGCAAAAAACAGCTTTTATGTCGTTTTCAGGCAATCTCTAAACAAGGCAATTTTTGCAGGGCCAGACCTGCATAGCTTTAGCAGCCTTCAGCTTGTTCTCTAGACCACCAAACTAATATCAATTGACCAACCAACTAGCCTTTCCTCTGAGAAGCCGGCACACCTCTTTTACTAGAATCTGGTACCTCAACCTCAAGGCACTCACCCAAGTCACTCTTCCGTGCAATAACAGTGTCACAGTGAGGGCAATGAAACTTGGCCACATTCTCTGTGTGCTTCTGCAGGATGTGCATCTTCATAGTCCCACTCTGGGTGAAGCGAGCATGGCAAATGTAACACTCGTAGGGCTTCTCACCTTTCAGAAGAGAGAAGCAGTTAGCAAGAGAGGCTCATTTGTGGGCAGTAAACTATCAAAGGACCTGAGGGATGGGCTTGGAGAGACAGCATCCCCTCAATCAAAGACAAATTATGGGGCAAAGAATGTAAAGAAGGGAGATCTCTCAAATGCTGCGTGGCAGATACAGTGGTACCTCGAGTTACAAATGCCTCGGGTTACAAACGCTTCAGGTTACAAACTCCACTAACCTGGAAGAGTTACCTCGAGTTGAGAACTTTGCCCCAGAATGAGAACAGAAATTGTGAGCTGGCGGCGCAGCGGCAGCAAGAGGCCCCATTAGCGAAAGCACACCTCTAGTTAAGAACAGTTTCAGGTTAAGAATGAACCTCCGGAACGAATTAAGTTTGTAACTAGAGGTACCACTATACAATGATCAGAGTTCTCTGTGGTTGAGTGACAATATATCTTTCTCTCCCAATTACAAAATATCCATCGCTCTTTGAAGCTGCTGTCAGGGAACTTCAAGTTTAATTTTAAGTGAGAGGTTATTACACTTCCCTAACAGTTTGAAAAAAAACAAGTACTGTACAAATTTTTAAAACGTCTGTAAGGAATCCCACTTCTTGAAATGCTGATCCAAGCAGTGACAATCGTCATAGCAGCCTTTAAGAAAAGCCACTAGAATATTAAGTCAGGAGGCCAGATACAGGATAACGGAAGTTTTTTATTTGGTTGTTTGTATTGTTGTATGTTATGTTCACTGTATGTTATGTTCACGTTTAATGAGGGTGGATTTGTGTATTGGGGGTGGGGGTTTGTGTTATGTTCAAAATAAAATTCCAATAAAAATTAAATAAATTAGAATGTTAAGTCAGACACCCCCCATCCCACTGTTTCTGAGATAATGCAGAAATTGCACACAAGTTTTACATGCCAAAGGAGCAGCGTGCACAGAACTTCCAGTGTGTGCTGGCCTCTGTGCCACCTCTGCAAAATATGTACCAGAATGGGTCCTCATGTGCCTCTTCAGTTTGTAAGTGTCCCTGCTGGCGTAGCTGCACAAGCTGCACTGGAATGGCCGCTCTCCAGTGTGAGAGCGAATGTGGCGTTTCAACTTGCTCACCTGTAAGTTAAGAATACCAAGATGGAATTTGTACCATAAGGAGAAAGGGCTTTGCAGTCACTGTCTTTTCACAAAAGAATCAGTGCTATTTTTACCTTTTTGCATTTCTTGAATTGTAAGATGAGACATACAGAAAACAGAATGGCTATGGGGCTAAAAGCTTTCTGGGAGCCAAAAAGCTGCTTATGGCCTGCCAATGTCATCTTTGATATTTCCACTTTGGGGCAACAGACCTCCCCTGCAAAACCAGAAACTGCATTTTTTTTTGGGGGGGGGGTAGTTCCAGGGGCACCTGGCTATACATGTTTTTGCATTTACGTGTGGACACCCATAACCGAACCCTTGCATAATATGCAAGTTACCTGTCTATTTAGGCACAGTGAATATATGGTCAAGAAACAAACAATATGACACAGACTTTGTTAACTCCGTATCCATTAAAAGAACCCAAAACCTCAAATGGGGGGGGGGGGGCGCCTGGAGAAGGATAATACCAGTAGTTAAGTGGGTATGGCCTACCTACTGCTACTACTACTAACGGAAAACTGGATTCAAAACGTACCTCCACGCTGGCATAGTCACACATGGAACACTTGAATGGCTTCTCGTGGGTGTGTTTGTAGCGGCGATGCCGAACTAACTCGCCACTTGTCACAAAGGCCATGTCACAGTCAGGGCACTTGTGAGGACGAGTACCTGAGAGATCCCAGAGACAAATATATATATATTTTAAAAAGTCTAAACAGGTATTGGCTTCTTCTGTAGGGAATATGTTTGCCTTCTTAATTTAAAGGTGCATCAAAGAATGGGCAAGAAAATCTCTATTTAAAAAAGACTGATTATTATTATTAAATACACTGATGCCACCATGCTAAGGGCCCGAAAGCTTGAAAAAGCTAAGTATGGTACATGTGGTTAAGTAAGACTTGTTTTCTATAGCATCCCAACTATAAAAAACCCAACTCCTACCACCCAATGACATAGTAAGGAATGTGACTGTGCCACAGAGAAGCAATTGATGCAAGGCATTTTTATTTCAATTATGCTTCTGTTTTATTGGAAGTTATGTTTTGGACTTTGTGGGGTGATCAAAACTATGCAGATTGGTTACAGGTAGGTAGCCGTGTTGCTCTGCCATAGATGAAACAGATTGGTGTTAACAGTAATGAAGCCAGTAATTCTTAGTGTTTCAAAAGGAAGTTTCCAGCCCTCACAGACAAAAAAAAGGAAACTTCACAGTATGATATGGCCTCTAGGACAAGGACTGGTTGGGACACCTGAAATGCTCAGGTGTCCAGATTGAAAAAAAATCCAGTCTGTCACTTCAGTGTCAAATTCATATGAGCCTCAACCTTCCTTCTGCAACCCCAAGCCTAGTGTTCAGTTAAGGCACATTAAGATTCACCATAAAAAACCCATTCAGGTCTTTTTGCATATACCGGTATGAGTTTTGGCTAACAAAGCTTTACTCAGAGTATACCTAATGAAATTAATGGATGTAATTCAGTCACGTCTTTTAATTTCAATGGGTATTCTCCAAGCAGAACTAACATTAAATACAGCCCTGTTTGCTTATTCAGTAGATTTAATCACAACACTTGCCTCTTATATCACAGAATCTAAAACTACTGGTGGACCAATATTAGCACAAGGATGGCTTGAGTTTGTAGCTCCCACAAACCAAGAGGCAGGTGCCAGAAAAAATGCTTATGGGTTGGCAGCATCACCTAAACCACAGATGGGAAACTTGCCTGAAGCAGTCCCATTCTTCCATCACATTAGAAACATTCTTCCTTTTTTTTTGGCTTTTTAGTCTTTCCCCAACTTTTATATGCAGTGTCAGAAATGCTGGAAGGGGCAGCATTTTATTTGATAAGTATAAAGCTTTTAAAAAACATTTTTTTCCTGGTCGTATGGCTTGGTGAAAGCCTGAGAACAAATTGCTAGGTTTCTGCCATCTGCAGTGTGTGTTTTTGTTTGTTTGTTTGTATAGTCAGAAAGGAATTGCTTTCATTAGGTTTCTAAAACATTTGATATATTGGTCTGTTGTACTTAAAAATAATTCACTGCATACTTATTCATGCATCATCCCATTACACCCAACAGCACTTATTCCTGAATAGACTTGCCTAAGTTTAGGGACTCTAGCATGAGGTAGTCACTGTGAAAATTTAAGCACGGTATCGTAATTCTCATTCTGGATCAATTAATCCAGAAGCCTTGTGTCTGGCTCCATCCATCACTGGCTCTGGCATACAGCCTCCGATACACTAACCCTGAGGGACTGTGCCCCCCAACAGAAACAGAGGTCACCCTTTTCCTTTAAAGTACCTGTGTGAGTGTTGAGGTGATTTCTCAGCAATGTGACTGTCCGGAAAGCTCTGCCACAAAGATGGCACTTGTGCGGCCTCTCATCTGTGTGGCTTTTCATATGACGGTCCAGGTTTGAACGGCGTGGGCAAGTGTAACTGCACAGTTCACACTGGAATGTCTTCTTCACTCCTGTCCAGAAAGCAAGCCTCTTTAGCAGTCTTAAAATAGCAACCCTTTTATATGCATAAATGACTGGAGCACCACAGAGGCAAATCCAGTTCAAAGTCCCCACTTTGAGGCAGGATCCTCCTCATGTTTTTCTTCCACCCCACTTCCAATTTCAAGGCACCTATCCAAAGGGGACAAAGTATACCACATCAGATTAAACCAGGGGATAGCATTAATAAAACCAATAGAAGTAGATCAAACAAATTAATTAAGGAGGCAACTCCACAACTCTGGGTAACACTAATCTGAGGGAAAACTAAGTAATTTACACCCTGAAATCCACCCATCACCCCTGTATTTGAATCTTCATGGAAGGCAACACCAGATTCTTTTTTTTATTATTTAAAAAAAAACCTTTCTTGAGCTCAACAGGTCACAATGAGGCATCAAAGACAGTCAAGTCTCCTATTAAAACGTATCTGGGTTTCAAGGCTGGCAAGGCTCTTTGCTCTAAGATGATTATTTATTCAGGAACAGAGCAGTAATTCCTATCCAGAACAGATACTGAAGATGCCCCCCTTCTGCTCCCCAAATCCAATGTCCCATGTACCTTTCTTTTTAATTTTTGTTGGCTTGGGGGGTTTCATGTTGCCCACCACCTTCTCCGCATTGACCTCTGACAACAAGCCCTCCTGTTGCTCCTCTTCAAAGTCGTATACAGACACGTCCACATCTTTTCCCTCCTCAGTATAACGAAGTTTGCTTTTTTTGGTTTTCTTTGTCTTTTTGGCTGGGGGCTGATAGTCTGGGTCTTTCTGCCAATTAGGATCCTCCTGGGGCTGAAGTTCACCTTGCTCCAGCGTCTCCACCTCACCATTTGCACCAACTTTTACCACCTGGAAGCCTTCCGGCAAAGGGAGGGTGTGGCAGATCATAGGTTCCCCTTCCTGGAGGCCTCCTTTGGAGACCTCATTTTCGTAGGCCCCCTGAAGTTCTTCCACAGAAGTGGTAGCAACAGGTACAGACACTGGGACAGGCACCTGGACAAGTTGGAGCTCGCCCAAGTTTATAGGCTGCTCTTCCATATTCACAACTTGTAGGGTTATTATTTGCGTGTCATCCACAGTAGCCTCAGCTTCCTGTTGCACAGTGCCTTCCATGACCTCTGTCTTCATCTGAAGCAGCGTTGGATCAAGCTGCTCCATCATGACCATCTGGACACCAGCATTGACTTCCTGTACCACTTCAGTCCCATCTGCCTGGTTGGGTGGCATTGGGCAAGCATCCTCCTCCTGCCCACCTTCCCGGCGCCTTTGATAGGTCTTCCTTTCTTTGCCTTTAATGAAAGTTTCAGACTCTTCGCCAATAGCTTCAACTGCCTCCCCTTCCATGTCACCTTCCTGCTGGAAAACAGAGGGAGAGACAAAAGCTACACTTAAGCAGTTGTTTCAGCAGCTTGCAAGAAATGGGGGGACAGATTCTCACACCTTAAGCAATCTGATCACATATGAATGACATTGCATTTGCCGAAAAAAAGAAATGCTCAGAACCAAGACCCCTGCTCACAAATATTATGGATACAACTCCTTACACACTCTTGATATAGGTCTGTAATGTGAAAAAAGAGGAAGAATTGTAATTCATTCTGACTCAGGATTTGGGGGACAAGATCACGCTACAAGCATACGTGCATTTTACACTTCTTACTTCCTCCTGCATCCCATGAGTCAGATGCAGTATTTTTGGGCTAATGCAAAGCTGCTTCTGAATTTTTTGTCCCTCCCAAAAAGTGTCAAAAAGATTGAGAGTCTCTGGGGACACCATGAAATCCCCTCTGCCATTACTTTCAGCAGTAGCCATTAATCAAAAGTGAAAAGAAACGGCAAGTTGCTCTGGCTGCTCATGGAAATAAATGGTCTAAATGTGCTGTGGTGTACCAAAATGGGACAGATGAGGCAGCAACCCCAAAATAAAATGTCAGAAAAGCACAGCCTCCAAATATTGAATACTTTGTTTTGGATCAGCCAGCTTTTGCAACCATACCCTTCTTTACTGTGCTCATGTTGCTTTTCCCGAAGCAGAAAAAATCAACTAAGTGGAAGGGAAACTGGAACAAACCAGAGCAGCTCATGGAAACGCCATTTACCTTCCCGCCGGAGCGGTACCTATTTATCTACTTGCACTTTGATGTGCTTTTGAACTGCTAGGTGAGTAGGAGCTGGGACTGGGACTGAACAACGGGAGCTCACCCCGTCGCGGGGATTCAAACCGCCAACCTTCTGATCGGCAAGCCCTAGGCTCTGTGGTTTAGACCACAGCGCCACTCGCGCCAGCCTGCATAGTAGGTGAGGCAAAAAATAATAATGCTATGTTGATTAGCTCTGAGATAAAACAACTACATTCACTGAAAGGCAAGTAAGTATCTTCTGGAAGCAGAGTAAAAACTGGCTATTTTGAACCACTATTTGGTAGGTGGTGTTGAAGAAGAAGGGATTATGGCTTAACTTCTGTTTTGCTTTAAATATGTTAACTTGCTTAGGTGTTTAGCGCACATGCAAGACACCACTATCCTGCACAGGATACGTTAGACCCTGGGATCTATTCCATCTCTTTGAAAGTAACAAAAGTGAGGCTGATGTAGGACAAGGATTGTCTTGATGAGTATACAAGGTATAAGGAATGTTTTCTACCTTCTTCACACTTAACCTTTGGAAAACACTGCTCTTGTCCATGCACTTCAAATTTCCTCCAACATAACAGATACTTTTAGAGCCCATGTGATTGTTGATACTGCAGCAGCATCCAATATTTTTCAAAATAATGATTTCAGTCAGTATAAGAAACGTAAAATTGACAAAGCAATGCAAAACAAATTGACATGCAATGAATCCCACTGGTTTTAAGTTAGTTTCCTGCTTTCTGCAAGCAGCTGTCTGAGTATCTCAGTATTACATCCGCCTGCATGACAGTTAGCAGTGAGATTCAACGCATGCGCTTAATGAGCTCTCCTGTCACCCTGCCCAGAAACTGACCACATGATTCGCAATGTGGGTGGGTTGCTTTGCTTGTCAACACTGACAGCCTTACATCTCTTGCCTAAACTTCCCCACAAAATAAATCATTCCATATCCTAGCAGGCCAGCTAATGTTTCCGCATAGGAGGAAAGAGGGGGGAAATCCAGAAATCAGAAGATCAGGAAAAAAGTGAATATTTGCTTAGCTTGATGCTCTAAAAGTCACCTCTATAGGACTAAGTTTTGAGACAACCCAATGACTCACCTTCTGATCAACCATACCATGCCTGTTGCGTGTGTGCGTGCACCCGCCCTTAAAACAAAAGGAATAGAAGCATTGATGGAAAGGCTACAACATGCTGTTCATCAACAAGCACCACAGCATTTAATTTGAGCATCTGTAAGTGGAAGCATGTGCAATTTGGGCTTCTACAGTTGTGAGGCTTTATAGGAGAACCAGCCCACTTAGAATTTGCATAAAGGCATATTGCCACTTTAGTGTAGTAATTACATTTATGGACCACAAAATAGCTTTTACCCTTTTTATCCAAAATAAATTTCATGAAAAACATTATTATAAATTATAAAAATAACAGGTGACAAGCACTATCTTGAAATAATAATAATGATA
The DNA here is from genome assembly GCF_009819535.1 of Lacerta agilis. NCBI lineage: Eukaryota > Metazoa > Chordata > Lepidosauria > Squamata > Lacertidae > Lacerta > Lacerta agilis. The sequence goes on along the minus strand of NC_046319.1, from coordinate 40,637,867 downwards.
ATAATAATAATAATAATGATAATAATATTTCAAGTACAGTGGCTGCTCGGGTTGCGAACGTGATCCGTGCAGGAGGCCCCTTTGCAACCTGCAGCGCCGCCTCTGCGCATGTTGTGATTTGGCGCATCTGCGCAAGCGCAAAGTTCAATTTAGCGGTTCTGTGCATGCGCCGAAACCCAGAAGTAACCCGTCCAGGTACCTCCAGGTTAGGCACGAGCGCAACCTGAAAAAACGTAACCCGCAGCGTTTGCAACATGAGGTATAACTGTACACCTGCCACTCTGGGTGACTTCCAACAAAATTAAGGAACACATTAAAAGCTTCCTGAAACAGGGCTGCCTTCAGATGCCTGAAATATGAGGGATTGGCTCTACTAAAAGATGCCTGCTAAAATATAGGAGGGCATATTTTCAAAAGTGTAGTATTTTTCTTCAGAGCTATTGTTCTCACTTGTATACAATGTTAAAAAACCACACACACCAATCTTAACATTTATTTAAGGAACTTGACAGCTTCAATGAAAAAAACCCTCAATGGGACAGTTGCATCATGATGCGGGGAAGTTCAAACAAGGCTCTGAATCCACAGAATACACTCAAGTCATTGATGCTACACAATGGTCCAGACAGCTAAGACAGTACCACCTTTTAGAGAAAGCAATTTATTTAATCAAAATGCAATTGTGATCACTCCTATCTGTTGACTACAACATAACTGGCATCCAAATCTGCCTCAGCTTGTATTTTCCTTAACATGGTAAAGAAAGAAAATGCCACTTGCTTACTTTCTATGCCTGAACAGCCATGTTCAAGGGAAAGTTTTGTATGTAACCATGCTGTTTTAAAATTATGATATCATGCATGATATTAAGTGGTTAACCTAAAGGTTCACAACAAACATGTTTTTGCTCCACTACATGTAAATTATCATGAACAACCAAAGAGGCAGACAGTAATGAGACTTTATTAACAACTTTACAAAAGCCGTTCCCTAAATACAGAAAACAACAAATAAAACTCAGGTTATAGTTACCCTAAAAATGTTAATACTGGTTTTTTTTCTAAAAGCAGCACCCTATGCCTTGAGCTAAATTTCCAACATTTATTTCCAAGTAAAGGTAAAGGTACCCCTGACCGTAAGATCCAGTCGCGGACAACTCTGGGGTTGCACGCTCATCTCGCTCTATAGGCCGAAGGAGCTGGCGTTTCGTCTGCAGACAGCTTCCGGGTCATGTGGCCAGCATGACTTAAGCCGCTTTGGTGAACCAGAGCAGCACATGGAAACGCTGTTTACCTTCCCACCTATTTATCTACTTGCACTTTGACGTGCTTTCCAAGGAGCTAGTATTAAAAAGGGATATATTCTGCATCAATGGAAGATACTTCTCCAAAAAGTTCTGTTAACTTTTTAAAAGATTCAACTTGAAGGCAATGATTCACTATTGTACAATAGCCACCTAGGTGGTTTCATGGAAACACCTATCATGAAAGCTGAGTCAAATCATCTTATTCAGGGGCAGTATATCTCTAAACACCAATTGCTACAGGGGAGAGCTCTTGCCTTTAATCCTGTTTTCAGGCTTCAATTTTAGTTGAAAACTTTTGTAATTAAGATGTTGGACTAGATAGACAATTAATTGGATCCAGGAAGGCTTATACGTTAAGGATCATAAAGGTGAATAAGGCATTTTTTTTTTTACCTTTGCTAGGTCAAATGCTGATTTTAATGATTCTGCCAAGGCTATTTTAGAAATGCTTATGAGCAACTCATTTCACTCCAGAAAAACCTGGGAGTCAGTTATTCACACCCAAGAATTGAGTACCTAGGACAGTGTTTTTCAACCAGTAAGTGACCAAGATCCCAAGCTTATATGAAAGCTTTAAAATAAAGTATGCAAATGTGTGAGCTTTCAGTTAATGTTTAAGTCATTTTACACACATGTAAGAATTCAACATACTGTAACCAGAGTTGGAAAATTTCTGAGTATCCAGCATGTATATTTCCCCACTAGCCCTTGTTTAGCTTAGCTTGCAGTAAATTGTGCCCCAAAGTCTTATTGCAACTGATCAGGAATATCAGAGCTCCTCTTCCATAAAAACTCTGCCCTAGAAGCTTTCACTAATGTGGTTTCTTTGCCTCCAAAGAAGCAGGGAATACTGGAGTGCTTTCAAATAGCAGCTCTACTCAGCTATGCCTCCTCCAATCCCAGATCCCTTCCTCCTCTATTTTAAAGAGTTTTGAAAATGATCTTACAGTAGCAGTCAACCATGACCAAAGGCAAAACCAGTGTTTGTCTCTCACGATCTTTCTGTCAAGAGCTGGAGAATACATCAGGTGCCATTAGGAGCAACCCTTTTGATATGAATGCTCCTTCTTGACACTGGGGAATCAACAAGGTATCAAGGTGACCCACCATTGGGATTAATCAGAGAATATGCAGAAAAAAGATATTTCCCAACACTAGCTTATGAATCCATCTTCTGGGTTAAGTGGAGGGTGAGAGAGAGAAAAGATCTCAACCCCTCAACACTTGCCTTTTCTAAGCTGGACTCCTCTGGCTGACACCTTGTTTCACTTTCTTGCCAATGTAAAGAAAATCCCTTTGGCTTCAGTTTGCAAGATCTGCTTGCAAGAAGCCAACACAAAGATCTATGAACTCAGAACAAAACTGTTAAGTTCCAGGGAGCTTGAAAGCAACTGGAGGTTGCCCCAGGCTCAGTGATGAGTACACACACAGACACACATACATACAATAGGTATGGGGAACCTTTGGCCCTCCAGATGTTGTTGGACTACAACTCCCATCAGCCCCAACAAGCATGGCCAATGGTCAAGGATGAAAAAAACTGTAGTCCAGAACAGAGATGTGAAGGCCCGGAAAACCCCCGGAAAAATACCCGTTTTTTCCTGAAACCTTTTTTGCCCCCCCCCCCCAAAATTGGAAAAACCGTTTCAATCCAAGCAAACATTCAGTTTTTAGAAGTCCACAATAACTGTGATAATGACAGACACAACAGAGTACTGTAGTTGCAGAAGCAGAGACTGAAACTGATTACAGCTCAGAAAATGATTCTGATTAAATTTCATGCTCATTCATTGAAATTTAGTCCCACCTCCTTCTTCAGTTCTTTTTATGAGAATGTTTTTTTAAAAAATATTGTGGAGAGGAAATATGAATAATTGTTACTTCTGGATTTTTAAAAGTTGTTTTGTTTTGTTTTTTGTTCCACATAAGCTAGTAAACAGTTCAGGAGATTGTTGCTCCGTTTGTTACAAATACAAATAAATATTATTTTAAAAGTAAATTCTGTTTGTAATAATTGTTGGATACACTATATTTTTAATATGCTAGTTGTGATAATTTTATGTCCATTAAATTTTTTCCCTCAGAAGCCGCAGATATGTGTAAAAGCATAAAATGCTATGCATGAGATGCTATTTAAGCCATTTGACAGCAAGCAATGGAGAAGGTCTATTTGGATAACACAGAGATAAATTTCCTCTTTCTTGATAAGTAAGAAGTTTCCAAGACTGTACCCAGAGGGAAAGCTAAGGGTTCCCTTGTTTAAGTGGAACCATTTCCACTCAAGCATTCATACCTCAATGGTAGAGCAATCGCTTTGCATGTACAGTGGTACCTTGGGTTACATATGCTTCAGGTTACAGACTCTGCTAACCCATAAATAACGCTTCAGGTTAAGAACTTTGCTTCAGGATAAGAACAGAAATCGTGCTCTGGCGGTGCGGCGGCAGCGGGAGGTCCCATTAGCTGAAGTGATGCTTCAGGTTAAGAACAGTTTCAGGTTAAGAACGGACCTCCAGAACAAATTAAGTACTTAACCAGAGGTACCACTGTATAAAGATTTAGGCTCAATCTTTGTCATCTCTAGTTAAGAGGAATCAGGTGGCAAGTGATGAGACAGACTCCTGCCTGAGACCATGAAGAACTGCTGCCAATCTGAGAAGACAATACTAGGCTAATCTGACTTTATATAAGGCAATTTTCCATGTTCTTAACAACAGAGTCTATGCATATCAATTCAGAACTAAGTTCCACTGAGTTCAAAGCAGTTAACCCCCAGCTAAGTGGTTATAGGATTGAATCAAGAAGACTTGAAATTTATTTTAAAATACAAAGGTTGAGTGAACTCTAAATATCCTGAGTTCCATACTACATGTTACAAAGGCCATCACATTTTGTAACTACAGCTATGTTAATAAAATAGGCTGATTGAAGCTACTCCAGTGTTCTTATTTTACATATTTATCTGAGTCCAATATCACCTCTGAATGTACTGTACAAACTGTAAGTTACTTATATGTAGCGGCACAGTAGGGAAAGTGAAATTTACAAAAATAAATGAATTCCACCAGGTACAAGAATTCACATTAAATGTGACCTTAAGTTTTGAAAATAAAGTTAGGTTCCCTAGCTATGAAGCAGATTCCCAAACTGCTGCCCACTGGCTCAACCATTCAGAATATTTCATAAAACACACCAAGTTTTGTGGGAAGTAGCAAGGGTACATTTAATCCTTAGCAGTACTGCTAAGAATTCAACAACTGCAACATTAGAATCAATTGATACATTCAGATCTAAAACCAAGGTGAATACCTCAATATGCCAGGAGTTTTCTGGAAGTTTTACAGCTATATGAGAGTTCAACACAGGTGGAGATAAAAAGGTAAGTAGAAGCAGTTTGTTGGCATAGTGTAGGTGGAACATAACAACAGGCAAGTCTGAACTATAGCTCAGAAGACCAAGCTATTAGAGGAAGAATGTATCTGATACTGGGGGAAATTTGCTAAGATTTAATCCTAAAAACATTAAGAAGATGCTGCTGGATCAGGCCAATGGCTCATCTAGTCCACCATCCTGTTCTCACAATGACTAACCAGATGCCTGTGGGGAACTTGCAAGTAGGACATGAGTGCAACAGCTCCTTAAAGGTAAAGGTAAAAGTCCCCCTGACTGTTAGGTCCAGTTGCGGATGACTCTGGGGTTGCGGCGCTCATCTCGCTTTACTGGCTGAGTACAATTCCCAGGAACTGGTATACTACCTCTGACAGTGGAGGTAGAACATATCAATTATGGCTAGTAAGTTGTTGATGATATTCTTGACCTCCATATATTTGTTTAATCCTTTTTTAAAGCCAACCAAGTTGGTGGCCATCACTTCCTCCTATGGGAGACAGCACCATAATTTAACTATGTGCTATGTGAATAAGTACTTTCTTTTATCTGTCCTGGAATCCCCAATGAAATAAATGGAACTACAGTGCACTGTTACATAGGCATGTCCTTCAGATGTTAGTGCAGCCTAGTCCCAACAGTTTAGCTTTTGCTCAATAGGGAGTCTACAGCCAACACCATCAGATTAGCATGAATATGTAAGAGTAGCCTTGATTAAGTTACTCCCCACCTCTCAAATTCATTTGTTCCTTTGCACCACTTTGTACAGTACACTACTTGCCCAAAGCCTGCAAAAGAGTAAGTTAAGGAGCACACAAGGTCCACCTGTTTTCATGGTAGGAAAGTTTGAAAAAAGTAAAATAAGAAACAGAATGTAACCCATAAAACAGCTTACTGTGGTTATTTAGAGATGACTCATTTGCATTACAAAGTGACAGACGAATGACAAATGGGCAAGACTTTAGAACTGTGTTTTAAAATATATGTGGGTGAGGGATACTAGTTTGGAATACACTTTTATGTTTAAATGGCTATTCAGACAATCATTACAATATTGGGAGCCCAAAAGAATATTATTATTTTTTTGGAAATCAAGCAGAATTCTATTACAGCAAAACAGCAATGATGGCCACTGACAACATAGAAGCATTAGCTACATCAAGATGCTGCACCAACTATGAGCTAGCATAATACAATTATAGTAGCATGGGTCTATTATTTCACTTAAATCTCCCCTCATGGACCACCTCATTCTGTAAAGAACATGTAACTGTAAATAAATGGTCAGAATCAAAGCTGGTTAGCTATGACCAATACCCCTCCTCTCCCCATTTTAGAAGGCAGTTCACCAGTGTGATGCAATTATGACTGATCCGTCAAGATTACCCAGGATGGCTTGGGCAACTTGCTATCACTCACCCTAACCTACTTTGGAGAAATACATCTAACAGGCCCCGCAATTTCACACTAGCAACCTCAAGCATGTTCTCAACTGCTCAGATTAAATTGACAGCATAAACTCAGAGCAATATATTTTAAAACAAGGCATATAAAGTAATATGCAAATTTCTGGTATATTCCCTTTGTGAAAGTTCCTTTCTTAAAATAAAACCGCAGGAGAACCTTCAGAAAGATACAGAGTCAAAGTAGTAATAAGACTTCTCTCCTTCAGGGCTGGGAGGGACCCCTCCCCCAAACCTTCTTGGATTTATGGCATGAGGATGTGTAAAGGAAGATCTCTACAACCTCCGGAATTGCGTGGCCCAATTTTCTGGCAATTTTAGAGGACTTTCCCTTAAAGTGTTACTTTTTCCCCTTTAAGAATAGTATCTGCACAAAGATAATCGGGACTAGGTGGTAGCAATCGAGGCCAAAGTCGTGACTGGGAGTATGAGTGAGATCGTGAAGTCTCCTCCCTTCCTTGACACCATCCTAACTTTACGAAAGGACCTTCCCCGGTAAAGGTGAAAATGGGAGCCCCGCGTGAGCTCCTTCCCGGTTCCAGGCCGGGCGGGCGGGCGGGCTCGGGCGTCCCCGCCTGGCGCTCTCCCGCGCTGCATGGCGCTGCAGCTCAGCCTGCCTTGCAAGAGGGAGCTCGAGTCCCGATCTTGAGCTCGCAGCGCCTCTCACTCCGCAGCGCGCACAGCGAGGCGGCGGCCGGCGGGAGCAGGCGGGCAGGGACGGGCAGCGCGGACACACAGGACCATCGGGGGAAAAGGACGCGGACGGAGGAGGCCGGGGACGGTCAGCTGGGACGGGACGAGGACGTCCGGGCATGGGGAGGAGGGAGAGAAAAGCAGAAGCGGAGACGGGCGGGAATCGACGCGGGGCGGAGGCGACCGGGCGGAACGAGAAGCGAGCCAGAAGAGGCGGGAGGTGGCAGGATTAGGCCGCAGGTTAATGGGGGCGGCTCGGAAGGAGCTGGGAAATGGGGGGGGGGGGAGGAAACCAAATCGACTCGGCCAGGATCAAGGCGGGCGGGTGGGTGTTTTGAACAGAGGTTTTTGGCGGGGACAGGAACGCCCGGGGTTAGTCGTTTCCATAATGGCGGACGAGTTAAATAAAAACCGAGTCACTCCAGCAGGCCGTGGTTGCCGGCGGCCGAGAGGGTGAGGCGGCGGCGGGCTGGGCAAGGCCGAGCAAAGCAGCCGCGCCTCTGTCTATTTATCCAGGCCCGGCCTGGTTCCGGCAGAGGCGCTGCACTGGGAGGCCGATGGGCGGCAGTACCAGGCCGGCATCAGGGCGATGGGGACGGTAGAGGGAGACAAAGCCCCGCTCCCCATCGGCGGCGCCGCGGCGGGTCCCAGCCCGAGCCCCATCGTGACACCTAGAGGCCGGAGAAAGCGACTGCAAACCCCCCGCGCTGCTTACCTGTCCCGGAGGCGCCTCCGGGCCGCCCCTGCTGCCCCGGGCCCCGCCCCGCTCGGGCCCTGCGGAGCTCCTACTGCCGCTGCCCCGCCGCTAGCGGCCGCCGCCAGCGCCCAGCACCAGCTCGCGGTTTAATCGTTCCACAGTCGCCTCGGACACAAAATGGCGGCCGAGACGAACAGTGCGCCTGCGCCAGCCCGGCAGCCGCGGCCGCCGAAGCCGAGCGAAGGGAGGAGGGAGCGGGAGAAGCGGCCGCGCGGAGCACCATGGGAGGAGCCGCTGGGCGCCAACTTCAAATAGAGGACCTAGAAGGGCCGCGGCGGACGTGAGGGCGGGTGTCGCTGTGACGTCACGCGCGGCCTGGGCCGAGGGTGCAGAGCACTTGCACGTTGCAAGCGCGGGCAAAGGGATTGGTTCCGCGATGTGGCGCCCTCTTGAGGTGACGCTGGCCCTGTTGCCACCTGTCGAAAAAGGAAAATCTCTGGCGACGGGCGGGGGTGTCACGGGCGTCGTGTTGGTATAATCACGAGCAAATTGGTTTAAACATGTCCAGAACCAAAATAGGAGAGCTTGGATATGTAAGTTAACTGCAGCTTGTCAGAGGCAGTTTGTGATTGCACACCTTTGCCTCAAAATAGAGATGCCACTTATTTTTATATTGGGATCCAACCTTTAACAATCCCCTAGTAGCCAGAAATTCAACAGGCAAAGCTGTCACCTGTCAGTGTATATCTGTGTTGAGAAATACTGCTATCCTTTTTAATTTGATGCACAGACATTAAAGCCCTGATACCCAAAAGAGCGGGGGTGGGTGGGATACATAGCTGTCAACCTTCCCTTTTTTTGCGGGAAATTCCCTTATTCCAGCGCCGTTTCCTGCTGCTATCCCAGATTGTTAGATATCCTGTAAATTTCCAGGATTTCAAAGGAAGCAGCTCCTCTCCCTTCCTGCTGGCCAGGGAGGCTCTTCAGCTGTGTTGCTCACCAATAAGGAGTCTGAGAATGACTGGGGGGGCGGAGCTTGCATGCCTTGTGCCTATAAAATCGGCCGCGTTGCCTGGGGACTCGCCTTTGCTTCAGCGCTTCCCAGCGGTGTGGTTTCCTTGCTGCTGTATCCCTTTGCTGGGTTGCTGCGCTGTGGGAACCACTGCTTGAGGCTTCGTTTGGCTGCTGGCTGGGCTTTGGGCCTTTGGCTCGGAAAGTACCTTTGCTCGGAATCGGATGGATACTAACATCGACGGCCCACTCACCCTTGCCGGGGATAAGGTCCTTCTGGAGTGGGGAGCACATAGGGGAAAGAGAAGGAGCTGCTGGTTGAGTACAATGGTGGGCGGTGATCTTGTGGGGGGGTCTTTTGGATTTGTTTTGGAGGCTCCTTCAATTGACTGTTATGGGGGAAAAGGAAAGGAGCTGGTTGACTAAAATGGCGGGCAGCGATCTCGTGGCGGGCGGAGGCTGCCACCGCCTTGTGTGTGTGTGTGGCTAGTTAATGCAAGCTGAGGGGGGTTTTGAACGCTGGATGCTGTTTTGATGCACATGCTGCTGCAAAGCCAGGCCGGGGAACCATCTTAAGTTGAGGGTGCATGTGATTCAGATTCTATTCAGTTGAATCTCTGGTTACAAAGTTGACATTTTTCCAGCAATGCCCCCTTAGTGAGCCTTCTTTTGTTCACTTCTTTTTATTTCGAGGCAGTGCACACCTATGTTTGTGGAACTGCAAACCTTTCCAGTCATGTGTTACTCCAGTCAAATCCCACGTATGAATGTGGAGGAGGTAGGCTTGCTACAGGAGAGCAATCTCTTTGCAAATTGCATGTGTGGCTACTCTGATGTGTTGCTTTTCTTCTTTTTCAAACAGAAAGAGATGGATGGAGGTGGAGAAGACATTCCTTCGAAAAAAAGCAAAGAAGTTGTGCAAGTATCTTGAGAAATGGGAAAGCGAATTTAGCTTCGTGAAGAAGAGCACAGTGGGGCACGGTCACGCATTCTGCACAATTTGCAGTTGTGATTTTAGTGTCTCCCACGGGGGAAGGACCGATGTCACTCAGCATAAAAAATAGGCCAAGCACAAGCGCGGGCTAGAGGCACAGAAACATGCCCCGGCAATGTCAGCATTTGTGACTAGGAATACCACAGAGGCTGACCAGGTCATAAATGCAGAGGTTAAAATGGCCATGCTGTATGCCAAAAACAACATTTCTTTCACCTGTGACGACTTCAACAAGTGTGTAGCTGACATGTTCCTGGACTTCAGTGTTGTAGCCTACCCTGTGACCTTAGGGTGAAGTGTGGGTAAGTAAGTAAGTAAGCAAATAAATAAATAATACATAAAGCACAGGCTTTACTTGGAACTTCCTGAGCCACTCTGCTCACTTCAAACATCTGTGGCAGAGCACCAAACTGCCAGGCATCATTAGTTGAAAGTTAAATTCCATAAGGGATGAAGCTACCTGGGAAGGAGATTGCTCACCTGGAGTTTGGCACACAGGGCTCTAATTCAACACAGTGCCGCAAAGGTGTCAATAGACAGGAAGTTCCAAGTTGATTCAAATTAAGAAAACAATGGTACCTTGGGTTAAGAACTGAGGTACCACTGTAATATTGTCAGCTTATTGTTAGCTAAAGTTACTGTGCTCTTTCTCAACAGGTGCCATAGCAGCAGAGCTAGATGACGAGTTGGCCAAAACATGCCGATCTCAGCCCTTTTCATTGATGTGTGATGAATCGAACAACAGAAAAGCAGACAAAGAATTCATCATGGCTAGACTCTACAATGAGGCCAATCTGCAGGTTGTTACCAGATTATTGGAGATGCCCATTTTGTTGTTCAGTCGTTCAGTCGTGTCCGGCTCTTCGTGACCCCATGGACCAGAGCACGCCAGGCACCCCTATCCTCCACTGCCTCCCGCAGTTTGGCCAAACTCATGCCAGTCGCTTCGAGAACACTGTCCAACCAGCTCATGAGATGCCCATGTAGCCTTTTAAATCTTTTAAAATTTTAAAGATCTACAATCTTTAAAAGTCATGGGGATGTTTGCTTTTCAAGTTTCATTTGTCTTATTTGAAATGCACAGTAATCAGGTAAATTGACCCTAACCCACAAAGGGAAAGGATCACAACAGGTGGGTTGGTGTCCTTTCAAAGTCCATACGGTATTTGTTAGGATATGTAAATGGAATGTAGGTAAACTAACTGCAACCCATCCCAATTCCTAGTGAAGGATCCCCCCGCCCCGCCAAAATATCTAAGAGGAGAGCAGTTTGTAGTTGAAAGTGACGATCAGAAATTCAACAGAAAACGTATTAAAGGGATTTGCTTGTTGTGTCCCATTCCACATTCAGGCAGTTTAGATTTTACTTTAAAATGGTGCTTGGTTTCCAAAATGGGAAGTAGCTCCATCTGGAACCCCCTTACCTGTCTTTATGGATCCAGTGGATTATAGTTATTCAGGGTGTTCATTGCTGCAAATGTAACACGAATATAGTGACTATAATATATGTTTGGTGGTTGTTTTTAAACACATTTCTACTTTAATAGTATTTATATACCCCCTCACCACAAAATATCCTCTATATATCTCTAATCCCTATTCTTTAATTAATCCTAGTTCTTTAATTGGGGCTGTGATAATTTTTGTGGCCTTGCAGCAGAAGGTGCTATCTTGAAGGGAAACAGTTTTCTAAAAAAACAGTTCTTTCCTAGAAGAAATCAACTTTATTATTTTATTTTTATTAATTACATTTATATACCATCTTTATCTTCCAAGAATCTCAAGGTGGTGTATATGGTTCTCCTTCCCATTTCATGGCTGAGAGGCAGTGACTGGCCCAAGGTCACCAGTGAGCTTCATGGCTTTCACTATGCATCTGTTACCTGTCTTCCTCTCTTGGCAAAAAGAGGATGACTATGTCTGGGTCCAACCCTTTATCTCCAGTTCCAGGGCAACCATCAGGGTCCCAACATCACTGATACCTGCCCATGAGTTCCCCTTTATTTTTTTGTGGGCCAACACAACCACAATTCCCACAACACCCCTGACAAAGTGCTGTTACAAGGTATTGAGGGAAATTAACATGGTAGCTAGTCCCTGCCATCCAGCATTGTTGAAAGCATCACTGTTGCTGCTGCCGACCATTACTGACAGGTATGCATATGGGGGGGGGGGGGTACCAGAATGAACAATGCATAGGACCACCCCTACCTGGGGCTGGCCCTTTCCAGTTTCCTCTCAAGAGAGCTTCAGGGAAATCTCCTCACTTCCATCTGCTTACACCAGCTAAAAACACCTAGGGAAAGATTTAATGCTGAGCATAGGCAGTGATCCTCCATAAACCTGCTGGCCAAGAAATCCCCAAACATTGTTTCTGGATTTGCTGGATGGCCATTTTACTCTTGGTGGACCTCATGGGAAGCATGACTCAAATCTTCCCACTAGAAAACCAGTCAGCAGCAATGATAGGTGTTGGAAATAGTTTGCCTTGTATGAATTGTCTCAGGCTTTGCAAGTGCCTGTGGGTACTTTAGCAATCCCCTAGTTAACAGGGTGGCAATGTTAACAGAATGTGTGCTCTCTCTCTTGAAAGGTATTTTATTCTTTGTATGGGAGAGGCAGGTACAAGCACAGCTGACCATATGCAGCTTACACTGATTTCTCCTACATGATCACAACTTTATGTGGGCAGTGGTAAATAAATGGAGAGCAGAGAAAACCCACTGCAAAAAGATATTTTTAAGCCCTCCATTTTGCTTATTGGGCTCTGGGAAGGTTACATGAGGGCCCTGGGCCTTGCACATCCTTCCCAGATGGCAGTGTGAGGCCAAGGGCAAGGCTGCTATAGACAGGTAGGGATGGTCATGGGGAGAGCAGTTCCAGAGGTTCCTGGCTTTACACTATTTTGTATTTGCACATGGACCCCTGAAACCAAACCCTCATTAAGTTACCTCTACACAATCACAGGAACTTCCCCATGAACTGGTATAGTCCAGACACTAGGCCTAATTCAAAAGTTATGCATTTCATCTCTGGCAGGCTAGGGAAGCAGCTTAGGGCACTTTCAATACATTTTAGCAAAGTAACCATGTGGAAACAAAACCCAGGGATGTGCCAACAAGAAACTCCAATGAAACAATTATACAGGGCAAAGAGCTGGGTCTTTCACAGGAGTGAAATATTCCTCATCAGGGAGAGGGAGTCTGTGGCCCTCCAGGTGTTAGATGGCTAAATGCCCTCTGTCCTAGTCAGTATGGCCAATGGTCAAAAACTATGATAGTCCAGCAACCTCTGGAAGTAGACAGGTTCCCCATCTCTATGCCAAAGGGATCCATTCAAGCTGAGGATCTCAAGACAACATCATTTTGTTTTGTTTTTTATAAGAATTTATTTATTTTTCCATAACAAATAAATAAAACACCAACATTAACCCAATACCTAACTAAAAATAGACAATTACAAATATACCAATACTTCTTCTTCTTGTACCATAAAAAAAAAAATTTCTTGTTCGAATCTTCGGTTTTAATTCCAAATATTACTTTAATAACATCATATACTGAAAAAAAATTACAAATTCATTTTAAAAAGTTCCCTTCTAAACTTTCTTCATCAAAAATCTTGTTTTGTAATATACAATATTTTCCCATTCTTAACTTAACAAAAGTCAAATCATATTCTAGCTTCATATTAGTTCCACACAAAATTCTGGTTCTTAGCACATTATTCTCAAAATACATCATAACAAATATCCTCTTTCTCTAAAACTGCTGTTAATAACCAAGATTTAAATATCCCTTTTCTTGTTCAAAAGCTTAAAGTCTTGACACACCGGTTTCAGGGTACCATAATATATCATTTTTTCTTCACCCTTAATACAGTTCACCCTATCCCCCTTCTGTCCATTTTATTTGCTCGTCTTACACCGGAGCCACTCCTCGAGATATCCTTTTTCCTTATAGATCCACAGGTCCAGACAAAGTCCAAAACAGTCCTTGCATAGAGCATCAGGGTACACGCATCCTCTTCTTCCAGCTTCTCCGATTGACAATAGCATTCTTCTTTTTTTATTCGTAAACATAATAAGTTTTTCACCAACGCTCCCGAGCTCTCACCTCGAGAGTTAGATATAACAATTCTCCCCGTCCTGGGTCTGCCACCCCCGAAGGACGTTTCGTTTTCCCAGAGTCGCCAGACCATTTTGCCCTGTTCTTCAATCATCCCTTTCAGCTCTTTGCCAAGGCTCTCTTCCAATGCAGCCATTTCCTGAAAAGTCTCCTCTGTGGGATATATCTTTTCTAACATGTCCCGATTCAAAATCACCAATTTTTGATTGAGCAGTTCCAGTCTCAATAAAATAATCCTTTGATCGTCGCTTAGCTCATAGTTCGTAACCAACTCAAAAACAGAACCCAGCATGGCAGAAGCGGGCATAGGTGTCAAATTACAGCTTCGACTTCCAAACTTCTCCATCTTAGTGCCAGTAACTTTCCACTCAGTCACAGTCTTTCGCAGCCATTTTCCCTGTAACCAGGGCGCAAGAACCACAGATTTTAAAAAGAGATATTTTCCACGGACTTACTCCCTAAAGGGAGATCAAAAAAGTCTCACTTGTCAAAATTCAAATACTTTGTAGCCATCACTGTAACAGCAGTCTCTTAAACTGGTTATTTTCTATCCACCGAGGGGAGGGAGGCAGGCTTCCTTTCCAAATACCTCCCGGATCGTTAGAAAAATACAAAAACAAGTCCAATCCAATACTCACAACCACCGGGTTTTCTTTAAATCCAATCTTGACAGGTAGAACATTGACGCTCGTTGCGGGCGGCGGCTGCCGCTCCGCGTCCCGGTTGGGGCATGTCCCCTATAGCCCGGCTCCGTTGTCCCTTCACCCCCACTCCCCCTTTACAGGGGGAGCGAGGGAAGGGTTCAGAGCCATAATGGGCCCGCCGGGGAGCCCGGGGTGCGGAACGCTCTTCCCGCACCCCACCGGAGCCCCGCTTTGCGGTAGCGGGGCTCCAACCCCCGGGACGGACTGGGTCGCCTCGCAGCCGAGGCAACCCACGACCGCCCGCGATGGCGTCGCCGCCGGAAGTCCGCAAGACAACATCATTTTGATGTCACAAGCCAAGGAAGAATTAATTCAGATCGCTTCTCGGCCTTTTGGCTAAGATCAAGTGTAGGAAGAATTAATTCAGGAACAACCTTGGTTTTAATTTACTTTACATCCATATATCCTGGGGCTTTCCTCAATAAAGAGCTCATTTTGCCCAGTGACTAGGTTAATGTAAGTCGGATATGTTTATGCTAGTTTCTGGGTGTAGGAGCTTTTTGGAGTCACAAGTGGTACCGGAAAATTCATGGGCATATGCATATTTTTATAAGCGCATTTTACCTAACCTGTATTTATCCACTTTCAAAATGTATTTTCTGTTCTTACCTAACAGCCTATATGCAGCTCTCATTCAGGCATTGATTCAAAAACACTGCGGCATCAAGCGCTCCCAGACAACTGGAGGAATGTTAATTCGGTCAAACTAGATGAGATTCTATCCACAGTTTACAATTGTGTTACTTAAAAAAAAAAGTAAATGGCAGACATAAGTCCCCTGACTTGGAGAAATGTGGGGGCTTTAGTCCTTTGCCCTCCCCCCTATATTTCTGATCCATGCTGGGGAAGGCGGCACATACCTGCATTTAAATGTAAAAAAATGTGAATTATGCTGCATCTTGTTCAGCACCTTTGCTTCTTTTCAAGTTACAGACACATTGAGCCAATGTTTTCAGGAGGCACCCCCAAAGAATGCTCAGCCTAGGTTATCTCAAGAATCACCTTTCTTCATATGAAACCTGTCTTAACATTTCTGTCTTCTGAGGCCCTGCTCTAAGTTCCCTCACCATCACAGGGCCTTTTCAGATCTGGAATAACATGCCAAGGGGTTTCACCTGCCCCCTTTGTTGTTTGCTTTCAAATAGGCAGCAAAGATCTATTTCAGTGAGCTTTTTCAGATTACTCTCCTTGAATGTCACCTTCCCGTTAACTTTTTAGTGTTTTGCACTACAATCCTATACCTACCTAAATGAGTAAGCCGTATTGAACTCAGTGGGGCTTTTGACTAAAAATATGTAAGACTGCACTGTTAATATCTTTAAGATTGTTAGTTTGGCAGCTTGCTTTTGCTGCTGTATTGATTTATATCTATCTATAATATTCAGATAACCTTATTTAACAAGGCAGGGTATGAATATTGAAAATCGATGAATAATGGTTTCCATTTCTATTTTCTGTATTGCAGGAAGGACAAGGATGACTTGTTGCCTGCGGTCTTCAGTGTTCCTCTTTCACTTCTGGAAAGAAGCTCAGTCCATCTTCCTTTTTATTTCACCACCTGTAAAACCAATGAAAAGCCCTCAATGCTGTACTTTGTTGACTTGAGTCACCTACCTGTAAGGTGTTTTTGACCACTTGAGGTTTCACAACACCTCACTCCTTCCCAGTTTGGTTAGGGAAACTCCACAACAGTAGTCACAAAATGATGTACACCCAACTCACTTGCTCAAACTTCTTTTTATTTCAGGCTTAAAGTCAAAATTAGCCAAACCTCTTGATAATTACATTATATATATTTATATATCTATGTAGATATACAGATAAAATTATAGAGATTTTATAGAAAAAACATTTCGCTTTTGTCTGCAACCTCCCTCCCCCCTCCAAAATGTGTAAATAAAAATAATAAAATAGCCAAAGAAGTGGCAGCGTTTGTCTATCCATGTTGCTTCCATCTGCCACAGCACCACTGTTAAAAACAATCTGTCCTTTCTTCCTCCACTGGGAGGTGGGAAACTCCCTCCTGTAATCGTTTGTGCACTTTCTTTCCCCCCACCTCTCAGAACCAAGAGGAGTTTGCAGCTCCTCAGTAGCAGAATATACCTGGTCCCAATTTCCTGCAGTATTCACAGCCCCAGAGGGTGGAGGACATGGGCAAGCTAAGAACAAGTTGAACACTAAGTGGGACTTCAAGAACACACAAAAATTCTCAAAAATTTGTCTCAAATGGGAGATGGCTTTAGCAACTGAGATTTTCTGCCATGGCCATAATGCTCAGCTGTTGCTTTTCTCCAAAATGTGGCATGTTGATCCTGGCGAATGGCAGAGAGCCATACTCCATCCCCTAGCCCAGTGGGCTCCTGTAGGGGAAAAAAAGTGAATCTCTCAGTGTCTTGTACTCGTGTTAGTTCCATGAGTGAAGCAGCCATTGGGGCTAGGAAAAGGCATCCTCCACATAAGACAGCATGTGGGTGATGCTAATACTGCAGTGTGTGCATGCGCTTAGGGGCAAAGAGCTGCCCAGTCTATGGCACACTAGTCTGACCCCAGTCTGTGTGACTTGCTTGAAGTTCTGTGGCATGCAAAGTCTGGGTCCCAAAAGGATCTGGCTGGTCAGTTTGTGTGGCACCCTTCAGAACGCAGTGCTGGCCATGCTCCCTGGGGCAAAGATTCGGGGCAAACTGTCAAGAGACTCTTCTAGACGTCGATGAGCAGATTTCCCATCTTCTCCTGCAAGCAGATATAGCAATCAGCTGTTAATTAGGATATTGTTTGCCCCAGCCTTGCACATGTCTACAGAGTCAGACCATAAAATTTCCCTGTAATCTTCCTTGGCAACACACTGGCGTGAAAATGGGTGATTCCCCCCCACACACCCAATTTCATAAAACTTCATTGCTTGGCTGCCTAAGCGTGATTCAACCAGCTGTGTGACCATCTATTAGACTACTTTACACTTCTAAAATTAATGTATGGTCAATATTGTTTGCTGATGATGGTCCATTCATATTTTCTTGAATGTGAACCCAATTCCCCAATCAATGAAGACTGATGAAGCTGTATCATTAATGACAAGATTTTTCCCTTGTAGGAATGGTCAGTTGATACATCTGAAGAGCTCATTTAGTAGCTTTTGAACACCATTGGTTTCCAGGTGCCCTTTTCTGTATTGAGTCAGAGTCATTTAACAATTTTTGTCCTGCTTCCTCTGCATGTTCAAATTGGGGCATGACTGCACTATTCTATTTGAATTTGCCCTTCATTTTGCACCTGTGCTGATCTTTGCTTGTTTGCAGTACTTTAGAACTTGTAAATAAATACCTCCAGCAACAGGCATGCTGCTTTGAGCAGAACCTGAAAGGGAACATAAAAAGAGCCTACTACATCAGGTCAATGACTCATCTCGCTCAGCATCCTGTTTTTACAGTGGCCAACCAGATGCCCACAAGAAGCTCCACAAGCAGAACCTGATTGCAACAGGTCACCTCATTCAGGCACCAGGATCAACACAGTTTTTGTGGCATGCAACTTCTGACAATCCCCTCCTGCTGCACTTTGATGGTCTACTAGGGGGTCTGTGAAATGGGTGGTGTATTCCCCACAAAAAACCTTTTAAATTATTAAAAACTATTGTCCAGATTCCATTCCATTTTAGAAGATTTATAGGGTGCCATGCCATATCCTGTGGATCTCACCCTACTCCATAACAAATACACGAGCTCTGTGCCAGTGCTGACTCCTGGGCTTCTAGTTTCTAGTGATAACGGTTTGTGTGTGTTCAAGCTTCTCCCTGAAAGCTATCTTCCCAATCTGGGGCCTGCAGTTGCAGCATATGAACAGTAGGGGAAGCCAAAGGTGTAGGCAGAAGCTCTCAAGAGAGCTGCTGTGAAGGATGTCCTGCTGCTCAGTGAAGGGTGTGCTTGGCCTTGTAACACTGGCTAATGCAGGGATGGGGGCAAGAGGCCTTTACACCCACCATTGGTAGCAGAAAACCCCACGGTGCAATTCAAAGACATATGCCCTATGACAAGAATGTTGTCATTCCCGACAACATAGACACCTATAGGCCATCATCCTAACCTTATAGTTAAACCCCTTTCAGCTCTCAGAAGTTAGTTGGCCGTCACTAATGGAATGCAGGAGGAGCCTGAATAGTGCGCTTTTGAGAAGCCCTTCATCTTCCAGGTGTTTCGAGCTTCTTAAAAACAAGGCACCTTTCCTATTAGCTGGGAAGGCAGGTTTCATTTGGAAGAGATGAACTACACGCTTCCTGTTATCAGGAAGCATGAAAATAGGGGCATTTTCAGTGCCAAGCCCGTGATCTAAAAGGCCTGTCTAGGTAGGAAAGTGGAACTTGCTTTGCATGCAGAAGATCTCAGGGGTGAGTGCTTGACATCTCTAGTGGAAAGATCAGTAAGTAGGTGATGGGAAAACCACAGCCAGATACGGGAGAGCCACTGCCACCCCAGAATAGACAATACTGGGGCAAGATGGACTAGCATTCTGACCTGGCAGAAGGCAACTTCCTATGTAATCTGGACCATAGCTCCTCAACAGGTGTGCCATTCCCTTTGCAACAGTGACAAAGACACAGCCAGAACACAAGCGCACTAGGAGGAGTGAGCTGAGACAAAAGACCTGACAAGATAAAGACCAACAGGGTCCAGGACAAGAGACACCAATAAAGCATGCAGCACAGCGGGAAGGGGGAAGAATGGACTGGCCAACACATCCCGACCTGTGCAGCTGCTGTCATGACCCGGAAGTCTAGTTAGCCAATCAGATGGTTCTCTCAGTGCCATCTAACAAAATGATAAACAACAACTGCTTAGTGCTTCCCACTCAATGTTCCATATCAACTCTCACTAAGTGAGCAGCAACGTAGGGCCAAGAGGATGCTCTGTCCTATGCTGCGGACACTAGCAAGAGATCAAGGAATAGGTATGGGGTATTTAAGAGCATAAATCTATGGACAAACAGGCGAGGAGAAGTTCTGCCTAGTCATCTAGTATAGGTCATTACAGCACCACATGGAGCCAGACCCCACCCCTCAACAAGCCACAAGGCAGGAGTGGACAACAGGTAAGGTGGGCCGCATATAGCCTTTAGCCTGGTTTCCAAAGCCCTCTGCAACCTACTGGTTTAAATTTCTGGAAGACGTGATCTGTCTCTCCAAGTGGCCTGTTGAGTAGCAAGGGGGGGGGGAGGGAGAAAGAATGAAAAAGGCAGCCCCACCCATCTCAGGCTCTGGCCCTGCACACTGCTGACTTTAGCCCCAATGGATTGTCCCTCAGGGAATGTGTCCCTTGATAGTTGTCAACCACTGTCATAAAGGGAGCCACCTGCCCAAGTGAGATGAGAACTATGTCTGAAAACAAGGGAAGGGAAGGGCACTCACCACACAGCATTAGGCTCTGTTTGGCTGCCTCTCGTACGGCCTCTTTGTCCGTTTGGCACAAGTACACCAGCTGCTCAATACTCTCCTTGGCCTATTGGAGGGAAATGTAAAAGAAGGTGAGGTTATCAAGTTTTAGCTCCTTCTCTACACAGAACCCCAAAACCCAAAGCTACAAATAGGTGGAGGACCAATACACAAATACAGGATATTGAAGCCCACTGCAGCCCAGACAGATGCTCAACCAAACCTTGTAGAGTGCAATCACCAGGAAGGCTTCCCTCTCTTCCATACCCCAAAGTCTTGATTTAAATGATCAGGTACAGAGGGAGAGATGCATCAAGAAAACTCCTGAATGTCAGTAAATACAGTATATTAAAAGCAGGCCTTTGAGAAAAGCTTCAATCTTGCCCTCACCTTAAGGCAGCCCAGAGCTGCGCAGGCTGCAATCCGTGTTTGCACCTCTTCATCCTCCAGCTGCTCAAGGTAACAGACCAGGGCCTGGGAAAGACACATCAGTCAGCCTGCTTGTGCTCCCTTTCTGTACACCACACACCTTTTGTTTCTTGAGACAGATGGACGCCAACAAACAAAACAACTAAGAAATCAGCAACCAATGACTAATAAAGCACTCTCAGCTACTTCACTAAACTGCAACTCCCAGAGTTCTTCGGGAGGAATCAAGAAAGTTTAACTGCTTCCAACATGCTTTTAGCAATCTGTAGTGTAGCTGCACCTGAAACCAGGCTATTTCCTGATCAATAAATCCCCTCCCGACAATAGGATATACCTACCCGTTCCCGGAAGCCAGGGTTCTCTGAAAGGTTGCGCAACTGTGCTGACACGGCCCCAACAACCTTGCTGTTTCCTTCGACAAGAAGCAGGCTCAAGGCTTTCAGCCCATCCTTACGAAGCCGGTTCTCAGGAACGCGCTTCAGGGCCTTCAGGACCACGTCTTGGTCATCAGAATTCAGGTTCTGTGCTAGCAGCACTACAGTGTGAAGGCAGAACCAGCTCCATGGTTAGCTACATCATTATTTATTTATGAAGTTCATTTACATACATACTCCTTTTCAGGAATACATCTAGGAAAGCTGAAGACCAGACACAAAGGGTTATTGTATCGACTGTTAGTCCCACTTAGACTCACTGCAACAGATAGACCTCTGGGTCTACTCTCGAGTGAAAGCTGGTTGGCTACAACCCTGAAAATTTTAAATTTAAGCAATCCAAAATTAATGAGTAAATGAATGCATAAAACAAATATATAAATCATTAGAGCATTTTAAAATTACTCCCATCATGCATATACATTATAACCCAAATTTATAATAGTCAATCTATAATTGATAGAACGACTGTTAGTCAAAACTGGAAAAAATAAAAGGTTCCAACTGCAGCAATAAGATGTATCATCATTTCTCCATCCTCTGCTAATATTAATGATTTAACATAGCACAATATTATGGATGGTAATATACATATATCCAGTCATCTTGTACATTGGTCATTGCTAACTTCTAGTATCCCATAATTTGGGGAAATTTCCAATAAATGCATGTTGCATCTGCTTAAAATACAAGCAGGAATTACAATGCCAGTGAATGGCATTAACTCGTGGGTCACTTAAGGACAAATTTAATAAGATCCCTTTATGTGGCTTTAAATCAGGCTTCTCTCTAATAGGTAGAAGGAATAGCCTCCCCCTAAAAAATGTCATCCTTGTGATGGGCAGGGTGATGATCAAACCCTTTAAGTGGCATTTGAGCCAAGGGTTATGGTCACATGTGCAAGTCTTCACTTGATGTTGCTGCTATCAGGCATCACAACATGCATGTGGGAACCCTCCATGAATCTTCATAAG
This sequence comes from Lacerta agilis, assembly GCF_009819535.1. Taxonomy (NCBI): domain Eukaryota; kingdom Metazoa; phylum Chordata; class Lepidosauria; order Squamata; family Lacertidae; genus Lacerta; species Lacerta agilis. The sequence continues at coordinate 40,616,226 of NC_046319.1, read as the reverse complement.
TCACACAACATACCTTCCTCTGCCAACTCCATGATGTAAGAGTCCAGCGTCAAGACAGGCAGAGCCTCAAAGTGGCTCCAGTATTGGAAAACAGTGATCTGCTCAGCCTGGCAGCTCCCCTGGCGCCTGGGCAGTCTGCGTTGCAGAAACTCCTCCACCAGCTTCACACACACTGTGGCAGGAAAAAAAACACTGTCAAGGTGGCTCCCAAATACTTGGTAGATGCACCAATCATATGACAAGGGTCTTGCAACTACACCCAGGCTTCTGAATGGGACTAGAGGATGGTAGGGATTTGGGAACAGTCCCTGGGAACAAGCTCTGGGGTGGGTTCACTCTCTGGATATGAATAAAGCTTTGATGAGTTAATTCTGAGTTACACTCATTTTGCCACCACCCTCAACAGTGCGATCATAGTCAAAGATCAACCCCATCAAAGAAATCATGGGTCAGTTATACTTGGGTCAGATATAACATATCTTGATACAAAAAATGCTGAACTAAGTCTAAGGCAAAGAACGGCTCAAAGGTTCCCTAGGATAAATTCCTTTATGAAAGTGAATTTTAGGGTATCACAAACAACCCTTGTCCTCTAACCATACTCACCTTCCTCATAAAAGAAGCATACTGCACAAGCATAGGAATTGATATTTGGCCCTTGGGAATTCAGCACTCGGGAAACCCCCGATTCATTCATAAAAGAATCCCAAGCATCTGGGCCCCTGACAACATGAAACATGAGCCATGCCTGATGGAACATAAAGCTGGGAACTAAGTGGAATGAGGAATGCCTGAAAGACACAGGTTTGCTGAAGGGAAGCCATGATAGCCATCTTCAAATATCTGAAGGGCTGTGACAGAGAAGATGGAACAGGCTTGTTTTCTGTTGCTCTGGAGAGCAGGACTAGTACTAATGGGTGGAAATTTCAAGGAAGCACATTTAAGCTAAGTGCTAGGAGAAACTTCCTAAAAGTAAACATTGCAACAGTGGAACAATTTGCCTTATGAGGTGGTAAACTCGGGTTGGATTAGTAAATAGCTTCCAAGGTACCTTCCAACTGTACGGTACTATGAAATGTCAAAGCCGGAGTGGGACTGAGGAGGACTTCCAGCAGTCAAGGTATTAGCCCCTTGCCCTTTCCACATCACTAGCTAAAGCATAGATAGTGCACAATGTGCAGGTTCATGCTTGAATTGCAAATAATATAAAAAAGACTGCAGAACATAAGATGAAATTGGGGGCAGTGGAGAGAGAAGTAAAGCATAAAGTAAGTACTGCCCTGTGTCCAAGTCACACCCACCTGGATCTGCCAGGCCTTGCTGGCGTTCGTTGATTCGTGCCGCATACTGGGAATTGAGTGTCTGCAGGAATTTTTCCACAGGGCAGGTGTATAGATTAGGAATGACCACACAGTTGTCCCAGAAGAGCAATACTCCCTCCTTCCAGGAAGAAAACTGTACCACTGAGAGCAGAAAAAGTCCACATAGACCGCTTAGACCTCTGGTTATGATAACACCAGGAGGAACATTTCCCCCTGAACCAGTCTTACTCTTAGAAACTCCACAAATGTCTCTCTTTCCCTCCTCTGCAAAGTATCCTATACAAAAATGTACATTGAAAACAGCAGTCAACAATGCTCTAAAGCACACTCACCATATTTATGGTCCTATGTACCCATTCCTCTGCAGGATGAGCTCAAATTGCAAAGGTCTGAAGAAAATGGCTGTGCACAACTCTGATTGGCTAGCAGCTGTAAAGTCAACATCTCCTCCCTTACCCATTCTCAATTTAGTTTTACAACTCTTTAAAAACTGTTCTTTTAAAGAGAGGGGTTCAGGGAATGTTACATTGAATAAAGGCAGACACAATGCTTTAAAAAACTTTTTTAAATATAAAAAACAAAGCATGGGAGAAAGGGCAAAAACTAACAACTATTGCAGGTATAAATGTATCTTACAAAGAGAAGGCAGGAGGAAGCCAACCTTACCCTATGGAAGAAAGACAAACAGCCTGGCTGCATGCTTTGTTGTATATTTGCAGACACCCTTTGTAGAATGACTCTGCCTCCCTGGATTCTATTTCCCATTGTATCCTGCAAATAAGTGCCGATTCCGGCACTGATGTAGCTAACCGCAGATTCATTCCACATCTGTCCTCTTTCTTCCTTACCTTCCTCAGCAGAGCTGGCTGTCCCTGCTCGCTCCTCTGCTAAGCGGCAGACCGTCTCCAGGACTTGGGCTTCCCTCGCCAGTCTGTCGAGTGCATACATTTCCCGGCAGCGGAGGGGCCCAAAAGTGCCCAGTTTCTAGGAATCAGATACACGTGGGAAAGATTCTTAGTGGAGGTGGTCAATCTCAGCTCATACTGTGCATGGCATATGGGGAGCCCTTTTAAGGTAAGGCTACAGTGCAAGTAGATACTCCCCCCTGGTTAGGTATCATGTGCAAGAACAACACAGAAGGGCAGGCCTGGCATCAAAGCTGGAACTCAATAACTTGAGTGATGTCAGACTGACAGGATGGTCAGAAAAGACGAGGAGGAGGAGTTCCAAGGTAAGGGCCAAGTCTCAGGTTCCCTCTAGTGGTGGCGAACCAACTCTGGATGTTGTTGGGCACCAACTCCCATCAGCCAAAGTCAATATGGCCGATGGCCAGGAATGATGGGCATTGTAGTCCATCATCATCATCTAGATTCCAGAGTCTTGGTTTTGAATGCGGAAGCCCTAAAAGGCCTGGGACAAGTGTTATTGAAGGACCTCCTTTGGTATCAACCTGTTCCTGCTCCAGGTGTTCCTGCTGGCTGGCTATCGGAGCCTTTTCCATTGTGGAGCCCCAACCATGAAATGCCCTCCCCGAGTTTTTGCCTAGCACCTATTTCTTACGTTTCTTCAAATGGCTTTGCAAATTGTGGGTGGCTGTTGGGTGTTGTTTTTTTAAAAAATCTGTTCATAGTACTGCTTTTTTAAATGTGCATTTGTATTGTATTTTTATTTGGTTTTATTCCTTATTTTGTTTTTGTTTTTTAAAAAGCTCTTGCAAGCCCTCCTGATCTCCATTTTTATGCAAGGACAATCACCTTGCACAATGAAAGACATAGCCAATTCTTCACTGAAACCTCACTGTGAACTCACCAGCAGCAAGCGATTGCAATGGTTCAGGTGTAGGACCAAGGCCCTGTCGAGGAACTCGTTGCCAGTGCTCATGGGCTCTGTGCCACCCTCTGAGCTTAAGCACCCAGCTGTGTCTTCAGTAACAGCCTCACTGGGTCCTGGTACCCTGCCCAGGGGTGCAGGCTGTGCACTGCTAGCCTTCCTGTGAAAAGAACCAGCAGGGAAGATATTAGCAGGGATCCAGTCCTTTGCAAGCTCAACTTTCTTCACTCTGTCAACCCCTGGAACACTGAAATGCATTGCAAGCATGATTCAGCTTGTCGCAGCATCCACGTAACAGCAAAAAGCTCCTGAACAGGTCTGAATTAGGGCTGTGGTATCTACTTGATTAACTGGCAAAATCAAATATATCACAAACTTTAATCAACTGAAAAAGGTGTCTCCCCGTTAATCTGGCAGAGTATTTTTCGGAAAATGAGAACATATACTTCTTGCCTCACAAACGTTTACCCAACATGCAAATTTAATGGAGTAACACAATTCAATCCATTGACTAAAAACCCACTTCCATGATCATATCCTTAACTGGGTTACAGATCTAGTCGATTGAGCATTGCAACTTCGACTGCCAATGTCGCAACAGAGCACCCCCAAACACTTTTATCCACTTTGTGCTCCAAGACATTTACACTCCCCTTTTTGCAGTGGTCTACTTTTCTACAGAGAAAGAAGAGGTTGGAAGAGAACAGATTCCTGCTGGCAATATCCAGGGCTGGCCGCTGAGTGGCACTGTTGCAGCACAGCCTGCTGGAATTCACCTGTCAGGCCAGGCTCATTTCCGGCAGCTGCATCGGCACTGTGGGAAAAGTCCATCTGGGTCTCTTAGCGTGCCAAGCAGAGACATTAGCCTGGAGCAAACACAGAGCCCCAGCCAGACAAGGGAGCCACTAAGAATCCAAACTATCCCTGAACTTTGGGCCTGTTTATAAAAACCAGCTATCCTGAGATAAAGACCTCTGAGCCCCCTTCAAGTTCTGGTACAGGGAGAGGATACACAAATAAACTGGAGGAGAGTCAACAGCCGTAGGCTGTTTCATCCTAACTTAAGCTGAGCATTGCCAACTTGCAGGCCAATGACTCAGTGTCATCTGGCCCACCTTTAATCAAGGTGGTTTTTTGTTTTTAAAAAGTAGTAGTAATATTCATACAAATAAAAAAAAAGAATAGGTTTGAAAAAGCTGAATATATTTCCATTCTACATCCACATTGGACAACGCTCCTGGTTATGCCTGAATACAGAAGTTTGTTCATTATGAAGGAAAAGACTGCAGCTCAGTTGTGTTGCACTTGGATGCAGGAGGTTCCTGAAGAACTGCTGCCAATCAGCGAATACAATGCAAAGCAAGTTGGAACAAGGCTCTGACTTTGCGTGAGGCACCTTCCAATGCTCCTATGAAGCTTTTACCATGTTAAGGGTCACCAGTGCTATCAGAGGACTTGACCGCCAATGCTGGATTTGGAGAGTGTGAGAAAATATACTTTTAGACCACAACTGGAGAAGATAGGGCCCTTTAGAGCAGTGTTTCCCAACCTTGGGTCTCCAGCTGTTTTCAGACTACAATTCCCATCATCCCTGACCACTGGTCTTGCTAGCTAGGGATGATGGAAGTTGTAGTCCAAAAACAGCTGGAGGCCCAAGGTTGGGAAACACTGCTTTAGAGAATACAAAAGATAGTCAACCTGATTAAAGCTACGGTAATTTGATAGCCAGATTTTGCAGTTCGTTGTCTCATCAAAGATGGTTCAACAAAGGGGTGTTGTGGGAGAAACACTTTGTGTACTTTAGTGCCACAATAAACCTGTTAGTATTTTAAGGTGCCTTAGTATATTTGCTGTTTTTGCTGCTACAGAGGAAGAAGGTGACCTCCCCAGAATTCCTTGTTCCTGCTCTTCCAGGATAACCACCTGGGACAAAATTGTGGAAACTCAGTAGTAGTGTGAGGAAGCTCCAGGGCAGGCATATGCTAGCCAAGAATGTTAAAGCTTGTAGGCTCCTGTTGTTCAGGAATGGGAAGCCTGTGGTCCTTCAGAGGTACCTGCATTCCAGTTTCCAAACTGCTCTGGCCAGCACAGCCAATGGTCTGGGATGGTGGCAGCTGTAGTCCAGCAGGAACTGGAAGGCCACACCTTCTTCAGTTAACACCTCATCATTTCGGGATGAGTAGTTTTCTAATTTCGCCCCTTTGCATTGCAAGCTCCAATCACTTTTCGCTATAAAACTTAGTATTACTTTGTCCCCACTTCTCATACAGATCGGAATCCCAACATGCTGGGCTCCCACTTATGTCCACTTTAACTTTCGGCAGCCTACACTGAGTTCCCTAGTAACCCGTCCCATCCTCACTCACCCGTCATCATCTGAATCTTCTGTATCAGAAGCATTGAGGAAGCTGAAACTCTCCAGAGCATGCTCTACCGTCAGGCTGGTGCTGGAGGCCCGGCTCAGGCACACACCCTGCTTTTGCTGTGGGATGAGGGGAAAGAAAACAAGTATCACTTTGTCCACTCTGGCAGCTGTTTCCTATGTCTGCCAGCAAATCACACTGGCCCATGAGATCAAGTCCTGATCACCTGTGCTTTTGTGGTTGCAGCCGCTGCAGCTTCGAGAAGTGAGAAACTCTCAACAATTTCTAAGTGGAAAGTTGTAGGGAGGGGGTGGAGAGACCTGAATGGGACATCTTCTAATCTCATAAGTATAAAAGCTTAAGAAAAATGTCAAAAGCAATATTCGGGCAATAGCTTTTATCAGAACCACCAAAATGTCACAAAACTTGTGTGCAAGCTTTTAAGTTCTCCAGAACTCTTTATCAGGCTAGATGGTAAACAAAGCTGGCTG